>NC_092560.1:76778131-77423548 GCF_037038585.1 Patagioenas fasciata | reverse complement strand
TGTGGTTAATTTTTTGCACTGAAAATCTTGTGATTTTATTTTTTTTCTGGAGAATTGGGGGCCTTTTTCAATTGACACCTTTTTTTCCCCTTAGGATATTTCAAATCACTCTATAAAAATTTTAAAGAAATTAAAAAAAAAAAAAAAAAGAGTAATGATAGTAACAGTAGTTTGAAAACTATAACAATCCAAAAAAAGCAACCCCAAGAAAAACCTCATTGTATGCCTTTTCAAGAATTCCTAATTCTAAGGTTCCATGTTACAGCAACTCCATCCAAAATTAATTGCTCAGGGGGAGGGAGGGATTGTTTTGAGCGGGAAAAAAAACCCATCCAGATCAAAAAGCAAAATGCATCTTTTTGTTTACAACTGAAAAAGGGTCCTTGACGAGTGTTTTTTATTTTTTTATTCTATTATTATTTTTGGTGTTGTAATTGTTTAGACTGCTGTGTACGGTTTGCTGTTTGTTGAACCAACAGTGTGAAAACCTGCCAGCATGGATTGATATTCCGCATGACACTTTTCCACCAGAGTGGACCTTTTGCAGTTTCTAAGTTTCTTGATGTAATAAATCACCGAGTGTATAAGAAGAACCTGCTTGCTAGAAAGAGATAAGAGCTAATCCTTAATGATTAAGCATCCTACTTAAATGTCAAGCCTAGTCGGATCATGATTACATTTTTAAATAACTTTTTTTTTAAGAAATGTTAGCTTTATATTTAAAAAAAAAAAAAGTTTATTCCAACAGTCTTTTTTTTTATTTAACCTCCTGTAAATTGCCCATTCAAAGTCTTACTTTCTGACATCCACAAAGGAGTAGACGTTATTGGCAGCTATGACTCCACAGAAAGCTCATACACTGTCATAGATGGCACCTGATTAAAATGTAGAGCAATTCTTTCTCAATGCCTTTCACACCACAAAAACCCACAAAGCAAGATTGTGATCTGGCATTGTAAAGTGGCACTTAAAAATAATTAAAATGCAGCTATCTGCACATACATAGTGACACAGATTTACGTAGACATGCCCTAATATTATTTTGATTTATTATTATTATTATTGCTATTATTACTATTAGGAACAATTGTATTTTTCTCTATCATGATCGTGACTACCTTGCTCACTTTGGGTTTGATCCGGTTCTCACTGAAGTCAAGGGGAATCTTTCTGTTGACGTTAAGTGGGAGCAGAATCAGAGCCAATGCCTCCAAAAGAAAAACACCCAACCAGAAGCCCCATCCTGTCCCAATTGAAGGGAGAAGAAAACACCCATTACTTTCAACAGGAGCAGGATTGGGCCCAAAAGGACAGGCTTGTTTTGAATTTCATTTTCTTTTTTTTTTTTTAGGTCTTTACCCCACCCTGTCCCAAATACTCCCCCACCTTCCCTACTTCCCCCTCCCCTTTATGATTTAATTTGCAATGATCTTCTTCATTTTTTAGGGCAGCAGCTGAATGGGCCACATTTAGGAAAAAAAAAAAAATTATATATATTAAAAAAAAAACGGGAACTGTTGGATTACACCTTTGACATATCAGCAAATATCAGTCAAGCTGAAGACTTCAGACTTATTCTCTCTTTGATTGTTTAGACTGTAACATTTCTTCAAGAAAAGTATCACATCTGCTGACTTCGAAGGACATGCGCTTGAAAACAAACAAACAAACACATAAGTAAAATCAGAACAGGAACAAGATCAACCAGGATTTCTGAAGAGACACTGATATCACCACAGCGGCTTTTCTTCAAACAGGAGATGCAAACCTGGATGCTGACAAAGGAGTGCCTGTTTGCCACCAAGGATGCGGTTACCATGCGTGACCCATGGTAACAGTCACTGAGCATCTTTATCTGTCATTCCTTAGCTATATAGGGACCAAAGGACAAAACTTTTTACCGCAGACTTGTAGCTGTATGTAAAATACGGAAGTTCTTTCCTTTTCTCTGAGCTGTTCCTAAAACAGTTTTTGAGAGCGATTATATGAAATATGTAAAAATTAAAAAAAAAAAAAAATGCTTAAATGCTTTTAAAACGGCAAGATAATAGTTCTTTGATACTTTGGGAGGTTCTTTGGTTATACATTAATTAGAGTCTATGAAGCTTTCATATGGTTTTCTGTATAATACGTAAGGATCGCGCTGTTAAAGGCAAATAAGATGGATATCTATGAAAAGCAAAAAAAAAAATAAATAAATACATAAATAAATACATTAAAAGGCTTAGAGAAGAGAAAGGAAAGGTGGTAGATATTGAATGGAAAGCAAAAAAAGGTTTGTAAATGCTTCTAACTCTCCCCATTTAAAATCCTAATAGTTGTACAGAGTTTAAAAAAAAAAAAAAAAAAAAGAAAGTTTAAATTACCTATATAATAGAAAAAATTAGACAACATAAAAAATAAAAAAAGAAAAAAAATATAAAAAATAAAACAAAACAAAAAAATATTACATAGAAGTTAGCGTTAATGCTAAAAACAAAGATGTTGTAGAACTGTAATTTTTGTAGAGTTTAGATTGAGCATAAATTCCTACTCTGCCAATTGCTGTTGAATGCTGTTATTTATCAAGGAGATAAAGGAGATAAATGGCTATTTTGCCAGCTTTTTTAACTGCAAGCATTCCATCTATTTAAAAAATAAAAACAAAACTTCATTCTGTAGACAATGCAACAAAACAGCTGTCTTTTTATCAGATGTTAGTTCTAACTTGAACAACAAAACACAGCTAAACGCTTCATGTCTTCATGATCTGCTGTCTGCAAAATTCCCATCATCCTATGCTTCAGTAGCTTCCATATTTGCTCTAGAAACTTTCAGGGCAAGGTGTTAGCCTAGAACCTTAAACTTAAAAATAAATTAAAAAAAAATTAAAAAATGAAAAAAAAAAAGAAAAAAAGAGAAAAACAATAATAATAAAAAAAAGTAACACAAAGAAAAAGAAACCAAACAAGAAAATAAGATAAAAACACAATCTCTTTGAAGAATTTCTGAAACTGTTTACAAGGAATTTTGAAAAACAGGGGGATGTTTAAAAAAAAAAAAAAAAAGATGCTGGCTCTGTTCTTCTGTAAATAAATTTGCATATTTTGTAGGACTTTTAATTGTAATGATAGAGAAAAACAAGGAAAACTATTTAATGAAAGCACGATATTTATCTTTGCTAAATGACTTTAGAGCAGTTAAAAAATAAGACATTGCTTTAAAAAATCTGACTCAGAAAAAACAATGAATTATTTAAGAACACATATATTTTAAAGTATATCATATTTATTATAATTTATTTTCACAGTCTTAAAACTTGATTTACATCATTTTCACACTTGTTTGCATTGATTGAGCAGTGTGATAATTGTTTCTGATTCTTTATTTGGTTTTACTCTGTTTTAACGATCTTGTTTGTTCTTAGCATTTTTTTATCTCGATCTCAAACTTTCTTCCTTCCTCTTTCTTGTTCTTTTTAAATTTTACTTTGATTTTAATTACCTATTGGGCCTGATCTTACAGTCCTTACTCCATCAGAACTCCCACCGGGATATAGCGGGTATTTTGCTGGCGTAAGGACAGCCAGACTGAGCCCACAGCTAGTAAGTACAGATGTGTAACGCAGCTGCAGTTCCATACAACTGCTCTTTCACTCTCAATTCCCTAAAACTCCTTGTAATCTTCTGTAATTATTGAATGACGCTTTCCAGCTTAGCCCTAAATAAAGCACAGTTTAAAAAAAAAAAAAAAAAAAAAAAAAAAAAGCCGTGTTCTTTACTTCTTGATGGCTTTCCTTAATGTGTTTGCTTTGAGAACAAAATGAATCTATTTCAACTCTTTCATTAATATACATTGTTTGAGTATCAGAACAAATCCCTTTGTTATATAAAACATATCTCATTGGATTGAATTAATGACACTGTTTCATTTAATGTCTGCTTGATATTCCACTGTGGTTTACCTTAAACCTAGTAGGTTAGAAGATCAAATAATGGTACATACAAATTAGAGTCATTGTAGCTCCCATTTGAAGCCTGTTGTTTGACTTCACGCTCATGGTTTTTTCATGCTGATAAGTATAGAGGCCAAAGCTCAGGACATTGCTCCTTTTGTTGCTTTGGGACAACCTTGTGAAATTCAGCAGTCTCCAGAGACGAGGTTCAGTTTCTTCCTGAGTATCCCTCACATCTTGTCCTTTGAACGATTATGTTTCCCACCCTCTCCACCCCGTCGTAATGGCTGTACCAGATCAGCTGAGCTGAGTCTGGAGCTGAAATCAGGAGCCTTTGCATTTTCTTCCTGATTCTTACATCTGCATTTGAACGAGTTGCACCAGCTAAATCCACCTCTAAATGGGACTAATGGTGCTTGTCCATGATTTGAACTCCACAGATGGCAGGAGTTCTATTAGTAGAAACCCCTATTATTACTATTATGAGTTACTAATGTCTGTTCAGGGCTATAGAAACAAATGAAATGTAAATCAGGTGATGAATACAAGGAGGGAATGTGGTCAGTATTTTCTTTTCATCTGAAGGTACAGGTAAATACAGAAGAGCACATAAATCAACTCCATCTCTGCCTTCAGCAGAGAAGATGCTCTGTAGAGGGCTGAGTAGCCTAGAGATGAAGGAACTGGCCTCAAATGTGACAGAGCTGAAAAATGAAGGAAAACCCCACAACAAATAGGCTCAGATTCCCACAGTGTCACAGTAAAGGCAGCATTAAGGTGTTGCCTGATGCTCTTCCCTATTTCTCAGGCTGCCCTCCCCATTCTCACTTGTGACCCCCAAGCTCCTCAGAGCCCTTCCTTTTCACTCTGTCCCTGCAGTGGATTTGGGATTGTGAGGTGCACCTTGGTGTATCTGCAAGGAGATCACCACAGAGTCTGCATCCCTAGGGCGTCCAGCTGGGGACACCCCTGGCCACTGGGACAGAGCTCGGGGCTGTTGGCTGATGATTGTGAGACAAGATTTCACAGTCTGGTTTCAGGCACCCTGCAACACACAGAAGATATTATAACCAATGCTGGGAAACAACCACCTCCCAAGGGGAGGACAGAAAACACTATTAAAGCTGCCTCTATGGGCCAGGTCAGTACCCCTAAAAATATTTGACTTCACAGAGACACCATTGGGGTTACTGAATTGGGGAATCTGAATTGGGGAATCTGGCTGGGAGGACCAGCAGGGACAACCAGTGAAACAGGAGGAACCATGCATGGTCCTCACCTTTCTCTCAGCACTTTCCCCATGTGTTTATACTGCAAGCACTAAAAATGGGCAATTCTCCAAGCACAGTCCTCAAAAATGAAGGAGGCACCACAACACTATGAGCCCGCAAGAGGTTCACTTACATGGGTGTGCTGGGGAATAATGCACTGCTGTGACCACACTGCTGCCCGAACTCAGTGACGTTTGCTTGCCACGCTCAACAGTTTGGCTATGGCAGAGACACAGACTGAAGCAGGATGGCCTGACACACAAATGTAGATACGGCCTTATGGTTGATTTAAACACTGTTCCCTGGGCTGTCCAAACATACCAGTCTTGTTGTAAGGTTTAATTGCTGGTCATACAGAGACTCCATGCTTCTTTCCATAGGAAGTTCACCCGTTCACGTTGTAGGTGTTACAAATTGAAACAAATAAAGCTTTGTATCATGGGCCTGTTTCACTATAGGACTGTATTCTTGGGCAGGCAAATAGCCAAAGAAAAACCCTGATATGAAACAATGAAACTGAGGAGGACAAGTCAACCCGAAAGCCTGTAGCTGCCTGCCCACCTGCACTAGGGTTCAGCAGACCAGGAACACTCTATTACAGAGGTTCAAAAAGCCACTGGCTGTTTGATGCTGACTCCTCTCTCTTATATGTAGCTGGTAAATTACATCACATGAAACCAAAGGTTTATTAAAGGTCAAACATCCATCCTTCGCCAAGGTGCTCCATGACACCAGCATGATTACAGTAAACTGCAATCCCATCCCTATGAATAGCCAGGGGCAACCTTTGGTACAAGTACAAGGCAGGGTTTGCAGTCATTTTTTCTGGAGTCCCACAGAGACACCTCAACCACTAACCACATTTCTGTGTCTTTAAGAAAGCAGCAAATCCCTTCCTGGAGTGGTTTTTCCATATCAGCATTTCCTGACATAGCCACAAAAACATTTTCCTTGCAGAGACAAGAGGAAACAATTCCTATTCCCCACTTCCACTTCATCCTCACTCCAGGCAGATGTCCATTAGACAATTTTCTATTATTAAGAGATGTTCTGGGCTTTGAATAAGACTACAGAGCTCTGCCTGTTTCCCCTTCATGTACCTATTAATAACATTGTCACACAACTTGGAAATGTCTTTGTAAAGCAAAGTGAGGGCTCTACCACCTTGAATATTCCAGTTTCCAACAGCACATCTCTCTTGGTCCTGAATACACCAGGGCAGTGACCCCCGGCATGGGTCTAGAAGCACACAAGGTGTTTGCATTTGTGGTCCCAGGAAGAACTCACACATCACAGGGTCCGGCAGATGGGGAAATATGTGTCACTGGGTGCTTCAGTACAAGGTGCAAATGCTGCCCAAGCTGCTTGCAGAAGCCTGTGCACACCACCACTTGGAGAAGGAATTTGCTGATGTGGTTGTCTAGCAAGGTCCCTTAGTCTTTCGAAACTACCTAACTTGTCCTACCACTTTTGAGCCAAAGAAACAGGAAAAGGCCACAGTCTCAAGTTAGCCAGCTGTGCAGTCTGAAAATGCCTTTTGGAATGGCACTGCTGTCCTAATTATTGAGGAAACCCACCCTTAGAAGAGGTTGCAATCCCATAGCTTCTCTCTCACTACAGTAAGGACTCACAATAGAGCAAACACGTCCCCAAAAAACCTTCATAATGTACCAAATAAGTGCCTTTGTTCTCCATCTGTTAAGGGAATGAGGTCACTCTGGTGTAACATAGAAACATAGAATAGTTTGGGTTGGAAGGGACCTCTAAAGGTCATCCAGTCCGACCCCCCTGCAGTGACCAGGAACATCTTCAACTAGATCAGGTTACTCAAACACCTGTCTCTTTCCACACTTGCACTCACCACTGGTATTGTACAAGCTTTTTTTAGTGTCCACCCAACCTTAAATGTTCCCACATTGCTGTTGAGTAACCATTATATCACTATTACTGGTAAACACACAATGGGTTCTCATGGCAACAAACACCTTGGTAGCACACATACTGTCACCCTGGCATTCATAAACCATCCTGAATTCTGGGTCTTCATCTGATAAGTTCTGAACTTGACATGGACCACCTCAAGTGAGCTCAGACTGGAGAAGGAGGTGCCCTTCTCCTGTAAGCAGCAGCCTCAAGCTGCACAGCACATTCACATGAGATACAATAAGCACGGGTTCAGATTCCTCATCTGTCCAGTTGAAAGCTGCAAATTGTACCCTGAGCCTCTCGTGAGACAGAAGATGGCCCTGATTATACAATCATTGAGCAGTCCAGGGAGGTATTTGCAACTCCTCTCCTTGATCTGCCTCATTTTGTTTAAAAGGTGGAAACAGGAGGGGAAACAGGGAGTGAATGACTCCATTACCTCTCCTAGGAGACCCAGGCTCCTAACACTGCTCCCAGGAACATGACATACATTGTACAGCACAGAGGACACCTCGATGGGAGAAGGGGGCACAGAGTCCCCTCTTGGTACACCTTAGTCTGCTGCTCAGGGCACTCTCCTGGGGCACAGGCAGTGCTGAGTTGCAGCTATTGCCTTCAGCTCTTAAAAAGAAGAGATACAAACACACAAATTTTCTGGCAGCTGGTGAGTGGGTGGGTTAACTCTCCCCAGTGCGGAGCCACAGCATGACATCCCAAAAATGGGTGCCTCTCCTCCTCAGAGAGACAGCGGCCCAAAATTTCTCCTCACCTTTTGAGGCAGATCAGAACACACGTTTTGCATTTCCCATACAGAGAAAGAAAATGCAATTGCCTGATTCAGTATTGTGAGTCCTACCAGATATCAAAGCACCCACAAATTAGTCATCATGGCTGTGATTCCTCCTTTGTGAGGGTAAGGGAGACGATTCCGCTTCAGTAGCTACAGAACAGACTCCAAAACTGGAACGGTTGTCAGAAGGCACATTGCACACAGATCCTCCTACCAGCTCTTACAAGAAAAGATTACCTTCTTTCAGCTAGAACAAAGAGCTATTAAATGAGACACTAGGCCTAGGCAGTACTGGTGAACCATCTGCCGTCACATGTTAGACATTAGCAATATCTTTTTTAAGCCAAGCCAAGGAAGCCCCCAGCCATGGTTACAACAGCATATAAGCAACGATGAAAAGTGTCAGCCCAGTTTTTTCTTTGTTTATCTCCTTTCGCTTGGTCTGTTCTTTTATTGCTGCTTTCTGTAGCACACCGGAGCACATGAATGTCACACAAAAATCATCAAACTAATGCTTTGCATCATATTTCATACAAATGCACTGGAGTTGGCTCTGGGTAGCAGCCTGGTTCGGTTTGAGGGCAGGCAATCAGGGGACTGATGACAGACACTTGTCCCTCTGCACCCAACTCTCCGAACCCCAAGGGCCAGCTATTCAGAACATCTGCATTACTGTTCTACAGCACAAATGCCAAAACCAAAGGGGATCCGAATCCCTCTGTTAACAAGCAGCAAGCAGTTAAGTTTAGGATATGAGAAGAAACATGAGATTAGACTGAGACATGCAGCAACCTGAGAAGACCATACCAGCCCTATGTGTGGGACCAGTTATTAACCTCGTCTATCCAGTTTGAGGTCCCCATTCAGGAGGGGTCTGGTGGGTCGATGTCAAAAAACCCTGTTCTGATGATCATGTTGCACAGAGCAATCCAAGCCAAAAAAGGATAAAGAGCTAGAGAGATACCTGGCTCTGCAGATTAAGCTCTGCAGCTTAAGTAGAAGTTGTCCTATATGAGGCTTATTTATACCTTCCAGTTTCCAGCCCAAAAGCCTGATCTTAAAGCTTTACTAAGTAAATATTTTCTCTCCTTGACTACCAAGCTTTTGCAGTGCCAGGAGAGAGCTGAGTTTGGGTGAAATACTGGACATTTAAGGTGTTTTATTCTCCTAGAGGTAGGGAATCCACGTGAAGCAACACACTTGCCTGCAAGACTTACAGTCCAGATCCAGTTTAATCGGAGACTGGGGAATTTTTCCTTCCATAAAGGGGCTGATACCACCAAATGCTGAATTTTAGGAAGGGTTTTCATCCATCAGACTTAAAGAAGCCCTCCTTTTGCACTAACTGTAAATGGTGAAGAAACATGTGTAGAGATCTGTGTAGCTAAGGTGAGAGGACAAGTTTGGCCTGACTGGGCCTTGCTTTGCTGGTCATTAGTGGTAGCTGCTTGCCCTCCAGCTGGTCAGAAAGCCTTCCTACATTAAATCTTTTGATGGTCCTGGATCAGAGAGGTCTATGTCACTGCTCATTAGCCCCACTGGTGTTTCTGTTGCATTTTTAGCAGAGATACCAGGAAAAGAGTGAGACCTCTGACATCAGGGAGGCTGAGAAGGAGTTAGCTAGCTGGTTCCAAGTGCATCCCACAGTGGACCCACAGCCCATAGCCAAACAGCTGAAAACTCCCCCACTGGCACACACAGAAAGGAGGGGGGCTAATAATGCAGAAGAATGGAAGCTTGCAACAGCAAGGACCAGCAGGAGGATGAGACTTCTCCTGAAGCCTGAGGTGTCCTTGCAGAGCCACTTCATGGCTCTACAGACTCAAGAGGAAAGGTCTGTCACATCAGAAGAGATGCTGGAGCTGAGCTAGGCAGCTGACCTCCCTGTGTAACAACCAGAACAAATGGGAAAATGCAACAGGTGTTGGTGGTAGGTGACTCTCTTCTGAGGGGTTTAGAAGCACTATTTGACAAGCTGACATACTGATACACTCTCTAGAGATGTGTGGGGCTCACTGGGGACTTATATCAGGGTTGTCACCAAGAGACTATCAACACTCATACAGCCCACTGCTGTTGTTTCACACGGACACCTGTGATACAGCCAGGAGCAATCTGGGGAGTATCAAGAAGGACTACAGAGCCCTGGGAGCAGTGGTAAGGGATTCTGGAGTGTAGGTATTTTTCGTCAGTCCTTCCAGACAAAGGGAAAGAGTTTGAAAGGGCCAGTCAAATATGGAGAATTACTAAATGGTTACAGCACTCGTGCCACAGCCAGGAGTTCAGCTACTTATACCATGGGATTCACTTTGAGAAACCTGGTCTACTGTGGGTTGATGGGGTCCGTTTGCCAGAGAAGGGGAAGAGCATCTTCAGTCATAGGCTTGTCAAGCTGGTGAAGAGGGCTTTAAGCTAAAGTTGCTAGGGGAGGGGAACCTCAATCCATTCCACTCCTACCAGTTTGATGTCAGTGCCAGCAACAGATGTTCAGGACCTGGAGAAGGATCACAGGTCAGCAGGAAAGCACCTGAAGAGTGGCACAAAGTAATTCCAACCACTCCAGCCAGTAGATTAGCTTCTTTAGGGACCCAACTTAAATGCCTCTGTGCAAACACACACAGCATGGGGAATAAACCAGAGAAGTTGGAGATATGCACATGCCAGCATGGCTGTGATCTTGTTGGCATCCTGGAGACACAGTGGGATTGCTCCTGTGACCGGAGTGTTGGAAAGGATGGACACAAGTCCTTTAGGAAGGACAGCCAGGGGAGATAAGGGGATGTGTTGCCCTCTGTGTCAGTGATCACCTGGAGTGCATGGAGCTCCACCTGGGATGGATGAGCCAATCGAGAGCTTATGGGACAGGATTGAAGGGAGGGCAGAGAGAGGTGACGTTATAGTGGGGGTCTGCTACAGGCCACCCAACCAGGGAGACTGAGTAGATGAGACCTTCCATAGGTAAATAGGAGCAACTTCACATTCACAAGCCCTAGTCCTCATGGGGGACTTCAACCACCCCAATATCTGTTGGAGGGATAACACATTGGGGCATAAGCAATTCAGGAGGTTCCTGGAATGTGTCAATGATTCAGCGCTGGGGCCTCCAATATAAAAACAACATGGACATGCTGGAGCAAGTCCAGAGGAGGGCCGCGAAGATGATCAGAGTCATGACCAAGCACTACACCTGGCTGAATTAGGAAACATTTCACTTTGGTGGGGATGGAAACCACTAAGTTTCAGCTAGGAGGTAACAACTGAGAGAAGCCAAGTGCAGCAGGAAGTAAAACAGATTGGGCATGGTTTGTACTTATCATATGAAATGGCCTCTGAGAGTCCACATGTGGTCAGATTTTGTATACTGAAGAGAAGTGCTGGAGTTTCTGTGCACCTCTTCCCTGAGCTGAGCTGTAGCAATTCCCAGCCAAGAAGCTTGAGGTGCTTTAAGACAAGAAGACCACATGTTCACAGAGAACCGGTTTCAGGACTGTCAGTCTGGCTTCTCTCCTTGTCCAGAAAAGTAATTTCAAAGACAAAGACAGATATAGACCAGTTCAATAAAACAAAACTGGAATATGAGCCAGAGGGGCATTTATTGCTCGTTCTCACCTGGTAAGAACAGAAATTATATGGAACAGAGACTCTGAGAGCTTCAGCCATTTGACTGCATGACTGAACTGTATGAAGTGACTTATGTGGAGACAGAACAGGTGTGACAGTGGCATGGATAACTGGGTGTGTAAAATAGCTAACGAAGCTCTTCTATGACCTGCCCTGGTCACTGTGAAGTTGCACAATTTTCATGGTAACTAGAAATGCAAATGAAGGAGGCACTCTGCTCCTCAAGTTTTTCCAGTAGTTGGTGTGAAGCTCCACCCAGGTTTTTGTAAGTGGTGTTGTCAAAGCCATCCAGCAATGGCATCTTTCTGCAAATACAAAGTTAATAGGAACATTTACAACTGCTTTCAGTGAACACCTTACAAAAGTCAACATGAAACTGCAATTTTGTTCCAACATAAAGGTCATTTAGCATTGGATACAGGCATTTTAGTGTGTCAAAAGAATATCCTGTCCCAACATGCCCATCTTTTACCCAAGAAAAATCATTATTAGTGTGACAAGTTGTAATAGACAAACAGCTATGCTCTGCCATTCTTCTGTGTGAAAAAACCCTTTAGCCCCTTACTTTATCAGGTCTGAAGTCATTCCTTTAGCAATAAGATCAACAGAAACCTCCGCATTTTTCTTCGAAGAGTTAAATTATTTATGAGCTTTGAAAATAATCCCACTTTGTCTTCTCGCCCTGGTTTTGCATATATACATGTCTTTTTTCCATGTCGACCCCTGTGAATTCTTCAGCTAAAATATGCATTCATTAGAAAAACATTTCAGGGTGTTTTTTTCTCTCCTCTTTATCTACTAGTTTGAATATGTTGTAAACTTGATTAATGTTGCCTTCTAATCTCTTTTTTTTTTTTTTTTTCTAGAGAGAACACCTGGAGCTCTTTTAACCTGCCTCAAATAAAAAATAAAGCCCAAAAGCCAAACAACCCAAGTTGCAATGTCACACACTTTCACAACCATTTCCTTTCCCTGGTGCTCCATTTCTCCTCTTATAAAAGGGCGGACACATGGGCAAAATTTTTGTCAATGAACCTACAGAGCCATGGATTTCTTCTAAAGCCCCCTTCCTTCTGGTCCTAGTAACCCGCTTAGTTTCTAGCCCCTCTCTGACTAGAATAGTTTAGGGAGATTTATGACAGTAATTCTTCCGGTTCCTTTCACAATGTGTTTTCCGCTATTCCCGTCTATCGCTCTGCCAACATGCATCATTTATTTAATACCAGTCAGTAGCCACATTAAACCTTTTTTGGTTTTTTTTTTTGAGGACACTTCCTCCTGTACCTGGGGAAATTGTGCAGGTAAATAAAGCCTGAGCCAACAGTCTTGGACCTGCCTTTTCTGCCTCCATCCAAAGCTTTCCATGGGCATCAATCATCCTTGAACTAGGATTCTTCTCATTTTAATTATGCTAATACGGCCATAATTTCATTCTCGTTAACAGCAATTGAGTTTCAGTCTCCGCAGATGCTGGAGCTGGACAGTTACCAAACCACATGCCATCTTGAGAGGAGTGTATGGACCAGTGCTTAGCCTATGGCAGTGTTACTCAGCACTGTTTCTGGGTTGCATCACTTCCCTTCACCCGTTCATGAAATGACATATGCCTTTGCCTCATATTGATTTTGAGGTTTACAAAGAAGGTTTTAAGAAATGCAATAACAAGTCCATTGCCCAACTAGCTCATTTTTGTTAAATTACGACCTTGCCTGCTTTGGTAACTTCAGGTGAAGGCTATAGAGGAAATATGTTGTTGATTTAAAGTGCTCTCTCTTCACAAGCAGCCACATGGAGAAGACAGGGGATGAATACAATTTGCACTAGGAGATGTTTCATTTCGATACAAGAAAGAATTTTTTTACAGTGAGAACAATCAATCACTGGAACAACCTCCCCAAGGATACGGTAAAGTCACTGAAGGCTTTCAAGGTTTTTCAATTGGACAGGGTGTTAGATAATTTCATCTAGGCTCCTTTTCCCATGAAAGGTTGCACCAGTTGATCTTTCGAGGTCCTTTCCAACGTGGGATGTTCCTTTATGCTATGATTCTGTGATTGCTGTAGATGTGCAGAGATCTATGGGTATGTTACTGCCATAGACACTACTCCTCTGAATTTCCACAACAGGGCAAGTACAGAACCCAAATCACGGCAATGTTGAAGGAAAAGGACCTCGGTAGTTTTCTCATTCAGACTTCTATGGAAAGCTTGTCTGCCTGTCAGCCATGTCCCTCGTTACCTCATGTTAAAAAAAAAAAAAAAAAACAAACTATGAAAGTCTATACAGGTAGATTTGCACAACTGCAACTCTATCTGTATAGGGGGACAAGCACCCAATGCAGCTCTCTCCTCACCATTGTCCAGCCTGGTAGATCTGCCAGGATTTACTGTATCTCATTTCTGGATTGTGTTTCTTTTCAAGGAAAACCAGTGTGCGTAAGGAGGCTAGCAGGCACAAAGTCATTTACCCAAAGCAATATTGGGGTGTACAGAGGGACAAGGACTTCAGTGTAAACTGTGGGGAACAATTCTGCCTTTCCACCCAGTGGAGGAGAGGTTTCCCACATGCACAACAGATAGCTTATCATTGCCTGCCCTCATCAGGCCAAGTCCAGCCATACTACCTGTGAATTGAAGCCAGGACATGTTGCCTGCACAGCCCGGATACTCGAACTCATTTCTAAGCTGAGAGAAGGGTGACTTGAGGAACTGTTGCTTCTCCTTGGCTGATACACAGAGCTTCAACTTAGACCTGGCAACAGGTCAAAAATCAGTACAGCATAAACCAACTGTACCAGTCCTGCAGGAAGGGTCTGACATTGTGACTTCAAGCATGAAGAATTATATTACATGGATTCAATGAGGTTTTTTTATGCTGAGTACAAAGTCTGGTACAGCTTCTAGAAATTATTATATATTATTGCAGATTCTGGGCTGGAGAGCACATTCAAATCTCTTCAGTAGATGATATCTGACCAAGTTCTGACACAACTGTTGCCTCCTCCTACTCCATTTGACAGCTGACCTCTCTGACAATCCAGTAAGACACAGATGGTGGCTGCACAGCTGAGATGCACATGAAATGGTCTCTGATGGCCCAGAAGAGTCACTGTTTCCCCATCCTTCCATGCTTAGAACTCCCTAAATCAGATGGCAGTCTAGGATCTCAGCCAGACCTATATTCCCCTCAAGCATTTAAAGCACGCATGGAACGGCGAGGCACCGTAGTTGGAAGAGTGAGAAACAGTTTCACTCAGATTTCGTGTTGCAGCAGGTCTTCTGCAGACACCCTTAGGATATATTTTTTAATCCACAGCAGGCATTTTGACTTTCTTTAACCATTTCTTATATTTTGTAAATGGAAAAAACTAATTCAGATACAACCATATGCAACAACAGCAAATAAATGATCTTCCAGTGCTCAAATCTGGGAAAGGTGTGACAGGAAGACCAGCACAAAACCAGCCATCCTTGTCTCAGGTATAAACCAGTGGAATGTGTGTCTGCACTTTGGGGTAGGTAATTTGTTGGGAAACAAATTAAAACATGAGAGAGAGTCATCTTTTAAAGGCAAAAGGTCTTGAATTCTGCTTGCTGATCAGGATGACACCAGTATTTATGCTGATGGCCAATAAGAGCATTTCTAACTCCAATTTCATTTCCAGAAAATATTAATGTTACCTCACAGTGCGTTATTTGAATCAGCACACATTGCCAGAGGTTGAATAAGATGGTTTCTCCACACTCCGCGATGGAGTACCGACACTTACTAAATTATGCTGTTAAATACTGTAGTATGGCTATAAAATACAATGAAGGCCCATGGAAAGATGCCAGCCCTTTTCTGAGAAAGAGAGAGCACTTTTTGGAACCCTGCCTGTGGCCCGTAATTTTCACTTCCTCCCACTACAGTGTGAAGTGACATGAAAGGACTTGTAAAGTCAAGTCCAGGAGACTGGTAGGGATTTGAAGGAGTAAAGCTAAAGTTAGATCATCGATGGTAGCATTTGACCCACTTGAACTTTGTGAGGAAAGAAGAAGCCAAATCTCCTACATATCTCCCTAGCAGCCATCACTGGAAAAAAAAATAATTTCAGCCTGCAAAACATACATTTCTTCACCCAGATGGGGCCAAAAAGTTCAAAATACAGAAACTTTTAATGGAGAAAAGTGTTAATCCACAAGCAGCAAAACTTTCCAGAAAAGTTGCCAAGTAGCAAGATATTTCAGTATTTCACGGGAAATAATGTTCAGTGAAGAACAGTGGCAGAGGATGGAAGCATGGCTTGTGCACACTGAGGGTCTTGTCACGTACTGCAGCAATTCACATGGACCCTGACACATGCAACCAACACTGAAGTAATTTAAGTCCATCAAGCTCAATTTTTTTTTTTTTCCTTAATAATTACTAAGGAGGTGAAAGATGGAGGAGGATTCGAGACTGGACTTTCTTTGTGGAAAATATTTCAGCAGGAAAGATTTGTCCTTCTCCAGTGGCCATAATCTGATTTGTCACACCGTGTGGTTGCCTAAAAGCCTTCATTGCAGGAACACAGACCAAATGATGGTGCCTGACCCACCAAGTTTAAAATTTGTCTGAGGAACAACAAGAAGAACAAAAACAATAGATGGCAACTATTCAGGTCAACAGAGAAGAACTCTATGACTGTTCCCAACAAATAGATATAATATGCTGCCAGCCTGTTTGCTACCACATTTCTACAGAGGATAGTTAGTTTATTAGAGGAAGAATAAATTAGAAGAACAGAATTATGAGGTGGAGATGGAAGAGCAAAATTCCTAGGTCCATGAGTTATCTTCTTGTATTTCTTATATTGCTAGACCTATAAACTTATACACAAATCCAGCATACAGTCAGTCTCTGGGAACAGAACAACCACGCAGCTTCAAATATGTGTCCTTAGCTATCTTGAGTGTAACCTTCCTGTAGATGGTCTAAACTGGAGAGCAGCAGAATTGTCTTAGTGACAACATTCAAACAGAGGAGAACTTGGACTTCCCAAAAATGCCCTATATTCATTTTCTGGCCCTGGTGTTAGCTGCAGCTGAAGCTTTCTCAACTGTCTCTAGAGCAGACTAAGCTTGTGAGATGATTTTCAAATTCATTACAAATTCAGAACAACTCTGATGGCTGCAGGAACTCTTCACAGGGTTCCTAAGGAACGTTCAGCGCTACCTTATTCCAGCCAACCTGCTTCTTAAAACTCTGTCCAGTACTTCTTAGGAAAATAATTTGAAAGGAGTTATTAAGGTTACTGATAGAGGGCAGCATGAAGACTCAAGCCCAGCCCCTCCTGCCATTACAATGGAGGAAAATAGTACAAGAAAGTGTTTTCCCTTCGTTCCAGGATGCCTGACGTATTCTCAAAACATGCACATACCATGCAGGGAAACACCACCAGCTTCCAGAGAGTGCAGGTCTGATGGGTGGACCCAAAACGCAGAAAACAGCATCAAGGAAGATGCTAAGCCTTGTCACCCAAAACAAAGGTTATGTCAGACAAAATCCCCCATGCTAACTGCATTAGAGTAACTATTTTTTCCTCTCTTTAGTTTTTTTCTCATCAGCACTGAACTCATGGAGCAAAATTCTCAGGTCACAGCAGTTCAACCAGGGACAGAGGCGAGTATCAAGAGAAGAAAAAAGTATGCAGGAGGGTCTCTTTTACATTTCCAGAGACAGAACCTGTATATTCCCCTTCCCCTCAGGCTCTGTCACTTCACTTTCAACTCCTCCAAGTAACACTTGGAGAGCAAAGGAAGTGGGGGAGAAGTGTGAGAAAGCTGAGCCATGCGCCTGGAGGACAGCCAGGATTTGGGGCACTGGCAGATGAGCTCTGAAAACATTGACATGGTGTCCCCAGGTCCTGCCACGTGCTCCTGTGTCCTTGGACCCCACCACGGTCTCCCTCACATGTCAAGATCAGTGAGAGAGGGTCCTGGTGTGCTGACCAAGGCAAAACTATAAGATGCCAGAATGCCAGAAGCAGGCAGAGGTTTCCCTCTCCGCTGCGGGAATGAAGGGTTTGTAATAAACCACTGGGGATAAATGGCAGCACCTTCCATCATCACTGCTGTCTACTCCATGAGCAGCTGTTGGACCGTGACAGCAAGGGCAGAGAGAGGGATTTAGTGAACAGCTATGGCCTCCCTGAGAGCATGCATCAAAAAAACTCACTCTCCTACCCCAACATTCTCCAGACAGGACTGGTCTTGGTCCGCAGTTTGTCTGACTGCACGATGTCATTTATTCTCAACCTCATGCTTCCCAACTCGACAATTTCCTTTTAGCATGAATCTCTTTCTTCCACCTCCTTCTCCCCATTACAAATATATGACTATGTGTGTTCCTTTTTTTTTTAAATGTGATCTCTCATAACTGCCAAAAAATATATAAATCTCTTGACGTAAATCCTTTTGGCTCGAGTTTCTTGACAAATATGTGCTAGTTTTTCTTTATCCTTCACACTTCTCACCACAAATTCTCAGCGAGAATTCCTGCAAACTCTCAGCTCTCAAATCCTCTTTACAAAGCACCATAGCAGAACTCACTATGCTGAAGCTAGGGCAGAAGAAGGCTTCCTCTGCCTGTGAACATCTGCCCAGGGCACTGCTGCGTACGCTGCAGGTATTTTGCTTTCCTTTGGTGCGTAAATTCCTCCAAGCACAGTTATGGTGGCCCCATTGAGCTCCCAATGCCTACATCTGAGCCTGAAGTCTACACCACTATTTGGGTCAGCAGAGGTCTAGTCAATGAAACTTCCTGCCTCATCTGATGGCACACACAAAACCCGTGGCAAAGAGCAGAACTGAGTTCCAAACCCTAAACCTTTGGATGGAGTGCTGCAGTCATGAAGCTGCTCCTTTCTGCTCTTCTCGTCTGCAGGCCAAGATACAGCACTGAACTGTCCATCTAAACCAACCCTTTCTCAAAGGATTTGACGTGCTAGAATTGGTAATTAGAGGGAAGGCCGAACAAGTACAGCATACAGACAGAGGAAAGGAGGTCCTTGCCCCTGGCATCAAGGCCTCAACAGACTTCTTTGGGGACCAAGGGGATCCAGCCAACAGTTTCAAATCCCCTACACAAGTTCAGACTGAACTTACAGACCTTATGGGCACAGAGGAAGGAAGCAGAGGAAGGGACTCATCTGTACCTAAGTTCTGGGCAGTGAATGAAGGAAATACCTAAATTTCCACTCTAGTCTTTGGGAGGGACAAGTGTTTTTCAAGACTTCAGAGAGGTTTCTGTTACTTAAGCTGTCAGACAGGATCTTGAAAAAACAAACTCTAAGATGGATGGCTAGAAAATGTCAATGGCTCTGCCAGGGCAATAGCTTCACTAGCTACCTAAAACACGGACACAAGCCTGGTGTCTAAGCTAGACAGACCTGTTAATACTCAGTTTTTGTATTTTAACCTCACCAGAAACTCCAGTTATGGTGAAATATATGGGGCAACAGAGCATGGCAGCAGAGCCAAAGCCCATAGATCATGGAGTTAAATATTCTACTGTGGGCTTAGAGCGTGCACAGTTTCTGCCCACATGTTGGCTGAAGTTATGAGCACATGAAAAAAGGGGATTTATAATGAGAATGGCAATTCAACCTCAATTATAGTGCACAACTGTCCGCACACTATAAACTGGAGGTTTAATAATGAGGCAAGTAGGCTGAAGGAAAGAATTTCATTGTGTCTTTTTCACAGTCTGGAATTCTTACTAAATTCATCAGATCACTTGAGTTCTCCTGACAGCTGTAGCAGTATAACTAATTTTAAAGGGTGTTATTGTGCATTAAGACTGCAACAAAAGATACAGGCAGAGAAAATCTCATAGCAAAAGAAAACTCCAGATTGAGGACTATAATGTATATGAGATTTGAAAGAAGTAAGTGCTAAAAGATGTAGACAGCAGTTTTTCAAGGTCCTTAACCTTGATGAATAAATGAATAAAATCCCTTAAAAAATTGCAGTGTTTCTTTCAAGTGATTTCCAGCATGTTAATGATCAAGAGAAGCTGAGAAAATTGCTGGGAAAGGAGATGACTTTCCTCAATGTGCTCTTACCACAGAGACTATGAGACAGACCTGAATTGTAAGCAAATAATATGCATTGCAAAATATGACAGAGGAAGCAAAGAACAGAGGCTCTTTAGCTGTCCATAATGTATTTGCATACAGGTGTGTTGACTGCAGGACTTTGTGATGTTGCCAAATCAAAGCTTTAATGGAGACTTAGAGCCTTCCAGTTCTTCAGTTTCCAGTTATTTAGACATGGCTTTCTTGTATCATATTTACTTACTTCACTACCCCAAAAGAAAGAGAAAAGGACGCAGATTGCAACAGGGTACAGGGAACACACAGAAGACTTTATCTACCACCGTAAGCATCCCATCCACCACATACAACACCCCACCAGCTAACACTGAATGCCAAAGGGGCCTGAGTTGCCCACCTCTCTCATTCCTGTCAGCAAAGTCTCCTAAGTACTGCTGGAAAAGTCAAAGATACACTGACAGAAAGCACGACATCTCACTTCCCAATGCAGCCCACAAAGGAGGCATCGCCCCACCTTCTGCAAGACACAAAGGGAACATCTTGTTGGTGTCCTGGCATGGCCTTTCCCCAGGAGGTGCTGAGGGCTGGAGGAAGGTGCAGCTGAGACAGGGAGCATCAGGCACCCATGGGCAAGTTGGCTGATGAAAATGTGAGTGTTCCCAGACTTAACAAGCTGCCAAAAGAAATGGCAAATGAGAAAGGGGTGCTGAAGACTGAAATTTTGAAGGTATTGTCTCCAGCAATATTTTCACCTCTCAGTTTTGTTGGCTGACAGTGCTTTCAGATGCTAGTCTTGTCTCTCCCTGTCTTTCAGCCCTCCCCAGCACCCACATCACCCACACACCCCTTTTCCCTCCTGGCCTCACCAACCACTGGCTAATAATGCAGTTGATTAGATATTTCATCATTTTTATTGTTATCCACCCGCAGATTAATAAAACAGCACTCTGGCTGTTTCTGGCTGACCACATTCCCTAATTTATCATAAAGGCTTCGCCTGAAATACTCCTGTGTGACATGCAGGGCGAGTTGCAGTCCCTCCCAGCCAGGCATATCTGCAAGACAGCGCAGCACAATGGTCCGTGGTGATATCGCTCGTATTCGCACCACACAGAGCAGAAGTTAACACTCCGCAACCAAGCTGCTAAAGTAAAATTACCAGAGATTGGTACCAGGGGCACGGAGGTGGAAAAATGGGGAGTTAACTCCAGCTCACTGGAGCACATTGCTTCATACCTGCACCGTCTCTTAATACAAGGGAATCTGCTTTTAAAGCACTCCAAATTTTCTTTTTAAAGACACTAATTACAAGGGTGACTTAACATGGCCTCAGGGACTATCCTACAAGAATTGGAAGACTTGATCCCTTGAAAGTCAAAAAGATGGAGGAATCATGAGAACGACGATGGATTTTTTTTTTTTCCCTAACTTTCTTCTTCTTCTCTCCCATCCCCACTTTTCAAGGTAGTGAGTTAAACCCAGAAGAAATAAAAAGCTCAAATATCTTGCAGTCCAAAGGAAGATTTGAACCCACCAATTCAAAAGCAATCCCCTCAAAATCACACAGAGCTCTATTGAACTGATGACATCATCCATCTGCTTTGAGCACACGACATTCACTCGATGATGAGTTCATCTTCGCGTGTCCAGTGTTATATTGGAAACAACTGAGAACGACTCACCATTTTCCAACCCAAAGTAAGAAAAGAGCAAAAAACTTCCATCAGCTACAGATTTCTGTAGGTTTTTGCTTGGTTTAAACTGGAAAACATAAACAATTTTCAAAATACGAAAGGAGGAAACAAAATCAAAATGGTGAACAACTTTTCATTCAATAAAAAATGGAAAAATTCTACAGAACTTATGAAGTTTTATAGAAATATCCTATTTAATGGAAAAGTCCATTTTCTGCTGAGAAATATTTCCAGGGGATACATTTCAGTCAGGACTGTCAGCTGTTGCTCGGCTTTAAATCACCAACTGATGGCCCAGCCCACATTTCTCATGCTAGATGCTGTGCAAAGACACGATAAGCAATCTTTGGCTTACAAAGCTGGGCTCTGATTTTGGGAAGAGCTAAGCATAACAATTCATGGAAGGGAAGTGCAGTTAGAAGATCTCACAGATACAGCAGCCAACACGAGAGAATAACCAAAAGGTAGAGCACTGTTTGGAAATAAATAGCTGTCTTCTAGCCAGCTATGCCTTGGCTGACTCCATGCAGGTAAATCAAAGATGTCTGGCACAGTCTTCAAGGGAATCTTGAGAAAAGACTGAACCAAGAAAGGATCTATGACTTTTCAAGGCAGTGTCAGCACCAGTGAGGCAGATAAGGATACAGCAGGAAACGGGCAGATAGGGGAGATGTGAACTGCCTCCTCCCAGACCCACATCCAGTTGACCTGCACTGCTCCTTGCTAGAGCCAAGCATTCTCACTGCCTGTAATGCAAGGCCATGGAGAACTGCTATGGTTGCTGATCTCATTAGGAAAAGGTGAATATATATTAAGGGTGAGTGTCATGAGGATGGAGTCAGGCTCTTCTTGGTGACAACCAATGGTAGGACAACGGGTAATGCTTTTAAACTGGAACACAAGAGGTTCCACTTAAAATTGAGAAGAAAATTCTTCACAGTGAGGGTGCCAGAGCCTGGCTCAGGCTGCCCAGGGAGGTTGTGGAGTCTCCTTCTCTGCAGACATTCAAACCCGCCTGGACACCTTCCTGTGGAACCTCAGCTGGGTGTTCCTGCTCCTGCAGGGGGATTGCACTGGATGAGCTTTTGAGGTCCCTTCCAATCCCTGACATTCTGTGATTAATTCTGTGAAGGTGAATGTACCTCTGTATGAACTGAGAACAGGAAGGAAAAACTCACAGCTGTCAGTCCCTCCCAAGGAAAAACATTCCAAAATCTCATATTCTGCTCGCTTGGATCTGTTTCTGATGCAGCTACACATTTCTTCCTTCTCTCTTTCATTTTTCCCTATTCCTGTGTTTCCTCCTCATTTTCATCTGCATCTCTCAAAACAAGATTTTCTGTGAACTGAAGAACCAAGACTTATCAAGGCAAAGCTCTTGAGTGTGTGTGTGTGTGTATTTGTGTATGTGTGTGTCTTTCATTGTCTTACAGGTATTCTGCGCCTACCATGACCAGGACAAGACAAAGCCAATAATACTTGTGAATATCAGTAGCAGTTTAGACAACACCTTTCCTCCATGCAGATGCCCATATTCACAAAACCTGCAGAAGGCTAATAATTTTGAGACTTCTTTCTCCTCTACTTGAAACTCCTTCAAGGTGGTGAAGGGCTAAAATGAGAGGGGCACCAAGGAGCAGACTGGCACATGCAGTACAATCGCATTAACGCTTCCATCCTTAAGAAACCAGACCTTGGTGACACACATCCCTTCCTCCATCTGCCTGATAATCAGTTTGTGTGTCTTGCCTGGATTCCTCCAGACCTGAGTTATCTTATATCCTCTGTCAGCCCCACCTCTTCCTCCCTTCCCCTTTACCCTTCCAAAAGCCACCTGAGACAGAAAACAGCAGTTAAAAATAATATCAGGAGACTGTTTCTGGAAGAGAGACCTCAGCAACACGTTCCTCATGTACAAGCGTTACTCTGCCCAACAAAGACCAAAGGAAACCCTGACAAAGTCACCCTGCATTGAAGCAAATGCAGCTTTGCTCAGATTCCCCAGGTCAGGGAGGACATGGGTCTAATTTGCAGCTCACAGCCCAGCTCTGCAGTTACAGATGCTGCCTGGAACTGAAGGAGAAATGATGATGCAGGGCCGTTTCCTTCAAGACGCTGTTCTGTCACCATGGAGGCAGACAGCACGCTCTCAACAATTTTATCTGCAAAGTAACATGAAAATTCCTCACAGCAGGAGAGATTTGACAGGACGTGCCTAGCACAGCTTTATAAAAAGGTTTCTTCAAATGCTTCCAAATCCCATGCATCTTTTTCTTGCTTTATCATCCTTTTCAACCTCCTTCTTCCTCCTGCTTTTTCTTTTTTCTAACGCCTCCAGAAGGCACGTTTATCAACATTAAAGCACATTCTCATGCAGCTCAGTTTTTTTCCTCTGAATCCACTCCTGCAAAGTCCAAACCTACTAGTACTCTCCACACCCAGAAAACTTCACCAGGAGCAAAACTTACTTCTGTGCATGAAATCTCCTTCAAAGCCTGGGCAGTAGCAACATCTTAAAGTAGGGACCAAGATCCTTTAGATTTAGGTGAATATATTTGAACCAGTGCATTTAATTTTTATACTCCTGCAGACTCAGCTGTGCCTGGGCTGAATTTTGGTGGCTGCCCCCTGTACGCAGATTTCTCTCCCTGCCCAACCAAGTCAGAGGTGGACACAAGATCATATTTGTAGGCTTCATTCAGAATGATCAACCAAATAAGTGCTCCAGCTCTGTGCCGTTATCACCAAAAAGATGCCCAGGGCTTAGTCCTATGGCCACCACACTGCTCCATAGGCAGCTTGAGCTTGGATAGCCTGTGGGTCCCCTCTGTTGTAATGGTCAACGCTCAGGTCCTTGCAGACCAGACCCATGACGAAGCACAGCACGCACAGCCCATCCACATGCCAGGGCATGGCTGAGTGTGTGCTGAAGGTGTTGTTTCAATATTTTTCCTTCCCATGCGGTCCTCAAGTTTCCTTGGGTGACAATCACTCTAGTCTGCACAGCCTGATGTGAAGGTAGCTTGGACCCCCAGGACAGGCCTAATCCCATCAAAGTCCAGTCTCTGTTTCTAAAACTACCCTGCCTTTTTCTCAGTGATTTCTTCCATCTTAAGGAAGAGCTCAGCCGTGCTCCATCAAGCTTTAAACTGTGAATGTGTTTGAATGGCACAGGTAGGAAACTTTCTGAAGCCCAGTCACTGATCTGCAATCGTGTTCTCGACAAAACTGCTTCATTCAGGTCTGTTCTACTGGTGTGTTGTTAAAAACACCAAGGCAAGACCTACAGAATCTTTTCACTGTCTTTAAAGTCTGAACATGGAACTCAACCTGATGGTAAAAGCAACTTCATCCCAAACCTTCTCCACTGTCCTGATCACTGCACGTGACTTGGGTTTGTCGCTGTGATGTCTTCATCCCAGGAAAACAGGCTTCTCTTCCTCTCCTTGGCACTGGCACTGCTGGATCCAAACTCTGTTCCTTCAAGCCACCTGATGTCGTATTTTGGGAGAAGTGCACAACGTGATACTTAATTGTATCTAGGAGTAATTGGCCCAGAACAACTGGCCATGAGAATCTTGGAGAATGAAATTAAGGATGTGTGTGTTGGGGTGGTGATGGGAGGGGAGAAGGTGAAAGGGGAGTTGGAACTGTGAAGTTTGAAGGTGAAAAAAGTCTTTATATCTGGATTAGTGGAGTCCTGGGGCCTTCAAAAATAGTTAAAATTCCCTTTTTTGAGTAATGGAGAAGTAGTTTGCATTGATCTTAAGAATTTGCTTATAGTTTTCCCTGGAGTTCAATGTACTGGGGAGTGCAAAGCTGACACAGCTCAAAAGTTTTATGAACCTCAGGTAACAGCGTGAAAGGAAATTTTAATAAATATTACATTTATTTAAATTTAATTTTTTTCCTTGTTAATAATAAAAGCCAACCTTGGTCTTCTGGGCTTTTCTCATATGCCTGCTTAATACAGCAGCCGAATCGTGGAATTATTTATATTTTAACTTCGTTTTCAGTAAATCGTCAATCATTCACCTTTCAAAAGCATTAAATTCAGAGATGAACAGCAGGGGAAAGGGAGGCAGAAAAATAAATATTGACTTTCAGGGGTTTAGGGGTTTTTGTTTGTTTGTTTGTTTCGCTTTGTCTTGCTTTGGTGGGGTTGTTTGTTTGTTTGTTAAACACAGGGTTGGAAATAGAAGTTGTTGTGAGTGATGAGCAAAAGCAAAGAAAAAGGAATATACATTTGTGCTTATAGATTTCTTCCCATCATAGACCTGCAGCTCTGTCCCTCTTCATTTGCAGGAAGCCACAGCAACACCAAAGGGTAGTGGTCCTTGCTGGCTTAAAGAGGCACTTGGCTGAAAATCTGAGGTCTGGTCATCAATGGGTGAATGGCCTTCCTTAGAGAGGGCACCTGCTGCTAGCCATGGGTACTCGTGTTGTGAGCAGCAGCTGAGATCCCAAGGAAAACGCAAGCAAAAGATCCATGGTAGAGCTGAGAAATCCATCAAGATTGTCATGTAGTGACCCTTATTCTATGCAAAGATTTTGCCTTGATTTAAAGACATCAGGAGACGAAATTTTTGCCAAGATTTTGGGCAGTTTGTTCCCAGAGACAATGATCATCAAGACAGGCACCTGATTCCTGCTCACGTCTCCTTATGTTCAGATTGCAGGCACTGGTTTGTCTTGTGCCTTCCTTTCACTTTCACAGAGTCCTTTTATAGCAAGTGCAAACTGAAATACAGGAAATTCCATTTAAATGTAAGGA
Organism: Patagioenas fasciata; assembly: GCF_037038585.1. Taxonomy (NCBI): domain Eukaryota; kingdom Metazoa; phylum Chordata; class Aves; order Columbiformes; family Columbidae; genus Patagioenas; species Patagioenas fasciata. Next base: position 77,397,461 of record NC_092560.1, on the reverse strand, counting down.
AAAGGGCTTTTTTACTATGAGGCTGGTAAAACTGTGACAAGTTGCCCAGAGAGGTTGTAAACTTTCCGCCCTTTGAGATATTCAAAACTCAGACGGCCATGGTCCCGAGACACATGCTTTGGTTGACCCTACCCTGAGCAGGAGGGATTGCACTAGATGATCTCCAGAAGTGCCTTCCAGCTTCAACTATTCTGTGATTCTGTTGTTCAGCACTCTATAAGCCCAACCTTTCCTCCTGGTTCCTGTTCTGTCTCCCAGTTTGATGCTGTGAAAATATATGTTCTATGTGCCCGGACTGGAGATGGACTCAGAGTCCTTCCCCTACATTCTAAAGCCGTATTAAGCACTTCTCCAGACTTTGGGTTACCTGTACATTTTAGCCAGCAGCGCTGGTTTTATTTATTTCCAAACCATTGATGTAAACCTTAAATTGAATCTAAGCTATGACTGCCTTCTCAGGAATGCCTTAGAAAAGTGCTCATTAAACAGATTTCCTGCTCATAATTTCTGTCCAAGATCTGTCAACTACCCCTTGCTTAATCTATTGAATATCAGTGCACAAAAAACCCCATAGATTCCCAGTCCATATAGTATCTATGTCCTTTTTCTATCAATAAACAGTAACAGACACCTACAAAATGGCTGCAAGAACTGTGACACATCCACCCACTCCCCATGAATTCTCCAGGCATCTGGCAGCTGGGGCTTTAGGAGTTCTTGTAGCAGCGGTAGCAACCAAACCATTGTGTCCTATGGCCAGCAAGAGACCTGAATTAGTCTATTTCTTTTTTAACCTGTTTGCTCTTTAGTTGTTCACTGCCTTGATGATTTCTCTAATAGGATTGTATGCCCTGAGGAAAACTACTTCCCGTCTTTTGTTTTAAACTTGTGTGATATTTTTTGCTGGATGTCCTCTCTGTGGCATGAGGAGCAGAGTAATCATGCCTTCTTCAAGTAACCTCTAGCACTCAAGATTTCATAGCCTTCCGTTCAGACCACCTCGTTGAGACTTGCTGAGACTAAGCCTAACCCTATCACTTTGTGATAGACTTGTTCCCAGGGAAGACAGTCTGTCCTTCCCACTGGTTCCTCAGACCTGGCATTAGACCTCTGCAGGTAGCAAAGCAGACCTCTGTCCTTCACAGCCCAGTGCCTTTCCAGCTCCAACTGGACTGAAACAACTTATCCAGTTGGAACAGGACACTTCCTTTGGACATGGGACAAGGAACTTCCCTGGTTCACAAAGAAACAGGAGCTGGAGCCCTCGCAAGCTTCTGTCCTTTGCAGAAAAGCGTTCTCCAGGCAGGTAGGAGCTCACCGTGTGAGCAAGCAAGCTAAAGGGGACACAAAAGTTAAACAGAGGTTAAAGGAATAGGAGAAGAAAAACAGATGACCCCCCAGAGTCTGGGGCTGAGCAGCACGAACAGTAGGAGCCCCTGGAAGTCAGCTCATCCGTGCGTGCTGCCCTTGCTGCCTTCCAGTTCCCAGGAGGAGACCTAATAAATTTTACAAAAGAGCAAACAGCTGAAAAATGGTCGTATTTAAAAATATATTGAGAGAATTTGCATGTTGTTCCCTTTTGTGTGGGGATGGCATTTATACACCCGGCGTTTCAGCAGCACCACATCTCAGAGCACTTTACATAGCAATTAATTACACACTGGTAGTGGAGTGACTGTCTACAGGCAACCTCATCAGCCATTATCCACTCAGCAACATCCAGCATACAGCTGTGAACATTTGCATTAGCAGAAAGTCATCTCAGCTGCCATTAGCAGGGTGCGGGAATGTCAGGGAGGATGCTAGGGGTCGGCTCACCCCCAGCTCCTTCCCAAAAAGCCTTTAACAGCCAACATCACAGATTTCACAGTCAAGCTTGTGACCCTTCCCTCGTTTCACCCCAGCTCTGGACCAGGGAGATGTCATCAACCTACAGCACACTGCAGTCCAGATCCCTCACCATAATGCCATCTTTTCCTATAGCACAGGAAACACTATTGGATGGGAGACTTTTGAGATTGCACATAAAAGTGCAAACAGCAAATCTCCACAGGGAACAGCTTCATGGTACTAACTTTGGCCATAGCCTGTACAAGTTTCTGTTTGATATCGCCGGTGTATCTAATCACAGTGCAGCCCCTGTGCCCTGGGATTACGTTCAGCATTCCACAGGTCTCTCCATAAACCAGCCTACAAAGACACTGAATGCCTTCATGACCAACTTCTGACAACTTCCATGGCCTCAATGCTACTGTGAAGTACTTTGCAATGCCAGATTATTTCCTGAAACCCTTCTTGCCTCTGCTTTGCCCATGCCATGGCAAAACCATGCGTGTGACTGCCATCAGGAGATTAGAGGTAGCCTGTTTGCCTTGGGCAACTGGAAGAATCCCAGGAGTGCACTGATCTTCAGAGGGGACCGGACGACAGGAGACTGATCAGCAAAGGACCCGGAGGTATTCTTGCTAGAGCTATAACATAAACTCCCAGATTACATCTTTACCACCAGAATGAACAGTTGCAAAAACATCTCTTGACATTAGAACTTGATCTTCTGTAAGTTGTTAAAACACTACCTGGCATGGTTTTGGCACAACCTAACTAGCATTTTCCCAAATGATGCCTAGACACAGCCTGGGAATTAGCACAGACTAGTGCCCATTCTCAGTAGGCAATTTGGATGCAACCCCCCTTTTTTGGAGAGTGAGAGAATTTAATAGTACAGATGTAGGATATCCTGTGCCAGCTGGCCTCTGCGCAAGAGAGCCGACCCAGCTACAGTTAATTTACAGGTATAGACGCAGCCTCAGAGTACTGGACAACATCCAGACGATGATTGCATCCTCTTCCTTTCAGTTCCACCAACCTGAAATGCAAAACAAAGCCACAATGCTTCTAATCTTTAATTGCTGCTGTGTACTGTTGGAATGTTTCTGTCTTTTGATCCTGGATAAGGTAATCTTTGAATTTCTGCAAGTTACTGAGTGTATGAACTCTTTGGGGTTCCTTTGAAGGGTCACAGGAGATATGATTGCAGCAAAAATCACTTGGGTCTCTTTTCTTTCTATCTTCTTTTTGTTTCATGTGTGCTAAAATATTCAAAACAGTACTTCATTTTGCAAGACTGGCATGTCTTTCTTGCTGAGCCCACCAAGCCAGCTCTAGTCACCAGAAGACGGCAGAGAACCAGCAATCAGAATCATTATTGTCATTTGGCAGATAACAAATCTTATCCAAGCTGGAGATACAAGAACAACCTACAAACTGGTGCAATGGCAGCACAGATCTGTTTCCAGTTTATTAGTTATAGGAACACAAGTTGGATGGATGGGAAAAAAACTGATGGACTCGTGGTCTTCTTACAAACGCTGTCTTTGGTGTGCAAACTCAGGTCTCCAGCTTTGGGCTTCTTCTCACCGAAAGATCAATAAACGAGGGTGAGGGTGGCATGGGACCATTGCCTGAATGCAGAACAAGTCTCAGTGCTCAAGCCTCCTGTCTACCCAGTCCCCAGCCTGCACTTGCTGTCCAGAGCTGCAGGATCTGTGCCACTAAACGTGAGCAGACACAAACTCATCCCACACCCCTTTGAAAAGAGAAGGAAACCGATGTGTTTCAGTGACTGGAGAGGGAGGAAATTCTTCCAAATAGCTGTTTTACAGTAAAAGAACAGTCTTTGGAAATAGAATCAGATAATCTCTTTGGGCTTTCCTTTATCATGTCTTTGCTGCCAGAGGTAATTTCCTCATTTCTAACCCCTCCTTGAGATACGCACAGACACAATTTAACGAACTTTCGGGAGACAGGGTGCTTATCTCACTCTTTAGGGCAGTCTGCATCGCATTCTGCACCTGCCTGCTATTAGGTTCATCTGCCTCTAATTATTCACTGGTTTCCTGTACGACTTCCCAACTTCTTTCTCAAACACACCCCAAACCCTAAACTCCATCAGAACCCTGGCAACCCACAGAAACTGCTGACTGCCATTTGAGGTTTCAGTGGTGTGTCATTGTTCATGGACCTCAATACATGCAGTCAAACTGGGCAGGAAAATCAAAAGGATTTTCCAGAAGAGATGGAGGAAATGGTAACAGTATAGCCCACAGCTATTTATTGTCAAATCAGATATCCACGCAGAGGTCTCCCGAGCAACCAGCCACCAAAGCCTGGCTTGGCAGGACTCACCTTGGCTTGGGGGGTTCATTTCCCACAGGATCCTGGAACAGTTTCCACAACCAAACAAATGTTTCTCATGACAGCATTATATAATGGGAGTTTATATTAGACCGGTGTATTTTTCCTGGCCAGGTATTTATAGGAGAACAACCCTGGATGTCACAGCTGTAGGGAAGGGTGGCTGATCTCCTGTCCCTCACCTGCTGGTGTAGCCCTTTCCACAGTTGTCTTGTGGACAGAGCAGAAGAGCTGAAGATGCATTTTCTCTGATGCACGGCAGAGCTGCAAACCACAGGGCAGTTTCACAGATTCCGCTAGAGACCATTTCAGACAAGTCACTGGGCTTGATAATCTTGATTTACATAGCGGTAAATCTTCCCTCCACCGCAGGAATTGCCGGGTGGCATTCTCTGGCCTGCGTGATGGCGGAGGTCAGGCTGCTGATCAGAACAGTCCCATCTGGCCTGAAAATCTATAAATTCAGATCTGGATGAAATTGGGCAATTTTGGATTTGGATAAGCATTCATGAATTTAAATGAATAAATAATAATATAATAATAAATCATTCATCTCGCTGTCTAGCATGCGAGTCCCCTCGAAGACCTGCAGTTCAGCTGCAGCCAAAGTTTGACTACCTCTGCAATTAGAGCCAATGAATTTCAAATGAGGGGGAGGGAAGGAGGGAGGGAGAGAGGAAAACCAACAGAAATGAAATGTTTGGGGGAACATTTATCCAAAGTGGCTTCTGCGTCCCTGCAGGCCATACAAGCACTGGTTGCTAACAAACTCGTCCCACTGCTGGATCAGAGTAGTGGTACCAAGCAAACGCTTTCATTTCCCATGACAAATACTCAAGACAAGCAGGACCCATAAACCCAGCTACCCCCAGATCTGCCGTGCCAGCAGAAAGCTTGCTGCCTTCACAGCTGTGTTCACAGGGCTGAACTCAAGAGTCCCTGATTCAATCCCAGGCAACGATGTTGGGCAAGGACTTTTTCTTTTGGTTAGTTATTACTGGAAAGAGCTTTGGGCAGTGATTTATGCTGCTGCTCTCATCACCAGGCTAGAGCAATGCTATACACTGCTGAGATTCAGGCTCTTTTCCATGAGCCAGAGGTAAATTTATGGGCAGTCTCCATAATGGAGAAGAGACAATAGACTGGGCTACATTCGTCACAAGCAGCTTCCACACCTGATCTCTCTCTACCAAGAGCTGAATCTTCTTTCCTACTGATGGGGACTTCACCAGCCACTCATGCAGTGCAAAGTCTGGCACTGTTTAACCTCCTTCTCCTCACCCCACCACCACTATATCCCCTTGAATCATCCCAAAACCAATTCTGTCCTGATTCTCCCTGGTGTGTTTCTGCCCACCCCCTCCCGCTTTGTATTCTATTTTCTTTCTAAACCAGCTCTTGCAGCTTTCCCCAGTTTAGCCTCCTCCACTCATTTCATTAACATGCTGTTTACTTCTGCTTGTAGATCATTAGCAACAATATTAAACAACTGGCAATTTGCCTAGGAGGCTGCTATCTCTGGGGTTGATGACTTGTTTTATTTTCCCTCCCTGAGAGAGCAGCAGAAGCAGCAGAAAAGGGTGGAAAGTGGAAAGGCTTGAGCCATGAGCAGAGATGAGAGAGGTGGCTTGCTTGCCTTTACTCGCAAATTTCCTGCTCTGCTTTGTCTTTAAACTCCTCACTCAGGTCTTCCTCTCATCGACATGCTTCTGACACCTCCATGTGGCCCTTTCACTTGAAATAAGTCCCTGCCACCCTTTCAGCCCCTTAAAATCCCTTGGTTTGGAGTCAATGAGGACATATCTAGGAATGAATTTTAGGGGGATCAGCTTCCAGGCTCCTGGTACCACAAATCCCTCCAGCTTTCCAGCTGAGACAACAAACTTATTGACTAATTTCAGGCCATCGTCTAACCTGCTCTGGCTCAAAGATTTAACTCCTTGCAGTAAACCCACCTCCACGTCTCAGACTCTTGTGGTCTTCATACCCCTCCCTCAGGATGAGATGCAGCAAAAGTTGAGGTTCAACTCAGGAACTCAGAAAATCTCTTTAGCAGCCCAGACCGAATACGAAAGGAACCCCAGGCAATCTGTGGAGTGAGGATGAAGCTCAGACAAGGGTGAGGGGACTTGTTGCCCTGCCATGGGCCTCCTCCGCTGTGAACAAAGAACTAGCTGCACATTTTCATTAAATACTCATCCCTTTTCTTTCTAATATGTATTTTTGGTTGTTTGCTTGGTTGGTTGGTTGGTTTGCTTTGGTTTTGTGGATTATGTTTGTTTATTTTGGGGGGGATTCAGCCAGGAAAAGCAGTAGGGAAGGAGGAGTGAGTGGAAACTGACACATTCGGAATATTCCAACATCTGGCAAAAACGTCAACAGAAAAGCCACTGGAAAATTGTAATTCAGATGATTTGAACCATCTCTGATCATGATATTTCCAGTGCTGCCACAGTGGCTGCTTAGGCTGTCGGCCATCTTCCCTTTGCACACCCAAACTAAAAGTATTATCCACATCTGACTTGCAGGGACCTCGTTCTTGAACCCATTCAGCCCTTGTTATCACCATAATAATTTCCAATGCTAATTCTAAGCCATCTTCAGAACACGCTCCTTCTTCACTCCTTCTCTTTTCAAGCTGAGGCTGTTGCCAGCCATCACCACAAAAGGGTTGCAAAGCTACCCCTGGGTTCCTCACCATCAACCTTTTTTTCTCCCTTCTACCCACAAGGGTACTTATGGGGAACCTCTGGCTCGCCTTTTAGCACCGGGTTAGCTAAGTTAAGCAAGTCAAACTCTCTCTACCTGAAGTACCGTGACATTCCTAACAGCCCACAGTTCAGCAGATCCTGCCATTAAGAACCAACGTGACTCATTCAAGTAAAATGCCTCTTTTCCTGACTTTGTGTGGCTGTTTCTATATGTCCCTGTTCTATTCAAGTAACTCTCTCCCTGAGAGAGCAATTTCCAATACGCTGCCATTTCAAATATGTTTGGCGGTGTTTTTCACTCAAAGGCCTTCCATCAAAAGCCAGTCATGTGGGGCACAGACCTTTTTTGCAGCGTTTTTTGGCATTACATGTGATTTTTCTTCTCTTCCATCTTGCTACCAGCCTTCACAACACCTTTGTGGCCCAAGGTATCATACGCTATTCCAGATGTGTGCTCTGTGGACACAGACGGCTGCATCCCTGCTTCCAGCAGTTTGTTGGCTGAACCGTATGACAAGATAGAAGTTGAGTTTGCTCTTCACGTCCACCCCCAGGGTGCCTGATGTCCTAGTGTGGCCTTTTATCTCTGCTGCCCTGCCCACTTCTGTTCCTGCAAATTGTTACCAAGACGAACATCAAGCCGTAATTCCCTGCTTGTCTTCCCAGCCTCCCCAAATCTTTTTGTTTTATTCCCTCTGTCCAAACCAACCCCTCTAGCTCCTCCCGGTTTAGCTTCACCCACACATTTCATATAACATGCTGTTTACTTCCACTTCTAGATGATTAGCGAAGATATTAAATTACTGGCAACCTGCCCAGTGAGGCCATTACCTTTGGGGTTGATGACTTGTTTTATGCTTCTCTCAGAGTGGTGAGAGCAGCTGAGATGGGGAGGTCTGGGAGGTCTTGAGTCGTGGAGGAAAGATGCAGAGGAAGCTCCACATCTCTATATATTCACATTTTTAATGCATGGGTGGGTTGGTGCTCTCACTCAGCACCATGTGGAGCCATCACATGCCCTGGGAAATACCCAGGCAGGCGAGTTTTCAAGTGGGGGACAGCAGACATGAGGAAGAGAGCTGGGAGAGAGTGCTACTATGTGTAGGGGATTTCTCTGCTCCCCAAAACTGGGGGAAGAGGAGGGTGGCAGCTAAAGAGAAGAATATAGGACAACCTCTAGCGATGGCACACTGTGCTCTTATCACCTGTAACAGGTGGGGAGTGATGTGACAGCATGACATTTGTTAAAACAGTAAAACTCCACGTTTCCTCCTGGACACACGTGAGGGTGGCAGGTTCCTGCAGGCTGTGAGCAAAGAGGGTGTTTTAACTCTGACTGAGCTGAAATGGCTTCTTGAGAAAAAACAACAACACAGCGCTAACACCTACCTGAGAACAGGAGAGGTGGCTAAAATGTCTTCATAGGGTCTAATCAGCCTTCATGAGCCCTGGCTTCAACAGGACCAAGACCTTTCACATACATATTCTGGTTTCACCAAGTGCCCTGGTGGGTGTGAGGACAAGCATGAAGTCGACACCTTGACCATTTCCAGGCCGTAACCTGGGATCTCTGCTTCCAGGCCACTTCTCCTCCAGAGGGAAAGTCACCTTCCCCTGGAAAAGCTCACCTTGCCAAAGATGAAAACCCTCCAGAAGGCAACTTCGAGCTGGGAAACCTGTTTCCTGATGGTCACCTCACTTGATTCAGCAGTCTTGGGAGCCTCTCAGCCTTCAGGATTAGTCTGGATGGTCACCACACTGTCTCAGAGCAATGATTTTGATCAGCAGCTCAGAGTACAACAGTGGTTCCAGGTCAGAGCCCTTCCACACGTGAGGAGTCACATTTCCACCGGCCAGGCTGCTCCAGTGCAACGAAGATGTTGTTCACCCTTCCAGAAAAGCACTCTCTTTGGGAGCTTTTAGAAATACAGACCTTACCTGCCTTTTACACTCCTTTAAAGAGTGAGATGGTGAGATGCAAAGTGATCTCTTCCCCAATGAATAAAATCACTGAATTGAGAAAGGAAATGTACCAGGTGGCTCTCACTCTTTTGCACCTTTTTAAATTAAAAAAAAAAAAAAAGAAAGAAAAAAAAAAGAAAAAAAGGCTTTGAGCTGTTCTTCAAAGGCTGTCTGATTTGCTTTGAATAATATAAAATGATGATGGAGGGAAAAAAGAGAATACTAAACTCCAGGCTGTAAAAGCTCTGCACTCAGCTTCAGCCACTGAAAAAGATGAACGTACACTTTTCATAAAATAACCACAATGAACCCTTCTTTTCTCTGTAACAGCTGGGGCATCAGCAGCAATGCAGAGCTGGGTCCAAACACGGCATGAATAACAAAAGCCAGGGTGCCTCTTCCCAGGAGATGTTTCCTCTCGCAGTTACATCCGAGCGCCCCACACCTCGCTGTGGGTTTCTCCACCAGCCTCCCCAACACGGACCTGTATTGGGGCAGAGCTTGCAGAGATGGGAAGCCAGATGTGCAGCAGAGGGAAAGGAGAAACATACAGAGAGAAGAGGAAAATGAATGAAAAAGTATTTTCTTTTGAGTTTCCCCCGAGAAACGTAGAGAGAAGCAGGAAGGAGCTGATTGCTGTCAGAGCCTGCCAGAGCCCAGATAGCTGGTTGCAGTCCCCAGGTGCAAATGTGATAATAGCCAACAAGCTAAAATCATTAACAGTAACGATCGGCTCTGAGAAGACCCCAACACCTAAGAGGAAAAACCAGTGACAGCAGAGGAAGGAAAGAAAAAATGAAAAGGGAAGGGAACAATGGTAATTCCCTCTTAGCATTCCTGCACTCTGCTTTCCATAACCCTCTATTCCCCATAAATGCTGTCTCATCTAACTACGACTCAGTCCGGCTTTCTCCAGCCACCACTCCTATGAGCATTTCTTCTCTCTTTATTTGCTGGTGGGAGAGAAGAGGGAATTGAGGTGAGGGAGGAGAGGAAAATATTTGGTGAAAACAACCATCAGCATTAGCTGGCTTTTAAGCATGCTAACTGGTTTTAAAAAAAAAAAAATCTTCTAATTCTTGGCTGGATAAGCCCAGCCCATGACAAACATCTGTATTGTCCCACAGCCCATGGCATGTGACACAGAGAGAGGGGAAAAACTAGTTTCTCCAGCAGATCTCTAAGATTACTTCGGAGGCCTTATAGGTGGTTCTGCACAAGCCCAGATCTGCCCACCTGGAGAGCAGATGAGCTCAACACTCAGTGTATCTCCCCTTACCAACACTAAGCTCCACCAGCCAAAGAGCAGTAGATGCCATTTAGGTCAGTACTCTTGGATACGAGCTAGGACATACAGTCCAGATGGGTGCACAACCAGACAGCTAAAAAGATGGTTGAGCAGCTGGGCTTAAAATGTCACCGTGAATGGGTCATGTTGTGTGTGGAAGCCAGTGATAAATGGAGTACTGACGTGGTGTATTCTGGGACCTGTCCTGTTCCATTTCTTCAGCAATTAGTTGGAGGAGGCAAAAGACTTTGCAGATGATGCCAGATTCAGCCTGGATATAAGGAAAAACTTCTTCACTATGAAAACAGTCAAGCATTGGAGAAGGCTGCCCAGACAGTCTTTCCATCCCAGAGTCCATGTCATCTCCACCCCTCCAGGTTTACAAGACTCAACAGGACAAAGAGCTGAGAAACCTGGACCAACCTCAGAGCTGGTCCTGCTTTTAGCAGGAGGTGGGACTAGACAGCTCCTGAGGTCGCTCCCAACCTAGATAATCCTGTAATCCTGATCAGATGCTGATGCATCCCCGCTCCCATAGCCCCCTGGGTCACACAGCCAGCTTCACCGCCCTTCTCAGCCATGGCATCTCTGTCCACTCCAACATCCTGATGCTCCTAGGAATGGATCTTTCCTACTGAGGAATTCTTTTGTGACATCCAAAACTGGGAAGGAGGCCACAATGAGCCTGTATGCTCCTCCTGTCCCGTGTCAAAATGAAACGTCTCCAGATTAGCCCCTTGTTTGCATAGTCCCCTTAAATCTTTGGCAATTTATGTACCAATTTGCAGAAGCTCAAAATTTCTTCTTGCTTCTCAACTCCTTACCCGGTCCAGGCCTTCTCTTTTTTCATTCTTCTCTCAGAGCAAACTCTGTGTGAGCAGCCATCGGTCAACCAACTGCTTCTATGAGGAAAGTAAAATAGCATTAGCTTTTACAAGCAAAGCCAACAGACTTTGGCTCCAGTTTAATTTGTGAGAACATTTATCTGGCACTGAGGTATGAGATTTAATGCTTTATCTTGGTACAGTCCCATGTACCAAGCAGTTGTATCCCATCCAGGGGTAGATGTGCCTGGTGATGGGAAGAGAGAAAATTATGAGGCTGCTCTTAAAGCATATGGCCAAAAACACCCTCTACACAAGGGGGAGGGGAGTACATTCACCCTAAAAATCCCCAGTATGAAGAAAGGCTACATTTACTAAGTTCTCTTTGGACCCATTTGTCTTTTCGCAAACAATTCTCTGCAAAGCTGTGGACGACATTCAGGAAAGAGCAATGAAGTGGAGCACCGGGAGCTTTTTGCACCAGCCAGTGAGCCCATTGCTAAGCTGCTTTGTGCAGAAGTTGTAGAAATCGCATCCCACGCCGATGCCCACCTTCTCGGAGAGCTGGCGGGGAGGACTGAGTTCCCTTCCAAAGATTGTCAGGGCTCAGAAAAGCATTTAGCAAAGCCACACTGAACCTGTTTGGATGCAGCTGGAGTCTGTGAAATGGGGAACCCTTCTTCCAAAATTAATTCCTGGCTTCGGATTCGTCTGATGTAAAGAGTTTAATTTTCCAGCTCAGAGAACTCTGCGCTGTTCCTTTAGGGAAAGGATAGGAAATGTCCCCAGTCTCCCTGCCCAGGACCAGCACAACCACTGATTCCCACATCACGCCAATGAACTCAGCACCCCAGCCCCTCACAGAGCTTGTTGGTTCAGCACAGCCCCCCAGGGCTGTCAGAGACCCTTCCAGCCCCCACAACCCGTATGGTTGCCAGGGGCCTTGCTGCAGGTGGCCAAGCTCCCAAAAAGACCACAAAGGCCAGCCCAGATCTGCTCCTGCGACTCTGCAGGGGCCTCATAAGGGGCTTGAGTGGCTCTTCCCCAAGAGACTTCATCTGGGATTTCACCCTGGCTTCTGCACAGGAGAAATCCGAGTGGGTTTTGGAGTGACAGGGTGCTTTGTGGAATCTGTCCTTCCCCAGATGGACTTCACACTGAGGTTCCAAAGGCCTGCTGGCAGGTTCCTGGAACTTGAGCTCCATTCCTCAGACACCCCAAATGCACTCAAACTCATGAACTTAACAGCTTTGTTTGGAAATTAGGAAAATTTTATGTGGATGGCTCGGAGTAGATGATCTCCTGAGGTCCCTTCCAACCCTAACCAGTCTGTGATTCTGTGAATATGCATTGGCACAGTGCTTGAAGGAACAATCTCCTCATACCCTCACTGCACCCTGAACCCTTCTGCCCCAGAAAGGCGGGTTGGCCACTTCTCCTCTTAAAAAGAAGCATCCGTGGATATTTACAGATTGTCTCCATGACCTTGAGAATCACTTGCATCATATCTCATGTTTGAAGGCATCTACTTTCCAGAAGAAAACAGAAAGGGGGAAAGAAAATGATAAAAGTAAACAGAAAACTTCTTGTATCTTGAAATGGGAACCAAAAGGCGGAGAAATCCCACACCACCAACTCTGTTCAGAAATCTTGGCAAGGTTTCAGACATCAGACTTCACAGCCAAGTAACTGATGGCAGGGATAAGAATCTGTCAGAAGTGTATATAGTGCACATATCACCTTGGTATCTAATTAGGTAAATGATTCTGAGTCTTCACTCAAAAGTACACTTTTCCCAATGTTCAAAAACCTGATTAAACTCTAAAAAAAAATAAAATTAACAAAGGAGAGAACTCAATCAAAGGAATCTGGGACGATACTTGGTCAGAAGAGCAAACATTTTGGAGTTATTATCTCCAGTTTGTCTTCTCCATTGAGATTTCCCATTCCTGATGAAAGATCTGCAATTTCTATTTTTTAAGAGTGCGTCCAGCTGTCTGCTCACCCTGTGGAAGCTCCATGGCATCACTGTGCTCCATACAGACCAAGACTGACTGTCTCATTTTATAGAGCCTCCTGCTTCCCACACACCTTCTGTCCCCCGGCAAAACAGCTGGGAAGGCAAATATTCGCAGTATGATCACACCCAGCCTCAACATCTCCGGGCTCGTCTACGCTAGGTCATTCACTCTGATTTAAATGAGGTATAATGTAAAATGGATTAGTTAAACCACACCAGCAGCTCCTTGCAGACCTTCATTTGATGTCAAAGAGGTCTCTCATCTCTTTCAGTTCATTCCCTAAAATGTAAATTAAAGGGGTCTTACTTCAGCTTATCTTAATTCTGAGTGTTGAAACAGGGTCTTGATGCAGTTTAATTAATCCCCTTTAAAAAGTGAATTTGAGTTAATTCCCCTAGGGGTCTCAAAGTATACAAGTGCCCAGACATCACCACATGGCTTAATGTTTAGTATGAGATGAAATGCTTTCAAGGTGAGCTAAAAAACACTACCTGAGGATTTCGTTTTCCTTATTGCTCGATGTTGGAGGAGATGTTCTAATTTAGAGAGCATTTATGTCGTGCTCATGGTTTGATCATAAGCTTGATGATGACGAGGAAAAGTCACAGTTATTGGAGTCAAGCGTCAGGATGATATTCTCACCTGCCCTGTAAGTTTACAGCTCTAACAAACATTGAAAAAAAACTTAAATTGTGGTCAAAAAAGCAAAAAACCCCACCTCAAATACATTAGGATTTTTCTAAATCACTCATTTTTTTCATACTTCTTGTTGGCAATGTAACACACAACAGCATCTGCAATACACTAAGTACCCGTTGACTAGACCTAACGCTTAGAAAGAGAGCCAGAAAAATGTTCATAGCAAAATTTACCAGCCCTTAAATTTAATTACAAATCCAGAACTAAAACTGTGTTCAATGAAAATTTCACTGTGGTGGGTATAGTAGAGATGGGCCTGAGCCAAAAAGTAGCAAAACCACAAACCCAGACCTCAAAGATGTGTTTCGTGCGGAGAGCCTGGACATTGCTCTGAGCTTCACACCTGCGCAGCAAGACTCCAACACCCAGATCTGAGACCGTCCAGTTTGGAGAACCTAAAATCTGCCAATATTAAAGTTCCTCGGCTGAATAAGTCTGACTTGCTTTCCCATGACGTGGGGCCAACCTATGAGAAAGTCAGATGAGACCCATCAACTTTGGTTGCATTTCACATCATCTGTCTGCTTTCCAGAAGAACAAGTTAAACACCAACAACTATTCCCTCACCCAAATTCACAATACATCAAATCCATTCACCATGTGTCTCGATGCAAATCCATACCATAAAATATTAACTCACCTCTGATGGGTAAAGTTCTTTGTGTGCTCAATCACAGAATCACAGAATGTCAGGGATTGGAAGGGACCTCAAAAGCTCATCCAGTGCAATCCCCCTGCTGGAGTAGGAACACCCAGCTGAGGTTACACAGGAAGGTGTCCAGGCGGGTTTGAATGTCTGCAGAGAAGGAGACTCCACAACCTCCCTGGGCAGCCTGGGCCAGTGTCTGGCACCCTTACCGAAAAGAAGTTTCCTCTCAAATTTAAGTGGAACCTCTTGTGTTCCAGTTTGACTTCCTTACCCCCTGTCCTACCATTGGTTGTCACCCAGAAGAGCCTGGCTCCATCATCCTGACACTCACCCTTTATATATTTATAGACATTGATGAGGTCACCCGTCAGTCTCCTCTTCTCCAAGCTGAAGAGCCCCAGCTCCCTCAGCCTTTCCTCACAAGGGAGATGCTCCACTCCCTTCAGCATCTTTGTTGTCCTGCGCTGGACTCTCTCCAGCAATGGAGGCAGACAGACCTCTGCTCCACAGAAGTCCCGGCATTGCCTGTGTTTGATCACTAAGGGTGGCCAAAGAACATTTGCAGAGCTGAGGGACCCACTGCAAGCCTGGGGGTGCTGCCCGCACCCCTTCCCTCCCACCCATGCCACCACCAGCTCCCATGGGGTTTGCCAGGGCCCCTGCAAACTTGAAATTCGGCAGTACAGAGTAGGCGGACAAGTGAGATCTGGCATGTACCAACAAATCCACTCTGACAAACATTTTTGAATCAGTCCCTGCCAGCCAAAAATCTGACTTTTCCTGGCTCCTTTTTCCACCTCTTCATTATGTGCCTACCTCCCACCCAGTGGCCAAATCCACATGGCCCTTGGTGACTTTAAGTAAACTGCTGGTTTTTTCTCTTTCTCCCTCTACCATATCTCGTGAGGGTCTGGCTGCCCATTGTCTCTGCTCAGGGAAATCAAAACAAGAAAATGAAAAAGCAGAGACAGGCCCCTCGCCCACGGCAGCTGATGAGCCTCAGCTGTAGATAACACCAGGCTCTGGGTCACATGCAGTCCTGTTATGCAGAGGTTGTCTAGTGGAATAGATGGTCTTGCAGCTCCGCAAGACCATCTACATTTATTAGGAAAAATCACTGCCTGCTTTCTGCAGCATTAAAAGTGAGCTGCAGCAAAACACATTTATTGATTGCTGCTAAACACACCCTGGATCTTCCTCCAGATCCCCCTCTCCTGTTTATTCAGGCAGAGCCCAGAGCGTACACAGATACCTGCACTCCCACAATGGGTTGTCCCCTGTCTGTGGAGCAGGAGACCCAAAACTGCTCCCCAGACCTCTTGTGTTTCATCTCTCAGCAGTGGTGGACTTCCACAGACAGGAGCTTGGGAGATGGAGCCATAAGGCAGGAGAGGGAGAGAAGAGCTGCTGATGAGGCCACTGGGGGTGGGCAGGACACATCCCCTGGAAACGGTAAGGAGGAAACAATGGGTATTAGACCACTGGGACTGAAAGAAGCAGCACGAATGAGGAGGAACCAGTGGAGAGGCTCCTCCACTGGAGGTATCTCCACAGCTTTCCCCCAGCTGGGTGTCAGGAGCAAGATCAGGGCTGGACTGAGCCAGCAGCAGAAGCAGACGCCAGGAAGGACACCCAGCATCGCACAGGGTGGAGGGGACAGAGCAGGGATCCCCAGGTCCAGGCACAGATCACAAGGCAGTGACTCCTGCTTTGTTATGGCTCCTGGACACTCTAGGGGCGCACGGCAGAGAAAGGAGCCCCTGGATTTATCCCCCTTTTCTGATTAGCCTGGTTCCCCCTCCTCCCCTCCCCCCGCCCTGCTAGAATCAATCCTCGTCCTGGCATTTTAAAGGGCAATGTGCACGTTTTATGGCTGTCCCCTATAAAACCATTCTACATGATAACACATCCAGCCCTTTATTAGGGACGTTTGGCAAGTTTATTGGTCAGACATTTTTCTGTGCTGACAGATGAGGTCCTGCCATCACTTCTGTGAGCACACGGGGCCCTCTCCCATCCCCTCCTCCCCTCTCCCGAGCCGTCCATCCTCATGGTGTAGGCAGACCTTGGCCATCTGTGTTTCACCAGCCCCATCCCTGGGTAGCTGAAGCCCTTGAGTGTCCCACATCTCACCTGCAGCCAGGTGAGAGGCAGTAGCAGGGCTCTCCCCCCACCTCAGCCCCAGAGAACCAACAACATTTAATTACCCCCTGCTGCAGCCACATCCAACAAAAACTATTAACTCTTTAGAGACAGGGAAATGCTCATCTCTCTGGGCACAGGCATCCTGGGGTGAAGATTTTCACATCACGGCAGGAATGGCTCTGCACATCTCCTTATTTCTCTACAGCAAGACTGTGCACTGGGGAGCTGGAAGGTTTTTAGGCATCTTCCGGAGGTAATCACTCTCTTTAGATGCTACAGAACCAACTGGGCTTTGCCACTTTGGGCACTACGATGCTCTGCCTCACTCAACCCTGATCCCAAGATCACCACAGACATGATACCCCATTCCTGCAGCACTCTGTTAAGTGATGAAGCAGGCTGGGACAGAAGTGCCCAGCAGACATTTAAATGGTGCAGAGGGGCTCCGCTTTCCAAGAAAACCACAACCACACTGCCAAAGCGGATTTGTCTCCGACCTCCACTGCCGGCGTCTCCAAGGCTGTCTCTGTGCCCAGCTCCTCCTCCACCCACCCGTAAGGGCCCTGTGAAGACAGGAGGACTCGATGTAAAGCCAGCCGCGGGTTTTACCATCTTGCGTTCACAGCCATCCATGTGCATAATGGAGAGTGGCAGGGCCAGCGGAGGTTTAATGAGGGGTCAAGGATTAAAAACGGTGACCAAAATTTATCTAAGTGCTTAGCTGGTGCCTCCTCGCTGCTCTTCAGGAGCAGACGCTGAGGGATCTGCTCCCCACGCACCATCATAGCCTGGGCGGATGAGGTCCCTGGGAAGAGAATGATGCAGGTGCACAAGGTCAGGGAGCGATGGGGACTCGGGCTGGGAAGGAAACTTCTGCCTCAGGTCCTGCGGTGGTTCAGCAGCTGCCCTCCCAAGTCACGGCAGGTGGTTCAAGTCACCTTTTGGGTGTTTCCATTGCACGTCACTCAGAAGTGAACATAAGGCTGTGCTGTGATCCTCATCCTGCAGGGAGCTTTTCACCCAGCCATGGGTTTGCTCGCTGATGCTGACCCATTGTCACTTGTCTAACTCTTGGCCATGCCCATGGAGCAATGGTGGGCTCCCCGCATTTGCCATCCCCCTGCCCGGTGTTGGTTCACATGTCACATTCCCAGGCTGTGTTATTCTTAAGTACTGTAAATCTCTCACTATTATTCTCCCACTTGATATAGTAAGCTGTGTCATTTTGAAAGGAAATACATAACAGTATATTAAAGAAATCATGGATCTCCTCATTCATGTTTAAAACAAATTTATTACAATGTAAGAAACCCTGAATAGCATGAATTTATTATAATGATTTAAGGCTCCTGGCACTTGAGTTAAAAATGTCTCTCAATAAATAACTTTCCCTTGAAAACACAGCAAATTAATATAGTTTACCTTTTCCAAAGTTATATAAATCCAAGAGGCTTAAATCAACAGTATGCTGGATAAGATTACTGTTGCCCAGCCCAGAGCCTGGTATCACAGCTCAGAAGTATGGAAAAAGTAGTAAAAAATGGATGGGTTCTTTTTGGTCACCTTTCTCTCCGCTCCACCACCCTGGGCTATGTCTGTTCTGTGAAAGTCAGACTAATGTGAGATGGATTAAAGCAGCTGTGGCCTTTGCACACAGGTATCATTAAAACAGAGCGACTACTCTGCCATTGGACTCAACAAACGTCACTCTGATATTTCCCCAAAGCATGGCCCCGCTGCTTTTGGTAGCACCGTTTTAATTTGACTGAAAACCCGGGCATGGAGATGTCTCCGGTTTGGCTGTCCCCAACTTTGCTGTGGTCTCTCAGGTGCAGAACAAACCCAGAGCTGTCTCCTCTGCAGCACTGGGGAGCACCTGAGACAGCCCTGGTCTAAGTTGAGGTTTTAAATAACGCCTGCTGTAAGGCTGCTGTGTGATTGCTTGGATGGGCCAGCACGTCCACCTTCCCACTTCCCAGGGGTCTCCAACTCAGGAAAACCAGAATGCAACGACAGTTCATGTGTGGTAGGATATGTGTTAAAATACATGTATAGTGGGTTTGTGCAAAACCATAAGGGAATTACATGCACAAAAAACCTGTGTGCATGAACACCTACCTACCCCCAGGTGCAGGAATGCCCAAAGGTGAGACAGAGAGTCAGACCATGGCAAGGGGGCAGCCCACCTGTCCGCCAGGGCTGGATCCTGCTGCAAAGGAGCAGTAGGAATCATAGAACAGTTTGTTTTGGAAGGGACCTTCAAGGGTCATCTGGTCCAACCCCCTGCGATGAGCAGGGACATCTTCACCAGCTCAGGTTGCTCAGAGCCCCATCCAGCCTGGCCTGGGATGTCTCCAGGGATGGGGCATCCACCACCTCTCTGGGCAACTTGGGTCAATGTGTCACCACATCCATTGTAAAAAATTCTTTCCACATGTCCAGCCTGAATCTCCCCTCCTTTAGTTTAAAACCATCACCATTTGTCCTGCTGCTTTAGGCCCTGCTAAAAAGTCTGTCCCCATCTTTCTTATAGGCCCCATTTAAGTACTGAAAGGCCTCTCCGGATCCATCTCTTCTCCAAGCTGAACAACGCCAGCGCTCTCAGCCTGTCTTCACAGGAGAGGTGTTCCAGCCCTCTGATCGTCTTGGTGGCCTCCTCTGGAAGAAGCAAAGAGAAAACCCACACTTGGCTGTAACCATCGGTGGGACCATCAGGCTTTTGGCTGGCACAGAGCTTGTCCCAGGAGCCGTCCGTGGAGCTCAGCTCTCGGGGACAGCAGCCTGTGCACACCTGTGTGCACTGGAGAGCAGCAGTTTTGCTCGTGTCACACTTGCTCCCTCCGCATGGACCTTCCTGCTTGTCAGGTCACCATGCGGGCAGCAAGAAGAGCTCAGCATCACTGGTGACCGACCAGGGAGCCCTTCCCAACCAGCCCTGCTCTCAGCAAAGTCTTCAGTGGCTTTTTACTTTATGAAGGTCTAATTTTTTTTCCCTTTACTGTCAGTGTGTCATTTTTTTTTCCACAACAAGGCTGATGACTGTTTTTTTAAACAAAGTGCTGTACCAGTGACATTCTGACAATGTCAATCCAGCCAGAGTCCGCCCACCTGAGCTTTTCAACATGGTAAGCTGGGGCTGTTAAGGGTCAGATTGACAGCCTTGGTAAATTCAGGTCCTCTGTAGAGCAGACGATGAGAAGTTATTAGATACAGACAAGGCTTTCAGGTCACCCAGTCCATTTCCCACCCCACCTTTTAATTGTCTCTCTCACCCAAGCTATAAATATCTGACTCTTCTCATCTTGTTTCCTCATTATGTCAATTCTAGCAGTCCCTGATCATTTTTATTACTCCTCACTGAAATCCCTTCAATCTGCCAGTAAACTCTCTGGTAATGAGATCCCTGTGCTGAAGGCACTAGGTGCAAACAGAGGGGCACCAGACCCACTGACAAGGAACCATTTCCTCTGCAATTTGGAGGTGTCATCGCCTCCTCACCCGCAGCTCAAAAGTCTTGTCGTCTGTTTTTGTTGCTATCAGGTATCATTGCCTGATGCTTTGTCCACTCTTCCCCTTCTGCAGTTTTCTGCTGTCTGGGTCTCACCCATCCTATCAAGCATGTGTCTTATGGGCTGTTTCCAATGTGGCTGCGTTCACAGATGCTGCACCCCCAGCTCCACGCTCCATCCCAAATTGAATCCCGCAATGTTTTTTTCTTTCTGCTTGGTATTTCTACTTCACATTATTTCTTCCTCCTCAACTGTTCCAAATTTAGGAGGGTCTCCTGGTTTCACTCACAGACTTTCTGCTTCCAAGGAGCAGAGCCATGATCTGAAGTGAAGCAAGACCAGGTCTCCAGCCCAGCACCTCCATACACTGTCATCATTCACAGCACCTACTCCAGTGTAAACCCTTAAAAACATATAAATGCTGGAGAAAATTCAAAAACAGGGACCCCAGATCATCCAAGGGCTGGGAAATATGAGGACACATGATGTAAAGGAGCCCATCTCATCAGAGAGAAGCTGAACCAGGAGTTTATCTCTGCGTTTTGGGTACTTACTGTCCAACAACAGGGGAACTTTGCAATCCTGCCTCCGAAGGCACAACTAAGTGCAGCAACTAGAAATTAAAGTTAGACAAACTCAACCTCAAAGTAAGGCAGTTTCGTAGCAGCAAGGATAGTTAAACACTGGAATATTTTCACAAGATGCTTTTAAAATTTCAACGCCAATTCCTTGCAGGCAACTCTAATTTGAGAAAGAACCAGATTTTTGTGTCTGTGAATACATCTTGTCCTTTCCTTCCTTATCAGGTCTAGCAGACGAGTTCTCACATTGTCCTTAATGCTCACGACACAAGACACTTTCAGTTTGCTTATTCAAATCCGCCCTTTAAGGTTTTAAGGTAGTTGCCAGTACGCAACCAGGAAAGACAACTTTTTCCAATTTTTCACTTTCCTCCAGTCTGCAGAGAGGAGACCAGGAAGAAAAACTTACACTCTAAGACTGGTTACTGAATGAGTAAATAAAGTGTTTGTTTGTTTTCCAAATACTCAGAATTATTCCTGAATTATGGAAACTATGAATTTATGGCACTCACTGCAGCTTGTGGATTGTCTGCTGGGACCGTCTGGGCATCTCTCATCTCATGTATGTCAGGGCCTCACCTGTCAGCGACATCTGATTTTCTCCAGTTTAGTTCCCCAATAACTGAAATGACCCCTTAAGGATTCAAAATACGTGAAGTCTGAGAGCTTTGGCTTCTGTGAGATGGGAACAACTGGCTGATATGCTTCTACTCTAATGGTTTATGGTTCACAGACAAATTGCTGGTGGATACATCCAGAGCCTTCTGCTGGGGGTGCCAACACAAGTCACAGCCCCTCAGAGGTGTGGTAGTTAACACAGCTCACGTGCAGAACCCAAAGCACAATGCGGAGAAAGGTAAAGTGGCTTCCCCCAGAGCTGGGAATCAAATCCAGCTCCCCCACGCCCCCACGGTCTTGCAGGGATCCCTTTGGGGAGCAGTGTTGAATCACTTTCATAAAATCATGGAATTATTTTGGTCAGAAGTGACCATCAAGATCATCAAGTCCAACCCAGTATTCCCTATGAACAACTGTGGGAGTTGCCAAGTGCCAACACTGACCAGACCAAGTTTGGTTCACAGAATCACAGGATGTCAGGGATTGGAAGGGACCTCAAAAGCTCATCCAGTCCAATCCCCCCGCCGGAGCAGGAACACCCAGATGAGGTTCCACAGGAAGGTGTCCAGGCGGGTTTGAATGTCTGCAGAGAAGGAGACTCCACAACCTCCCTGGGCAGCCTGGGCCAGGCTCTGGCACCCTCACTGAGAAGAAGTTTCTTCTCAAATTCAAGTGGAACCTCTTGTGTTTCAGTTTGTGTCCATTACCCCTTGTCCTACCATTGGTTGTCACCCAGAAGAGCCTGGTTCCATCATCCTGACACTCACCCTTTATATATTTGTAAACATTAATGAGGTCACCCATCAGCTTCCTCTCTTCTCCAAGCTCAAAAGCCCCAGCTCCCTCAGCCTTTCCTCACACGGGAGATGCTCCACTCCCTTCATCATCTTCATTGCCCTATGCTGGATTCTCTCCAGCAGTTCCCTGTCCTTCTGGAACTGAGGGGCCCAGAACTGGACACAATATTGCAGATGTGGTCTCACCAGGGCAGAGCAGAGGGGCAGGAGAACCTCTCTCGACCTTTCTTGATCTTTTTTAGCTGACTTCTGCTCCCAAACATCAACCCCAAAAATCATGGTGAAAGCTCTGCTACACCCATGCCAAAGATGCTCATTCTCTCACAGCTGCATGGAGCTGCGATACAGTAAAACATTTATTGTCATTGTGAGCAAGTGAGCCTTCGAGAGATGCAAGGAGCAGCTATGGATTGGGAGAGGCATTTTCCAGAGGAGAGCCACCCAGTGAGAGCAGACTTTTCTGCTTCTGCCAGTTTAAATCACCTCATTCAATATTCTATGTTGTCTTATGTAGCATGCAGTTATGTAAATTTATAAATCATAGACTAATTAGCACACAATTTCATAAAATTAGTTACAGTGAAAAAGGAGGATTCTAACTAACCAGGCTGTGCTCTCTCCCCCTCAGATGATACAAATTCAAATACCGCCTGGAGGTTGTATTTCAGAAAATCTCTGCTGTAACTTTTAGAGTTTAACCCTGGGCTCATGTGCTCTTTCAAGGGATATGTTTTAGATATTTCAGGCTCAATTCCTCTCATGCAGAGCTAAGCCCTTTCCTCTCCTTCCTTAACACCAACCCTCCACAGCTCATTGGATCACTACAAATTTTGTTTTGCTTGTTTCTCGCTTATTCAGATTCTTGCTCTATTCAGTCTCATTATTCTTCTGTCATCTAAGTCCACACCACCATCCCTGACTAGCAATTAAATTCAGTTCATGCCTGAGTTATACCTGGGTTCCACCCTGTTACCCTCCTTGTGCTCTGCCCTCTCTGTCCAGGCAACGTAAAGGGGAGCAGCTGAAGTTTGGTCATTTACTTATTTTCCTCATTTGCCAGGTGTCCTTCGGACAGTAACTCCCCAAACGCGGGAACATGACGTAGAAAAGCAGTGGGAAATCATAAACCTCTTATTGGAACTGGTGTTAGAGGACATTTCACACTCCAGGATATAAGCACGAAATTCTGCTTCATCAACTTACTATATTTTAACAACTTGTCTCCACCGTCTGGCTCAGCTCCGTTCAGCCTATACGTTCTGTCATCCTTTGGTATGGTTCTCTGCCTTGCAAACTTGTCCTTCCTTGCTTTTGCCTCCATCCCTTTTTCTTACTCTTTCATTCCACTATTTTGCCCCAAAGCATGGTGCTGGCTCTCCCATTGTCTTCTCTTTTGCATTCTCTCTCCCCCTCAAGCTCCAGAAGAGGTCTTGCTTCTTCTCACAGCAAAAACCATGCCCTGGAGAAGAAGAGAAGGCTTAAAATGAGTTCCTCACCTACCTTAGCAAACTGGAGATTCACAATATATATGACAAGATGTGGAAAGTGGAACATACTGTCAATGGCAGAATTTACATCTGAGCCGGACAAAACAAACCGGAAGATAAGTCAAATCAAAGTCTGTAAGAATAAACGAAATCCCCAGATAATTTATTAGATTAAGACATCACATACGTATATAAATATATGCTCAAGATGGGATTCAACAGCGAGACTGGAGACACTAGAAGTGGAAAGGGTGTGATTGCTACAAGTCCATGGCATGCGAGGCGCACAAAAGCAATGACTACATAAAGCTCGGCGAGGGAGCGCGCATGAGCCACTTGGGAAGGACACGAAGCGAAGACACGGGTGGAAGCCTCAGCAGATGTCACGTTACTCCACAAAGCCCCATGTGAAACACAGTCCGATGTGTAGCTGAAGCATATTAACTGGGAACACTGTGGACAAACAATCTACGGCTGGACAAACTCCCCAGTAGCAGCTTCCTAATATAGGAGCTTAAACTTAAAAGGACACTGTCAAATGATTTCCTCTACTGTTTTAGCAGATGGGAACAATTCCCTTCCCAGTCCCAGCTACTGATTTTGTCCTTTCCTATTTGACAACCATTGATTTTTTTTTTTTCCTAAGGCTATAAATGTTTTAATAACTTCAACTTTGTAGTGCCTCATGGCAAAATATCTTTGCTTGCACTGACTGCTAAACACTATTTCTAATGTACTGCTGATAACTAGAGCAAGAGACAGCGTTATAAATAATGATTTTTCAGAGGGTCTACCAAATTAATAGCTTTTGTTTCTTTGTCCACATCTCACAGACGGTTAAAATGGGCAGGTCTTTACCCATCAGACATTTCAACGACTTTAGCTCTAGAATTCTTGGCTTTGTAAATGTTTGCCTTTCCAAGTAGCTCTGACTGATGGACAGAACCTTGAGCGCGGAGCCCACAACCCTGACACTGTCCTTTTAAAAAGAACTACTACCAAAATACAGATTCAAGTCAAAAATCATCATTAGAATCGTTAATGAACAAAACGGATCATAAGGAATTCTGAAGCAGTTAAATATTGGCACCCACAAAGAACCAAAGAACAGAATGCACCCACACAGTGTTCTTGATTGGGTACACAAAGGCACCTTTCAAGAGATATACATGTATTTTTTGCTGTTTCGAAAGGTCAGTTAGGACTTATTAGAAAAGGCAATTAAAGTTTCAGTCAAACTGGAAAAGAGAAGAGAAGCAATTGGACTGAACTCAGAGAACTGTTTCTCTACAAATGCCAAACCTTAACAACAAAAAAAATCCCCAACAAAGCTAAAAACCACCAAAAACCAATCCAAAACCCTAAGATCTATGTGATGGCCATCTCTTCATGGTTTTCCAGAGTTTTCTGCTGCTCCTTGTACATTTTTCTCTTCTTTCCTCTCCCTTTCTCTGCCCTGTTAAAGAAGCAGACTACTCAGCCTCAGGGTCAGGTCATCAAATACGTCTTTGGGGCTTTAAGCAGAAACTTATGCCTTTGCAGGCTCAGGGAGTAGAACAAGAGGGGCATCCAACAGCAGATGGACATATTGGAAAGAACTATAATACTCCACTGACAGCAGGACAGCCCAAGCAGGGCCTATCCACAGTAGTCATTTTCTGTTCCAGTAATACCGCTTCCCTCCTCTAAACTACTCCGAGCAGCTTTTAAAATTCAGCTGGGATGCAAGAGAGAGATATTACCTAATTAGCGATTAAGACTGAGCCTGAATGAAATGGCTCAGAGCAACCCGAGGTTCATCTTCCCCTTCTTTCTCCTTTTGTTTCGTTGCTGCAAGAGCACGATGCTGCTGGGGGCACAAGCCAGAAATCCCGCACTGACGGGAGGCAGCGGCGATACCCCAAGGATCGGCACAGCAACTCAACACCGTTAAGATAAGCAGGGTTGCCTAAAGAGACCGTCAGAAAAGCCATACTGGCCCACGAAGTGGCATTTGGGAGCAAATGGCCTAGAACTTGCCCGTACTGGCTCAGTTCTGCCTTTCTCTCACTGCAATTTTACTGTGCAAAATGAGTATTTTAGCCTCATGTTTCTAGGAACACATGCCGGTGGCTACTGTTACAATAAAATATGAACACCGCATTGTGGAGAAAATGACCATTAATCCTGTAATCTGCAGTCATTTTTACCAATTCGGCACATTTCTTTAAATAACCAAGTACATGCAGTAGATGGAAGTGCATTTAAATAAACTGAAATAGATACAGCATGAATAATTAAAGCCGGCAGGGAAATGTGCATTGCGAGCCACTAGTGGAAATAATTACTGATTTGTCTTATTTACAATGGAGCCTGGATACACTATCAAAATAGTGCAAGTTAGTGAAAATGTCTTAAGACTGTTCTTACACTACCACTACAATATATATTTCATCTTGAAAAGTACATCAAATAGGTTCTGGACCACTACGGTGTGTGTCTGTGTTCTGCTATTTCAGGGTTAGGTTACCCAGCACATAAACTCTGTCAAATAGCACTGATTTAAAGAGGAATATATCTCAAACCGATGCCTAGTATATCAACCTGAAACATCATCTATTAATGTTATTAGACATTGTATAGTTGAGTTTATGATATACCCCCTAAAACCCAGCGTTTTAAATATCACCATGTTGAAGGAAAAAGTAGATCATAAAATCACTGAGAAGAAGTGCTAAAGTGCTTGTACTTTTATAATATGCCAGGTTTTAAACAGACTTGTGTAATTAGAAAATAATCTACTTTGAACGTGGCGGTTCTTGAATGTTAGGCAGTTCTTGCAAACTGCTTTAGAGCTAAAAATCGATAATGAAATACACTTCCGATATGAGGCTGGCAAAACTGTGACTTCAATCTATTAGAAAATGTTGCAGATTAAAAAAAATGCTATTTTAGATTGATTACTTGGCACATGAAAGATTTAGAAAAAAAAGTTAACGCTTTCTGATTGGTCTATCCCAACAACATTCTTGCACCATGATTACTAAATCCAAAACGAAACAGGATGCTAATTAGCTATGTTTTAGAAGAGGGAAGACAAGCAATTGTCACTCAAATAATTTAAAAATGGTACTTTAACACAAACAAATCAGCAGTGAAAAGGTCCTAAAAATTCTACAGCAGGGCTGTAGGCCAATGAGGTGTGTCAAATGAAGAAAATCTCCTCGAGAAGCCGGCTCTCCTCCAGCTCATCTGCTCTGCTTCTGGAGCTGCAAGGGCTCTGGTACAAGGACGATGGCCTGTGGCTCACATGACGAGGCGTGTGCATTTTGTTCCTGTCATAAGATTCTCTGCAGAGGTTTCCTGGGGCAGATATCGGACTCATAGCTTCAACCAGGTCAATAAGACAGGCTTCATACCTACAGAAACACAACAAGAAAATAGAGCTCCATTAAGCATCACACAGGCATTGAATCCAGTCTTCCTGCCTTCATAACTCAGACTAGACCCAGATTTGTCTGACGGGGGCCAGCAGCACAGAAAGAATTCTGCTGTATGGGTTCCTATGAGGAATATCAAAAGTAGTGAAAAGGAGGTGGGCAAAGCATGGCTGCTCAGGTTATTTTAAGCTGTTTCATCAGCTTTTCCATTTGAGGTGCGTAATGTCTTAGTCACACTCCAGAGACTGAGGACAGACCATCAAGAGATATGACAGCCAAATACACTGACTGGGTACAAGGCAGACCCATATAGGTTTCGGTAAAGCAGCTTATACACATGCTGCACTTTTTTGAATAGACCTCTACACTTGATTTAGTTTCCCAGGGGTTTGAAAACAGCAGGAGACTTTATTATTATTGCCACAAACTACACGTGCTTCCTGTAAATCTCTGTGCACTATATGGAGTCTGTCCTGTGGAAGCACTAAAGGAATATAATCTAAGCAAGGCAACACCAAATCAACACTTCAGGCACCAAGAGAGAAGGTAAAGGTCCTAAACATTCCTCTGGCTGTTCTTTAAGTGTGAGTAGAGATGTGGGGGAAGGTTGCAAGCCAGACTCAGTTAGGTAGTAATGCACACTGAATAATGGCAGTTACTTCAGACAGAGACTTCTATTAATATTCACACAAGACAAGACCTGATCTAAATACCAGCACACGATTGATCATTACAATATATTTTCTCCTGTCCAATTTTAAATGTCTTAAACAAGACCGCTTCCAGTGATTCCCCAGGGAGGCTGTTCTCCAGTCTAAGAGATATCACTCAAAAGTTTTAGGTAAAAGTCCCCTTTGTTCCATTCTGTTTTTAGCATCAACGTGCCTGGTCACAGAATCGTAGAGCAGTTTGGGTTGGAAGGGACCTTCAAAGGTCATCTAGTCCAACCCCCTGCAAAGAGCAGGGACATCTTCAACTAGATAAGGTTGCTCACAGCCCCGTCCAGCCTGGCCTTGAATGTCTCCGGGGATGGAGCATCGACCACATTTCTGGGCAACCTGGGCCAGTGTGTCACAGCACTCTGTAAAGAAATGTTTCCTCATGTCTAGCCTCAATCTCCCCTCTTTTAATTTAAAATCATTATCTCTTGTCCCATCACAATATGCCTTGCTAAAAAGTCTGTCCTCATTGCTGAAATACTTCACATATTCCATGACTTACATGCACAGAACATTATTCAAAGCATCCGGTCAAAGTGTAGCTGGTTGGTTTCCATAGAGTCCCTATCTTTAAAGCAGAGAGAGTTCATCCATAGTGTGAGGAAACATCTCAAGGTGTTTCCTGTTTTGAGAAAAGCTTCTGTTTTTCAGGACAGTGGGACACTAGGAAGACTAAGCAACTAAGCCAGACAGCTAGAGTAGATTCCTCAACTCAGACAGGGCAAAAAATTCTTAAGTACAAATATTCACCATAGTTTATTGGTGTGAAAGATTAGCAGCGGTCAATGCATCCACTTGTGCTGCCCAACAGCATCATGCAGCAGCAAGCAGCACCAGGTGAAGCAATTTCCTTCCCTAAACTAGCAAAGCCATGCAAAGTATCCCCCATTAGCTGCAGGGGTGAGCATTACGTTCCAGCCATCACCAGAAAACTGACCACGACAAAGTAACTTGTAGTTACGGATGAGATACAGAAATACCTCCTCAGCTCTAAGGAGTTAACTGTGATACTGACGGGCTAATACTGATGTTAATGGCAACCACTGGAGCTACACTATGATTGCTTGGAAACATCGTTCTACTATTTCCTGCAATCTTTATTGTTTCTTCCAGCCTGACAGTTCCTATAGTTTCTAACACAGTCCAACTTGACATTAGTACCTCACAGGGCTCTCTCCTCTATTTGACTATCTATAGATTGTTTTATTTTCCTTTCAATGCCTAGCTTGCATTCCCACCCAATCAGAAACCCATTTTTCAAATTTCTTTTTCACATTTTAAGCTTGCCTACATGTCTTTCTATTATCTGTCTGTTTAAATCACCCCTAATAGACAAAAATGACAGACTAAAAATGAAAAAATACAGCTTCAGTGTTGTCTCAATTGGATCATGTAAGTGGCTAAACCTATTGAAATGTGGTACCTTTATCCCAACCAAAATTTCACAAGGACATGGGGGTTTTTGGTAGGCAAATAAGAGCATTTTAAAGGGATCTGTTGTCTATATTAGCACTGAGAAAGTATCCTCCAAAAACTGAGGCTCCTTACAGATATCTCCAATGTAAAACTGAATAAGCTGCTGACAGTGAGAACTGGCACATAGCTATATTAGACTTTTCATTTAGAGAAAGTTTTGGACTAGAGTCTATAGAGATATACACAGATGCTTTGAACCCCAAAGAAAACCAGTTCACACATACACTGGTTTCATTAGCCACACCTAAAATTTCTCTTTAGATTAATCTACTCTAGCATACAAATGCTTATCTCCTCTGACTGTAGTGCTATCATAAAATTTCAATTTCTCCAGCAGCCACATTCAATCACAGATTAGGTAGGGGGAAACCAAACCAGCCAGTGCATTTATAGCAAACGTGCAGGCCCTAGATTTCAGCAGTACCTTCGAGTTCATTTCTTCTGCAAGTTTATCTAAGTTATACAGCATTTCTGCTATCAGGAAGGCTAAATGATTTGGCAGATTACAAGCGCAGCAAATAGCAAAGATTATGTAAAAGACCAGGTGTTGTACATCAGTCTATTTGACACCACAGTTATATATGCAATAAATTGAATGAACTCTGCTAACAGAACGCTATCTGATAAAGAGAATGTTCCTCGCAGGTATTTAGTGTTTAATCCCATGATAATAGTTTGCCCTGGTGTGTCTAGGCAACATCAGACAGCATCTAGCTGGAGGCAACAGAGTAGACTTAGAATGGTTCGAAGCTCACACAGACAATTTTCTCACCATTTATTTATACCCAAATATTTAAAGAGACACAGTCAGAATGCTCACTTCCCGAAATGTAACTTTATCTAAAACCAGGTTATCAATTCCTTGCATGGTCTGAATAAATGCATAAGTAAAACCAGGCTTCATTATTATTATTATTATTATTATTATTATTATTATTATTATCATTATTGTTAATAATAAGAATCATAATAATACACTTAAGTTAAAGTGAAGTTCAAGCTGCAGGATCTGGCACCCAAGAGTCAGAATATTTCAATCAGGAAAACTGATCCTGCAAACATTGCTGGTGAATACTGAATGCTCTTTTAATGTAAATTAACAGACAGAAGTTCCATCATATTGTTTATGCTTCCCAAGGAGAAAAAAATTCCAAAACATCCTGTAGAAGTACCAGGATTGCACATTAAGCCACATACAGAAATTCCTCACATATAGGTGTTCAACCAAGCAACTAAACGTTCCATCAGTACTAGATGCTTGCACACATTTTCTTGGATGGGTTTTGCCCTCTCAACAAAAGGAAAATGAGGTGGGCAACTGTCCCCTTAAAGATGGTGATAGTTCAGTCCATCTTCACCTCTTCGGTACATTTGCCAGTGTGTTGAAAAGTCAATGAGCACCTCCGCAACAGACTGGAAAACAATCACTTTTCACATGTATATATTTCATCTAAATGTCATAAGCCTGAAAACCTCCATGTTTGATCATGGGAGAAGAAAATCTGTAAAGTCTGCAAGTTTGGATTAGAAATCTAACCATCTAGATGGCTAAAGTTTGGCAAAAGAAATCTTATCATAAAATCTTCAAAAATTCCATCAGGAGAGGGAACACAAAGAATTAGTGCGCTAAGCCTGACGAAGGCAGCACCGTGCACAAGAGTTAAGCTTGGAAGCTCTTCTTTCAATAAAGAAATTTTGCCTTTGCTTTTAAGATAAAAGGTAAAACTCCAAATATGGCTCGGAGAGCAGCACGGAGGTGCCCAAACTAACTGAGAGGCAGGTATCACAGGGATCAAACCAGTGCAGCTGGGTCAGTGCAGAACTGTGGCCTGGGCGGCTAAATCTGTTTAATCTCTTTATCAATCATCTGGATGAGGGGATCAAGTGCACACTTAGTAAGTTTGCACATGACACCAAATTGGGTGGGAGTGATGATCTGCTGAAGGGTGGTAAGGCCACACAGAGGGATCTGGACCGTCTGGATCACTGAGCTGAGATCAACTGTATGAGGTTCAACAAGGCCAAGTGGCAGGTCCTCTACCTGGGTCACAACAACCCCAGGCAGCGCTACAGGCTCAGGGAAGAATGGCTGGAAAATGCCTGGAGGAAAAGGACCTGGGGGTGTTGGTGACAGCAGCTGAACATGAGCCAGCGTGTGCCCAGGTGGCCAAAAAGGCCAACAGCATCCTGGCTTGTATCAGGAATAGTGTGACCAGCAGGACTAGAGAAGTGATCAACCCCCTGTACTGGGCACTGGCGAGACCCCACCTTGAATCCTGTGTTCACTGTTAGGCCCCTCACTACAAGAAAGACATTGAGGTGCTGGAGAGAGCTCAGAGAAGGGAACAGAGCTGGTGAGGGGTCTGGAGCACAAGTGTGATGAGGAGCAGCTGAGGGAACTGGGGCTGTTCATCCTGGAGAAAAGGAGGCTGAGAGGAGACCTTATTGCTGTCTACAACTACCTGAAAGGAGGTTGTAGCATGGAGGGGGTTGGTCTCTCCTCCCAAGTAACAAGTAATGGGATGAGAGGAAATGGCCTCCAATTGCACCAGGGGAGGTTTAGATTGGATATTAGCAAAAAATTCTTCCTGGAAGGGGTTGTCAGGCATTGGAACAGGCTGCCCAGGAACATGGTGGAGTCACCATCCCTGGACGTGTTCAAAAGGCATTTAGATGAGGTTCTTAGGGACATGGTTTAGTGCTAGAGTTAGGTTATGGTTGGACTTGGTGATCATGAGGGTCTCTTCCAACTGAAATGATTCTATGATTCTGAAATCTGACCTGGTCAGGCACTGCACGGTGCTGTGACTGCACTCCTTCAGTCTCCTCCATACGATTAACACAAGTTGCAGGAAATTTGGCTCCTCAGCCACTGCAGTGATTTTGGAAATTTTGTTAGAAACTTTCAGTGCTGGCTCCTAACCAAATAAGTATCTAGTAGAGTTTATAAACTCTTCATGTAGAAGAGTTTTGCAGTCCATCACTAAGGTAACAGAAAACATCATAAAGCATTACAATTCAGAACAGCTCATTAAATGTTCACATTTTAAAGAGGAAAACAGCACAAAAATAAACACAGGTTGGCACGAAGCCAAATCCTCCCTTCCACTTGTATTTCTGCTTCACTGCCTGTGCAGCAGAAATATAACTCTCTGAACATCTACAGGTGCGTCTTACTTTGCACTGTGTTTCCAAATTGAATGAGAAGGAAGGTTCTTGCATTTTTATGACAAACACAGAAATGTGGCTGTTGCTCTGGGAACTATAAGACCACATATTCCCAGGATGGTTGCTGAGAAATCACCTGAAACCACTTGGTATTCTGTCTAACAAAAGCTGCTGGGCAATCAGAGTTCAGACAGCCCCACAATGTATAGTACCTAAGAAATGGTCAGATTATGCCAAAGGGATGCAGAATTCATCACTGATCAGGATATTAGAGAGAACGGTGCTCTTGAAGGTAACCACAGAGCATCCCTGCATCAATTGGCTGAACAGTGATGTTTATTTATTTATTTAGACATTTGGGATATGTAACTGAATTTTTAGTGTTCATCTATTTCCCTTCGCTGGTAAAATATACTTCTCACAAGCTGTTCCATTTTTAACCTACACTATTGCATTTTCGTATTGTGCAGTCCCATTTAAGTAATAATATCATTTGTTCCTTCCTGAAAAAAACAGCACAACTCCAAACAAGTTTGATATTTGGAGGAACAGGAATTTCCCCATAAGGCAAAATAACTAAACTTATTAGAGTCATAAATACTCTGGCAGTAAGATATATGTATATTTATTTAAAACAGCAGTGTCAGATATTATTTGATCAGTATGTTCAGAGATATCTTTTCATTTACAGCCTCTGAAAATTTATTCTTCAACCATAAATGTGTACAAAACACATAGAATGTCTCTTCTGCAAGGTGATGGCATTTCAACAAAGCATACCCACAATATGGATTTGGAGATTAGTAGCTGTATAGGCTTACTTTATTTAACTGTATATACCAGAGGAAATAAAAAGGTTTATTTTTATACTACTGCTTATATTTTCAGCATAAAGTTCAAAGTGATTTACTAATGTTACATGAATTGCCTTTGAATTACGGTACAGTATTGTGCCTAAGTACAAAGCCTAACACTACTTTGTATTCATAAAACACCGCTTGCCTTCAAGCACTTTACAAATGCTAAATACGGCTAAAAACACATTCAAGAGGTAAGGAACAGACCCATTTTACAGAAAAGGAAACTGAGCTTATTATTATTATAAAGCAAATACCAAATCCCTATTTGAGTAGAACAAATGGGGCAAACAGAAGCAGGAAAAAAACCAGATATAGATAAGAAGTGGACTCAACAGTCAAACTACCCCAAACTTGAAGACACCACACTAGTGATACACCTGAAGGTTACCTGGAAAAACTGGCTGTGACAACTGATCATCCACCCCCAAGTTAACCCAGGCTCTATAGATGAAGGGCAGAACTCTACCCAAATTAAAGAGTCTTAGTCACTTTTTTGCCATCTTTATTCCTGCACTCACAATTGTTGCATTAGGGATGCTACAGGTGTGTGCCTGGCGTGTCCTTTCAAGATCCATGTACCAATCTGTTGTACACAAACTTGCCTAATTTCTTTTTCAACCTGCTGCTTCCACAATGTCCGGTGACAGCAAGCTCAGGAAGTTCACTTCTATTGAAAAACATACTTCCATCTGTTTTAATCTGAAATCCTAGTAGTGTCACGTGCTTTTTAAGGATTGACCGCCGTTAGTCTCTCTCACCTGGTGGGATCTGGTGAACAAGTCCACTCTCAACTTAATCTACCACCCTCACAACTTTGCAAATCCTGTTCATTTTCTCATTTGGTCTTTTCCTATCCAAAGTCATAGCTTTTTCTTGTCTCATTCTACGGCTGCTGTTTCATCCCCTTGATCATTTAAAACTGTCCTGTGCCTCTTTTCAAGATTCCACTATGTCTCTCTTGAGACCAAAAGTACACATAGGAATCAAAACGTGGGTACACCAAGGCTTGTGCATCCACAAGCTTTTGTGAAGACCTGGGGAGCTTCTGACTTCACAAATTGTCACCACCTTCTCTGAGTTCAGCATCATGTAGGCATGGTGTTGATGACTATTCCCTAGGTAAGTTTTCTTTCTGTCCACTCATTTTTGACGCATTTTTGGAGTTTCTTGCTATTGACATCGCATTTGACTATCTGAAAGAACTTGGTATCATCCACAAATTTATTAGGTCCCTTGGCTGTTCACTTCTAGCTCCAGGTCACTGATGAATAACCAGCCCAGTGGGTTCCTAGAGGACTCCAGTGATGTTTCTTCTCCAAAGAACATTGTGAAAAGCAAACACTTGTGAAAAACAACTATTAAGTCCCTTTGTCTGCTATCATTTAATCAGCAGTAAACTCACAGAAGGACTTTTCCTCCAGTCCTGCAGAAACTTGATGTCTTTATCAATGGTTGGTGTGGAATCTCGGCAAAGGCCTTTTAAAAATCCAAATGCATTATGTCTGCTGGATCCTTTGTGTCACCAGATTTCTGGGTTCAGAATCTGTAAGTCTGAGATGAAGTCTCAGATCCTTTCTTTTCTCCTTCCCAGCTCTATCAGTATAAGCCAGGTTTTAACCAGCATGGTATTATGCCCAGCAAGCCTGAGATGAACATGTTAATGAACGCTAGAGAATGGTTGAATAGAAAATGAAAGCTGAGAAAGAGAAGGTGACTTTGCAGCCATTCCCTGAAAGGCCATGAGTTGGGATAGGGGATCCTGCCTTTCATGTGTGTGCTGTGCCTTCAGTGACCAAAAACCACCCTCCAGGAATATTCCCATGCACTGACTCTGAAGATGCTGAAATCAAGAAAAGACAGAAGATAAATGCAATTCCTGAGGCTGAAACATCAAGAGAATGAACAAGATTAAATCAAGAATCAGAGACAAACAGACTGTGCCAGTTAGCCTGAGATTCACATTTTACTTTCATGCAGGTTGGGACTCAGAGCAGACATTTCACTGTGGGATACAAGAGGAGGAAAATTCAACAGAGATACATATGTATTTAAACCAACTCCAGGTTGGGATGTATTTCTTGCCTGTAACAGGTCTGTATTTTCCAAAGGCATCTCAAAGTTTCTTAATTCTTAAAGAAAAAGATCAGACTGCAGAATATTTCAAGGCAATTAAAAAAAGATCTGAGCCTTTTATTTAAAATACATCACAAAATGTAAAACAGAATATATTTACACAGTGTCCTCGGCAAGAGCCTCCCGGAGTGCTGTAAAACCCACACCCACATAATAGAGAGCTTACAGTATCAGAGACTTTTAGAGAACTCTCCAAGGCAGTATTCACAGGAACATAACCTAGAGAAGGAAAAGACTTATTATATCATCCAGCCATCTCCCTGCTGACAGAGAACCATTCCCTACAGTGTGTTTCCTCACGTTTGTTGCTTACAATCAGCCTCTCGCTATCCTCCTTTGGAAGACATTCCACAGCCAAACATATCTCACGCTATCATTACCATTATTACTTATTTATAGGCTATGGTATAGCCTAAAGGGCTTGATCAGGATCGGCAGACCCGCTCTACAACCACCTGTAAAAGCAATCCTTTCTCCAAAAGAATGCATGGTCTAAATAGACAAGTCAAAGTCCAGGCAGAAAGGTATAATGCACAAGATCAGAACAGCATGAAAAGCGCCACAAATGTTCCATGAATTTTTTGCTTCCAGGTTTGGTAGGAGGAAAATATATGTGTTGCAAACAAAAACATGTTCCTGATAGTCAGGTAGAGATAAACAGAGAGGATTTTCTTCCTCACAGCTTCACACTATTAGTTATAGCTAAAGATCTGGCACAGTACTGAGAAATCCATCTCCTTTTTTAGTGCAAATGCTCCTTAAGTATTGGAACTATATTACATTTCTCGCTTCTGCTCCAGTCTCAGTCAACATTTATCTGAGCCACATGTATTTTAATCTTCTCTCATAAATCAATACCTCTAGCACAGCAACAGATTTTGCCACTCTCCCTCCGCTCTTTGACAGTAACTTTCTAGCAAGTGATCACCCCAAAATTAGCACCATATTCCCCTGGTCGGGTTGCACAGAAACAGAGGGGAGATGAGCTCCATCCAGCACTCACACAACACTTGTCTGTGCAGACTCGGGTCATTTTGCTGCTGCTTCCTTGCTCCGCAGGTCCCTCTGTCGTGCGTACGTATCGGTACAGCGCACTGCAACACACACCTGTCTGCAGTGCCAACGAACACAGTGCCTCCTCCTGTAGGGTTGCTAAAAACTACCACCAAATCTTGCTGAAAATGGAATCAGAGATTACAGTCTTTGCACAGGAGAATTCGGGGAAAAGCGGCCGAATTGAGTAACATCATCACACCTTTGCTAACCAAAATGAGCCGCACTTGGCAGTGTTACGGGACAACCCTCCCTTCCCAGTGGGATAAAATGCAGTATAGAGCAAAGAGGACTTGGTCTTCAAAGGGACTGAACGCTGCTGGTTTGCCCCCGGCCTTTTGCACAGCAGGCAGAGCCAGTGCACTGGACACTCCATCAGCAGCAGCATCTCAAAAAGCTTGTGCCCTAAGGCAGGGCTGATAAGAGATTATTCTTCCCCGTTTTTCACCCTGGCTTCACCTACATTAGTGTCCAACCATCTGTCATAACCGAAATAAGAGTTACTGCTGCTTTTATTCCTCCTTGCTACACAAACAGGACACTTTCACTTGCCCAGTAGTCAGAGACCAACATCTGCTTTCCTCACCTTTTCGCACACCCATCTCAATGCTCCCAGCGCCCAGTTACCCAACATCTTTGCTTCTGTTAACTCAGCCTTTTCTACTATTTCCTCATCGGACTTTCGCTCAGCCCCTGCTGCCACGTTACCAACCTGTCAAACGCAACTGAAAGGGCTTCTTTATTGTTTTTTATCTCTGTGTGCTTTTAGTAGCTAAAAAAATAACAACAAAAACCCGCAGATCGTTTCTTGTAAGGCATGGCTGCAGGCAGCTGAATTGGCATAACTGAGGTTGTAATAATTCTGGAAGGAGGCGGGTGAACAAAGACACGAGTGCTGGGAAGTAAAGAAACCTTTTAAATCAGATCTGCCATTGACAGAAGAATAATTTAGAATGAAGTTTTAGTACAAAAAGGAAGAAATTACAGAACCACATGGAGTTTAACAACCACCTCTGCAATCACTCTGTTTGTATTGTCCTTCTCTCCCCTTTCACGCACCCGTTTCTGTCTCATCAAGTCTGAAAGCTCTTCAGATCAGAAAATGAACCTCAGTATATGTACAGCACCTGAGGCCCTGATTCTGCTGTGATATTACATAATAACTTTGCACTTCTGAGCATGCTTAGCTTTTATTCCCTTTAAGCACTCTGTTATCACAGCATATCTTCAGCAAGATCTTCACCCTTTATTGTTCTGGGCCAAAACTAAGCTGTCATCATCTTTCCTGCCATACCTCATCCTCCTACTCCTCCTGCCTTAACAGCTTCTGATTTTTTTTCTCTTACAAGTTTGTCCCCAAGCATCTTTCCCCTCAAAGCAAACTCTAATTCAGCAAATCATCTTTAAAATCGTGCTTTTATAATGTACTAAAGACTCTGACAATGAGTTGCATATGTAAATCAAAGTGCAACTCTGCACCTCCTCTCTGCCAGTCTCAGTGTTGCCCCTTAGTTTTATTCCTTTTTCACATTTCATCTCCATTCTTCCTACTATACTTGCGGCAAAGCTGGGATTACCTTACACCCTGTGTGCTGCCTAGAACTTCGTGGGTACTAAATAATTCCAAAACAATTTTAAGGGGCATGGATGAGGGGAGAAAAAAACTACCACATACAGCTTGCAAAGTCCATCCTCATCTACATAGATTAGCAATCTGTCTATTTTCACAAGCTCAGTCCAAATTCCCAGCCTGCCTGATAATAAATCAACTTTTCGCTTCAGTTGTAGAGTCACTGGGAGATCTGCATAGTTTTAGGTCAAGCACTTATAACCATTTTATGATTCTAAAGTTTCGTACCTTGTCATTTAGTTACTGAACTGTGAGCTTTCATTGACTTTCTAACCGTTGTGGCAAGAACTGCTACTAGCTGTGCAAGATTTAAAACCTGATCAAGCAGAGGAGCAAAATCGGACTGCAGTAGTTTTAAGTATATATTGGGGTAGAATCGTGACCCTATGGAAGCCATGCAAGTTCTACCACTGGCTCTGAGTTTCTTCCCTGCCTGTTGCCATTTGTTTTGTCAGGGTGAATAGGTACTGCAAGCTCTCTTATATTACACCCTGGAAATGAGATGCCTCAGTGTACGCTTGGAAATTATTTATTTTACCTTTTTCTTTCCTTCTACCCTGGTGAAATATTTCACATGCAGTCAATAGCTACACCTAAACACCAGCTCTTCCCGTGGATCTGTATGATCCTTCCTCTCCTGCTTGTCAGCTTAATTTCTGCTGCTGTGGCATGGAGTGTTTAATAGCAAAATCCAGCACTCAGATTCTTCTGTTTCTTAATTATCTCTGCCCTGTCAGCTGTATCAGTGGAAACAAGTTACCATTAGACAATTCAGATACCAGTAAACACCAAGTTGTGATAATATAGAGTCCTGTATTACTGTCATTATGGAAAAAGCTGTTTCAGGGAGGTTTGAAAAAATTAAATAAGCCCAGCACTTCCAAATGGCCAAAAATCTAAAGATATCGTAATTATTCTTCAATATCTTAATCATTCTGTAGAATTATGATCTTGCGTAACGGCCATTGTAAATGAAAGGTTTGCGGCTCTGCACAGTTGCCGCTTCCTTCTAATTGCGAATTAAAGCATAATTTGTCGTGGCTCTATGCCAAAATGACTAGAAAAATTTACAGACACTAACTCCGGTTGAAATAGGGGGGGAAAAGCAGTTAGATTTCTTTAAGTAATAGAAAATCACTCACCAAGTTGTACTTTAAAACAAAACACTAGAGCTTTAAGTTGACAAACTGACTTGAATTAAACCACACAAGAAAGTGCTTGCACTGTAAATCTTACAGGGCAAAAGTGACGGTAGGTTATCATTCTGTTTATTAGCATGCACTTTGGAGAGTTCAGGGCAAGTATGGATACGCATTCATTCCGTTTTATGCCGCACATTACTGAAAACACATTATCCATAAATAATTCATAAACGCATTGTCTGAAAATTCAGATTCCAAAAATACACCACAGTTTTCAACTTTATGGTTGCTTGGTCTTCAAAACAGAAATAGACAATTGGATGGATGGACTTGGCAAACCTGATAAGAACCCATCAGTCAGAATTACACTCCAGAGGTAAATGCAAACACCTTCCCACTCCTGATCCCTGGAACAGCAAGGCCATGGCAATAGCCCCTGTGCCTGTGCTAGCAGTCCCTTGGCAGGGAACGGGGAGAAAAAGAGAAAGGACACAAGTGACCTTAAAAACAACTTTTATTAGAAAAAGCAATGCCTTGCTGTTCTCTGTTTACGAGCTGCGTGTGTAGCGGGAGAGATGGGAGAGAAAAGGATGTCTCACAGTATGGTGTGCTGGGGAGCTACTGGGGCTGAAAATATCTAGAGGTCCAGAGGGATTTAAATTTTAACTATAGTAATAGTTAAAAGACAGAGTGGACATACTGTGCCTTGCAAAAAGCCCAGAGTGCATCACAAACATGAGGTCTGCTTATTGCTCTTAGCTTCTAATTGGCATCACTTCATTAATGCTAATGACATAGTAACTGACATCATTTACACCAGTTATGGTAGCGTAAGAGAGGTGAATAAGACCTTGCAATTAATCTAAAGTCTAATTTCTGCAGGGAGCAGTGACCACAATGCCCACTGAAGAAACTGAAGTATGCTTCACAGGCCAGAGCGCTTAAGCTTTATATGCCTTGTGATTCTGTATCTTTCTGACATTATATATATAGTTTATGCTCAGTTGCTTCTTTGTCCTTCAAAATGTACTCAGAAGCCTCACATCAGATAGCAACTGCTTTTCAGCCAGATTTGCATTCACTCGCTCTGTTCTACTTGCCTCCCAGACAGAGGCAGGCATAGTTTCGGATACATTATCTAGTGAAACCCTTGGTACATAGCCTTGAGAGAACCGTCCACCATCTCTCTATTCACCAGCTCTTTATTTGAATTTTGCCTCCATTTTGCCTGAGAGAAAACGTTGCAACTGAGCTCAAATACTTGGCATCCCAAGCTATTGATTGCTTGAGTGCAGACCATACGTGACCAAACAACGCTACCATAAAAACTATATTCCAGTACCCAATTTCTGTAAAACTTCCCATTCGGCGTCCGGTGTGGAAGGGTTGGGACTTTCTGCCGCTCCATTCACCTCCAGGTGTGCTGAACTCTCCCGGGTAATCTTTAAATCAGCTGAGATTTCATACATCGAAGATGAGGATACATAATTCAGAGGAAGCCACTGAGATAAAACAGTAGCTGTGAGAAATGCGGCGTGCTGGCGGTGCCTGGTTTAGCATGTCAAAGAGGGGCAACTGCTGGCCAGGAGGCACAGGCAGCCGGCACAGGAGCATGTTGTGTGGCAAAGCGGGTTGTGTCATCCTGAGCTTCACTGGGACACAGGCGCTGAGCAGGCTTGACACCGCGCAAGTACCAAGTGAGAAGGCTATCCACAGGAAAAAAAACAGCAGTAAAGAACGGGGTACGAGGCGCTCAGGCCTGGTGTCCCTCGGCTGTAGTCATCGCACACTAACAACCTCTTTCAAAAACTTTACGCAGGTGGTAGCTGTCCCACTGAGATAAATTACCTACTTTCGATTGCTGAACAGATGGGCAGGGAAGAGAAATTTTAGTTTGTTCATTCCCAGCAGTAACTAGCAAAGATGATCTCGGGCTCTGCAGAATTACTTTTCGATAACCATACACCTGCAGATAGCCCACGTTTCTGTCAGAAACTACATAAGGTCGTTGATACGCTACAAAATAAGGCAGGACATTTAATGGCTCAAGGGACTGATGATATGTCACTCCCATATTCTTCTGTACATATTCTGGCTGAGAGGGGACATAAAGTGTACAGAGAGGGACCTCAACAGGCAGGAGAAATGGTCCCAACAAAAATTTCACAACACCGAACAACAGGATATGTGAAATCCCACACTTGGGGAGGAAAAACCCCAGGTACAAGTACACACCAGGGCTGACAGCGTGGAAAGCAGCTTTGCAGAGTAGGACCTGGACACCTGCTGTCCTGACAGACAAAAGACTGAACATAAGCCAGCAAAGGCCATCACTGTCAGCAGGCCGAGGAAGGTGGCTCTTCCTCTCAACTCAGCCCGGATGGGAAACAGCTGGAGTGCTGCATCATCCAGTGTGGGACTCTCCAGTACAAGAGAGATACAGACACACTAGAGCAAGTCCAGTGAAGGGAGATGAAGATGACTAAGGAACTAAAGTATCTGACATACAAGGAATGTCTGAAAGAGGTGGGACTGTAAGTAAAGGCAGCTCATGGCAACCTTACCAATGTGTACAGATACTTGATTAGGGGACGAGAGAAGACAAAGACAGGCTCTTCTTGGTTGTGCCCACTGAAAGAACAACAGGTAATCGGCACAAACGGAAATACGAGAAATCCCATTCAAATAGAAGGAAAAAAGCTTCCTTACCATGTAGGCAGTTGAACAGTGGCAGAGGTTGCCCAGAGAGGTTGTGAAGTCTCCATCCTTGGAGATATTCAAAACCTGATGGATGCAGTCCTGAGTAGCCTGCTCTAGCTGACCCTGCTCAAAGCAGGAGCTTGGAGTAGATGATGTCCAGAAGTGCTCTCAAGCTCAGTTCTTCTGTGAGTTTGTAGTGGGGTATTTCTCTTCATAAACACATTAAACTCCATGGACGATGTGTGACAAAAGGGCAAAAAGTGATTAGCAAGGACCTGAATGACTTGCTCACACGGTACAAGCATGGCAGAACCAGGGAAACTTAAAATACCAGTGTCAGCAAACCAGGAAGCCCCATAAATGAATCCAAACATTAACCAAGGGCTTCTGGCCAGGATGGTTTACAACTCATTAAAACCAGATTGGATGTATGG
Source organism: Patagioenas fasciata (assembly GCF_037038585.1). Classification (NCBI taxonomy): domain Eukaryota; kingdom Metazoa; phylum Chordata; class Aves; order Columbiformes; family Columbidae; genus Patagioenas; species Patagioenas fasciata. The sequence continues at coordinate 77,355,242 of NC_092560.1, read as the reverse complement.
GAAACCAAAGGGTTTTCTCTCGCTTCCACAAATACTTCACCAAATCACTGGCAAACATTATAGTGTAGCACACAACCCCACACACACTTTTTCTTTTTGAATAAGGTCATATTCACACTTTAAGAAGCTTAGTAAAAACATTTTTAGTATCCTAAGTTTAAGCTTGCAAATATTTTTCTGGCAGAAATCCCCAGTTAACTTTACAGCAAGACCTCTAAAAGGAAACAGAACTCTTATTAAAAAAAGAAAAGAAAAAAAAACAGAGTACAAAATGAATGTGACCCAGGGACTTACCCTTCTATGCAACAACACAAGCAGAGTGCACAGAGACAGTGAAGTCCGCAGGGCGTGAAATTAAAATTTTCACACAGATACAATGAAGTAACGATACAATGTTACAACCTTGGCACAAAAATCTTCTGGTTTGAGTAAAGTCAATGTCATGTGATGTTACGGTTTGTGCACTGGTAGAAATGGTCTGCTGCTAAAAAGTTCATAACAGAAGGAGTGAAAGCGAGAAAATTGTACGGATAATTACAATAAGCCTATACATTCTAGTGATCTAGATGTTCCTTAAGATGCTCATCACAGTAGTAGCCAGCTGTCACTGCAGGCTGAGTTAAGAAAGCACACTTTTCTTTCACGCCTAGAAATCTAGGAGCTAAGATGCCATTAGGAGATAGGAAAAAGAAGATTGAAAGAGATTTGAACTCGGCAAGGAAGGGGGAGGGAGAGGACATCTCTCTTACTAGGTTGTTTTGCTGCCTACGAAAGAGGCAGATATGCAGTTTCCAAATTCCAAGCATATGGGTAAGAATGGGGATGCACAGAGCAATTAACAGAGTCAAGCAGAAGCTGGGATGAGCAGCAGCTGGAGGGCTGTTAAAAGTCCTTCTAGGAATTGCTTCACCTGTTAAAGGGAAAAGGGAAGGCAGCCCTGGAACAACACAGGCAAGGACAAGGTCATCGGAACAGAAACGGGGCTCGAAAAACTCCGGGCAGATCCACATGCGGGGGAATAGTCACAATTACGAGAACCTGCCACGTCGGACTCGAGGCTTGCGCAGCCAGCACAAACTGCACCCTTTATACTGCAAATATTCCCACACGGTGCAACACTGAATTATCAGATAATCTGCATGCAGCAGGACACATTTTATTTCTAAGAGTATGAAAAAGCCTGCAAACTCATAAATCATAAAGCTGCCTGTACGTTATGATGTTTCACAGATAGACTGACAGATGTGCACACATTCCACAAAACATATTTATAGATCTGAGCTATGGGGGGGTGGAAAAACTCGGAATCCAGTATCACTGCTCATATCAAACCCCAGTCCTGAGATTAGAGGCACAAAAGTTACACAGACAAGAACTATTGGTAATTCGCTTCTAGTAACTCTTCTGGAAACATAATAGAAAAAGTCAGTCTCACAGTGCAAAGGTTGTTCCTCACGAGGCGTGTGTCTCACCCTACTGATCCAAGACAGTACACACTGAGAATATACAGCCAAATGTGACTTAATAAAATCTGCAAGTCTTCGGCTTATTAATTTTTTTTGAATTTTTCTCATTTCATTCCAGTGATTTCATTAGGTTAGACTTCTTCATCTTTATTGAAAAATAATCAGAACTGAAATGTTTCAATAAACCCAATTTCTGTTTTAAGTTGTAAAAGATGATTCAATGCAGATGAAGCAAAAATGAAAGTTAAAAGTACAATGGCATTAGAGGCTTTGCGAATCTCCTTTAAAAGAGTTTAAATACATAAATTATATATTAGTACTCTGGGATATCTATGTTTGTTTTCCACAGAAAAAAAAATGGAACTTCAAAAGTAGTTTTTTCGTTTCGTTTCATTTTTTTCATTTCATTCAGGTTTGGTTGGGAAGGGACCTTTCAGGTCATCTCATCCAGGCCCCTGCAATAAGCAGGGACATTTTCAACTAGTTCATTTTTACTGTATTGTCCAGCTCTATGTATCAAACCAAAATCCTTTAAAACTTCTCTGTGGGAAGAACCAAAGGAGAAAAACAACACTTAAGGCACCACTATTAAAACAAACAGAGTAAACTTTGTACGGGGTAGAAAACAATGATACAATATTATTTTCAGTAAGAGGTTTAGTCTTCCATCATGTTTTCAAATTATTTCCCTCCCAGCACATTCAGACTAAATGAAATAATTTAACCTTTTCCCTCCCTCCCTCCCTTAGGGCCATAAATGAAGTACAACCTCATAAACAACACAGAATGGATCAAAATTATCACACTTTACCCCAAATGGCCCGGCAGCCAGAAGCATGTTCTACTGAGAAACTTAAATGCTACATATAATCAGTATCTCCAACTAAATAAATGGCAAAATAATGCTCAAGATACTGTTTTCTTTTAAGATTATCCTAATGTTGAAGAGATAACTTTAGTGCTCTAGTCACAGCCCACCACAGAGCCAAACTTAACAATGTTCAATAGCATGTGTTTTTGAAAAGGAAATGTGGTCTAAGAAGAGAAAAAGTCACATCTACAGTACAAATTGGTGCACTCAGCTCGAACAAAGATCTGTGAGCAGGGACTAAACCACTGACTCTTTATTTCCTTCAAATCTGTATCAGAAAACTGGAAGGTATGTTACATGACTCAGGGTTCCCAAAAGTAATCCTGGAAAGCCCACAAAACAAAAATGTATTGAACAATTCAATATTCTTTACACTGAAACACTGTGGAAAACAGCCTGGTTATTTCATTACCTTACTCACAAAAAAAATCAGAGCCTGAATCTTCGGTTATTATGTCCTATTGAATTAATTCCAGATATGTGATATTATGAAATTGAGACTTAAACCCAGATATTGGATATTTCTACATCAGAAACGTCTCGACAAAGACATTAAGAGATGAACATGTAGCTATTCAAAAATCATTATTATAACCCATATATTATGGATGACTTTATCTAAAAAAGCTGTATAAGTTATAAAAAAACCTACACCTACAGTCTTGGAGTATGAGAACACAATAACAACGAGAAGTCAGGCTACCAGGTTACTGGATCTCTGGTCTCTAAATGTTGTACACTCTGAATGTGCCATCTCACAATTCTGCCGGAGGGACAGTAGACAAGACAATGAAGAATTGTTCCCTATTCATTTTCTGCATGTCACTTTTGATTTTATGAGCTTTTGATAGTACCCTAAACTCAGGCATCTCTTTTCCAGGCTGAAGAGTCCTAGTCTGTTGGGTTGTTCATTCCGCAAACTCTCTTGCATCTGGCAGCATTGCTCAGAAGTGCCGACAAAGAGTAACAACATACATTATGTACTTCAACGTGTCTGTGAAGCAAAATTCACTACAGCAGTACTTCACTTCAGAATTGGAAACAATATAAAAATGAGAAAGTTTGTTAAAAAGAAGAGAAGCAGTTAAAAAGGGTAAAATGTTTGCAAATGGCACACGCCTGTCGAATATTTATACCAGGGCTCCAAAAGTGATATTACCTATGGAGAAAGACTTCCGAGAGACTAGAGTCAGACCAGCTAAGTGGAACAGTAAAGGAGACAGTTACGTCACATCAGGTTTAAATAAAAAAACCAACAAACTGATAGATCAACAAAACAAAACAAAACAAAAACCACACAAGAAATCCCAGCCAAAGATTAAGGGTCACCCTGCTAAAAGCATAATGTCTAATAACAAATCCCACCGTAATTATGTAAAAAATAGGAAGACTGAGTATTTGTGAAAGCCAAGAGGAGATAAAGTTAAAAAGGAGCACCTAGGTTTGATAAGGCCATAGCAGAAAAACTCAATGAGCTGACGTATTCACTATGCATGAACTTAGGAAGTTTCTGAGGCCACAGAGGACATGGTGGAAGACGTGTCTCAAGTTGAAGTGTCATATAAATACATTACAGAACAAATCAACAGAATGAACAATAATAAATTGCTGGGATCAGCTGGTACTCTCTCAAAATTCTGAGGGAGCTCAAGTATGAAATAGCTGAACTATTAACTATAGCACGTAACTAATTGCCTAAAACTGCCTCAGTTCTGGGGCACTGAAAGTTGGCAAATATATCTTTTTCATTTTTTTAAAAGGGATCTAGAGTGACGCAAAACTCTACAAATGAAGAGGTCTGATGTTCAGAACAAGTAGACTGACAGAAATTACAAAAAGATTCAATAAACTTGACATATTGACGAAGAGGCTTTTTATTAAGTCATAATTCACTGGGGACCTCTACTAGATTTGTAGAATTATCATACATCCAAAAAAGGAAAATACAGTTTATATAGTCTACCTGGAGTTCCAAAAGCTCTCCAGAAAATCTATCACCAAAGACTTAAAAGTTTCCATAAACTAAAAGGAAAATCCATTAGTAGATAGATAACTGTTTAAGAGACAGGAAATAAAGAGAAAACATTAAAATTGGTCTGCTGCAAACTGGCCAGGGAGGTCATCAGTTGAGCCTCAGAGAAATTGGTTAGGGCCTGAACTCTTTAATGCATTCATAAGTGGGCTAGAGAAAGGACAAATAATGAGACGACATTCACTGATGATTCTATGCTGTTCCTGGTAGTAAAAACAAAAGCTGGATGGCTTTATTGAGACGGAGAACCAGAATATCACAAAGGAAACAACAAGTACATATATAACTGGAAATAGGGTAAATCAAATAGTATAAAGTGCTGGTTAACATCCTGAACTGACAGAAAGCAAATAATTTATTTTGTAAGTAAGCAACGCATGAGCTGGATACAAAGGAGAAGACAGAGCTGCGCCGGTCGGTGAGACCCTCTCCCAACACACACCACACTTGAGCAGGAGAGGTGGGAACTGACTGATGGGTTGCAAGGTTCTGCTCAGACCTCAGAAACACCGCAGTATCCTGGTCACTCGTGTTGAGTCACAGGGCGCTACCCTTTCGTGTCACTCCTAAAAAGCATTCTCCAAAGCAGTGACAACTCCTGTCTCTCCACCACCACAGTTTTATTAAAACTGGTTGCCACGCCACAAGCTCCATTCCACTGAGAAGATGCTGTGCATTCACAATCATACAAACCCAATCCCTTCCCCAGGGCGTTCTGTACATAAGCCCCTTGATTTATAATGCGAGCCTTAAGATGGTGTTAATAACCAAGGTGCTGACCATGTAGCACATAGGTTAACCCCGCAATTGCTTCCAATCCATAAACAAAATACGAATGACAAACAACTTATTTTTAGTTCCACATATTCAGCTGTAAGAGGGATAAGGTGTCAGTGCACGTTACTCTGGGCTTATTTTACAGTCCACGGGATGACAGGTATCACCAAAAGGTGATTTAGCTGATCCTAAAATAAGTCATCGACTCTAAAAGGAGCTGAGGGTAACTAGCTCAGTTGTCTCAATATAAGCAAGATGAATTCCACCCTAACTATACTAGCATCACAATTAATCATCGTTATTACATGGACCAACCAAGCACGGAGATTCACCGTGCCGGGATCCTGCCCAGAAGAGTTTATAGCCTGAAAGTCCAGGCAGGTGAAGGAGAGAGAAAAAAGCAACACTTAAGCAATGTGGTGGAACAATGGCAGAGCTATATTTTGGGAGAATGGCTTCTTAGAGTGAAATGTAATTATTCTATACATACTGTTACTCAATTTCTCCCATCTCCAAAAAGACAAACCCAAGAGGAGGCTCCCCTGAAGGAGAAGTAGCAGAGAAGTGACTACAGTGCTGGGAACAGAACCATACAAAACAGTCCCTTAAATGAACCATGACAAGAGAAACCAAGACTGGTCTTAATTTGTCAAGTTCTATAGAAATTGGCATCATAGTAATTCCAAGGAAATGTTTAAAAGTTACAGTGCAAAGACTATCACTGGAAAAAGAAAAGACAGTCAAATCAGGTTTTTTTGACAAAGAGGTAAAGCAAGAACCAGAAGGAAGCTAAAAGTATTTTTTTTAAAAAAATGTTATCGCTGTGATTACAACTGCAAAAGGGAAGAACATCCAATGAACCAACACTCACTTAAGATTCAATGTGGTATTTAAGAACATGCAAAAGCAGCGCACAGAAAAAAAAGGTAAAAAAAAAAAAAGGGAATTAAGATAACAATGAAAATTATGGTAAGAAGCAGACTGAAAGAGTTAAGTCAGCTTCATAATATGATTTGTACGCTATTTTGCTTTGCTTATTATTACTTTCAAATTGTCATACCACTGAATGATGGAAACCTTGCCAACTACTTCAAAACTGACACGTTTTCTGTTGCACTGAACATTCCCAGAAGACATTTCCCCTCATTTTAATACAAAATCCTGTCAGATCCACAGAGCTGAATAAAAAAATGTGTAAAGGATATGTAGCTGTAATAGACCTCCCCCAACTAGTCAACTTTGCAATAAAAGACGATCAAAAAAGACTCAAAGATCCAGTGCTAGATTAATGCAAATATCTGCCTGTTTGCAAGTGTACTTTTTGATTAAACTGGCATACATCAAGTACAATTAGGAAGGTTATTTATAACTAAGAAATACATAATTCTGCATTCTAATGAGGGTGACAATTACAGTCAACAGTTGCTAATTAACATTAATCCTTTTGCACTGCAAGTCAGAATTTCCCAATATGATTTTCATTGTCAGCGACGGACACACCGAAACTGTTATCGCAAAGCAGCTATTAGGTAGGCTGCTTTGACACAAATAGGTGTTCCTGTTACACACCGTTAAGAAAAGGAAGCTGCTGATGAGTTAAATTTGATAACCTCGGATGTAAATACAGAATGTCATTTCAAAATTTACTCGATGTCGACAACACGAAATATAATCAAGGCTTATCATTTTCATGGCTGAACCCAATTCCAAGTTTCCCAAGAGCCAGGCTTCACAAGTGAAATCTGATTTCAACAGAAGCTTGAAATCTCCCACTGTTAAATTTGGTTTTGATCCCAGTCCTGGGTTCACATCTGCATTTCACCCTTGAGACTTCAAAGATTTTAGTGGTCGTAACCGAACAGCGTAGATAAGGGGTAGTGTTTGCCCAGTCTGTATCAGTTTCTGAAGCAAAACTCTGGAGCAAGTACTGAAGATGGGAATGATTACTACTGATTGATTTACTACTATAGTGTAGCCTTATTGCAAACTTTTTTCCTTAAGCAGAGTGTCAAGAAAATGTTGGTTCTCAAAAACACTTAATTTTAAATCCTAACCTTCCAAAATTGCTCAAATGTATTTCTATTCATTGATTTAAAATAAATGCCAAGTCTACAGTAACAACTGTTGACCTAATTAAACGCTTCTATTTCTGACAGCCACGATCCTCTAAGAGAGAGATGATTTAGATTTGCTATGCATGTCTTTCCAAAAGAGAAGTCTGTTTTAGCCTCTCAGCCATCGTCTTTTCAGACAGAAGCACTAGAAAACTATCTGACAGTCTTTTTTCATACTGATCTTTAACAGGAAGAGAGACTTGGTCCAGATACCATCAGAGGCACAAGATCATAATGCAACCTGTAAATAAAGCGCCTAGAAACGTGCTGAGGTGCTCACCATCTGGGTCAGGCAACTGGAGTGGGATCAATGTCAGATATAAGTAAACGAGAAGGCAGAAAAGGAGAATTGTGAGCACTAAGCAAAGAAACCTATAATGCACTTCTTACAAAGCGCTGTAAAATTCACATTTATTCACATTTATTTTGTAAGTATGAGATAGATGGGTTATTTCTACATACAGAGGTGCCCAACTAAAATCAAGATAAGTGATATTAATGTCCTATGGTCAGTATTATTGAACCTCGAAAGCAATAAACTACCAGTCGATAAATATTACATTTGCAACATAGTTAATATTCTTCTACTGTCTCTGGCACTTATTACACATTGTAACCGCAAGTCTACAATACATTATTCATATTTTGGGTGTCACTGAGTGATGGATTGCTGTAAGAGAGGCTGTCCTTTAAATAAATCAACAAATAAAAATGCAAATGTTAACATTTTCAGCCACAACTTTTTCCATCTTGAATGGGGAATGAAAATTTCACATTATATCGACAGCCAGCAGAGAGAACAATTAACAACCTACACTGTGAATAAGAGAGATTAATTTGCCAACGTCTGGTTTTATCACTTGCATATGGAACTATATTGGACTTTTTTGTGCTGCTAGCTTTCTTTGGGAGTAGGCAAAACTTGTGTCTCCTACCACATTCAGCACCTAACCCACCACCCCACTCCAAACACACTTAAATGTTCTTAAGTTACATCTGGAATGAAAGCTTTCTCCTCCTTATTCTCCTTTTGAACCTTGAATGGTGTCTGATCCTAAAGGGGAAAAAATAACCTATTTATTTGGCAGTGCTTCAAGACTCTGCAGTAGAAGGAACTTCACAGTATCGTCTCAAGAGCAGAACCGTATTTAAGCATCCAGTGTGCACAGATCTGAAAGGTAACTATTGCATAAGGCAAAAGCTTAAATCTCATCACTGTCGTATTTCCTAACACTCAGCATAACAGATCTACTCCAGTGTGCATTATTAAGTATACAACTCTGCACATTATATTTTACATCAGATATTAATTTGCTTAAAAGTCCCTGAATACACATTCACCTGAGATGTGCTGGGCAATTGGGTAAATAGTTTTGTTTTTAAAATGTCCCTAAACACAAATTTATGCAATACAATCTGTTTATAAAAACTCCAACAGGCCACTGTAGTCAAACAGATAATAATATAGCTCAGATACAGTATTCATAGTGCAGGAACTTCTAAATCACTTATTTTAATGGCTACAAGAAACTTCACTCCAAGACAATGCATTCAGCTAGCATTAAAGCTCTGATTTAAAACTGCAACAAGAAAACATAGGCTTAATGCTGAAATCCCATACTATCACTCAATCCCTTAATTTACCTAACTGTTCTTAAATTCACTTCTTAGGTGCCCAAAATGAAAAACGTTACAGCAGAATTATCTGTTTCCATGGTGAGCAGAACAACCTTTGCCTGTGTCTTTTTAAGTGCTTGATTATCCGCAGTGTTACAGGACTTACTGTGCCAAACTCAACACTACAACTGTTTCTGCATGGGGAGAGCCTGACAATTGCACCAGGGCTGTAATCAAATTAAACAGTCTTTCACAACGCACAATTTAAAACTTTTTTGTTTAAAAAAGAATAGCTTAATACTTTGATTTAGAGCAGTTTCACTTCTGCTTTGCAACACAACACTTATTTTGCTGAAATCAGTGCTTGATTATACTTGAGATGACATCTAGTTTATGTTAAAAGTCCTCCACTACTAAATGGAAGCACACCAGTGCTACTGCCTCCTCCTTCCAGCTCACAGCCAAAACCCAGAGTCTTTCTTCTAGGCAAGCAGCAGTTATGAGAAAGATGTCCCTGGTCTCCAAAAAGGTAACGTTTAAGACAGTCAGAGGAACTATGCTTTAGGGGTAGGAAACAAACTTACTCTTCCAAATTTGGCCAGCCCCAACCCTGACTGTGACATTTTTATTTTTTCAGATATATCACTTTGGTCTAGATAAATAACTACATGGAGTAGAAAAGCTTTCCAGACCTGCTGTGAACGGAGTTTCAAGGGGCTCACACAGGTGTAGACACTTGGCTTAAGAACACTGGTAAGCAAACATGCAATGCTTGGCTGTATTACGGAAAGCAGCGACAGGTATGCACGGAAGCATGATGGGCGAATAAATTCAATACTAGCCCAACTTGGGATGCCAAATAAAGAAATGCTATTTTTCTTTCAGAGATATCACTGAAACCACCTTGTGCACATTCATTCTTACAAGTCTGCTCCTTCCACAGGCCTAAGGCTCTCAAACCGTGCAACTTTACCTTCTAGGGACGCTGTTTCTTGTCCCAGATGTGATTCATCCCAAGAGAGAGAAGAAAGTAGGACTGCAGCGATGCTTTCTCAAGCAGGAGAGAGCTGTAGCGCGCCGAAGCCTCCAGCTGAGCCCTGCCAAGACCAACTATCGAGCCAACGCATCCTCTACCTGCCATGCCTGCTTATCCAGCCAGCCCCCCACAAAAGCTGCGCCCGCACCCCGATGCCTTGCGCTGGCAGGGAGCTTCTGTCGCTTTCCAACACCTTCTCCTTGGCAGCCTTTCCATCGCTGCGACTGCCAGGTGCCAGGGTTTGTGCTAGTTGAAGCTGGCACAAACACGAGTTGAATCTAGTCCTATGAATTTAAATAGTCAAAAGTAATTAGGTTTACACGTACTGCCGAATAAATAAATTTGCTCTTAGGCTAGGGCTTTGTGCTGCAAGTTTCAGGTCTGTGCCAACTGTTGTGGTTAAGCTGTTAACATCCCCCCCCACCCCAGATCACAGATTATAACAAACATGCTGACAAACCCCAACTTTAGTGGCACAAAAGCAGCAATAATTCTCAATATTGATTAATTTAGTTAGTTAAACCTGCAGTCTAAGCTTATAACCATTCAGTGATAAATTGAGACTGACCTGCTGCCCAAGCAGGTTTTTTGATGAAGGATAGGATCAGCTTTAGGTCTCCACAGAAATACTTGTCCATTTACCATTTTCAATTAGAGAAGGCCATGAGTAAGGGAAAGCACAACATGGCTGCTTAAACTGGTCAATTATACTTGCAGCACCAGCGCAGAGAAAGAAAGCGAGGAAGAGTGGGAGAGAGCACCCCAGAAATACAGGATTTTTCACAATTTGTCATCAACTGGTAGAATAAGCTTTTAAGGATGACAGCTAATCAGATTCCTTTTACTGATCACTTTATCTGATATGATTTCTAACAGCATATTTCAACAAATATTTTACTCCCCTCTGCGAGAAAGAATGGACCATCAATCCTGCTGAATAAAATTCCTTTTTCTGAGCAGTTGTTGTATGATGTGAATAATTATATCTACTCCTCAGTGCTTGAATGGAATCTCAACTTATCACTATTAGACAGTATCAAGCAGTATCTTTACACTCTGATATTACTAGCTTGTAAAAGTAACCCTTGCTTCTAAGAGAAATGCTTAGGCAATCTTGTGGTTTCTGTTTGTTTGAACAGTTACTTGTGGGAAAAAGAGCCCAATCTATCTCAGTTCTTAAATCCTCCCAGAATTATCATCCCCTTCCTTCAGAAGGAAAAAAAAAAAAAGTGTTTCCATAGCAAGTAAGTACAAATTTGTCAATATTGATAGTGGTTTTTCACCTATTATATATCGCAAGTTCTCTCAGAAGATAGAAATAAAATGCCAGCTGCTGCCAAAAATACAGGGATGATATCAAGCATACATTTTCCTCGTCCACTGGGCCAATAGAGGATTAAATCTGATTCAAGCCCTCTCATCCTCCAAGAAACATTTAACTCTTCTTATGAACGGTTGTACATTCTTGTCATCCAACTAGTGGTGCAAAATACAGCAAATTCATACTTTAATCTGCATTTACTTTGTTGCTTAACTAAAGATTTTTTCTTTTTTTTTTTTTTGGTGAAAAAATGTGGGATATGATAAAGAAACACAAGGATTGTATACCGTTTTTTGAGGCACTTACCATGAGAATTGTAATCCTGCCTAAAGAAGGCAAGTTTTTTTTAGACTCTAAGTCTAACAACAATGCTGCTTTCTGTTTCTTCATTGGAGCAGAAGTGATAATGCTGCTTTTCCAGTGCATTTAGTGCAGATATACAGTATAATCAGGAATTGCTGACTTAATGTGATTTTGTTGCTTGTCATTAAACATAAAATAACTCTGGTACAAAACATTTTAAAATAAATGCCATTTGATAAAATATGGAAGGGGAGGGCAAATACAGGGGGATTAAAATCTTCCGCTGGATTTAAAACCTAACAGGGGTTAACACCATCCATTCAAATTATTTACAAATGTATTTAATATGTCAAGACTTGGAACATAAAAACTTTCTGTTCAAAATCTAAGTTAAATTAAAATGTTAGAACTTGGCATATTACTGCTTTTCTTATTCTAACAAGCAATTTAAGGCTTACTATAAATGTCAAAAGGATATGGCAGTTTTTGGTTTATATTTTCCAGCTCATGCTAACATGAAATATCATAGAAATTCAGTCACTTCCCTGCACCTAAGAGAATTTGACGGTTGTGTTTGCAGAATCTTAAACCAGAGATTACCTAGCGGCTTACCGTAAAGTGTCATGCTGGATTGGTGATGCGGCTGTGGTTGCAAGCTCTTTGCTGCTGCCTATCAGCACAGGCGATGTGGCTGCATAATTCCTAGGTCCTGAAGTCGTCCCTGTGGAATGAAGACAAGCCAGACATCAGAAGCCTGTAAGTTTTGGACAGATGTTTTGTGATTCTGCATTATTACAGAACATTGGGACTGAAAAAGGCAACATTTTTGGAGTGCCATGTATACAGTGAAATGGCAATCAAAGACCTCATCAGCTGACAGTTCTGTGCACAGCATGCATTTCAGGATCACGTAGAATCAAATCTGTAGAATAAGTCACATTCTACAGCGTCCATCTTACTACCCAAAGTTTGACAGACTTGCACTTCTCTTGTGGTCCAGAGGATTCAGCTTGTTTCACAGATACAGTTTTCATGACATGTTACAAGATCTTAGTTTCCCAAGTGTAAATATCACTATAATTGTATTTTTTTTTTCAATAAAATAGAACTATTAGTCCATTCCTTCTTCCTCTCTCCCAGTAACCCCTGAATTACAAAATAATCTAGGTTGAAAGGTGAAGCCTGGAGGTCATGCAGTTCAATCCTCTGTTCAAAGTGAGGACAACAATATCAGCTTTAGGGCACTTCTCCAGTTAGGTTTTAATGTCTCCACTGATAGAAAACCAGCCTCTCCGGGAAACTTCTCTGATTTCAGTGTTTGACCACCCACACAGTGGAAATGTTTTCTGTATAGCTAATCTGAGTTTCCTGAATTGTAATTTTTTCCCGTTGTCTCTTGCTCTGTTGGCTGATGACTTCCAAGAACAGTTTCATTCCCTCTTCTCTACAACCTCTCCCTAGGTAGCAGAAGAAAGCACGAAGATCTGTGCTGAATCGTCTCTTCTTAAGGCTGAACACACCCAGCTTTCTCAGCTTGTCCCAGGAGGGCATCTGCTCCAGCCCTCTGACCACCCTGGTTGCCTCTGCTAGTCTCCCTACGTTTTGTCAATATTCTCCTTGCACCATGGAGCCACAAACTGGACATAGCACTCTACAGATACAGTCTCACCAGGGCTGATGGAAGTGGAAGTGTCACTCCATCAACATGATGACCACAATTTTCCTGTTATGGCCCAGTATGAGGTTTCGTTACTCCATCACTGGCACATTGCTGACATGCGTTCAATTTGCTGTTCAGCAGGACACTCAGTTCTTTCCTGGCAAAACTGCTTTCTAGGTTCATAGAATCGTAGATCATTTTGGCTGGAAGAGACTCTCAAGACCATCAAGTCCAACACTGGCACTAACTCATGTCCCTAAGAACCTCATCTACACGTCTGTTCGTCAGCACCCAGTTGGTCTTCTTGTATGAGATCAGTCTAACACAGCTGAAGGAACTGGTATTTCCTTCATTCAACCTCAACAGGATTCTGTCAAACAACTTTCCCAGCCTGCTAAGGTCCCTTGAACACTAGGCCATACTCTCCAGCATGTTGACCACTTCCCCAGCTGGCGTTGCCTGCAAACTAGCAGAAGGTACATCCTGTCAGATTGCTGTTGGCCAACTAGCAATTGGCTGTCAATGGGACTGATGACAACACTTTGAGGTTGGTGGTCCAGCCAATTTTACACCCGTCTTCCCCATTTTACCCACTTTCCTGAGAACTTGTTCTTATAGATGGGATTTAGTCAGACAGCTTGCATACAGGCAGTCAGAGGTAAGTGGAATAGGCAAATTAGGAGTAATCTGATCTCCTACACAAAAGCCTGAGGGTTTGGGCTTTTTTAAATCTAGCCTAATTAGCTCTGTCCAAACAACATCACTTAACAGTAAGTAGAGTGAAAACTACAGGTCTCAGCAAAAATTTAAGTCAAATCAGTGTTCAGTTCTTCAAGTAGTTCTGTCATGCGTAAATTTTTCTCAGCTCTCTGAACAGCAATATTATCTACCATCCAGGCTAGAACATGAAGCCACACAACAAGGTTGTAATTCCAGCTTCAGCGCAAAATTTACACACATCCATGGGATTAAGATTATTTAAAATATTGCACTGATTTAAGGGGAATACAAATATATACAATATAGTAAAACCACATGTTTTAACATGTACTCTAGGGAAGCTAACAAACAAAAATGGATTTTTATTGTCCTGCTAGAATGCATTGTGCTTCAGCACCATGCCGCGAAAAAAATCTCACCTAACAAAGAGTTAATTATCAGTGAAGGAAGAAATACCAGGGGGATATATGTTGATTATGTGTCCCTGGTAACTTGATAGTCTGCCAATCCATGATGAAAATAGTGGGTATGCATATAAAGACTGGAAGCCTCTTGCTTAGACTTTTGGCTTTATGATTGGATAAGAGATATTTAAAAATCATTTCACTTGACAGTGGAATGAGGCAGCTAGATTTTAAGAAACTAATACCAAAGTAATAAAAACCTGGTGAGCATGGGAGAATATATTCAATTCCTAATAGAAGAAAAGGCTAGCACACTGTCAACATACTACATTCATAGCAAAGTAGATGTATTTCTCTGAAAAAGAAAATATATGGACTTGGAAGTGGCCAATACAGCCTCAAGGGGACTATTCAAAGACCCAAGTGTGAAAATATTACCAGGGCTAGAAATGGAAAACAAGAAAAGGAACTAAGCAGGAATATACTGATGCTGTTAGGCCGCGCAGACGTAAAACAGGAGTAGCAAGAAATCCTGAATAAATGCACATCTAAATAAAAAAGTGTTTCAAAATACACCTTGAAAAAGGCATGCGAGTCAATTGATGGGAAAAGAAACACCAAGGAGCAAACAGGCTCTATGAATATACAAAGAAGATTTAATAAATAATGATGCTAATATGGCTAAGCTACGAATAATTTTAAAATATACTATGAGAAAAAATAGAGAAAAGGAATATTGGCAAGTAGAAGATAATGAAGACCATGTTGATGTATAATACCTGCCTATATAAAGCTGATGAAAAGAAATTATCAGGGAGAAAAAAAAAAGACTGAAATTCTTTAGTCTGAAGGATATATATTTCAGGGCTAAAGGGAATTAGTTAATGAATTTATGAAGTGACTGGTAATTATTTATGAAAAGTCATAGAGAACCGGGGTGATACAAATGACAGCAAATTAATTAGATTTGCAGGTGTTGGAAGACAGTATGAGACTGGAGACCTTGCAGATGATCTAGAGAAGCAAGAAACATGGAAAAAGAATAGACACATTCACCCTTGAAATAATAATTTAAAAAAAGCTCATATATGGTGTGATAATCTAAATCCTGACACCAATTGAGAGAACCTGGAGTAGCAAAGAATAGCAAAAAAACAAACTAGATGTAAGCTCGCAAGGCAAGGTACCCAAAAGCAATTACAGATGTCTTCTAAATGGTAATGTTAAGAATACTATTTTCAATTTGTTTAGCTTGGCATAAGAATGATTTAAAGTAGATTAAAGTCTCATTTGAGAAAATTCAAACAGCAGTATATTTCTGCTTGAGAAACAGACAACTAAAACATGAAGAAAGCAAGGAAGTGGATCAGTCTATGTTTTGAAAGTATAAACACTAAGAATGAAAAAATACAGTTGAGGCTGGTTCAAGCAGCAATGGGATGAAAGTAAGCAAAGGGAAAATCTAGGCTGATGATCATGAAAGAAATCTTTATGAATTGAATAATACTAATACTCATAATACTTAACATTTATATAGTACTTCATATCTTCAAAGTGCTTCACTAATATTAACTAATTGCTCTATTCAATTGTAGGGAAGAGTCTTCCCTCAAGGGACGAAGTTCTAGATTCTGAATCCCTAAGAAGCTACATTAGAAAACCTACTGAAAAACAAACACTACATGGAAAAATCAGCCCCTGGAAAACTACAGATTCTATGACCTAAAATAATTTTCCTTCTCTAGCTTTTTCTTTTATATATGGAAAGGAAGCTATGCACGTTATACAATATAATGCTGATGCTATTCCCCCCAAACAGATACAGAGGGAAAAATAATTCTTTCTTTGTATCAATGCAGAGATATTTCAGGAAGGTGGTAAAGAGGAAGACTTTAAACAGAGATGTAGAGAAGTGTCCAATATTGCAGAATGTAATGGATAGAATCTAATTTAGTTTCCCAGCCCAAAAGCAAATTTTTTCCAGGGCAGAAAGGATGAGAAACACTACTCCAGTGCTTTTTAACTAGACAAGCTGTTAGATTTTAGTACAAATAGACACAGCTGCTGGTGACACCAATAAAAACAATTTACTGCTGAAAAGATCTAAGACTTGAGGATTGCTTTGTCTGCTTAAAGTTTTGCTGGTAAAACTAAAAAAGTTTGTCTACAAGACACAAACACCTGCTAAAGCAAAGGAATAAAAATTAAGGAGCAAACAGAAATAGGAGACAAAAAGCATCAAAGAAAGAATAAAAGCTGATTGCTTAAGCTGATCTTGTAAGCTTCTATCCCAGAAAGAGAGAAATGCCCCTTTCACTCCACAAGGTGAGAGGACCAGGTTAACAATGCTCTTCTTCCCATTACTAAACATCTGCAGGGAGAAAGGGAAAGTGGGTTTATTACAAAAATCACATTTTCCAGACTCACTGAACTCAGAGTAAGTGAACAGTCCTGCGGGCAGTAAAGCCTTCCATCATTCCAGCATGGGAATAGTTTCCTGATTAAACATTTAATCTTCTCAAAAAAAAAAAAAAAAAAAAAAGAAAGAAAAAAATATATATATATTCTAGGAAAACAAAGGTAGTTGAAGAAGACAACACTAACAACACCAAAATCTGGTGCAACTGCCCCTGTTGCTTGGAGGGACACTGTTGCTCAGCCCCCCATATACACCCACCACTCCCAGTGGTACAAGGAGATTATACAGAGAACTCAAAGGCCCAGGTCAGCGCTAGCACTGCCATAAGGTGTGCCTGGAGACATCTCCATCCTGAAGAGTTTACAATATGAACGGACAAGACAGATCAAGGACGAGAAAAACAAACCTTTGCAGCAATACGTTAATATCTGCCTGCCAAGAAGTTTTCAGCAGACACGTTTCTGTACACAGTATCCAGCAATGCTGTTTTCTGACCAAAAGGCCACCCTAAGGTACATGGCTAAATAATATCAAGTTTCATGTCTCTAGATGTCACCATGTTGACTTAATTCCTCTTCCCCACACAGTGTGGGTTAGCTAGAGCTCGGCTAAAAGTGCTGCAGTAGAGAGATGATTTTCTGTTGACACAGCAGGTACTGACCACTGTCCAAGGGAGATCTCCAAGCTTGCCGGCTCAGCGCTCTGACACAGTAAAGCAAATACCCCATTTTTATAGAATTCACCACAGAAAACAGTGTTAGCATCCACCGTTTTATTTTTGTGAGATGCTACATAATCGCTTCCTAATAAATAAATAAATAAATACATAAAATAAATTCTGAAGCAGAAATACCAGGTCAGCAACGGATGGGAAGATCCAGCAGGAGCAAGGACAGACAAAGCTAAGTCCAGAGCTAACTAGAATTAAGAAACTTGATGTTGTGCCCTGGTGATCCCCAAAGATGGAAAAAAAACACTTTACAAGTATGTGTGTATGCTTGTTAAAGGAGTCCAAACATATAACAGAGGGAAGCCAATTAAAAAGGTACTAAATACAGAAGACTTCAACTTCAGTGATTAGTGCTAGGTAATTTGCCTTGTGATAAACAAGCCGTTCAAATCAGTAATAGACCTGAGGTTGTTCCACAGCTTGAAAGCATTTCTCTGAACTTTATCTGGTATCACAGCGAGTGCCAATGTTTATAAGTTAAATTTTGCCATGCAGCTCTACATCTTCAAAGCCAGCAAACCCAGGAAGCGTTTGCAAAAGATACTCACCATCTTCAGAGATTATGCTGACCATTACAATCACTAAATCAGCATAGGTGCAGCTCAGCTGCTACACATAATAGCCAGGTGCAGCTTGTAACTTCTAAATACTAAAAATGAAATGAATGAATGAAGGAGAGGCTAGGTTGGATTTTTTTCCCCCCGAATCTATGGAAAATAAATTACTTTTTGAGGACTATCCCTATCCAAGGAACAAAACCCATCATCCAACTGTGAAAAATCTCAATTTCATCACTACAGTATTGAGAAAGAGGGGGGAGAAGGAAGAGGAAAAGAGAAGAAAAAAATAATGATAGCTGAAAAAAATATAAAAGAAAACCATCAGTGAAAATTGCCCCTGAAACTTCGCAGAATTGTAACGGCTTTCTCTTGCTTAAATTGATTGGTGTAGCAATGTTATAAAATGACTATTAGGATTCATTGTGCACAACAGAAAGTGTGAAATGTCAGCAGACTATACAGCAAAAGTAATGGGTCTTGAACCCCTGTTAGTCAAAAATGATTTTGTTTCAAATTAGAAATTGATTTTTTTGGACACAAGCCCTTTACAGGCTTCCAACTTTTGTAGCTGTGCCTTGGAAGAGATTAACCTCAGACACTGTTTGGGTCCAGGCTGATGATACCCTTTTGAAAGTTTCTTCACAGGGACTGCTTTTTAATGTTGGTACGGTCTTAACCAATAACACAAGTTATTTGTTCCTTTGAGAACTGCACCACATTTCTTCTCATTTTACCATTTTCTTTATTTTTATGCTGACATATATGGCAAACTGGCTGACAAGTTAAAATAAAAAAAAAAAGCTAGCTCATAATTGAACCAAGGATTATGTTCAAGGCTCAGCAGTGAAATATCCAAGCTGCTTTTGTTCCCAATCCTTTCTCTTCCTAAGAAAGATGGCTTCTCTGCCCCTTAAATGGAGGTACTAAGCTAAGAGCAGGATAGATTCTAGCTGTACAGACATCCCTGTGTGGCAAAATATCAGGTTACGATGGTGGAGCCATTACTTGGGGAGGAAATGAATGTGAAGAAGATTACATTTCAAGAGCAAGCCCCACTGCACTTATTCCCTGCTTGCTGGGAAAGCAAAAAGAATTGTTGAAGTAGCTTTTTGAGACTAAAGGTCTAATTTTTTTCCCTTCCATCAGGAACACTAACCAAGAAGATCACTTTTTATTTACAAGGCTTTCTATGTTTTTTATTACTTTAAACGTAGCTACTTTTTCTTAGTTTAAGTAACTTGCAATCCTCTCCTTCTAATTATGCATTTTACTGATACACTCTTGAACATGTATACACAATTTCTAAATGCCATTAGCACACTCATGGCCCTGCAACACAGCATGCTCCCCCTTACCTTTCCTTGATTTGGTGCCTTCCCTCTTGGTTTGCATTAGAAGGCTTCGCCTGTCTTCCATGTTTGCACCAAAACTGGCCATTTTCTTCCCTGAACTGCTCCCACCACTGCTCGCTGGTGTTCTGGAGGTTTTGCTTACTAGAGGTGTCCTTGGAAAATAATCTTCACATTTCAACATGGGTACACTGGGAGGAAAGAAAGATCATGCTATTATGTGATGAATTCAGCCCTTTTAACATGCACCCAGCCATGTCCCCGGCTTTCACTCTCCAGAAGTGTAACTGTCATGGTGCCAGTTGAGCTCTTGCTGAATTCATTTGCAATGTCTGAAAGCTGGATGCCTAAAGATCGGAGAGTTACTAACCTACTTTAGCAGGAGTCTTTGGTTATCTGCAGCTGGCAGCACTCTGACAATTATATTTGGAGTTCTGTAGTATTTGGCACATTCCCTCAAGCATAAAGTCCTGGATTTCCTGAGTGGTTAGGACAGGACAAGTGGGATGAAGAAATGGGAAGTACTTTGCCCAGCACAGTGAAGCAAGGTTGGAAAAGTAGTTTAAAAAATGCTCACTTTGCTAGGATAAAGCAGAAACAGAGAAGAACACAACAGGAGAAAACTGTAGTCATCATTTGCAAAAGAGAAGCAGATGATATATCAACCCAAGAAGACAAGGGATGAGGAAAGATGAGACAAAAAGTGAGATGAATGAACAGAGTAACTTCTAAGCAGGATAGAGAATGTATGAGCAAACTGGTGTGAGAATATCTGGTGCAGTAAGTGCAGCAGCTTGGTTAGAGTAAGAAGAGAGAAAGCTAACCCAAATCAGTATAGTTCAAGATGAACTTCTGCACAGGATCAGAAATAATGCATCAATAACACCAGGGTGCAAATTTCGCGAGGTAGAGCATGCATGAAATCAGTCTCTGCAGACACAAAAACATTTTGGGCAGACAGGAGGTTGTGGAGACCCATCTTTCAGTAAAGACAACCTACCTCTTGCAAATACAGCTCACTGGGCAACAACTACTGCTTTAAATGAGGATTCCCATTAGCCCCATCATTGTTACAAAAAGGTAATTAAAAGCATGAAAAAATCTTTGGATTATCCACATGAAGGAATACAATGCATTCCAAGATTATACTTCTGTACTTGAAAGCATGGGGGTGACATTTAGCCTTCCCAAATTAACAGAAGATTATAAAACTTGTTTTCCTGTACAAGCACCATTTTACAGGAGCAACCCCAAGATCGGCACTGAGTTTGTATTATTTGTGACACAGCTTTATGGAGGCTGATTCACAAGAATCTTTTACCTAAAAGCTTACTCTACTGAAGTTATTGTACATCTGAGGAAAAAGCAGATATTTGATGTTCCCATCAGCAATTGATAGTTAAATTAAAAGTTTCAAATCAATGTGCTGTATAAGCTATTGTTTAATAGGGCCCACTGCGTCTGTTGGACAATTAGTATTACTCCTGTATTATTAATGCAGAACATTATATAATGGCTTATGACCTATAATAACTGGCTGAAGTGTTGGAAAAAACTTCTCTGAATAACCTCCGTTTACTTTAGGGCTTCAAACTCTGGCCGCTAATAATATTGCAAAGTGTTATTAAAATTTATGGTGGGCTAAATTAGTATCTTATTTGAATGATACAAAATTTTTAACCTACTAATTCTTGCAACCCATAGCACAGCAAGAGGTGGGTTTAGGCCCTAATAGCTGTTTAAAGAGGCTTAAAGGTGTAATACTTGACCAGATTTCTCTGATAATACAGGACTTGATATTCCATTTGCCTGTACTTGGATGATTAGCAGCTATTATAAACATCAAAGCTGTCATTATTTGGATGCTTTCTGAGGTTTTGAAGTACATTTAATTACAACCTACGGATCTTCTGTGAAGACAGTGACCTTTGGCTTGTAGATGAGGAGACGATCACTCTGCTGGTTCACTGCAATACCCCTTCTACATGGTGCAGTTACCTCTAGAATACCAAGTTCCAGTTTAAATAATGCTATGGCAGAGGCAATTGAAACAGAAACATACACCAAGAAAAAGCTGCAGAAGCTAATTTATGAGGAAATAACAAAAGCAAGTGTATTTGTATTTATAGTTCACTAAACAATTAATTAGAGCCTGGTTCTTTAGTATTTAACAAAAGAAAGCTCACACTAAACTTTTGCTCAAGTAAGGAGAGTCAAATCTTAAAACGACAAACACTTAATCTGAGAGGTGTGCAGATCAAGGAGGGAAAAGGATAATGCAGAGAGATACTAAAATTGAATAATTAACAATGTACCAAAATTAGACAAAGAAATCCTAAGTAAAAAAAACCCACCAGATACATATATATATATATATCAGAACGCAGTTACTCATTTACCTACAGAATAATTAGTAAAACGAATGCTGTGACTATTGCAACCTGGAGAATTTGAAACTAACATATGGTCCAAATGGATGAGTTATGTACAGCTAGAGAGATTAAGTGACAAATCAGGTCCTTTGCCTCTTTTCAAATCCCGCAACGCATGATATCACTCAAACGCAACGTGGTTAGTAGAACTTCCTGCAGGGCACCGCAATATACGATGAATTTCCATGCTACTCCCTGCAACTGCACAACAAAGAAGACTGTCTAAATAAAGACCTTATTAACCTACCTAACCTACGTAACTAAGGCAGGAGTTGTAGAGTAGCATTGCCAGGAAAGTGAGTCTCAGCACTGCTGCCTCCTTATGAATATCGAAGTACAACACCACCAAAGGAAAACACACCTTTTTTCCATTTCGTCTGTGCCTCATATCGCGATATCCCCTGCTGAGCGTGAATGGCAAATTTTAAATGTCATTCAGGACCCATTGAATACTGCTAGTATTTGCATTCCTTAAAAAGTAGAAAAACATTAACCTTTTGTTTTATTGAATTAAAATGCCATGGAAATGCTGATGTAGTCTTCGGAGACTGAAATACTTTTACAAAGAAGAATAGCTGTCATTTATTAGACATAAAGAACAATTACTTGATAGGATGCTTTCTGACAAAAAGCAGATTGGTATTCTCATCATAGAAAAGGCATTGTAAAAAAACCCAGCACAGACCTCTGAGACTTGAATAATTTAAAGCTGCATTTGGTGCAATTTGAATTTTTCTTTAGGGAGGCAAAGTTAAATACCTTTAATTTGTTCTAATTATTTCAAATTTGCAAGTTAATTATGGCTGATCATTAAATAACAAAAAGGACTATCGTCTCCATAGAGTTTTACCTCCTACCCTCTGCATTACTTAAGCTAGATTTTAGTATGCATGAATTAACTTTCTAAATAATCACACGGTTTGACTAAATGGCTCAGTAAAATGAGCTCTGATCCTCAGAATAAGCATTAATGGACATTAGAAAGGCTATTGGGACCCATGTTACTTACATTATAAGTATTTTTAATGGGGTCTTATTTACTAATCTTTATGTACTGTTCAAGTTAGGGCACCATATAGATACATTATTCTGCTTTAATAGGGAAAAGTCAGTTCTTCAAGATACTAAAACAAATGTCCATTTAGAGCCAACTAAATTCATTTTTAAATTAATGCAGGAAAACTCTGATAGAATTTAACTTGGTTTAGCTGCTCATCTTGATGAATCAATCCAACATAATGGGAGCCTTGGTCTGCAAATGGAGTTTTACAGATCTATTGAATCACTAAGCAACTCAAGCAGCAAAGACTCTTGCCACAGAGTAGCGTTTACTACCAGCATGTGGACACCCACAAGGTTTCCATCTCTTCTCTGCTCAATACGTAGAGTTCGTCTGATGGGTTCCCAGTCATCAATCCCAAATTGGGATACTCACCTTGCACTGAACTCTGATCTTTCCGTGCATTTTTCAGTGCAGATCAGTGGCAGCCAGGGAACGCGACTACATAATAACTAGCCAGAAACCCAAAATACGAGGCAATTCATGCCTCCAGTATATATGTTCAACAGATGGCTGTCTTAATGGTACCCTGCTGCACCCTGTTGAGGCAAGGGCTTGCGAGTTTAACCATTATCAAAGTAACAGATTGCCGTGGTAGGTTAGCTCCAAAAGCAAACATGTTGGAATGTTATTTTCCTGTTCCGCAATTTCTGTTTTAAAAATAAAATAATTAACAGTTCATGTGTGCAATCTGCTGCAATTATATCAGGCCAAGAAGGCATAACACTTAATGATGCAAAACTGGTAATAAGTAGACAACCCAAGCAATACGTTTTTGTAGCTGGAACCTGTATTGCCATTTCAGAAGCAGTTTGACGAACAGGCTGAAAATTGCTTTCCCCCCCCACCCTTCAGCTGGGATAGTTTTCAGCCATGGTAGTTTCCAGAGTCAGCTCTGAAGCAGCAGAACCACAAGTGCTGGAACAAAGATGAAGCTGTCAATACACCACAGGACCTTCTTTTCAGCAGGAGTCTGAATTTAGGGCAGTTTAAACCAAGTTATCAAACGACACCTTTGAAAACCACCAGTTCCAAAGTTGGACTGCTTGGGAAGTTGGTTGTCTCCATAGCAAATAAAAACACATTCGTGGGAAGAAAAGGACTGTAGACTTTGGACAAGTGGATCTAAGAAGCAATAGCATTGTACTCCTGAACAACCCAATTTTTTCTGTCTTCTCAAGTGTACTCTGTTAATCTCTGTAAGCCACAACTACCAAGTGCCTCAGATTTTCTTTTTTCCCCAACATGTCAGGTAGGGCAGTGTGATTACCCTAATCCACAAGGCAAAGAAGATAAGAAACTGATGCAGTAAAGAAGCTTAGCCCCTGGACAGCAAACAGGTCAACCAAGGTAGAAGAGAACTGGAACAAACTCCCGAACACTCACCAAAAAAAGGAGACCCCTGAAATTAGTGTGTGTACCATGGGTGTCTGCTTAGAGATAATCACAAGGAAAAATCTGGCAACAGAGGCAGAGCTTACATCCCTCCTTAGTACATCACTATTTGCAACCTAGAGTCCTATTCTAAATGGACACATCCTGCCTGTTCTTTCCAATGGAGCTGGGAGAAAGATGCCAAGATGTAAAAGCCACCAGAGAAGCAGCACATGGGAAACTGCTTTGTGTAGGTTTTGCGACACCACAGGATGGCTGAGTAGAGCTGGAAGAGGGTAAGAGTGTTGGAGGTGAGCAGGAGAACAACAGCATGAACTTCAGGGCAATCTCATCCCTGAACACCCTCGTGCTCCTTGCCACAAAACCAACCTGCTCACATCAGCAGATCAACAACCTTAAAAACACACAGTTACAAATCTAAAGGCTATAATATGAAACATAGTGTGCTCAAAAAAAATCTAAGCTTAACATTTTTCCCCTACTTCAAAAAGCAGGAAAAATACAGTGTTCTAAGTACTACAGACCTTGAAGGCCATATTCAAGCCTAAAGTGAGATATTGTGGCCCAATTATGAAACTTGGCAGTTTGAGGCTTATGTGAGATGCATCCGCATGTTAATGACACTGCTGGGATCCAGTGCATGTTAATAAGAAACAGCTGCTTCTCTTTCTAGAGACCATGTTCATTTATAGTTTTGAGATCACAGAATCATAGAACAGTTTGGGTTGGAAGGGACCCTCAAAGCTCATCCAGTCCAACCACCCTGCGATGAGCAGGGACATCTTCAACTAGATCAGGTTGCTCAGAGCCCTGTCCAGCCTGGCCTGGGATGTCTCCAGGGATGGGGCATCGACCACCTCTCTGGGCAACCTGGGCCAATGTGTCACCACCCTCAGAGTAAAAAAATCTTTCCTCATGTCCAGGATGGATCTCCCCTCCTTTAGTTTAAAACCATTGCCCTTTGTCCTATTGCAACAGGTCCTGCTAAAAAGTCTGTCCCCATCTTACTTACAGGCCCCTTTTAAGGACTGAAAGGCCACATAAGGTCTCCCCAGAGCCTTCTCTTCTCCAGGTTGAACACCCCAACTCTCTCAGCCTGTCCCCAGGGGAGAAGTGTTCCACCTCTCCAACAGGCCCATGATCTTTGGGACCAAGTCCATTTTCTTTCTCACATGTTTTTCTAGGCAAGAGGCACAAGGCAGGAACAGGTAGGGGAACACCTCAGCAATCATTTTATATTATCAAATTGCTTGTAGTCAAAGGATTTTTCATCACAGAAAACAGTGTGCACACAGTACGGTGCTGAGGAGCGATGCAGAGCTTTCACCTTTTAGAGTCCTCTTCAGTCTCAACATTGTGGAATCCAGTAATGCCTGTGGTTATATCAGGATTCTCTGGGGGGTTTTGTTTGGTTTTGTGTTAGTTTTTTGGTTGGTTAGTTGGTTTGGTTTGGGGTTCGTGTGTGTGTTTTGTTTGGGTTTGGTTTTTTGTTCTTGTTTTTTCTGTTGAAACAACTCTCTTGGATCTATCACATTTAGTTTCATTTTCTCTCATCTCGGAGGATTTATACCAGCAACTGTGCTAAAAACTTTTCCATATATGAAGCTATACCTGGGTACATTAATCCACAGCACAGCTTCTCCATACCACTCTTTCAAAGACCAGTTTGTTCCCCATTCCCCCAGTAACTGGTGCTCAGATATTTAATTCCACCAGCAAGAACTGATTTCACATCGGCTCTTAATTAGCAATGACCTATTAGATCATACCAGCCATAGGTGAAACCCTGGCCTCATTGAATCAATCAGAATACTGCCTTTATCTTCAATGAAGTCAGGACTTCACTTAATATACACAGTTAGAGGTCCATTTGTAGCAAGAACTGAGCTAAATTTCACCTAAAATTATATTAATGCCTTCCCTTTGAAGCCCTGTCCTCATTCTGTTTTGTTAGCTATATTTCAACTCCCTAACAGAGCCTTTCCCACATATCTTCGTTTTCCTAATAAACAGCAAAAAGAGCTCTGATTACTTTTCTCTCTTCTCTTCTGAATCCAAAGAAAATTCCAGCATAAAGGCTTTCAGACAGTCACAGAGAAATGGCCACAGAAAACACACTGGCAAAGCTCTAGCAGGACAAAATGCTGTGATTGTGTGTTTGGCCTTTCTTATAGAGCAGAGCAGAGCAGCTGTCGTTCCAGCAAGCAGTGCTGTCAGCCTTCACAAAAGAAAGTCATGTAAATGTCAAGTCATAGGTATAAAAACAATCCTTCAAAACAGCATCTGTATATCTGAAAAGCCTGCCTAGCTGTCACCAGTGAAAGTACCATAAGGAATGATGCAAAAGCCTGTTTAGGACAAAGTTTTTGAACTAAATCCAAACTTCTCCAGTAGATCAAGCCACGTCACTCTCTCCTTCAGAAGGAGAATCACATGCTCTTCAGCAAAGTAAATGCCTGTCTTAGCGCCTTATCCAGCCGCACTACTGCCTGGCTGAGAGCCAGCCCCATTCACAAGGTGCCCATGGAAATGCCATACGCAAGCTATCTCCTGAACAAACATCCCTCAAATTAGATTGCAATTTGGTTGTGATAAAGGCGTAGAAGAACAATGCATCATCCCTTCTCAACTTGGCTCACCCAGGACAAAGACTTTACAAAACAGGCTGAGTTCTTGCTGCAGAGATGGGTCTGGGTGTGCACGTAACCACCTGCTTGTGCAAGTGTCCTTATGTTTTCCTTCACTAAGACTATTGGTACATAAGCTATCACTCCTCCATAGAAGTTTCTGGACAGGTTGATAGGTGTTGGTAAAAGAAGCTTTCAGTAAATGAGCAGCAACTGCAAAAGCCCTTTTTCTAACCATGGATCACATCACAGAACAATTATTTGCTAAGGATAAGTGACGATATAGCAAAGGAGGGACACAATGATAGTTGGAAAGTAGGTACTCACAGTTTTTCCAGTGTGCCCTACTAACAAGACATTTTGAAGGGATGCCTAATTAAAGCAACAGATATTTAAGATTGCACTCTTGTGTGTACCTATTATGAAGAGTTACATATGCAAGAAAACAAGAGTTTTGGAGGATCCTGTAGTGCCTATTTGTGGACAGAGGAGTTATAAAAGACATAACATCTACAGTTGCTTCTGTTCATTGACAAATTTGCACTTGATACATGAAAACTTTCAATACTCAGGATACTGGCATGATAAATGATTGTTCCTGGTTTCTAAGTGAGGAAATGAAGGAACAAAGTCAAAAACTTCTCACACCGATAGCAATGAAAATCAATCGGCACTAACCCAGACAAATACACTTACTTCTAAGAATCCTATAGTGACCTTCTGGGTCACTGACAGCTCCCCTGGTATCAGGGAACACATTGCACAGAAAACCTTTCCTAAGTGCATCAAATTCTATAATAAACATGATTAGATGTTTTTCTTGTTCTTCTGAGGCTGCTATCCTTGAATCTGATTTCTCTAATGATTAGTAACCATTATCACTGAAAACAACACAGGAGTAACCTTACAGGATCCATCTTTTCCCATAAAGATTTTGCCCTCTTTTTCTGATCATCTTTATCTGTATCACATAGTGATTGAATCAAGCATTTTAAGCACAGATTACTATTGAGTTTTAGAGTTATAGCAGTCTTATAGTGTAGAAGTCTTATAATTCCTGGGACTGATGAATCTGGAGACTGCAATGCTTTCCTTATTCCAAAAAGCCATCAGAGGGTCTGTGTGTTGGCACAGGCTCCGTCCAGGTACAAGGTACAGCTCTAACGTGATGCCATTGTGTCTCCACGCACCACAGAGGCCTTCCCGTGTCAGATACAACCCTGATGTGGTTCTTGATGCTGAGTTTGTGCAGTGATCAAAACCAACATATTAGAATATAGCCAGTTGTGTAACTATAAATATACATGGCATCCCAAATGCTCTCACACCAGGTCTTTTAAAACGGTGTCATACACTATCCCACTTCTGTTGGGAACACCCCTCCTGATGGATTTGTACACCACATCTGCCTTTTTTCCATTAATAAATCACACCTGTTGGACATGGTCACTCTATGATTAAGGAGTATATTAATGATTTACTACTACACCAGTACTCATCTATATTATATTGCTTACTAAAATGAAAACACTGAGATTGTTTATTGATCTGCTTTAAAAAAATCCTATAGACCAAAAAAAGAAGTAAATAGAGAAGTTAGACTTTGGAATTTACTCAGATTACTGGATTACCACACCCAACAGATGTAGACTTGACAAGGTAGCTATTCATAAAGGTTTAAAACACCACTTCTGGCCACTTCAGTTGTCTTGAATCTACTGAAGTATTTCATAGAGAATGATGGCTAGTGACTGAAAAACAGGGTATATATTGCGAGTACAATACAGTCTTAGATGCCTAACTGATGACATACAACTCTAAAAACCACAGTCTGGGCTCCACAAAAACAACACAATAAAGATTTCTGTTCAGTGCATGGATTTTATGTGAATGTGACAGCACTAGTGAATATCGACTCAACCAGGATGTTCACGGAACAGATTTAACATTTTTGTACGCTTATATTCAGGAAATACAGAGCCATAATAGAACTGACACCAGACAGAAACTATTGGTTCATGATGAGGCACATTATCAGTGAGGCACGCTCTGATGTTCAGTACCAGGGAAGGAAACAAGGGAGAAGAGATCCTGGCATGAGGTTGTGTGCAGTGAAACCATGGGCTCTGCCCAGACCCTGGGCTGCCGGTTCCCGGCCTCTAGAAACCGAATGTGACAAATACACCCTGTACTTTTGTTAGCCCGCATATGAGCATCTCTTGCCATCGTAAGGCTACTGCTATCAAGCTTTGGTCTTGGAAGCCTGCCTTTGCACAAGTTTGTTATAGCCTGCTTGGAAACGTCTGCCCAGAGCTGTTGCCACCAGGACCGCTCTGAAACGGTGCGTGGGTTTAGGGGTTTTCATTATTTGTGTTGTGAAACCACCTCGGTCCTGTCGAGTCTACAGCCAGTACATAAATTTAGCCCATCTCTCAGAGACATGTCAAAAAGGATGCAAGATGTAGATGGAGATTAAAGCAGTACAAAGTTAAAAAGGAAAAAGGATTAACTACACATCGATCAAACAGAAAGGCATGTATTACACAAAGTGGTGAAATCTGGCATGATTGACAGAAGACTGAAGACATTATTCTTGCATATTGTTTTGTTTGAAACTCTTGTGTGTGCTAGAAGATATATGTAAACTTTTCAACACCTAAGAGCTGACGATTTGTCACTACGGGTGAGTTACAATACTTCTCTCCCCAGGTCACTGGTGATATATTTTGAGCATGATTTAGATTTTAGGTGGATTTACTGGGCAGAGACCATCCTAATGGTCAGTGGAAAGAGACGGATTAGTTTGAAACTCATCAAATTAGGACTGGGGGTGGGAAGGAAAAAAAGCACTCTGAAAATCTGTAAAAAACCTCTGAAAAAAAGGGTGAACTCTAAAAACATCTCAAAGGCATACGACATGATAAAGGAAAGATGTAGTCAGAACAGACGGAGGCAGAAGTCACCACGATGTGACTCAACGGCAGCAAAAGTCAGAAAGAGTTAAGGAACATGGTCAGAGCAAGTGGCTGGATGTTCACACAACACCCAAAACAACATTAAGTCTCACGTAAATGAAGGAGTAAGGAAGAGAAGGTGGCAGATAAAATGCAAAATAAGCATTTTTGTGAATTTCTGCAGAGCCCTGCAGACTGATGCAGTAGACAAGTGGTCTTTGAAGGAGCATTTCAGAGAAGCAACAGCGACAAGATCTGAATAAGCAGCCAAGATATCCATTTGCAAAAGTTACTTTGAATGAGGGGAATGAATGTTGAGCGAAAAAGACTTTACAGTAGTCAAGGTGCAAAAGGAAGGACTAGAGCAAGGGGTGGTGTTTAACTGTGGACACACTGAAGGTAGGTTTTTGCTGCCAAGGAGAAGGAAGCTGCAATAGCTGTCAGCAGCCCAGATGTGTGTGGAGAAGGAGAGTGACCCCGAGGTTATGAGTCTGAGTGACAGTGAGGACGTGGCGTTATCAAAATCAGAAGTGAAGAGAGATTCGGAAGAAAAAGTAAGGAGTTCTGTTTTGGCCAGATTAGGAATGATCTGAAGGCGAAACAACCAGGCTTATGTGTCAGGGAGGCAGACAGATATGCAAGACTAGACGGAACAGAGCAGAGGGTTTAAGAGTTATTGGCAGAGAGATGATAGCCAAATCCGTGTAACTGGATGTTGTCATCCAGGGACGTGGATATAGAAATCTCCAGGCAAATCAAGGACTGACTAAATCCCTTCCCTGCCACCTCGCAGAGGTGCCTACCTAGTTCCAGAAGAAATTATGTAAAATAATGCTGCAAAAACATGCATAAAAAAACCTGTCTCTCCATAAAATCTAAAGATCATACTGTTTCTAAAATTAGGGCAACCACTAAATGAAAGTTAACCTGAACAATAACTTTAGCTAAACTTCAGGTCACATGCATTTAATATAATGAGATGAAGAATATGAAAAGGCCATTCATAATGGTATTCATCGAGTTAGGAATGCCATGCTTAGCTGCCTTATAACATATAATTAATGATCCTATAAAAATCCAGCAGTACGAACTCTCCCGGCTGCCCGCAGAACTGTTCTTTATGCTGGGTAGGGCAGGCAAGCATCTGTTTCCACAAATACTGCCCTTTGAGAAGCTGAAAAGCCTTTTCTCCCCTGCTCCATCGGGGACCACGCTGCCATTTCCATGACATGCTGAGCTTTGAACCGTTACCCAAATCAGACTATAGCATTTGGCAACCCAGTACACATCTGTCATGATAGACTGGTTACTGGTGAAATGTTAAAGAAAAAGTCATTAACTCTTTCCCATTGCTTCTGACACCCCACCTTCCTCTAGATTATCTATAATCCCCACTAAACCCACCCTCTGTTTATAGTCTTTTAACACAACAGAGCAATATATACTGTCTGGAGAGCTGTCTTGCCTTATACCACTCCCAACCATTTGGTACAACAAAAGATGTTCTCCCTCCATCAAAAGGCCTGATCCCTCCTGAAGCCTTGATGCTCAGATTCAAGGTTAAAGGATTAAGGCCTGAAGCACTGAGTACCAGAGGAAAGGAAGCCAAATATCAAAAGAAACACAAAAATCAATCCTCTTCACCGCAGGAGCAGTGTGAGAAACAAATCAGCTGGGCTGAATCTGAAATTTTCTCTGCGTGGCTCTCAAAAATTAGCACTGTTATAAATGTAATGGGTAGTTCTGCGAAGCCTCGGCACCCATGCAAAGCCACAGAGTTCAGCTCAAAACACCAGTGCGGTCTGGAAAGTTTTATGTCAGAATAATTCAGTGGCAAATACACAAAGTCCACTCCACAGAAAGTGAGAGCTGGGAAGCGAGTGAGAGCACGTGTGCCGTTATCTTTATATGTAGTCTGTATATCTGCAAATGGCAGAATCTAATATTTACTGGAGTTTGCCTTTTGCTTCAATTCTCTGTGTGCTGAAGTGCAGCCAAGGTCACAAGAGGGGTGGGGGAGTGGGTTTTAGCTTAGAGCAGCTGTAATCATGGCCAGAACAGCAGGGTACAGAGCATTTCTTGCTTAACTTTGTAATACCAATAGCTTTTGTTCTTAGTCCTGCCCCATCAGTTCTGATATAAGCTTTTAAATGGTGTGCAAGTTGTGCGTGTGGGTTTAAAATCTCCTAATTTAAAACTACCTTCCAGAACATTTTGTTTTATAAGATCTTTTTCGTAACTTTCCAAACTCGAAAATTTCTGGGACATGCGAATATCTAGATTAAACATCATTTTTTCTTCATACAAGGCGACATACAAAAATAAAAAGTAACAAAATGATATGACTGAAAAAGTATTCCACTACAGTTTATAAAAATAGAATTCAGCTTTCGAAATTCGATTCAGGCAGTAAACTAACAGTGTCTACATTTTTCTGTAAAGAAGGGATATGCAAATGACTTGCAAAAATGTCTCTCGCTGTCTGCAAGTGTTGGCAACGAACAAACTCCTTCAGGAGATGCATAAATTTTAAATATTTCAACCCAAAGAAAAAAAATCTCTGGGCATTTTCAGTTCTGATATGTGATATTACAGAACTATACCATGCAAATGACTGGCAGGAAATGCAAGTTTTGTGAAGATACTAAAGTACTGGAGTTATGGCAAGCTTATTTTAACTGACCTGCCTGGACACCTTCCTGTGTAACCTCATCTGGGTGTTCCTGCTCCAGCGGGGGGGATTGGACTGGATGAGCTTTCGAGGTCCCTTCCAATCCCTGACATTCTGTGATTCTGTGATTGCCACCCTATGTTTAGTGGTGTTTCTAATACCAGAGTTCCTGTGCATTTTGAAGAGCTCACCTACAGGTTAGCTCCATCTACATACAGAAACTACTTATGGTATCTCCTACTTACATCTTACACCTCAGGTCTATCAGTAAGCCTCCTGCCCAAGGTTACTTGGGATTGTAATGGAAATGATGCAATACTGCTGTGTGCAGCACACGTGATCATGAGACCAGAATCAGCATAATTCAGGTAAATGTACGACAGGCAGCTTCAAAACCCTGCTGCAGTTGAAAGTAAACCTGAAAATGAGATTAGTTAAGCAATCAGGTCAGCAGAAATGAACTCCTCGCTCCGCAGTCCGATAAGGATCACTGCCTACCTTAAAAAAAAATAAAGACATGCATGCGTATGTAAAATATTGCCACTCGCCCCCCATTCAGCAATAAGCTTTTAGCAACAACATCAGAACTAAAGCCTTCACTCTGCACATGAAAACAAAATACCTTCAGAGTCTGCACATTAATGAACCAAAAATATATATATGTAACTCCAACTATACTCTCTCGTTACGTCACAACAGGCTCCAGCAGCCATCTGTTGAAG
This sequence comes from Patagioenas fasciata, assembly GCF_037038585.1. Taxonomy (NCBI): domain Eukaryota; kingdom Metazoa; phylum Chordata; class Aves; order Columbiformes; family Columbidae; genus Patagioenas; species Patagioenas fasciata. The sequence continues at coordinate 77,322,002 of NC_092560.1, read as the reverse complement.
GGATGCTGTGCCTATATATAGCCAGACAGCGCCACAAGAGAAAGAAAAACTCATATCTGCACCTAATTCAGCATCTGCGCTACTGTCAGATCTGCAAGCACTTTTCTTATCGGCCAAACAAGTGTCCGATCCACAAATATCCTATCTAAAAATGATACAAACTTCAATATAAAATTATCTGGAACAAGAAAGTATAAGATGGGCGCTAAAAGAAGCACTGAAAAGTGTGTAAGAAGCTTCCAAATACACAGATTTTATGGGCCATTTGCAAGCACAGTTGCTTTCAGCCCAATTTAATTTGCCAGTCTGCCAAAACAGCAAATAGATGAAAAAAAATACCAACAAACTGTATTGGATACATTCCTAAAAGTTGTCTAAGTGGTACACAAATGCACCTCAAGACATCAAGGACAACCCATAGATGAACTGAAGCCCGGGAGGTCTTGGAGAACGAGCCAGTTGTGGCACGGGTGATGGTTTCTCCTCCAGAGGCTCAGGACAAGAGTAACAGGAGGTGACACAGACTGACACGAAAAAGAACTGACAAGAAAACTTCAAATAGGAAAAAAAAAATAATGGGTGCTACTATTGCCATCAATTTTTAAATACCGGTTCCTGCCAAAAATGGGAATAATGAGGCCAGCGCGAGTCAGGTCAGAGGTGGAAGAACAGTGTGATTGAGTGTATTTTTTATTTTATTTTAAAATTACTTGGAGGGGGGAAGTGTGTGAACAAACCTGAATATGCCTGTGACAGCAGGGGGAGCTGCGAGTCTGTGTTCCTCTGTACGACGAGTTAATTGCGTTGACTATTTAGAAAAAACCCACAGAAGCATGCCTGCACATCACCATAGAAAGATGCCTGCATGTCTAACAAGCCACAAAAAAAATCGAGTTCATAACAAAGCATTAAACAAGGAGCAAGAGATAATTGTCACCTTCTCTCACAAGACAATAAAAATAGTTACACCATAAACATAAAAATCTTTTAAAAGACCCCTGACAGTATTCCCTCCTGGAACTATCACCATAGCAATGAGCATTCGAATAGGGGGAAAATACTGCTGAATTCTGTGTTTGATATTTTCAACTAACTAAAAACACAAACTGGAAAAAATACACACTGGTAACATAGAATGAAGCACTCAAATATAAAAAGCCTTCAATGAAATTAAAGGTGGCAAATTCCACCTGCAAATCTTTACTACTCCAGTAAAGAAATGCTTTAACCAGGCAGCATACATTGAGAGGGTGCCTGCAGATAACTGTACACCCATCTGATAGCTGCTGTAACCAACAATTCCTATTTATAACATTTTGCACAGGTCAGTGCAGAGGTGCAGTGGCAGCATTGTGTGAAATGTGAGGAAAAGACACGTGTTAGAGAGAAGGCAGTAGAAAGCTGTACTGGCAAAACTATACAGGAAATCGAAGAATCAGAAAATCAGGGAACCTTGTATGTTAAGATTTAGGCACATAGCACAACTCCAGGAAGGGGTACTTGCAAAGTAGCAAACCTTACCTTCTCTAGTTGGTGCTACTAAATAGGCCTCACTACCATGACATTCAGATCTGAAGTTAAGATTAAATAAAAGAGAGAAGAGTGGATTGTTTTAAAATTCCTCTCCCAGCTGCAGACGTCAGAAGCACACACAAAAGCAGGTGCTGGTGTATTGATCCTGCTGAATACACATGGAGTGGGTACTTGAGCATGTACCAAGCATCTGCGACTGGGAGATGGGAAGCGCTTTGTAAAAGGCTGTTTTATGCTAAACAAATGCATCAGGTTATGTTTTTATTTTGAATATTTTAAAGCATCTTGCACACTGGGGCAGACTTGAAATTATACAGACAACTTGCCATTAATTGTACAAGTTACTGTCTCCATAGCTGAAAATTGGCTGTGGGCTCACTTAGGAGCACTCCAAGCTACTGAAAACCATCCTCAATAAAACCTGCTCTGACTGCTGCACCTTGGAGAACTGGAGATCCTGCATCTGAAGACTCTTTAGGTCCCACACGACAGCCCAGCTGCAAGCAGGCAAAGAGACAAGACACTTTTCTTCCCAGCACCTCCTCAAGACATCCAGTGGGGAAATCACAAATTCAACCCTGCAAATTCACACCAGGACCATCCAAAGAGGCTGAGATGGACAATGCTTGCCGACTTTGATAATGAAGAAAAAACCATAATGGCACATTTTGAAGAGGAAACAAAACAGGCAGCTATTAGAAAATTTGTCTATAGTTTGTGGCAGTCCCCAAGACGAAAGTTTGCCTTTTTACAGATAGAGTGTGACCAATGTCTGATTCAGAAATCAAGCTCTGTACTGTATTTGCTGATGGAATCTTGTTTTCCTTTTTCAAGGAGGGAAAAAATTAATCCCTCCAGGAGATGACAAGATGCCTTTTAAAGTACATATCTCATTTCTGACTACAATTACCTTTCAATAGCCTGGCACAGCTGCACGCTCCTATTTGCTTTTTGTTTTTCATTAAGGGCTCCTCTATTATTTGTACCCATCCTATAGCATTTATGCCTGGTAGTGATGCACATTCCCTTGCCTACAATTCTTCCCACAGATAGTAGAGAATAAATTGCAATTAGATTTTCGTAATTGTAGATAATTAACTCAAAATGAGCTGTTAATTATAAAAAAAACCCTATGTTTTTCAGTTCTTGATTATATTATTTATTTTACTTCTAAACTCCAATATCTCACTTCAGTCCTTTTAAAGGACTTCCACAATTTCCTTTAAAATACCAGGATGTTTTTAAGCTAAGTTTGGCTTATTTGAAAACTAAAATCAAGTTTCATGCCATGAGGTTTGCTAGAGGAGCTCTCATGTATGAACTGGAACTCAGAGTGGGTTTGTTTTCCATTAGGGTTCTGATAGTATCAGCTGTAATACGAACTGTTTGGCAGGTCAATTAAAAAGCAACTAACAACACAACAAACACACCTCCCCTCCAAAAAAAAAAGAAAAAAGAGACTGTTAAAATGAAGGATATATTCCTACCAGCTCTTCCTCCTTTCTAAGCTCTAGCCACACACTTGCACGCCCTCCCTCGATACTGAAGAAAACATCACTTACATATTCAAATGCATAAAAGAGACAAATGGACTTGTCTTCCGTAGCCTCTTTCAGCCCTACATTAGAGTAAATTATTTAGGGACCATTCATCTGGTAACCTTTGCGAAACGGAAGATGGCAGATAGGAAGAAAAACTTCCAAGTGTTTCGCTGCCAAACTTTGGAACCAGCTGGCACGGCAACTTGAGACTGCACGAACACACACTAACTTTGAAAAATTACAGTAAATTAAACCAGGGGAATGAAGAGCGGGCGGGGAACCTTTTGAAATCTGGAACTCTCATTTTGTTAATGGCACAGGTTTTCCTCAATTTCCCTCCTAGGCTATGTAGATTTTTGCAGGTTTTTGGAAGACTGTTGCCAAACAGCCCTACAGATGTTCTAGGTTGCATTTTTCCTCCAAGGGGCTTAGTGCTACTGCATCTTACACATACAATGACTCTCTATCTATTTTCTTACAACGATCACACTTTGATCGCTTCAGTCTGTGCGAAAATGAGACAAAAAAGCATCAGAATACAATGAGGATATGCCAGTAGCTCACAGCAGCCAAACACCTGGTTAAGCAATGAAGCATTCCAAAGAAATAAGTAACTTCTGTAGTTCTGGAGAAAGAACTCTTATCCCTTTTCAACAAAAACAGATCTCAGAAAAATTAAAGGAAATCTGTATCACTTGAGGTTAAAGAAAAATAAATAAATGAAAGTATTGGACCCTTACTTTATAAATAAATTAACAGTTCTTCCAGTATTCTCATAATGGAGAGAAAAGCTTATTATTTTAAAGTCTTCTCTTGCCACTAAGAAGGGCCCATTCAAAGAGCAGCTGCTCCTCTTGTCCACCACAGAGGGGATACTTGGGTCAAAAGGACACATATAGTTAAAGCACAGAACAAGAAGTTGTTACATCTTGAGAAAGGGAGAAAAACCCTGTAAAGCCACAGTTTTTATTTGTTGCTTTTTTAATAAGCCTGAATCTTCTTCCAGTGGTAACAGGAAATGTGACAGGGCGGGACAGAGAGATCGCACAATAATGTATTGATTAAAGTTTTAAATAGCATGCAAAATTGAGATAAAGAGCTAAATACTGGCTTAACTCCGCTTCCAGTTATTTCAGTGGTAGTTTGTTCTGATCATACTGAAGCAAGGGTGCAACACAGCATTGCTTGAAAAACAAGTAACTGTCACCAATTGTAAAAGATCGTTTCTATCTGGGAGTTAAAGGATAACATACTTTTTACATCAGGTCTGAAGAATGAAGAGACGATCTTAATTGAAAAGATAACAAGCAGTACCTAGAATAAAGAATAAAACCCAAGATTTTGTGAAAACTCATTTTGCACTAGGCTAGGTTAGTGTCCTTAAGAGACGACACACAAAACCTGAGATCTCCACAGAAAGTCAACCCCTAGACCTTGACAGGTCAGCATAACCATTGAGTTGACTCATAAAATGCAACAGCCAATGAATTTACCTTTCCTGCAGAAAAAAGCTCTTAATCTGAAACAAACACATGAACAAATACACTGAGCAGCCAACAGCACACTGTCAAGAAGATATACTGACACTGTGAAGTACTTAGAAGTGAAGAAAGAAATTACCTTAGCCCCATGCTGTTGCCGTTCATCATCAGAGCAACTTCTCCAGGTGCTTCATCAATGGGCACGTCTTCTGAACCAGGCACGTGGCCTCTAAATCTGAAAAAGCAGAGTTAGCTGGTTTTGTAGCTGGTCAAATCATCACATCAGGAAATTACCACAAAAAGGTGAGTTGTCTGTCTCCAAACAGGGCACTTAATCATGTTAAATGTAGAAGCCTTCACAACTGTTTTCACGCTTTCAAATATACTTTTGTATTGGAAGGCTGACTTATGTCCAGTGCCTTTGCTTCTAAGGGTTTCGATTTATTAAAAGATTGGAAAATTTCATTCACTGATTTCCAAGGACCCTTAAGAAAATGGTCATAGTGTTCAATAACAAACATCCCCACTGCACTGAGGTTACAGCTCCAGCAGCAACAGAGCCCTAAAGCACCATCCAGGAACTGAATAAAACACATAATTTGCGTGAGATGGTTGCATCTCCTGAAACTGTAGACCCACAGATGATGCTCTATTTTTAACAGATTATTCCTCCTTCTTCTTTCTCTCTAATGAAGGTAGAATAGCCAACAATAGAGCTACTTCTCCCTTTTTATATGAATAAAATTCCTGTTTTCAGAATTTACCCGTATTTGTGTGTTCTGGTGTGGCTGGCGCCAGGAGGAGTCACAGAACTGGTCCCTTCACCTGCACACATGGTATTTTTGACAGCTGAGCAACTATTTCACAGAGAAAACCTGCAAACTGAGAGTACTATGCTCACTTAACACTAAATAGGGAAATGTGGGAAACTGAAATGCAGTTATGATGCAGCATGGACAAAAAAAGGATCAATTCATACTTTCGCTAAAAGAGCAGAAGAGTTAATAGCCAATAATTACAAATGGCCAGACCTTTTACTTGTCATTCAATGTCAATACTTTCAGCAGCTCAGAATGGACCTTAACCAGCACGCCACTCATGCAGAAGGACAGACAAAAATAAACACTATCTGGAAATGGATTTTTGTTGTATTGTTTTTTTTTAAAACTGTCATGATGTTAAGAGACGAACTAGGTTAGAGCCTCCTGACAATGAAGCGAAGGGTATTTGAGCTTAGCTAAACAAATTTTTATTGCTTGTAGTATACAAAATTACCCTGTTATCAAGTGCAAAAGTGAATTACATACCTAGAACTGAAACAGAACTATGATTCCTAAGAGATTTATCTGTAAATATCAAACACTTAATTCTAAAGAGACTGAATATTTTTAAGAGCAAGCATACTATATCCTAGTTGCTTTTCTTGCAGACAATATGGCAAATGTGCTTTCACGTGCACCTCAGGAAAGAGACCACAAAAATACTGAGCCCTCAAATTGATCATACATTATTTTATTTCACAGAATTCTTTTAGATAACTAGAGCTCTGTGAACCGTGACATTTTTTTTCTAGAAAAAAAATTGCTAAAGTAGGCATAATGGCATTAACAAGCACATCATTATTTAAGGTTCATTTTTTCCTGGGATTATGATGCTTCAACTGCTGAAAAATACCCATTAGAAACAAAATCACCAAAGACTCAGTCTGTTATGTCCTTCATATTCTACTTGTTTTTCATCAGAGAGATGCATGCATAGAATTAAAGTATTTGATGATTAAGAATCCATCTGTTCCTACTTAATTCTCACCTGAAGTCATAATCCTTTGTTTGTGACCTCAGTCATTTTCAAGACACACAATTGTGATTGCCTTTAAGACAGGCATTTTTAAAGTCCTATAAAGTCATATAAACACATGATTTTCAATGTAAGCCACAAGCCAAGACAATGAACAACAGACCACCTAAATTATTGTAGACTCTTTCGGAGTTTTAAAAGTAACCAGGGGGCTGGGATTAAGAAGAGAAAGTGATTTATTTGTTCATGGTGGTTATAATACGTGAATGCAGGAAGTGGGTCATGTAATGCAGACTCTCATGGGATGCTGTCAGCAGTTGCCATATTAAAACAGTATCGAAGTAAGCATCCTTGTGAAACCCTCTTATTGCTTCTTCTAAAAGACTGCTAGGTTTTTGCCCATTGCTCTCCCTTCCCAAAAGATGAAATGCTAGTACTCAAATGAGGTACACTGAGTAATTCAACTTGCTTCAGCTCACTTTCTTTCCCTGTTCCTCTCCACTCAGTGATGTGATGCTAATAAAGCAGTCTCTCCCTCTTTCCCAGAGACTCCATTTTGATTTTCAGGAAGGTATTACCCTGTGCAACAAGCTCATGGGCCTTTCAAGCCACATCCCACCTTTCTATATTTATTGCCTAGTTTAAGCATGTATTGAGTCCCAGTCTCCCTTCCACAAACATCACTGGAAAGAAATTTTCCTTGGTACACAGAGCTCCCTTCCTTTTCCATATATATATATATATGTATGTATATAAAAATATATATATAAAGTAAATATATATATTGCATATATATATAAAATCATCTCCATCTTTTCTGTAAAAGACACTTCTTCCAGTCCCTACCCAGTAAGGTGCAAGGCTTCAAAACAGACCTCTCCAAGGAAAGAAGGGTAAATGCCAAATCTATGTCATCCACACTCACACTGCTCTCTTGCCAAATGTCTGAATTCCTTGAAGTGCTTGCACTAAGATCAACCTCTCATTTTTTTCTACTGCTTCTCTTTTCCTACTTAGTCTTTCAGCACTGCTTTTCTTTGCCTTTCTTTCTACCACATACTGTTTTCCTCATGCTGTTTCCCAACAGTATATACTAATATAGTAAAAAGTCTCCTCTCTTCTAAATCACTGTCAGAGAGAACTTGTGCCACAGGTCTTGCCTATCTTATTTTATCAGTTCCATTCTCCTGCTTGAACTATTTCCCATGTCTTCATTAGAAATTTTAGATTTTTTTTTTTTTTAAACTATAAGTCTCAAAATCACCTGTTATAATCCATACGGGACTGGTGTAGTTGCTCTTGTTTTAGGAGCAGTTTTGCCTCTTGCTTAGCCAACAAATGTTGGAGTCGTTCCTTTTCAATTTCCAGCTCCATCTTCTGAAGAAGCAGCTTGTGCCTTCTTTCTTCATACAACCTTTTAGCCTGCTCTGTTTCTTTACGTCCTGATTCTGCACTGTCGTTCAGCCCAGAAACTTGGGAGTGCCTGGAATAATCACAGGCTTTGTGAACTGGACCAGAGTGTCTTCTCAGTACCTGGCTGACATGGTGGTTCTCCTGCCTGCTCCCCGAGCTCCCTGCATGCCTGCAGGCACAACTGTGACTCGCTTGCTGAGGGCACAGGCTCTGAAATTCATTGGCTTTCTGGTCCATCTCCTGAGCCAGTTTTACACGGTGAGGACTGCCCTGCTTGGGTGGGGAAATCATATTGTTACACTTTCTGTGAAAGCCATTTTCTATCGGATATTCCTTCAGACACTCCTGATGGTTGCAATGGATTTCAGTCCTGCAATCCTGATTATTCCTGCAAGACTGAGACAATGCAGCACGGGCTGGGCTTCCAGCTTTTGATGCTCTACTGTTCTTATAAAGAGTTTGCGGTCCCCCGATACACAAGTAGGAACCATCTAGCTCCGAAGACGGTTGCTGGCATGAGCTCTTCTTACCGGATGCCTGCAATAAGAAAAACAATTTCCTGTGAATTACCAAAATTCATCTTTGCTCATTAATTTCACTTGGTAAATGCGTACTCTCAGAAACAGACTTGCTGCATCATGCTGATGGACATACAGCCAAACCCGAGAAAATGTTTATCAGAAGACAGACACGAATCTGCTATCAAATCTACATTTCATTCCATCTACACAACTGTAATAAATGTAAAACTACTGCCTGCAGGATCCTCAGCATAAAATGAGTCGCTTCAGAGTATCAAGTAGTTGTGAGCATCTAGGGTTACATAAAATCAACTTGAAGAGTGGCAAAAAACATTAAATGTTAATGTTTGAAAATGTTTAATTTTGAATACCGAGCCAAAAAATCCATTCAGCCACTATAAATACTCTTTGATTGGCCATTACACAGCAGGAGACTTGATGTAAAACATTTCACCTTGCACTGAATGGGATATTACTTACCGCTGGAAATTTGATGAGAGTTTCTGAAATATCTTTACAGAAACACAGATAAAACCCAACTACTTTCTGTAAAAAATCGTTGTACATCAAAAGCTGTCATTTAAATACAAAACATGTTTAAAATCAGCTATAAACGTAAGTGATTTTTCAATTAAGCCGGGCAAGTGATTATACACTGATAAAACTCTAAAGAAAGCAAGCAACTGTAATTCACATTTGTCAACCCAGTGCAAGTAAATTCTAGTGGTTTTGTTATACTTGTGAATGTTATGTAACAGACATCAAAATCCTACTTACATCCTGGAGTATCTTTGAACTATGGTTCATCTAGGCAGTTAAGCGTTTGAGTTTTTATGCACATCAGAACAGCAGTGAATCAGGCACTCACATTTCTTTTGCTAGACCTGTGCATTAATTTCAATAATATACTAAATTTAAGCTCCTCCAGCCTTTTGGACCTTTCACAAAGACCTGATTTTTTAATTACAGAAGCCAGGTTTGTTAAAGATAATGAAATTACTGCAGCGAAAGTGGTCTGGCAGGGAAATTTGGTATCCACTGACAGAAAGAAAAGTATTATTTGCACTCTGGCAATGCTTTGTCCACATAGAGTGCAAAGCAGTCAGCAAGCCTGAAAACACTCAAATTTAGGAGTGCAAGCAAGCGTCTAGTGATGATTAGAAGAGAGATATAATCCAAATCTATGCAGTGTTTATATGTATAATTTAAATTCTTTTTTATAAATAAACAAAATACCAAATATACTCTGCTGCCCTTCAAGACAACCAATTACAAGTTTCTTGTAGACTTCACAGAATGCAAATTAACGTGGATTAGCACCTGAATACTGATATTTTATTATTTCTGCTTTTGTGGATACAAATATATCCTCTCTGACATCTGATTGAAAGCCAAGGATGTCACGATTTGCCCCAAAGGGCCCAGTGAGTTGGAGGCATTTGCATTAATGTCAGTGCTAAATGTCTGACGGAAGTCTGGTGCTTGGACTGGGTGAAAAGTGCAGGACATTAAAATATTTTAAAGTCAGAGGGGCTGGCAGGGTAACTGAGCAGAAATGCAACATGCTGCCAAAAAGATGGAGTTTTGCTATTTATTATTTGTAGCGTGCCACCCTTGTCTGCAATATTTTCTAGACAAATAAAGGCTACAAAGCCCTTTTAATCTAAATTAGACAATACATAAAGGGACCAGCAACAGGAACAAATACAGACAAGCAAAAGTAGAGAATCCTGTGGCTACATGCTATCTCTTCCTTCCCAGCTCACCTGCTTCTGCTAGCAGAGCATCTATGGTATCAGCAGAAAGAAACTTTAAAGGTGGCCAGTTCCCCAGCCCCCTGGGACAGCAGATGGTGACAGACCTGAACATATTCTTAGAGGATCTTAGAGGACCACAGCTGGTAGCTTAGTTAGGGTGGTCTACAGAAAGTATACACCTACCCTTCTGCAGCCCACAGACAGGATTAAAAAGGAATAGTAAAAAGAAGACCCAGAAAGATGGAATGATTGAGAATTTCTTTATTTAGCAGTTTGTTTTATTGACTGAAGAGACACGAAAATGTTAAGAAACCTAAGCACATGAATGAAGATGGTACAAAATAATCATCAGGACCAGGTTTAAGAATAAAGGCCCACATTGCAAATTAACTTCATGGCTGAGACTCTATTAAGAGTCCCTGAAGGCCCTAAAAGAGAGGTACCAGTTAGCATTTGTTGACCTTGGCTGCCATTAAATCTGCCCTGATGGTCTCAGAAATGGCATTGACATTTAAAGACTTCATAACAAGGCAGAGAAACTTTAATGTTATTTCACAGTTACAATATGTTTGCAGGGGGGAAAATTCTCATTAATGTCATTGAATGCAAGTAGGGGCTTTTTTTATTCCTTTAGAAGAAGGAGGTCACATTAGGCAGAAAGTTCCAATTTCACATGCCTCTGACAGCTACTCAGTACCTTGCAGGGTCTAACCCCAAAGAAGAATTAACTATTGGGACTCAGAACACAGTCAACAACTTTGTTAGCACCTTGTGTTTTTCTCTTAATGCTTTAATCGAAAACTACAGCTGGATGGTAGAGGCTACAGGGAAAATGGATGGACATTTACACTTATCTGGTTAGATGAGACCAGAGCATGCCATGACAGGTCTGGTCTGGTCTGTAAGATACAGACCAGGTGAAAGGGAAAAATGAACAAAAAATCCTTCAGACTCACCTACTACTGTGAGCCTAAAGACTCGCAAGCATAAGGAATTCAGTAATTTTACAAGATGAGTTTAAGAAAGATATTGCCTATGGGACGCATGAAAACCATGACGGACCATGATGGAACAGCTGTGCTTTCCCCTCTGTGGGGCTCTTCCAGGCTTGCTGTGTGGTTTTTAAAGACACAACTTCCTTTAACCGAGGCTTAAACAAACAAACAAACTCAGACTGCTCCTTGAAACATATGGAGTTAATAAGACTTGATCAGATGTGAAAGTCTTGCATGGAAACAAGGAGATGTTAAAAAATAGTTCAAATAATCTTTAGAAGAGTTTAAAGAGGAAGACATGTGGGGAGCTCTATGAAATCTTTACTGCAATCCCTATGATTTTTGCTCAGGGATTCTGAGCAGAGCTTAAACAAACACCCAGTCCTTAAAACTTCCTACAAACAGACAAACAGTGCATGAGTTTTATGTATGCAGCATTATGATCTCTGCAAATTCTTCTTAAATGCAAGTTGTGTGCTCTGCAGTGTTAATTCACAGCGCTGGCAAAGAAGACACATACAGACTGACTCCAGCACACTGGGCTTTGTACTGCAAGGGATTAACTAGAAACAGACCAGATTTTACAATCTCAACACAGGCAAGGTCCTGACAGATTTCGCTGGTAGCTCTGTGTGTACAAAACACATTTAAGAAACAGCCCAAAATCATTGCCTCAATAAGTCCTGCACACCAAGGATGAAAGTTCAGGTCCGTGCATCCAGTGGGCAAAATACAGTGCTGTTACAGTGAACAGCAAAATTCCTCTAGATCTTAACAGAGTTTAACCCATAGCACCTGGCTCTGTAGTTTGTAGATGAAATATATTCGAATAAAGAAAAAGAGAAAAGGAAGTAAAATTGTTCTCAATTTTATCTAGAGAAGATTTCCCTAACTTGGATTTTCGGATTTGGGGTGGGGGAGTAACACAGAGAGGACCATGGAGGTTCAGAACAGAGCAGGGACCTGGAGGGAGCCAAGAATTAACAGAAGCAGCAACCACAAGGGAAATGCAGTGATTTAAAGATATTTAAAGACGAAGCAAAAATTTCTAAATGGACAAAGGAGAGGCTACCATACACAGGGACACCTTAAAGAGACCAAGGGCACATATGATGCACTCACTAAGGTACACATACTAAACCTGAATGCAGTCACCACTATGTGTTGTTGATATATGGGTCTCATCTGAATAAAGCTTGGCTTTGGGTTTGCAGGTCTATCGACAGTACAAGCACTTGTTCTTGTCAGTAGAATTAGGAGAATATATTACAAATAAGCTCAGGTAGGATAACAGGGCAACAGAAATGCCGTTTTAGGAACAATTATTTCAAATGATAGGACTATTTGAAGTGCATTACTAGTGATTAAGGAGCTATTCGTTCCAAGCGCCTGTAAGAATTTATCAAGGAGAACGTAAAAAGGTAAAGATTTGAAAGTAAATTAGTAGGATCTACTGAAGTCCATAAATTTTTTTCTTTAACTCATATAATCCTTTATTAAAATCTCTACCATAAGTAACCTAATTTCAGTCATTACAAAGTGCACAGGTAATAGTTCAGCAACTGTCTCTGTCAGTATCTAAGATAAATACAGTAGATAACTGAGAAGGTAAGCTGACTATTTTTCAAGTAAGAATTAAAGCACCATTTTGTGTAGTAATTATGTATAGCTATGATTGCTATATTGCACTGAATAAAACAAGCGGTCTCAAATCAAAGAAACTATGTGAATGACAGTCACAAGTCTGTATTTTCCTGTAAAATCTATTGAACTCAATATACCGAACAGGTGTAGCCAGGAAAAAAAAAAAACCAAAATAAAACAAAAACCACAACAAAACAGGAACACATCACAAAAGAGTGAATCTATAGCTGGTAGCTGACAGCAGAGGAACACCTCCTATGTTTGTGTCGCCTTCAATTTTTTTTCCTCTTCTTTGTTAAGAGGGTTTGAGCCGGGATGCCAGGTGCACAAAAACCTGCATTCAAAGTGGCATGTGAGCATTTGCTGGCACTCAGCTTTAAGTGCATATTTTGCATTCATAAACATGCCACCCTTCTTCTCCAGCTACACAAATATTGTAGATAATCTCTAACAAATGCTTCCATTTCAGATCAGCAAACGGGTTTTACGCTGGTTGATAAGGCAGTCATTAATAACAGAGCGCTTCAAGAAAACTTAAGCGAGGCGCCTGTGCATTGAGTCTTGGAAGTCACTGTGAGTAGAATGCCCATTAAGCCCAAACAGTACCTACGTACGGCAATGCAATACCTGACCACTAAAATTAAGCAAACATATTTGCTTTCCGAAACAAAACTATACCAGGCCTGTTTGCGCTATAGAGAAACGCCACTATACCAATCTTAACAGCACCAGGTCTAACTATTAACATTCAGTGTGCTGCCAACGTTATAAAAACGAAAAATCACAATCTTCTGACTTCAATTTTTTACTTCTGCCCTTTATTTTACTGAAGAATCAGTAGTTCAAGACCTAGATAAATATTTCAAAAACTATACTATTTGTGAGCAGAGCAGGTCACTACCATTTCCCAGTGCATTTGGAGTTCATGTGAAATAAGGGCAGAAGAGTGATGAGCTGCATTTTTAACATGGGCATACACAGAATAGTTGTCTAGCTGACAGAGAATGCGTAATGCAACATCTGCACAGTACGCTTTGCCAAAGCCCATCCCAAATAAATGTAGTGCATTCTCCCTAGTGCAATTAACTCTCATACTCTGGCAGGTTTTGCTAGAAGATCATCAAGGTAGATTACCTTCCAGCATATGAACTAAATACTTACAGGTGTTATATCATCAGTTATTACTTACAAACTTCTGCATTTAACAAGACATCCAGGCAAATGAATGATCTAATTTATGAATTATTTATAAGAATTTCACAGCATGCTCCTGGCGTCATCCATGGCCTTTTCCAGGTCATATGACACCAATTAGAGCTGAATTTTAAATTATTCAATAACCTGAACTCTCTTGTCATTTAACATATAGATATCAATGCAGTAAACAAGTTAAGTCTAATGGGCCCTGGAGGTTTGGGTTCCTCCGCCCATCAGCAGCAGAGGCTGTATGCTACCACTGGAATAGAAAATAATAGAATGCAGCAGTCAAAAACATTTGCACGGTTTTAATAAGTTATTTTGGCTCCCTTAGGGATTTTAGTATAACTTACAAGCACTGAATCTAAAACATATTAAAGTCCTTAGCTATGTGCTTTTAAAACAAAATTAGGACATAGCAAAAGAGCAAGTCTGACACTAACCCTAATTTAGGCCCTTAATTTGAAATGTAGTGGAAATTATGGAGTAAGCAAGATTTACTATGCACAACTCATTACCTTCAGGCTCTCCTACAGTATAGCCAAAAATAGCCCCTCTACCAACACATATACACCTGTCTGTAAAGATAAGGCTACACACAGGGAAATGGAAATGTTAATTTAAAAGCTATCCATTGGAAGCTGTATCTCACACTCCTTCGCAATTGGGTGGAGAAGGGTCCTCCACCATTATTCTATCCTAAGAGCACTAGGGAGACCAGTGAAATCCATCCAGATTTGGGTATCAGCTTAAAAATGTGCCGCTCCATAGGAGAGGTTTAAGGACCTCTGTGGCACATTATGAAAAGATGAGAATGTAACAGTCTGTGAAGCATAAATGCAATAACAGACATCTTAAACCCATTGTTTTCCATGATGACTACAAGAAAGACAAGAAGATATCAGCAGAAAAGGTAACTGAGATGAACAGCACAATTAGATATCTGTGTCAGTGTAGAGTCTGCAAGGAACACATAGCAAGCACGCCACACCCTGGCTCCAAATCAGTTGCCTTCTGACTCCTCATTAACCCATGAGCATGGCTTTGTGACTGAAGGCAGGCGTACAGACTCATTTACTACTGATCTAGCCTAAGAAGTCCAAGATGTATGGTAGAAGACATTCTAAGAGTGGGTGCAGGGCAGGTGACATAGGATACAGAGAAGGTGGAGTTAGTGAAAGCCTCTGCTTCAGTCTTCACTGCTAAGGCCAGTTCTCAGGAAGCCCAGACCCTGGAGGTAAGAGAGGAAGTCTGGAGAAAGGAAGACTTTCCATTGGTTGAGGAGGATTGGGTCAGAGATCTTTTAGGCAAACCAGACACCCACAAATCCATGGGCCTGATGGGATGCATCAGGGAGAGTGGGCAGGTGTTATTGCTAAGACACTCTCCATCATCTTTGAAAGGTCATGGAAAAACAGGAGAGGTGCTTGAGGACCAAGGGAAAGCCAGTGTCACTCCAGCTTTCAAAAAGCGCAAGAAGGAGGACCCAGGAAACTACAGACCAGTCAGCCTCACCTCCAAGGTGATGGAACAGCTCATTCTGGACATCATCTCCAAGCATGTGGAGGAAAACGATTACCAGGAATAGTCAACATGGATTCATCAAAGGGAAGTCATGCTTGATCAATCTGATAGCCTTCAGTGATGGCATGACTGACTGGGTAGATGGGAGCAGAAAAGTGGATGTTGTCTACCTTGACTTCAGCAAGGCTTTGGACATTGTCTCCCATAACATCCTCATTGTTAAGCTCAGGAAGCACGGGCTGGATGAATGCATAGTGACATGGATTGAGAACTGGTTGGATGGCAGATCTCAGAGGGTTGTGATCAATCATGCAGATTCTGCTTGGAGGCCTGTACTTAGTGGGGCTACTGAGGAGTCCGTACTGTGTCCAGTTGTGTTTAATTTATTCATCAATGACCTGGATGAAGGGACAGAGTGCACCCTCAGCAAGCCTGCTAATGAAACCACACTGGAAGGGCTGACACACCAGAAGGCTGTGCTGCCATCCAGCAGGATCTGGACAGGCTGGAGAGTTGAGCAGAGAAAAAAACTAATGAAATTCAACAAGTGCAAGTGTGGGGTCCTGCACCTGTGGAGGAGTAACCCAGGCACCAGCACAGGTTAGGGGCAGACCTGCTGGAAAGAGGTTCTGCAGAGAAGGACTTTGGAGTTCTGGCTGACAACAGGTTGACCATGAGCCAACAATGTGCCCATGTGGCCAAGAAGGCCAATGGTACCTGGGTTGCATTAAGAAGAATGTGGCCAGCAGGTAGAGGGAGGTTGTCCTCCCCCTCTATTCTGCCCTGGTGAGGCCACATCTGGAGTTCTGTGTGCAGTGCTGGGCTCTCCAGTTTAAGAAGGACAAGGAATTACTGGAGGGAGTCCAGCAGTGGGCTGTGAAGGTGATTAAGGGCCTAGAGCATCTTTCCTATGAGGAGAGACTGAGAGAGTTGGGTCTGTTCAGCCTGCAGAAGAGAAGCTGAGAGGGGATCTCATCAATGTTTATAAATATTTCAAGGGTGGGTGTCAAGAGGATGGGACCAGACTCTTTTCAGTGGTGCCCAGTGACAGGATGAGGGACAACGGGCACAGACTGAAGCACTGGAGATTCCATCTGACTATGAGGAGAAATTTCTTTACTTTGAGGGTGACAGAGCCTGGACCAGGCTGCCCAGAGAGGTTGTGGAGTCTCCTTCTCTGGAGACATTCAAACCCACCTAGACACATTCCTGTGTGATCTACTTGAAGTGAACCTGCTTTAGCAGGTGGGTTGGACTGGATGATCTCCAGAGGTCCTTTCCAACCCCAAACATTCTGT
Source organism: Patagioenas fasciata (assembly GCF_037038585.1). Classification (NCBI taxonomy): domain Eukaryota; kingdom Metazoa; phylum Chordata; class Aves; order Columbiformes; family Columbidae; genus Patagioenas; species Patagioenas fasciata. The sequence continues at coordinate 77,305,301 of NC_092560.1, read as the reverse complement.
GGTTCAATATCAGCTTAAACCATGCCTAGCACCAACTAATACGCTTAATTTCTGAATGCTGCTCTACTAACACCAGGCTCACTCACACTGATGGTCACTTGCAGATTCCTATCGTGGTGGACCCAAAACCACCACACTTCATTCGCACTCTCAACACTTTGCAAGGATTCAAAAATTTTCTGAGCTCTGTCCAACAGCAAGAGGAAAAGATGGAAACAGACATGTTCAGTTTATCCTTTTAAAAAACTAGCAAGAATTCTCTAGCTACTGCTGTCAAGATGAATGCCAAAAAAAACAATGATGTTGAGAACACATCATGCCAAATAAGTAAAAACATATCTATCCAAAATGTCTAGCCAGATCAGGAAGAATAGGATTTTAGATAAAAGAACGTAACTTTGGATTTTCTGCTGCTCCACCTTATCATAGGAGGGGGTTGCAAAAGAGGTGTTGTGTTTTTTCAAGGGGTGAAAAAAGACAACTGCCTAATCTCACAGCACACATTTTAAGAACATATGAAAATAGCCGTACGGGATTTTATTTTGGTTACCAGCCAGATTTAGTTTCATTCCTATGCTGGGCAGCATTTGATTAATTTACATTAGGGGTAGTAACATATGGGATCATAAGAGGGAAGTTCATATTGCTTTTCATTAAAGAGTAATATCCACCACATATTTGGTTCTTCAAGGTAACTTTTCCAAAGTTATTTTAAAAAGCAAACAGTTCTCTACTTGGGATCACCAGTTTAGCATATCAGGGGCTGCACAAGTTCCCAACTACTGCCAGTGTCTTTAGAATTCAATCAACATTTGCTCCAAAGTCATGATTTCATAGCTCCAGACACAAGACAAAAGGGCAAATATACCATGACCCTTCTAAATAGCCCTGATTACTGTGATCAAACAGAAGCCAGATATTTATGTGGATAAGAACGTGTAGAGTTTGATGTGTGATGATTACCACAGGAGTAGACACTGAATCAGCATTTGCCAACATGTACCTCACCATGACAGCCAATATCACCTTTCCCCTGTATTTACAGTAGGGATACCTGTAGCACCCATTGGCCAGCGATGAATTATAAGCAACAGCCACTGTCCACTCAGAAAAATCACCAGAAAGTTTCACGCCCTTCAGAAGGCGTCTCCTGCAGAGTCCCTGGCGTATGGATGTAGAGTTTGAAATACCTTTGCTGCACAAACCAATAAAAAAAAAATGGACAACATTTAAGAATTAAAATCATGTGCAGAAGTAGGGGCAGTGTTTTGGGGAAAAAAATATACAAGCAGAAAGTCATTTAAATAATACAGAAATCCCACAAAAGAAAAAACAGAGAATCTTTTGACTTTAAAAGAGCGGAAAGGCATGCCCAAGTGAGTGCGTTCTGTCAGGAGTGTCCTTCCAATAGGAACCAGCTGGCATTTAGATTCTGCTAATGATCCCATCTCTGGGAAATAATTCATAAAAAGTAAACAGTAATTTTCATGTGCCTGCCCTTTTGATCTTACATTTGTAGGGAGTATCCTGAGGCTAGCTGTGGGTGCCCCCGTGGCTCTGGCTGATTGACCTCTAATCTGCCCCTCAAGTAACGATCATGCCAAGGAATGACAACAAGAGTTGCATGTAAGCAGACATTTCAATGCAATCCCATTAAAGACAGGCTGACTCACTTCATCTTGTCAAAGCAGAAGTTTCACGCAAGAAATGAAAGCCTTTTAGAAGGACTCTTTTATTTTGTAAAGATGCTGTTCTTCAGAACAAAGACTGGAACAAGACTAACACACCAACACCTGACTGGTACATAGCTTTACATCAACTGGCCAAATGCAAGGCAGAACATGCAGCCCCATGAATATGTGTTAAACAGTCTCGGAAGCAGGAAATTTAGAAAACCCTCTAGAAGAAACAAGTCAGAATAACGATACTTGATCTCTCCACATTTCAAAAAAAGACACACGTCATTTATTAGAAAGCTGTTGTCTAAAGGCTTAGACATTGACTGCTCACAGTCTCATCGGCTTTGAGATTACACCTTGCATGCTTTTACCCCGCACTAACCTTCAGTAAATACAAAATGGCATATATGGGGTAGCTTATGTCTCTGTCACTAGGAATAAAGCTAAAATGGCCAGTCCAGAGCAGCTGACACAATGAAACTTGCTGTCATGCCAAGGTGACTAAATCACCAGGAACAACTTCCTTAAATAAGGCAGTGAGGAAACTACAAAATAACCTGTTCGAGTACATAGAAATGGGAGCACAGACTATTTCTATTTCACAGTAATACTGAAATAATATGTATACTCCCAATACACTGAAGGGTACAATGCAGGATATAAATGGACGAACTGGTAGACAGGCAGCACTGGAGTTGCTCCCAAGGTGCTTGAAAGGCCGAGTGTTTTCTGAATGGTGGCAGAACTCCACCATAGGCAGATATTAAAAATATATTTTTCATCCAGTTCCTGCTTCTGTCTTTCAACGCTTAGTCCATATACCTGCTTAATGAGACTTTCGGCATTGTCTTGCATTAGCAAGCACTTAATTTTTTATCAGAAGTCAACATCTTAGTTTGCAGTTACGTAGGAAGTCCACGAAAGTGCAAATGGCACTCCGCAAACTGAAAAGATGTGAACATTTTTTATTAAGTTGGAAGCTTTGTGCAAAACACAACCACCCTTGAAGAAGGTCCACCTAAGCAGATTCACAGCATGATATCTCATAATCCATTACCTAATTTGACAGTCTCCGCATTTTACAGATGTCCCCTAAGACCTCTGAGAAACAGAGGCAAAACATCTCACTTGAGTCTGGAAGGCTTGGTTCCCTGAACACAAAAATCCAAGGTCCTCTTGGCAAATAGGCTGTGATTTCAGTTTTCTGTTTCACAGGCTTGCACCATCTCAAGCAGGTACATAGATTAACTAATGAAAGATTGCAGGAGAAATTGAACCAAGGAATAGGAGAAGGCATGGAGCAAATAGCAATCTCGCCATCTCTTATTCCCTGGGGTAAGCCAGCTGTTTCCTTTTGAAGTTCACCATGAAGATGCTGATTTCAGAATTCTCTCACCGCACCTGAAATGTCACTGAGGATGTTCCAGCAGACCTTTCGCCTATGGCTGAGATTCCTGAAGAGCTGAGGTCATTCTGCAGTCAGTTTAGTACTATTAAAGGTAGTAAGAGCTGAGAGAGGCAAATGACCTCTGATATATCAAGCTACAAAGATCAACTTCCTCTTGACCGATAAAAATGATCTTTTATGGTCGTGCTTGACACAATAAAGTATAGCAATGGTATCACAGCCATTATTTGCATAAAATGGTCCTAGATGTGGTGTAGAGCAGTTTGACTCCATCCTGATGGGTCTCAGCTGCAGAATATTGATATAAAGGCTCTTCTATAGTTACCATAGGCCATTAGGTTGTCTGAATGGACATCCATCACTACCAGCTTGTGTGAAGGAGAACATTAAGTTAAAAGGGCATGACCAAGCATAAGTCGAAAGGCCCTCCACTACTCCAGGGCAGCAGTGACCTTGTGAGACAATCGCCTTCCCCTGAGACACTGCGGTCTGGACAGACAGACCAAGGAAAACTCACCCACAGGTTTATTAAAGAGAGCTCCATTTAGAAAAGCTCACAAGCACCAGAATTTGCAATAACCTGAAAGGAAATCCTTGCACAAAGCCAGGCCTTTGTCATAAGCACACAAAAGTACAAAAAAATTAAATATTTGTTTACAGTCTTACATTAATAGTTAGCAAAACACTGTGCCCTGCTTACAAGCTGATGGACAGGGGACGAGGAGGGACAGTTTCCAACTATGAATCCCTACAGTACGGTCTCTCCAAGTTACAATGGAGATGTGGACCTTCCTTCCAGTGTAGAGCCATAATTTTACTGTGCTGTACCAATCTAAGAGCACCAGCTATATAGCTATAAACAAACTTTACAAACTTCTTCTGCTGTCTTTCTAAACAGTGACCTAACAGCTGTCATTAAAAATATAATAATAAATCTGCTCCTCATGTGATAATAGTTAACGTAGCACATATATGACATCCAAAATTCTGTAACAATTTTTCTCAAGTAGGCAATCAATTTTTATTGCCTGATTTGTGAACTTAATCTGTATGATAAGTATGCACAAACGCAGAAAGCAGAAACAGCCCATGATGCAGAAAGCAGAAACCGCCCACGATGCCAAAAGGTATGAATTTTGGAAGTTCTGACAAAATTCTAATGCAGAGTGGAAGGTTCCTCTATCTGGGTTGCCAGGCCACTTCTTCAGACAGACTTAGTTAATAAATGTATTCTGAGTACCAGGCTTAAGCCTTCCTTATTCCATCTGAAAGAGCTCCACTTCAGCTCTCCTTCTTAAACTCTGGATTCAACAAAGAATAGTAATGCTTTGAGGCTGAAAATCTCTAAAACCACCCGGTGCCAACTTTAGCGGGAGCAGAATTAGGTCAACAGTAAAATTCACTCCCTCCAGGAACAGACTTGAACCATCCAGTTGAGCACAGAAGAAATTCTTACCACATGTTTCTGTATCTGTGAAGTCCCTTGGGATTTGTAAATAGTAGGAAAAAAAAAAAAATAAATTATTTCTAAATATTGTTGTAGAGCAGAAAGCTCTATCCTACTGGAGAAGCAAAAAAAACAAGATTGAACCTCCCTCACAGTGACATATTAAATAAGTGCATCTTTTCAAGTGCCACAAACTTGATAGGAGAGAAAATATGAAGCTGCAAATATTCAAATAACTCAGTGAAAATAAAAGGAAGAAGGGCCAAGAGTAAAGAAAATAAGAAAGTCAAATCACATTGGTTCAGTCAGGTATTTAAAATGGGTTTTCTTTAATTAGCTGAACTGTAATACAAATTAAAACTGAATTTCTTGTTCACAATGTATTCATTGGAGGGGAGGGGATGCAGCTGGCTATTTCCAGAGCAGTTCAAGCTAAAACAGACTCAGTTCTGCAGGACTGAACAAGAGCCAGTTTCCATCCTTCTCAAAAGACCGAAAAGCAACTTGGCAGCAGAGAGTCTGACTGCAAGCTCCATCTCAGAAATACTTATGAAGCAAGACAAACCTGTGGCAATTGTGACTGAACTCATTAAAATCACTACAGATTATTTAAAGCCCTCATGCCTGACATTTAGGTCTTTTATTATGCTTTAAATGCCTAGGAATAGAAGCTGTAGACATAGGGCAGAAATGAGGGCTTTAATACCGCAGCTGATCGCTAAGTGACCAGTAAAAGGAGTCTGGTGCCTCACGGTATTTTTGGCATGAAATGTTAAACAGGATTGATTGTAGAATGTCACTTTGTTTTTGAAGTCTTTTGCTTTCTGATGACAGAACTGTTGATGATACAAATGCCCAGCCTTCAGTCTGGATAATGACCAGAAGCAAAGTAATCAGATCTCTTGGATTGGTGTCTGTTTCATGATACAAGATAAGATTAATAGTGCATACTGATTTGCCATTTCCTAGAGTGGTGTTAAATTACAAATTTATGGGGGGCAGGAGGAATCTGTACTGTATGAAAATTCCTAAAAAAAGGCAAAACCAAAGCACAGTTATTATTAGATAAAACCATAAAACAATCACAGTCCTTGGGGGACCAGAAGCTCTCATGTGTCAGATCCTCATAGGGTGCCTGGTTATTTTATTATAAGATTATCTAATGTTAATCTCACCACTAGAATTGCCTGCAATAAAAATGTTACCAACATTCTAATTTTAATTACTGGATTTCTGAAGATAACTACTTCAATTCTGTTTTTTAAAAAAACCCAAACAAACAACTCCATTCTCCATGGTTTCTCTGAAGCTCCGAGTACTTCAAATACCAAACTCGTGGACTGGATACTTTCTATGTCTTTAATTCTGTGATTAACAACTCCTTTCTTCCATTTTCACCTAGTCATCCTGACACAGGATAGCATTATACGCACACTGGATAATACAATTTCTTCCATTTTATTTCACAAACTACACCAAGAAACGTCAAATACCTCAAAAGAAATCCATAATGCATGTATAAGTAGGCATTCTCGAAATAATGCAGAAGGGGAAAAAATACTTCCATACCCAAAATTCTCAACATAATGACCTCAGGATTAGCTAGAAGTGGCAAACACCACTGTAATAACATCGACAGCAGAAGCCTACAAGCTGTTTCCCTGGATTTGGTGTCTGTTGAGCAACCTCTTCAGAACCCACCACCAACTTACCAAATAGATAATCACAGGTGTTGGTTGCACCATCTAGTGTCATAACACAAACACGCACTCCTTCCATTATAATTCTCATACCTGTAAAACTTTTTTAGCAAATATCTTTCTCCCATTATTCGATTCACCGTAGCAAATGACTGCAGAGCCATACAAGCTATTTATTACCGTAGGACTCCAACTGCAAACAAGACATTTCAAAAGGAGATATCGCGCAAAAACCCTTTGGGAAAAGTTTTCAGGGGCAGCAGGGGATGGGGCTCCTCGAAAAACAAAAAGGAAGCGCAACATTAAATAGGAGAAAAAGAAACCAACAAGCAGGAGAACGGGGATGATTTCACGAATCTCCCACTGTATCACAAAGCAGCTCGATCTGGTCCAAAACCACACTCTCTCCTGGGATCCCAGTTAACTCATTAACAGTCCACAGTTTGGGTCTGAGTCTGTTTTTAATCAAACCTTATTATAATCAAACTAAAGACATTGTGTTACAGCAGAGGGATACACAAGAAGTCTCTTACAAGAGCCGTAGCATGGTAAAATCCAAATAACTATGTCCTAATCACACTGTCATTGGATATTATCCTACTATTGTAATTTCCAGTAGGTGAAGCTAGAGAATAAGAACAGTTGAAGACAATTTAAAGAATAGATTTTCCATGTTACTCACTAGTACAATACAATTTGCTTATACATCAGTTATTTTATACATGCATACATAATGCATTGTCTTCATTTCTCTTGTGCTTTTAGCATAAAAATGGTTAGAGAAAAATCTAGATGCGTATTTCTCCTGAGTTCACCAGTTCCTGCTGTTTGTTTCTCACCTGAAGTCATAATCCTGTCTTTGACATCATAATCATTTGCACAGCCACCAATTGAGATGTCACAAACAGAGGATTATGGCCAGGTGGGGAATAAGCAGCAGGAGCAGATGAACTCTTAAGAAACAAAAATCTTGTTTTCATGCAAATGTCCTTCATAATAGAGAACAAAAGAACAAAGGAAGAAAAACACAATGGAGAGAAAATACTAGAAGCCGGATTGTTTCTAAATACATGATCTCCCTGAAGTTTCCTCTGAGGAGTCAAGTGCTGATTAACAACTGCATAAATCATTACAAAAATAAATCAAAACTTGACATCTGATGATTGAACCCCCTCCCCCCCACCGCCACCACCACACATACACAGTGTTTTCTACTTAATATGAAACCAGCAGAAACACCAGGCACTTTGAGAGAACTTGTAACCTTTAGAGGTATTTATACACATTATGCCTGAATACTCCTGGCAGCAACTAAGCACTGCTATCCTTGTTCTACAGATGAAGACAATGAGGTCAAGGAATAGACAGGACCTCTCTGAATCTTAGTCACAATCAGATGGCTGAAGACATAGATACTAAAAAATACAAAGCTGAAGTGGCCCAAATTTTGAAGGAATGGAAAACACGTAGCTCTGAGTTACAGTGCTACAGAAGGCTGTTACAGAAGGGCTGCTCTGGGTCAGCAGCTCCAAAGAGTTAAGAGAATTACAAACAATTTTTATATTTTAAAAAAATCATTCATAAATTAATCTGTCTGAAATTGATTCTAGCTATCAATCTGAATGCCAATATGCAGTCACTGAAAACAAAAATAAATAAAAAATCAAAACTGCAACCCAGACTCAAAACAACAGAATATATGTAAAGAGAAATCCAAATAGCTACACTGATATCACTCACACTATAAGGCTGCTGCAAAAATACATCTACCAGAGATTCTTCTGGTTCCATTTATAGCCTCTTCTTTTATTCAGATTTGGGTAAGCAATGCTAAATTGTAAATTGTTTAAATTGCCATGCTGTACCCACACATCAGCAAAACCGGTGTTTCTGCACCAATATAATTAATAAACATAAGAAATTCATTTCTCAAAAGACTAAAAAACCGTGGTGCCTCACATACTTGTGTTCTGCCTCACTATTGCCTGTGATAATGCTGAACATATGCCATTAAATGTGACAGCATAGATAGCCTACAGCTCAAACAATTCCATCATCTGTCTGTATTCTAGTTCCCATACAGTCTTCTGGACATATCCTGTCCAGATCCTGTCACAGCACAGCAGATGTGGCAGCTCATTTCCTCAGCAGTAAAGCAGAGGAGGAACTTTAGCATGAAAATTGTGCCTTCTGTCTCTTATTTTCCCTTCTCTCATTTACGACGCTGAAGTATCCGGACTATTTCAAGTTCATTTGAATTGTCCAAATAGCCTCCTTGTAAATAAATGTGCCATTCGACAAAGGAGTTAATTCAGTAGAAAAAAACTTCTTTGCTTTGCCAATAATCACTTTGTATTGTGAAAGCAACCCCACAGCCCCAGCCCGCTTTCCTCCAAACCTGAAACAAACACAAGCAGAGTTATAAACAGCAGTCTAGCTTTCAAACACTAACAGGCATGAGAGCAGACTGCTAACAACACAATAGTCTGGATATCCGTACAACACAATTGAAAGAAAACCTAAGTACTATATATGACATTTATTCATGACTTCAAGTAAATGAGTTGCTGAATAACTCGAGGCTAACCTAGGATTTTCCTCTTGATGGACAAACACCTAAATATCCTAACTAGATATTAAGCAAACTGTAATTGCTCTCAAGTTCTATTTTAGCTTTGAAATCTGCTGTTTCCATTTCAGACCTCAAAAAAGGTTTGGCTGCTCAGGACCTTATTAATTTTCACAGGCATACCAGTCCAGTTTAATAAAAGATATTATGTCTGCCTAGAAAATCTTGTCCCGCATTTGCTTTTACATCTATGCTGTGTTTTTTGAAATAGAAGCCTTAGAAGCTCATCCACAATGTGCTTCTGAGCATCTTCTTTAAACCTGTCACTTTCAGAGTCCAGCCGGTAAAAGAATGCTTTGCTCTTGTACAAATTTACGTATTAGGTGCTAATAAGGCTGGGAATCTATATTTAGAAAGCAGGCACGGATAGTTATGAATAACCTAAAGAAAATTGCTTTACAGAAAATATATTTAAATCCCTCCCTTCATTTTTTACAAAGGATGACAAGCAGTTTGTTACGCTAGAAACCATTCTGAATGTGCAACGTGATGTTTAACTGTGTCCATGTGTCTTACTGGTGGCAGTTACTACACTCACAGAACTTTTTCTGCTCATACCAAAGCGACAGGCATTCAAGAACACGGTCAAGTTAAGAGCAGGTAGCAACTAGTGTGGAAGTCACAGTTTTAAGTCACCTGTGCTGAAGCTCCTCAAGTAATGGGAAGACACTGATACTTTCAACTTTCACTTTTCTAAGAATTTACAAACCTGTACTGAAAGCAAAAGTTCTGTCATTCGGGAAAAAGCACCGTTGTGTTCATATTGAATCTTTACTTTCAGGTGGAGGGAACACAGGGTGGAATCAATTCTACACTAAATATACATCCAAAGCCTGTATTTCCTTAACACCTTTGTAAGGTGAGAAGCACCCATGCTGAGAATTACCCACTGAGAATACCAAGACACAGCCTCTAGATAACATATTGCAGCGACGGATAATGGATACTCTAGGAAGAGGCTGATAGAAAAATGCCAGTTAAAATATTTCAACACCAAGGAGACAGTAAACCTTTAAGAATGAAAAAATCTCCTGTTGGAAATATAAGCTACCACCTACACTGCCCTTTGCTCAAGATAAAAAGAACAGAGGATGCAAAAACACGCTTGTGAAACCAAGGGCAGGAGGCCAGTCCAACCATACCTGCACGTAGTCTGAAGTATCAGCATTTCATTCCTCGAGGCCATTGGTGTCTGCTGTTAAAGGGAAAAAGTCTGCTAGGTAACAGTATAACCAACGTGTCTCCCAGCCAAAACCCTTACTATTATAAAACTGATTGCTAAGCAGAGCTTTAAATAAAGTTTGGAAGTGAAATGCTCTCAAATGTTAGGCTGTGATTTCTGAAATTAGAGGTCAACTCTATTACCCCTTGATGCTTGACTTCTGAAATTCCTTAAAATACAGCACTTGCTTCCCATTTTCAGGAACGCACCTCATGCAGTCAAGCATATGGAGTCAATAAAGGTGTCTCTTCATCTGCCATCTGAAGCTTTATTTTTCTCACTTATAAATTACAACTGGTTTTAGTAATAGCAATCCCCACACCCATTTGAAATGCACTTCCATTTTCCACGTTTCAGAGCTATATGGCTTAGTAAATACACGCAATTTAGGTTCAAAACCATAGCTCCAGGCACTACACATCGAGAATTTTATATTACTGAAAATTAATGCCTTTTTTGCATATGCTTGAGCAATAAATTAAAAAGCTATGCCTTATATGTATCAATTGGGATTTTCTTAACCTTCATTTTAAAAAAGAATCATGCATAAAGAGTTGCATTTCAGTTCCTTCTCTGGGCTTTTAATAAGAGAATATGAATTTATTTCAATTCATCAAAAGCAACTAACTAGAACTCTAGGAGTCTTGTATTTTGTACTGAAATTTGTATGTGTTCAACTGCATCAATATCAACCTCTGAATTCAACTGTCTGACTGAAAAAAAAAATTGGCACCTGTGTGTACTGTACTCATGGCAGTACCCGAGTAGAATAATCAAAGTAATAGTTATAATTTTTGTTAGCAAAGAAAACTACAGTCCCCATATCAGACTTGGGTGGAAAAATAAATGAGGTCACGATAATTGCTAGCAGTGAGGCACAAAGGCTAAATAATGCTTTGAAGCTGTTTTCTCTTGGAAAGCTCCATTTCATCCCGAAATCTCCATTCTGCCGTGTACATGGAATGGAAACACTTTTCTCCTGGAGACTAAAGAGATTTGCAGGATTTTCTCAGGCCACCTGAAGAGGGAACTCAGAACAGATCATTGGAATCGAGCTTTTCCTTCAAAATTTACCTTTGAGGCCCTTTGATTGCTCTTGCCTTACCTTAGCTTGCTACCAGAATCATCCCTCCAGTTAGTTTTACCCCATCTCTGATAAGCAGCAAAACAGCATAAAATAGGCAAGTTTTGTCTAAGCTTAAACCACAGGGCCAGTTTAACAACTAGATTTTAGCATTTAGCCCTGTTTTGTATCCAGTGTATGTTCTGACTGACAGTGCTACATATTTACTATCTGGCTACCTACAGGAATGCACATGCACATCTATTGATTACCTAATCTTTACACATAGATTCCTGCCGTTGTCTCGAGCTATTCCATCTCTCGAGTGACATTTGTTCTAGGCTTTTGGTTTATATTTTACAATTAATCCTGCCTGACTTTGCTGAAAGAAAGGTCTTTTTTTCATTAGTCTTTCAACATCACCCAGTATTACTCAACATTATTCTTGCTTTTTAAAAGCCTCTGAAACACATTAATTTCTCTGCAGTCGCTTCATCTAACATCGTGTGGTCTACACCTGCCACCAAGCGCTTCAAAACAGGTGCAGAGCAGTAGCTGTTCGTGACAAGAACCTTTGGACAGGCCAAGGATAATCTGTTTGTTCAGGAATATAAAACTGCCGTACTGGGTCAGGGAAAGCATCAGCCAAGCTGAGCAGCTCATCTCCAGCCTGGTGCCTCTCAGTAGTTCCAGCGATAACAATGAGGAGGAACTGCTCTTGGTGGAGAGATGCCACCACACAGGGGACTGCCTCCAGTTCCTGTATGACCTGCCAGCAACCCCACAGTAATGCTGCTGAGATGAATCATGGGGCCTTGGAAATACTCTCTGGTTTATATAATTGAAGAATTGAACCTGATAAATTTCAACAAGGGCAAGTATAGGGTCCTGCACCTGGGGAGGAATAACCCCAGGCACCAGTACAGGTTAGGGGCGGACCTGCTGGAAAGTAGCACTGCAGAGAAGGACCTGGGAGTCCTGGTTGACAACGGGTTGACCATGAGTCAACAATGTACCCTTGTGGCCAAGAAGGCCAATGGTACTTGGGGTGCATTAAGAAGAGTGTGACCAGCAGGTTGAGGGAGGTTGTCCTCCCCCTCTATTATGCCCTGGTGAAGCTACGTCTGGAGTATCTGTGTCCAGTTCTGGGCTCCCCAGTTTAAGAAGGACAAGGAATTACTGGAGGGAGCCCAGCAGCGGGCTGATCAGGGGTCTGCAGCATCTTTATTATGAGGAGAGACTGAGACAGCTGGGTCTGTTCAACCTGGAGAAGAGAAGCTGAGAGGGGATCTCATCGATGTTTATAAATATCGGAAGGGTGGGTGTCAAGAGGATGGGACCAGACTCCATTCAGTGGTGCCCAACAATAGGGTGAGGGGCAATGCGCACAGAATGAAATGCAGGAGGTTCCATCTGACTATGAGGAGAAACTCTTTACTCTGAGGGTGCCAGAGAGGCTGTGGAGTCTCCTTCTCTGGACCAGGCTGCCCCGAGAGGCTGTGGAGTTTCCTTCTCTGCAGACATTCAAACCCGCCTGGACACCTTCCTGTGGAACCTCATGTGGGTGTTCCTGCTCCAGCGAGGGGATTGGACTGGATGAGCTTTTGAGGTCCCTTCCAGTCCCTGACATTCTGTGATTCTGTGAAGAGTGTTGCTCCCTGCTTCCTAACATAAGCTCACAGCTGCTGCCGTTTTCTCTTTCCCACCACAGTCTGATCGGCCACCAAGGTCTGAAAGCTGCACTGAGCCACACAGCTTAGGGATCCCCTAAAATTCAAGCTACAGTGGAAGCGGCCCATCAGAAGGCCAAGGAAAGAGCTTTGATACAGCTGTCGTTTCCCACTCCTGTGCCATCCCCTTAAATATCTCATACAGTCCACTGCAGTACAGATGGGAGAGCCTAGAGCCAGTTTAACCAGGCCAGTCCACAGAAGACTCAGGGACGGAAAGGCTTGATCCCAAAATCAGCAAGCTGTCTCAAAAACCAGCGGAATCGAACACCTCTAAAATAAACCTAATTTGGGATATCCCTTTAATTTTTGCCACACATTATCCATAAAGGAGATAGAATTGGAAATCAAGGTTTTCCTTCTTCCATGTCTTACTTGCTATACTCAGAATACTCCTCTGCTCAAAATACAGATTTAAATTTGGGGACGTTATGCTTCAGAAACTAAAATTAATGTGGAAAAGATCAAATGCGATTTGATTTGAAAAGATTCAACATGCTTTTTAATATAATAGGTTTTTTTCCTTCCGAGTAGAGACAGAGGAGCTGATCCAAAAAAATAGCAATGAGGAGGTTCTATTAGTTTATTTTCCTGTGAATTTTAGGAGTACACATGCATTGTTAGGAATTATACCACCTGATTTTTGGGAATTCCACTAATTTTCAAATATCTTATTTAACAAAAACTACAAAAATAATGACATAAATTGGAAAAATTTGAAAATAGGTATCACTTTCCACTTCATAACGGAAATGAGTGAGCCAGGCTGCCTGCTTATAATACATCTAAAAATTATAAGCATTTTTAGAAAGAAAGCTTTAATTCGCTTATGTTTGAAAGGAGCATATACATCTTGTATACAAGCCAAAATTAAAGTTTTGGGTTTGTTTCATTTTGAGGGTTTTTTTTTTGTTGTTGTTTTGGGTTTTTTTTAAATACCTTCAGACTGCAAATCCCAAAGAGATGCATTTTGCTTGTGTTTTTCCAGCAGTGGAATCTCTGTGGACGCCGAGTGATGCCAAAATCCTCAGTTGCCACAAGGCTTGATCTCAGCAATGGAAACCTTCCTACAGTCATCTTTCTGAAGGTAACTTTCAAAGTCTTTTCTATATTACAAATACACTAAATGCATCAAAACATAATTTTCTCTAAATAAAATGGTATTCATCAAATCTTCAACCTATTATCCCACATTCTCTTTTGGAACAGACATGTCAATAGAACAGCATCATCAATCAATCCGATAGATTTTGAGTGTATCCACAATCAATCTACCCTGCAATAAATTGGCTTGAGTAATTTAAAAACTCATATCTTAATGTTAGGAGAAGAAAAATTATTATTTTGATCTATTCCTCCCTCCCCTTAAAGCACCTTGGGCAAGGGCTAAGCATTAGGAAGAAAAATAACCAACAGCTGTATTACAGCAATCAAGCCTAAATAAAAGTGACTAATCAATCCAGAGGAGAAAATACAAAAGACATCATTCCATATCAAATACACACAAAGATTTTAACTCAGAAGTCTTCAACTGTGTCAAATGTGTTACAGCAATTAAACAAGTAGACAGGGTGCCAAAACTGTAGGTAATAATAACACCCACATTTTCCCCCTTTTCAGTCTTTCTCTCTAGATTACCAAAGCATTTAAAATTGTGTCCTTGTACGAACGCTGTTCCATCAAGGTACTTAGCAAGAGCACCATAGGAAACGATGACCCAGAAACTGGCACATGGATTTCTCTGTGAGGATCAGCACCACAAGAAGAGAGGCCAGCATTCTCTCCTCCCTCCTTTCACAGGCAGGAATTTGCAATTTCTTTCCAGAAACTATTCCTATTACGCTTCCTTCTCAATGTATGTTGCATTACTTCTCTTGGATGAATCCCAGCTATGTTGTATTGCATGTCACACTCCTACCAGCTCATTTTAAAAGCTTGTTTTTCTTCCTGAAATGGTTGTGCCTGAAAATACAGTTGACACTTAAAAATATCATAATTCACTACAATTTGATCAAATGGCACTGAGCAACTGCTTGGCTAAAATCATAAAGAAAGAAGGCTCACCAAGAGACAGTTTCTGCTGGTCATATAAAACAGATGTCTGACATTAAAGAAACTTAGTACTTTTGAAAGGTGCTGAGGAGCTGGGTGCTCTCAGCTTCCACCAGTTTCAAAGCGTCCAGAACACTCAGCATCAGCAGTATTAGTTCAAGCCCATGACAAATCACTTTATCTGAATATATATTTTAAACATACAAATATAACTGAAAACACCAACGTAAGTAAACAGAATTAAGAAGTCCAGTTTCCCAAGGCAGATGATCACCTGCAAGGGAGTTGCAAACCACCCTTCCAAGGGCTAACCAAGAAGTCCTTTAGAAGGACCCCAAGCCAGCATCCCCTTACACATGAAGGCACACAAACCTTTCTCTAACTCTTCTTATACCGTAAGATCATGCTAAGAAGTTTTCCCAAAGTAACTTTTAGCCTACCATCTATCATTCTGTTAAAATCAATTCTCTTCAATGCATTGCACTAAGGAAGACTGGCTGAGGTACAGCTGGCGTCAATGACAGCACCATGAAAACTGAAAAATTACCTCTAAAAGGGTTTGAGAAGAAGCTGCTCAACACTGTATTTCATATCACTGAGCCTGAAACACTACATGCTGTTCTATAATGCTCTTTCAAAGTGCTACCATTCAAACAGAAATTAAGATGTATTAATGATAGACAGTAATTTACAACATCAGTGAGCCAGTTAAAAGACAAACAAGAAGCAAAACATCATAGTATGCACTAACAGTTTAACACCAAATAATAGTCAACAGTTATACAGGATAGTAAAAATTGGTGTAATATGATGAAACCGGAAATAAGGGCTATAAAAATCCCTCGTGATAGCAAACCACAAAAGAAGTCTTCCATGGGAAGCAATGCAAGACAACTTTCATGCTATTTAGGCTGGACTAAAACATTTACAAAAAAAAATCTGGAAGGAGAAAAATCCTGCAGTGGGAGCAACGAGGCGGGGATAAAAAAGTTTGGTCACACACAAAGATTGAAAATGCAAGGAGTAGGTGAATTACCAAAAATAAAACTGAGAATTTGAGAGAAGCCCAGAAAATTGGGAAGGTGGGCAGAGAAGGAAAAGGGCAGAGAAGTCCTTGTCTCTGATCTTTCTGATTTTTATATTATTTCTCCATTCAGTGAAAGAAAGCAAAAATTTCCAAGTAGAATTAACAACCACACACAGAGGCAATAAATAGGTTTTTAAAGTGGAAAAGTCTAATAAGAAAATAAAGTCCTTCTCTTTCCTGCAAATAGAGGATGATGATGATTCAAATGAAAAAAACCATAGCAAACAATATTCATAATATACGGTTTCTGCAGGCTACAGAAATCATTGCGAGGTGCTGTATACTGCAGAGTTTTATGACATTTTTTGGCTGAGTTCATGATTAGAAGATTACATAAGCTGTTTATTACTTGCTGCAGCCTATGGAGCGCAAAAAATGAACTGGTCATTTAATTTACACTGAATTTGTACCAGATAGCAGAAAAAGCAAAGCAACTCACTGAAGACAGAGCAAGCATTAAAATGCTGCGACTGAGAAAATAGCACCACATTCCAATATCGTGTTGTACAGAGAAAAGAAATAGTTTGGTAGAAGACAATTAGTACAAAAAAGCTCTTGAACTCTGCCTGGACCCATGGATTGATGCCTAGCAACAGAAACGTCTGCATGTGTATTCACATGCACGTATGCATGAGCATAAGGGTTGTGCACGGGCATGGGAAGAGCTTAAGAAGGACATGGGGGGAGGAAGGAAAAGAACAGCAATTCAGTTTTCATGTTTCCCCAAAGTCCCAACTAGTACTAATCAAAAGGAATTCATCTGAATGTCTGTGATGGCCAAAAATTTAGTCACACACAGTCTGGCTGTCCAAATGAATGGTGAGGAAAGGGCTCACATCAATCAGCTTCATCTAAGAAGATTGGCACAACTTCAATAGGGATTGACAGAGTTCAGTGCCTGCCAGACGGATGAGCCAAGCACCAAGCCGAAAATGTTCTGACTATTCATAATGACATTGCAGTCTAGGGCCTTTGATTAATTAA
The DNA here is from genome assembly GCF_037038585.1 of Patagioenas fasciata. Lineage (NCBI taxonomy): Eukaryota > Metazoa > Chordata > Aves > Columbiformes > Columbidae > Patagioenas > Patagioenas fasciata. Next base: position 77,288,300 of record NC_092560.1, on the reverse strand, counting down.
TTCAGGAACTGGAGCTTTCAGTTACTGTAAGGAGAATATTTGAGGTAGCTGCTTCTCACCCTTTACAGGATATGAAATCCAGATCCCAGTGCCCACACTGGTACCATTACTGGGAAGCCTCTGACTCCTGCTATGCAGGGTCTAATGTACACTCCAGTTCCTCCTCTCTCTCAAACTATTTACTTTCCTACAAAATAAGTAAAACAATGTAAATGCAGGGTGCTTGCCTCTGAGAGTTTTTGCTAAATGAGCCTTCTTCAAGCCACAAAAGAAGCATTTGTCTTAATTGTTACTAATAATGTTATCTTCCGGCACTCTCCAAAAAATCTCTGACCAACAGCAGGGCCCCCCCCCGCACAGCACTGCAAGAAACATTATTAGGTAGCATTGCACACGCAGACAATTAACAGCCTTAAAAAAAAAAAAAAGGGTTGATCATTTTATTGCATTATTGTTCAGACAGAAGAAAATTCATTTTCATTAAGATAAGACCTTTCTACTCATTTTCAGCCCTAAATCTGGTTAGAGGAAGGCAAGGTGTCTGCTATATTAATGTATTCCAATTAAACAAAATTGGGTAACACAAATAGGAAACTTGAAGGAGCTGTACTGAAGTTAGGGGGCTGCTGCTACACTTTTTTGGGAATGCACAGTCAGTCACATCGACTGTGTTTGACAGAAAACTTGAAGAATGAAAGACATTATACAGAAGTCAGACTAAAAAACAAATCCCAGTTCTAAGCTCTCCCCAACCTAAGTTACCTCACCAACATTGACCAGGTATTTGAACAGAGTACCCAGACACCCTGACCCAAAGCAGTTACCATTTCTTCCACTGTACATCATCTTTATGTTTAGCAATGCTGCTTTCTGTAGCATGATACTTTACTAAAACTGCACAGAAAAGCATTTTAGAGGGGAGCAACAAGCTTGACATGGACAGTAGAACGAGACACAAGACAAACAGTAGCAAGGGGAAAAAAAAAACAAACTGATTAAAGCTGGGAGAGGTTATTAAATTACCTTACTTCTCCAGAATTCACTTTGCACCCAGCATGCATTCATTTATTGAAATCAAAATAAGACCTGCATACTTTTTGCTGGAACACAGTCAGTCATCAACCAGATTGTGGCCCATGTAAGAGGAGAAATTTATCTAGAGTCACACCAGTGCTGTTTCGATATTAAAATGAAGACACATTTCGTTACTTTTCGTGGCCTCTTAAGCAGTCTCTTTGTTTTAGGGTAAGTCTCACCCAGCAGAAGACCATGAAGCTCCACAGCACAGAGGATTCTCAATGCGGTGGCATGAAGGGTCCCTCCAGGCCACATACAATGAATGCCTAATGGAAATATACCTGGCAACAGAGCATGCAGCAAACTTGCTGGATTCACAAATTACACAATTCTGCAAATTACAATCCATTTGTAAGGGACGCACGAGACTACAAAGGCGTATTATAATCGAAAAGACATATTTATAGGCTTGAGGCTGTTCACAGCTTTCAATTTAGATTTAGAAAGTTTCAGTTTCACTCCTGTTGTGAATAAAATATTCCATGTAGAGAATATTTTCTTCTCCTTAGCACTAGGAAGTATGACCTTTAGGACATTCTGGCTTAGCTCAAGTGATTTGGCTGCATTTCTCCCTTCTCTCATTCCTTTTCAATTGAAGGTTATACAATTCATCTTCATCTGCAAAGCCTAGGGAAGCCTACAGGTAGAAAACAGTGTACTAGTCTATTATAAAGCAACAAAAGGTAAAGAACTATTTATTTCCTCTTAAATTCATATTGTTTAAGCAAGTGGTCTGCAGTAGCTTCTTGTAGGAAATAAGAGAGTCCGTAGTTCCACGAACTAAATCAGGAATAAACTTTAAAAAATCAACATTTATTCCAACATAGAAGGATGTGCACAAGGCACTCAAGGAAACAAAAGGACTGCTGATTGAGTTATTGAGATCAATCAAGTATGGATGCAAATGAGACCATCAGTGACTAAAGTAAAGTTATCCCATCAAAAATGTCTACACACAAACCTGTACCCATTTCATTTTGACCATACATAGGGTGACACCTTCCATTAAACTACTAACAGTTGACACAGAGAGGAGACTTTTAAAATCTTTACTCTCTTCTTCTGTGCTGCTGTCACTGCTGTGCACTGCAGTCTCCCTGGATCTTGGCACAGCCACCTCTATGAAAGCTACAGAAGTATTGCAAATTGACTAACAAGATTAGCAAATCTGCGCTTGACTTGTTCAATAAGGTGTTGATGCATGCAGATATATTTGCCGAAATTACTTCATCCGAGAGGCATCAAATCTCACTGGAGCCCCTTCTATTTTCAGTCCCTAATCCCTAAACCTTTATAACCTGCATATAACAGAAAAAAAAAAGAAAAGGAGCTGAAAAGGAAGGAGAGGAGATAATGATGCCCGCCACGAAGGCAGCGGATCAGGCAGTGCCTCCCCCAGCCCCAGCACACACAATCAGTGCCAGCTGTAGGCCAATTAAACCCAGCCGCTCACAGGTGTTCGCAGAAATGACTAACACAAAAGAAATTCGCACTTCAGAACGGCAATATTTAAAAGCTTTGAGGTGGAACCAAGAAAGATAAAAGCCCGAATTAAGTTTATTGCCACCTTGTGCTTCACTCTAATGCAGGTTTTGAACAGGGCCTCCCACTGGTATTAAAAGTTGGATGAACATCTGCATTTAAAATACAAGAAACCAAGCACGTGAAGTGCTTTTAAAATGCCAGTTGCCATAGTAGATAGGGGGCTTTAGTATATGTTCATTTATTATTATAGTTGTACGGCAATATGGTAAAATATATTTGCCAAGTGGGCAATACAAGCTCGACTCTAAGTCAACATAATATGCTAGATTGCTTAGATTTTCATAAATATTTTTGGTGCTTATTTTCCCTAAACATAACTCTCATTTCCCAAAATAACAATTTATTTAATTTTTAATGAGAACAAAACCATGGTAAGATCTTATCGTGCTCTCTTATGTTCAGATTAAAAACCACAAGAGGGGGAAAAAATGGAAAAGAGAGGCAGCCCCCTGATAACTCTCCATGTTCTCTTAAGTGGACGAATGACAGGAACTATCCAGTAAGTGAATACTTTCCCTCCCTCCACAGAGCAGCAAACAAAGTATCTGTAAAATGAATTTCTCTTCACGGTCCTATACCAAAAATATGTATACAAATTAACATCCAAATGTCTTTAAATCCCATGATATGTCTATTAAGCAGCAATTCTCCATACGGCTGTTTAGCTATCCAAACAGCAGCCTAAAATTATTATCTCTATAAGCTTTCCATAACTTATCACTCAGTTCCTATGAAAAGCCATTAATTTTGGTCTCTCTCTATCTTGGTCTCACAGGAAATATTCTGCAAAGGGATGTAATAAAAATGTGATTTCTGCCATCATTTCATTAAAATTCCCTGTTAAATTTCTATCTGAACAGTGTACATAATATAAAAAAACTCAGGGCTCTTATTAATGGTGCTGTTCCTTATGATACGGACTTTAAAAAATAATGAAGACCATCTCTTACTTGTAAGAATATTGTTCATTTTTCATTCCTATTAAAATTTAATCTGGAAGTTGTTTAAAAATGTTTAAGTTTCATTACATTTCAACATCTTAAGAAGGGGAAAGAGTTAGCAAGTTCAAGAGCAGGAGTGCTGTCACTCATCTGTCTCTTCCACTGGTATCTCAACAATAAATCACTCAACCTACCCATGACTCAAGATACCCATTTGTGACAGTTTACTACTTACCCATGGCGTGAAAGCACTGTGAGACAATGTTTTCTGAAGAGCTTCGGGAGGATGATAGACAACAAAGGAGCAAATTACTTCCTCTGCTTCTAGGTCTGCCTGAAGTTTCAGGAGAGGGGGGTTTGGAGGGTTTTGTTTGGGGTCGAGTTTTTTGGTGTGGGGGTTGATTTGGGTTTTTTTGAGAGGGTGAGTCAGTATTTTTGCAAATTTTAAGCAAGCTGAAATCAGTGCAGAAAACTGTGATAAATACATCCTAAAAAAAACCACTGGGTCTCCAATGAGAGCATTCTTAGCCATCAATCACTCTATTAAGGTGCAAACTGTAGATGCCTTTCTGAAACTGGAGAGCCGAGTTGAGTAGCACAGAGCGGAAAGCAGGCAGCTCTCCCCACAACCTTTCACAGCAACACTGGGTTACTTCACATTTTTTGGGCTTTTCAGATGGTGCTAGCGGTCTAACTTCAAAAAGGTCTTTCTGTCCATCTGCTGCCTTACCTCTAAACAGTCAGTGGTGACACCAAGGTCCACACTCGTCCTGTGGATCCCACCAACCTCGCTGTCCACGCTGGGAGGACACATCGCGCAGGGCACGTTCCCGCACCCATTTCAGTAGCGCTCAACACGCTTAAGTCAAGAGAATTAGTTGTTTTGTGGCAACGCTGACTTAAACGAACTGACAGCAACCCAAGAAAACTAAAATTAAACTATCAGAACTAGGACATGCATCTCTCCGCAAACATTGTGCTTAAGCATTTTCTACAATCAGGTCTTTTATTCGGGGGGTTAATTTTAGACACGTAAGTATAAAAACTCTGGCCCGTACATTTAATGGAAGCGCGCGATTGCCAAGCTGAGAATGTTGAATCTAATTTTAGTTTTTCTTTGCGTACTTGTTTTTTCACATAATTTCTGCAAATGAATAGAAAAAAAATATCTCTGGTATTTTCTGGACTGTATTCACAATACTCATTTTAGTCTTTGTAATTTGTGTAGTTTTAAAGCCTACTCCAACGAAGTGGAGCTTTTTCATTATTGTCAGTGAGCCCAAAATTTCATGCTCAGCAATCAAAGTACTTTCTGGTAAATTTTTTTACTCCTGAAAATACTTCTATTAAAATTAATGTTAATACATTGCGATCCGCACACATCCTAAATTAGAAACTAAAACTTCCCTGAAAGTCTTCCTTTTAGATCTTTTCATGCAATTATCATCTTGCTATTGTGCTACGGGCAAATTTTTGAATTTTCTTTCTCACGTAGATGGTTTCATAACAGGGATATATTGATTTAAACTAGTTTCATTACTACTAATGCTCTGCTAAATTTTAAAGACAATGCAATATTGAACAGAATAATGTGTTCTATTAATAAGCATGTTATTGAAATACTGAGCAGATTTATTGCATTTGGATGTTCAAATAAACACTAAGATCATTTTCTATAAATCATCTCCTGCCTAAAAAGATGACTGAAATTGGATTTGATTTTTTTTAAAAAGTAATAAAAACAGTGAAAACTCGTTTGAAAAATTAAACAATGGATTTTAATCAAAAAGAGCATTCTCTAATCAGACATGTTTGGGCCCTGTTTAAAGCAGTACTTACTCCCGCAGGGACAAGGGACCTCTAAAGGCACTGGCTGTAGCAACAGTTTGAGGAAAGTTTAAAAACAGATTCAAGCTGTGTTTTATAAATGAAATAAAGCAGAGATGGCAAAACTTTGAGTCCACACTGCACAGTGCTTGGCTCTTGCACGCATACTTAGGCTGGCTCAGGAACCAGGAGCTAAGTATCCATGTCAGTGCAGTGTCTGCTTGAGCCTGCTAATTAAGCTTGCTGAGAAGAACTAATTACTGATGCAGCTCTACTGCTTCTGGGAGCCGAGCTAATACCGCTATGTGCTACAACATATCAGCCCATTTGGAGCAGGCTCAGGTACCTGACCAAAGCAGGGCACACGCATGCCCTTCAGTTATTCATTTCTGGTATCAAACAACAAACAAAGACTCTATGTGACCACCCACAGGCCCCCTCCTCACGCCTCATCTGCCACAGACAGAAAACGCTCTCGCCAAAGCGCAGGGGCAGGGAAGGACTTACTGAAAAACAGGAAAATAAGCGCCGTCTGATCGCTAGCGTAACTGCAACCGAGGGTTTGCACACACTGAAATCTTCTTCATTAACTCTGCAAAAAAGCATCCTCGTTTCCTGTGTTTTTGATTGCCACAAATATCATACTAAGTGCTCAGGTTAACAGAGGATGCTTTAAGCCATTTTCCAGCACGGATTTCAGCTGCCATAAAACATTCGCTTCCTATCTTGCTCTAACAGTTCTCCATAACAATACTGCTAAAATTACATGGGAATCCAAGCTGAGGGAAAAAAAGCAAGATTGTAATCAGAATAGCAAGCCCTGCTAGAGCTAACAACAACTGCTGGTTACTACTGCTAGAAGATAACCGCGAGGCAGGCACAGAGCACCACTGTGCACTCAGCAAGCACATATGGCAATATGCTTTTGTGGTCAGCCTGTCTTTCCATCTCTGCGATCATCACTGCATATTTTCTTTCCTTTCTCTGTTGCCTGTATGCCAAACTGTAAGCTTTACAGGACAGGAAATGTATTTTATTTACATGTGCAGCATCTGCCTAAATGACCCCAAGACTGATGATTGTGGTCTCTCCATTTCCCAGCACCTCTGCAGTGACACAAATAAACCAGAACATCTCTGAATTTTGTTTCTAGTTTGCTACAGCATTTCACAAACCCTGGCAGTTGTCTCAGTAGGTTGTATGTATTTCCAGGCTCAGGATCCTGTTGCCCAGAATGTCACCATGCCCGGTAGCAAGAACATCACCAGGTCCTTTGCCAAAGTGCGAGATGTCACTGCCTGGTTGCCTAGTGCAGACCTGATACGCTGGTGCAAGCATCAAGCTGTGATTCTGAAAAAAAATCACAGTGTGGACCAGAAGTCTCCGTCTTCCTTTAATATTCATGCTATACCTGGAAGAAGGGAGCTTGAGCTTCTAAGCACTATGACAACACAAACAACTACAATAACTTTTTACAACCTGCCATTTCTGCTTGCAGACATTGTATGACCTACAAAAGGTTATGCATATAAAATTTTTAGGTTACAGTTATTATCTTCTTAGAAAGAGCATTTTAAGAGTGTTTGATGAATGAAGGGACTTCTTTTTATTAATATTTCAGTAAAACTATGAGCGTGGAGTAGTTGCTTCTGATGTAGGAAAAGCTCATTTCAATCCAGCATAACCATATCCTCAAATAATAACACGTCTCCAAAATCTTAAAGACATAAAAATGGGCCATGCTCAAACTCTAACCCAATCTTCACTACTCTAGCAGAGATCTTCCACTGCCTAAACAAGCTCTCTAATTACAGCTATGTCAAAATCTTCACCTGTCAGATATTAAATCTTTATAACCTAAATACTGATGAAGTGTATTTTTAAATGTTCACAACAATTACTGCCATTATGATGGACCTGAGCTGCAAACTTTCTACTGCTCTTCCAATCATTTTATGCCCTACCCACATCCACTCTATAGCCTACCACAAAAGCATAAAAGCCTTTTTTTTTTTTTCTTATTAAATGCTTTTATCTTCAAAGGGCAGCTAAAGCTGGCAAACTCAGGACACTCACTGTGTACGAAAGGCATGTGCTCGTCAGTTTCCTCCAAGTTTGGGAGAAATACCAACTCTGGATCTCCACAAAGCCCTCTTACAAACATTACATGCACTTACAGATAATCTTCACAATGCTTATAAGAAAATATTACCCTCTCATGAAACAATAACCTGGATGAATTCTCCTTCTCCCAGGAGTTCCTACTGAGATAGCATTATCATAGTCCATAAATATCATCAACAGAGCATGGCTACATCACCTCCCTGTTCCTCTGCTTGAACACATCGCCTGTTTGTACCCTTTGTCTTTTTCTCATTCTGGTCTTATATTCCCATTTCCCTCATTTACTGTTAATCTCCAGATAATGACTTCTGTAACAAACAAGTTACAATGAATGCTCTAGGTAAACATTATGTAAATGTCAGAGGTCTTCTGCTTATCTTCAATCATTCTCTATCTGTATTGGCTTATCAAGTAAATGATTCACTGACTACTATTAGCCCTCTCCTCACTTATGTCCTAAAACAAGTTTTAAAAAATAAGTTAATAAAAAAAGTGAGGCTTAAGCTCATCAGTTCTCACTAACATAATGAGTATTTAGCAAGTCACTCAAGATTATTCCATGCATTCTTCTTTAATTGAGACAACCCTTTCAGCTGGCATGCTTCAGGATGACTTCCCCAAGTACTCACTGGTCATTAGCTCACCACCCAGCCAGCACCACTAACTGGTGCTAACACCTAAATTTCCATGAACAGGCACAATTCAGGCACATTATTGCACCATCAATTCGCTGAGATGTGAAAACACAGGTTCTCACCTGAGGTTCTTGGGCTTATTTCTGACCAAAAGGAAAAGCAGCATTCAAAAGCGGCAGTCTGAGGAGACTAACGACCCCGTTGGCATTTAAACGGTTTGCCATTTTGCATGAGGGCTTCTTATGGTTATTTTATATCACATAAGTAGAAAAAAAAAAAATTAACAGACTTGATTCACCTCTCTTACTCCAGCACAACTGTGCTTATTTCAATAGAGGGCTTTGGTGCAGAGGAGTAATGCCATTATGGATCATGACAATGCTTTGTACTTGTGGTTTTCATGCACAGAACTTGAAAAGCTTTATAAGCATTGGTGGGAAGCACTGTTAACCTCACTGCACAAACAGCGAGCTTAGGCACAGAAAGCTGAAGTAATTATCCAGAGGTCACAGAGAAACTCAGTAGTAGATGTGGGATAAGAAGCCACTTACATTCACTCCCAAATTCTCTAATGGAGCATTCTTCCCTTACTGCAATGAAGTTTTAAGTGTAAATCAATAATGGAGGTCACTGAAAACTTTCTGCATGCAGACTGCTGTGAAGTCACCCTCTAGGAAAGCAAAAATGAAGGTGCCTATTGAATTTTTCAGTGGTCCTCACGTAAGGACAGAACATTCCAGGAGGAGGTGAGAGGAGAGGACGCTTGCTCAGGAAGCCCTGTAACCGGGCTGCAGTGACAAATCATTACTCCCAGAACACTGCTCAAGGAAACGTAATGCTGCCATTTTCCAAATGCTGGGTTATAAAACCTTTCACACATACAATATTTAAAACTGTGAATTACCTTCGAGAATGTATCCAAACATCTAACAGTATCAAGTCATGCTAACGGTTATCTGTTTATAGGTCAGAAGGGCAATAAATTATTGCAATGGAAAGTAGTAAAGCCTGCATTGTATCTAGTTGTGCTGTTTAACAGGTGATAGTGAAAAGTAGGTGATGCATGGAAACTTCAAGTTTTTATAACTCCTGCCTCAATCTGTATTCACTTATATAAAGATGTCACATTTTAAAACATTTAAAAGTCAAATTGTCTGGAGAACAGATTCATATAAAATTTATTTTCAGAAACCGATATTTAGCCTACTGCTATCAGAGTTGATTGCTCTTATGTATAAGCTTTATTCAAGTTTCTACAGGTTTGAAAATACAAAGACTGACATTTCGGATCCCATACTCAAGTGTGTCATTAACCAGAAATTGAAATGGGAACATTTTCACTTTCTCAGAAATACTCAGTTTGTTAGGGTGATAACCACGCTAACTGCTTTTGAGTTTTTGTGAAGCTACTAAATGTGACTCTACTTCAACACAGACAGGAAGGGGGAGTCACAATGCCGAAAGAAAAACCCTGAATTGGTGCCTTACCCAGCACATTATGCCCTGAGAATTGAATAGTTTCAAAGCTCTGCCAAAATAGCTATTTGTAAGTGGCTAATGGCAAAAATGTTTTATTCTGTTTATGTCAAAGACGTGTTTGTCAGGCACTGGACAGCCAGACAAATCAGGGTCTAATTAGTTCAGTCAATTCCCTCAGTTTTATCCTTTCAGTCTACATTGAGTTATTAAAGCATCAGAAATAAAATGCTACTGAGACAGCAATAAGGGAAATAAAATGTCAGAACTCTATTAACAATGGCATTTTCAGGAAGTAGTGTAAATAGAAAATCAAATTTATGCAAGAAACATATATTAGTAAGTAATGACCAATATAATCATCCTACATTTATCTTTAAAGCAGCTTTCATCTCCAACTGATTTGAAAAAAATGCTTCAACACATCGATATTGTGACTTCTTTGGAACAGCGACCATCATTCAGATTCAGATGCCTACCAAGTAAAAGAGGATATTGCTCCCCAACCCAAAAACTACAGTTGTACAAATAACAGTATGTGAGTAATAATTTATTCCACCCTTGACATTTAGCCAGCTCAGAGAGAATGTGTGACAGTTAAGCAGAGCCAAGATAAAAAGAATCAGAAAATGCCACATTCAACTGAAATGACAGGAAATATTTAGGTAGACAAAATGTAATAAATTTGGCAGACTTACGAGAGTTTAATTGCCCCTTTGTGAAAAGGGATAAATATATGTAAAAACCATAACTGTGAGGACCAGTTTCTGGGAGGAACAGCTTTCTGTTAGGGGTGTCTAACTCTTCATTACTTGAATGTCACCATCGCAGAAAGGAAATTTTCTTGTCCCGTTGGTGATGGCTGTGCTGGTGGCGGCACCTCCCAGCTCTGTGCAGGCACCAACAGGACAGTGGCCTCTGGCCTTGTGTTCCGGCAACTCTGCCTTACACTGGCTCACATTTGCTAGCACAGTGAGATGTTTCCTGCTCCAGACAGCATCAGCCACCTAAAAAAACTGAACCTCATTTGCTCCCAGAAGACAGTAGGATACAAGCTTTTTCTGACCCTACTCCTGCAAAACAGCTTATCTACCATGGTGGTTGAGAAGCCCCACTTCAGCTCACACTCAAGTGCCTCAAGTCACCCTGTCCATTGACCCATGATACAGAAAGATTCCTTCACTAACACAGAGGAAAGAAAAAATTGGTGATTTTGCCAGCACGTTCACTGGATAAGGAGAAATTATTCCTGGGCTTTTGTTTGTTTAAAAAACAATAGTCTCCCCATTTTACAGTCTTCCTGGTGCTCCAAAACATATCCTTAAACTCTTACTAGTTTATTAAAACAGAAGTAGTCTTATTTCAATCTATTAACTTTCTCCTATTAGGAAAAAGTTAAAAGGGCATAATGAACATTACCATTTTCTCCAGGTCCATTTGGCAGCTTGCCACCTGGACTATACTCCAATACAGAAGTTTAGACTCATGAGTCCAAAAGGTTAAAGATAAATTAAAAAGAATACTTATACAATATTTACTAATTTTAACACAAGGGATTAGTTCAACATGTAAACAGCTTTAATGATATGACTGAAAATCAACAAGCCACACCAAGAAAAACATGGCCTTACACATTTAAGATTGTATACTTTGTGTTCAGTGTTGATCATCTTAGTGATAATGTCATCTAATAATTCATGAAAAAGTAAAAGGAGTATCTTGATATTTGATAAAATTATGACTATCTCAGGAAAAAATAAAATAAATAAATAAATAAACATGCCCAGATTCTTATGAACTGGATTTGAGTCACCTTCTGGAGATGCCTCGTACTTTCACTCTTGCTTTATACAGAGGAACCCAAGAGTGAGTGAGGCTCCAATCACACACAACATTAGGAAGAAGGAATCAGGGAGTAACTTTCCAATATGCTGGTGTTCACTGAGTTACTGAGCCTCACTGACAAAGCACTGAACAAAAAAATACAAGTTCTGAAATATTTTGTTTAACGAAAATCAGCAGTCGTCTCTCTCTATATGTAGCTATAAATATATGTAGCTATAAATAAGTATATTGTTACAATAACAGTACTTTGGGTAAACCATCATAATAGAATTAATAGTTAGAGAGACAGATAATAAGAATGCATAAGTGTGTGTCTAGCTAATAGGGGACTCAAGTGTTTTCTTCTCATGTTTTACTTACAGAAGTGCAAAGTCTTCATGTCAGATTATGTGATCCTTTTTACTTCTATTGAATAAACATACCCGTGAAAAGAATCATACAGCATTGGCAGAGGTTTCCCCACATTGAGTACTTGTTTTTTTTCTAACCCAGCACAGGAAAAAAGACCGTGTTTTTACAAGAGTTAATTTATGTACAGAGAAGTCCCAGACCAACTGGAGAGTGTTGGTCTCTGCTCCCAAGTAACAAGCAACAGGATGAGAGGAAAACAGCCTCAAGTCACACCAGGGGAGGTACAGATTGAATATTAGGAAAAGTTTCTTCACAGAAAGGGTTGTCAGGCATTGGAACAGGCTGCCCAGAGAAGTAGTGGAGTCACCATCCCTGGAGGTGTTCAAAAGGTACCTAGATGAGGTTCTTAGGGACCTGGTTTAGTGCCAGAGTTAGGTTGTGTTTGGACTCAATGATCCTGAGCATCTCTTCCAACCGAAATGATTCTATGATTCTAACTGAGCTCTTCTTACAGTATCTTAAACTCATAACTAGACCAACAATTCATCTTTGCATTTACGCAGCATTTTAAATTCACTGAGTTTACATGCTCTAACAAACAGGGGGCATCACCTTGTATTTAAAGAGCAAGAAACTAAGCCAGAAAGCAATTAAATAACCGGATTGCAAGACAGTAACCAGACTCAGATCCCAATGCATCTGCTTGCCAGCCCTCACTTACCTGGTAGACCACAGCAGCAGTCACAGTAGCACGCTTGTATTCTGAATTCTCACGGTCAGCACAAGTAACGAAAAATATTAATTAAAACTTCACCTGTCCCTTTAATGACATTCCCATAAATAAAATTAAAAACAAAGGCCTAAATATTTAAAGACCTTTCTGCATGTGTGTCTGAACTCCTATTTCCTCAAGTAAAAAGGACTTCCTCCAGACATACCACTGGTTCTAATTTTACCTTAAGCTTCAGAATCTACACAAAGGACCTAAGATAATGTTTCAAAAGGCTTACATCTGTTGATTAATCCAAATGTTAAAAATAAATAGACTGGAAAAAAGTTTCAAACTGACAGTTATTTCTGTGTTAAGATTTAGAAAAAGTAGAAAATATTACAGTTTCACAACCTGAGACAGAATTATATTCAAAGCTTGCTTACAAGTATATCAATTCAAGTGTGAATGCTGAACTTGCACTGGTGTTTCAGCCATAGGTTTGTGTGTTCACTGGGTACTACGTATTGGTTTGAAAAACAAGAGATTGCTTACAAGTCAGTCTGTCTATATATCCATGTGATGGTTGCTCCCAGGCACACAGAACAGGAGGATTTTGGCATTAGCAGCAATGGTCAGAATCAAGTCCTTCCCACACACATGGACATGCATGCTGCTACCTCAACAATATCATGCATCGCAGATCCTCTGTTCTTCTCAACCTTAAAGCCTCTAGGGACTCCAAGGCAGTGTAGCTGCACTCAATGCAAAAGTTAACAGATCAAAATAACAGTTTTGTCTCCTTCAAACCCATGCCTAAATGTACACACTCACCACAAGGGACTAACAAATACTCCAAAACCACAAATCACCAGGAGTCCCACAGTGCTTAAGTGAATGAGCACTGAAGGACGAGTATCCGAACGGAAGAGTTGTGCCAAGAAGCTGCCTTAGCAGTGGAGTGTTGTGCATTATGTGACAAATGGATAGATCTCAGGAAAATAAGTGGTCTCCACAGCTGTCACTTGAAATCCAGAAGAGCAACCTCAGTTGCTCACAGGCCGTTCTACCTTGGCAGTCTTATGAGCTCATTTAATGAGAAAAGTTCTCTATTAAAATTCTCATTCTCTGTAACCATGAACATAAATGGTTCCTAGCTCAAATGACATTCTCAATATGACTGTGGGTAAAAATTTTTCTGCTGAGGTTTAAAAGTGACATTAGCCTGCGAGAGTGGGTCCTTGACCTAGCCATAGAAGGCATCAAGGTCCTTATTTGTGAAAGGTCCTCTGCCTGGAGTTTTAGAGCAGACACATTCATCAGATGCACTGTAAACTGACAGTCTTCAACTCGGGTACTGATGTTCATTATTCAAATCTAAAGACTAAGAGGAGTGTTTTAAATTATACACCAGGAAACAGAAGACATCCTGAAAATTTGTTTGGTGGTGTTGCTGCACCTGCCTACAGAGAAGAGAACAGATGGGGAAAGATGTAACATGGAATCAAACATGCCTATTACAGATTGACTATAAAGCACTTTATGGCAAGGCAGAGACCAACCTCAGGTAACCCAGACCTCTGAGATAGGGCAGAGGACATCATCTGCTTTCCCTACTCTGAATTTTAGGAAGCAGCTCAGCCAGTCTGAGAAACCAGGTATCTGTGTAGTTAGTTTCCACCACTTTGCTTTCAGACTGACAGTTTTCTTGCATAGACAAGAGAAGCTCATGTATCCCTGTTTGTGTTGACGGCACTATGAATCATCACTAGCACATGACGGTCCTGCATGTCTGCACGGTCTGTTTCTACCCACACCTCAAGCTCTGAAATTATAAGAGTGAATTTACAAAATGAAGAGAAATGTGTATTGTTATACATCTGAAAGTGGGACATTTCAGACATTTTCTAGCATCTCCCATAAATAGATGGCAACACAAAAGTGTTATGCAGTGATATTTAATGCATAAACTGGATCAGAGGCAGGTAACCAGGCTGGTCTAAACCATAATTATATGCGACGTGTATCCAGCCTTGCAATAAACACCACAGATGCATAGTTTGTGGTGATGCCACCTCACCATATATATTCTTCTTATATAGGGAAGAGTCCAGCTGCCTCATGAACTTTAAAAATTTGTCCTATGGTGGTTAAAATCCCCAGAGGAGAGTCCTTATAAACTTCAAATGGCAAACTGTGCATCAGGAAAGATTCAAGTTTGAACTTTTTACAGCTCAAAATGAAAAACTCAAGCTAAATCTTAGGGTATTCAGAACTAACTCGAAGAGATATTTCTGCAGGCAATCATCCTGGTACAGACAGATAACGAATTCCCACCTTCTTAACTGAAAGAAAATTACAGCCCTGGATCTCCTGAAAAGTCTTTCCTCCATACAAAGACCAACCTATACTGCCCTGAACTGATAATCACATGCCTTTCATTAAATAAAGACACTTCTAATTAAACAACCTGAGCAACACACAAAGGGGTGTGCTTCGCAGGCAAGAGATGGTAAGCAATTCATTAATATCTTTCAATGTAATAATCACTAATATGCTATCTGGAACTTAAACTGATGAATAGAAGTATTTATCTTATGAAGTCCTAGATTAGTCTACAGATTCTGTTTGTTTCAATAGCAAGAAATGGCAACTTCAGTCGCTTCCATTTTAAGAAAGGGTCCAGTTGTTGGACTATTGCTACTGGCCCAGAAGCTTTTTTGCTTTTTACTGAAACAGATTCTCACATGATCAACTCTTTCTTTAATATGGTTGGTGAAGAGGTAATACAGAATAAAGTCACAGAAGAATTCACATTGGAAGAGAACTCTGTTAGTCATCTGGTCCAACCCTCCCCAAAACAGTGCCACCTTCAAGGTTATGTTAAGTTGCTTATTCGGTCTGGAAGTCACCAGCATTGGTTTTCAAGAGGAACTTCAGGAATGTAATCTTGGTCACAGCATACAGGACCTGTAACACTTAGAGGAACCCAACAGGTCTCTTAACAAGAACCGGTCAGTCACAGCGGTTGGAAATACATATGAAGTTGATTTTCAAGAGTCTCAGTTTTTGAAAAAGGCGATGGACAGCAAAACCAAAGGTTATATGCATAGGTCAAATAGACTATACAGCCCAAAGTGCCAGCATATGGGTAGTGAGCTGGGATGTTTGCCCTCCTTATGGCTGTCAGGTATACAGGTAACTCCACCAAGTAAAGAGTAAAACAGAAGTTTTCTTCCTCAAGGCCTGTAGTGTAATATAAAATATTTGATTGTAAGTGCAGTGATATGAAGCTTTGCAATCACTGAAGAAGCATTACTCTCACTTCGAAGGGAGATTGAGAAGATGCTGGTATGGTCACAACGCTGTCTCCCAAGAGCCACTACGAGGGCTATCCTGAAGAAATTGCAGTGTCTGATCTCAGAGTTGTAAAGTGCTTCTCAAGGACAGGCAGTCCTGCTACTAATTTCTCAAGTTCTCAAAATCCAGAGATAGCATTTCACAACAGTAATAATCTAATCAGAAGTCTACAAGGCCAAAAGAATGTTTCACTGAAATGGAAGGCATCATCTTCTTTTCAGATTTATCCACCAGGAGAGAAATACATACCAGAGATGAGAGTCCACCTAAGGAGAAGACTCCCACAGGAGGGACAGTTTTTAAAGTCAAGTGGATGAAACGTAAAGAAGCATCTTTAATAAATAAATAAATAAATAAAACAAAACTACGAAAATAAAAAGCCCCTAAAAATTGTAGAGACAAGGCTGATTAAAGACAATAGAACAAAGAGACGGTGAGCTGGCATAGATCTCAGTTATGCAATGAAATGCTCAGACCTCGCTTAAGCAGTGAGCTGAGAGGGAAGTGCTTATCACCACGAAGACAGCATCACTCACAGCATGCAGGCAGACAGGGCTTTCATGTGAGCCAAACGGTTCCAGTATGGCACACATTTCCAGGGGACTGAGTGCAGGTGGAGTTCTGTTGCGAATGTTAGCAATATGCAGATATTTCAATACTGATGTTTCCTTGTCGTTTAAATATTTATGTCCATCTGCACTGCTGTTTTCTGTTAGCATTTTTTAGAAAAGACAGGTAAATTAAGTATGACTTAGTAACCTAGAGGTGAAAGGAAAAAACATGATTTTTCTTCATCCTATTACTACTCCAGACCATGCTAATTTTGAAATACAATCACTTTTCACTTTGAACACACATGAAGAAGCATCCAAAACCTGACATTCTCAGTAGAAAATACAAAGAATGAGAACAAAAATATCATCTCCCTTTTACAGATAAGAGAGGCACAGAGAGAGATCAGAGGATTTGCCGAAAGTAACACAGGTAAGGCAAGGCTATTCACGATATTTACTCATGCTAAAACTCTGTCTCTGTCTGGCCTCGTAAAATGATTTCAATACCCTTGGGTTCACAGTCAAATTAGTTCTTTATTTATTATCCCAGTTCTCAAGTATCTTTCAGATGGGCTCACCCATTGCTCCTGTACAGCTGAGTAAACAGACAAAGTCAATTCTATCATGTAGATTTACCTTATAGCATTCAAAACCCTTTGCATATGTGGGATTTTTTTTTTTCCTTTAAGCAAGTTAAGTATGTGTTTAAAGGTGACTTGTGTTTTATAAAAGAGGAATGGGGAAGTTTGGGGACAATAAGAAAAGAAGGGCTTCTGAAGAGTGACTTGTTTCTGTATCTTTTTCAAAGGGAAAAAAATAATCAATCAAATAACCAATGTCTGAAGCTTTAGTATATGTAATCGCCCTTAGTAAGGAAAAAAATGGCAGTGATATGGACAAGAATTTTAGTCACTGACATGAAAAGAATGCAAGGCTTTCTAGTCCTTGAAAGAAAAGGCTTCCTTTGGACTTCACTGTGAAATGACACCACAACTGTCTGAACAATTTTTAAGATGAACAAGTCATTCAAGACAAATAGTATAATTTAAAAAAAAAAAAGGTAAAAAAAATTAACCTCCCCCCAAAATTTAAACTTCTTAAGATTTTGCAATCTTCCCAAAGCAGAGCATGTATTTCAGTATGCTTGCACAGTGCTTAGTACACAACAGTATCTCGTTCCTGATGAGAACCTATGGCATTACTGAAATATTAATGCTAAACAGGACGCAGACGATGTAATACAAAAGAAGAGGGGAGAACAGATATCCAGTTGAAAATAAATTCTTGGTACTCCTTTCTGTCTACAATCATACCCCCTATCCGTGCTGTTTCTACAAAGGGGGGAAGAAAAGAAGCTTAAAACACAAACACAACGAGAATCTATGTAAATCAAGGGAATTAGCAGATGTGTTGGTAATCTTCCACAAATAAAAAACAGAAGCTGCCAGCTGTACTTGCAAATTCAAAGATTAACATTAACAGGTGATGCTGAGACTATAGGTATTATCTTTGTTTTAGGTGAAGTATCTCAAGAATCCCAGTCCTGCAGAAACTCAGCTGCCTGTCCAACTTCTGTGACTTAAGTCCTACCCTACACTACAGAACATCAACAGATTGATCAGCCAGAGACTTGCCAAAGTAAACTGGACTCTTGCCACTGTTTGAGATGGCAGTGAAGCAGCAACTATATAACTAGGTCAGACCTAATTACCTAGAACAAGGGCAATTTTCTTTACATCTCTGTGTAAAGCTTCTGAAAATGGCAAAGACTGAACACTTGGGAACTGCAGAAAGAACATCCAAAAATAATTTTTGATAGAAAATGTGTAACTACATTTTAATATGGATGGTATTTTCTATTAAAATCAGGGCAGAAGCCTATTGTTCAGTAGGGCACTGACTTTACACAAGAGCTATCTCTTTGAATCTGTCTGAGTCAACTTCAGTGACCACTTTAATATTCACTTTACAATTAATGCTTCTTTTTATGGGTTGGTAGAAGGTAAACCAATTTCAGTTCAGCTTCTAGGTATTGAATTTATTATAAAAAGTTATGTACTTAAAACTCCCATAATGAAACCAGAGGCATCATGAGATATTAACCTAGAGTTAATGCTGAGAAGGCCAGTTTGAATAATTCAATTCATGTCACCTTAAGTATCTTTTCAAATGGAATTAACTTTATCTCGCAAAAAAGGGAAGCTCCATGTTCCAGTTACTGATTATTGACTCCATGAGAGTTCTACCTTAAATCATCTCACCACCATCTTCCCAGCAATTTTATTTCACTACTACCAGAACGCTTCTCTAAATTTTGAGGGCTGACGTCCGTTACCAAGAAGCAATAGTAGGTGAGAGAAAAAAAGTGATTTCTGAATTATTGCTACCATTACGTGATGCTAAAACAGACAAAAATAAAAGTTAATACCAAAGTAGCTGCATTTGTTCAATATAGCTACAAGCCAGGGTTGCATTTCAGCCACATGCACACAGCTACTGCAGCCGTTTGTCTCCCATAGAACTCCACCTCTTCATGCAATAATGCCAGAGACAGTTTGGTAAAGCTGATATTCTGTTGACCTGTTATTAGTCTCATTCTAACACAAAGCCCAGCATTTAAACACTGAAAGGAGATGCTTTCAAATACCTATCTAAGCCCAGGGGAAAGTGACAGCTCATGGTCAGCATTTTGTACAGTTAGAATGAGGGAGCCAGACAGGCAAAAAACAGGTGATGCTAAGATGTAAGTGTAGCATTAGAAACAAATCAAAACAAACAAGTAGGAAAAAGAGGGGAAACTGAACAGAAACAAGAACGAACAGCTCGTAACAGGCAGAACAAAGAAGTGCTTCTGTACAGAGTATAATGGTGCAGTCCCATGTTTTCGCAAGACACAGGAAAATCTGAACAGCATCTTACATGGAACCGCATATGCCCTGGTAACATCAGCAGTCACCCAAAACACGAAATGCTGATTACCTCTCCCAGACAGTTCAAAGCACTGAAAACTAGGTAGCAAGCTAGTAGCTATTGATTTTAAGCCAGACATATCCAGGATTTCCTTAGCCCAGTCAAAAACAAACAATAGGGCAAAGATTCCCAATGGATCAGGATTCAAACAAAACTCAGGAAGACTTCTTTTAGCCTAATATTTAAACAAGATGACATTTTTTCAAAGTCCAGCTTAAAACAAAAAGAGGGAGAGCATAAGAGCTTCAGCAGGGCAGAGAGGGCTGGCGTGGGCAGCAGTCGGAGCAAGAGGAAAGATTTTTGGGCCTGTCTGCCTCTCAGCTTTTACCTCCCAAAATCTGTCCCTGCTGTGGTCCCCAGTGGCATTCCCTGTCGAGGTAGACAGCAGAATGCCAGCCTTGTGCTGGCCTGAACTACTGTGCTAGGAAAATGCTCATACAGAACAAAGAAAGAGACTTATCATGACCCGATCGTGACCCAATCATGACCCTACGAGCTGGCAGTTCAGGTATTAAGAGACAAAAAGCAACAACTACAAAAAAAGGTGTGTGAAAATTAACACAATAGTCCAACAAGAAACAACCCCGTGACTTTTCTTCAGTTTTGATAGATAGCACATGAAGGAGTGTGTTAGGGAAAGAACAGGCACAATGAGGCAGTCCTAAAAATCTCTGCAGCTTCTGAGCCATGGGCTGAAACGTATCATGAAGAGCTTGTTTGGAAAAAAAGTAACAATTTATGAAGCCAAATGCATTCAAGATGTAAAGAACTCTATGCCTACCAGGACTGCATAGGAAGAGAAAATTGAAGAGGAAGGCTACAAATATTAGAAATATTTTGCAAGCTATAAGAAAAAACAGTTGAAACATACTTTGACAGGTTTTATCTATGCCTACGAAGCTTTGCACAGGGCAAGAGGGCTTGGGTAATTTCAGACCTGCTAGGCTGGAGCTGTAGACTAGGTAACCATAAATGAAATGTCAAGGCAAACCTCAATATAATACCTGAATTTGCATTTGTGGACAAAAGCACCTGTAAGTATAGAGAATAGAAATAATGAGATCAAAGATAAGCTTGATAGGACTTTGCACATGAAATCAGAAAACAAGTTCAGAGAAGTCTGTGTTTATACACCGACAGAGTGATAAGAAAGACAGAAGAACAAGAGATGGACACGTATTGCTGTACCATCAGATGCTGATTTGAGTTAACAGGCTGAAGATTTCCTATTATCTGCTTCTATACTTTATATGTGATTACAGTGGATACCTTTATACTAGGTGCTAACCTAGCACAAGGTACGTATATCTTACATTGAAAGGCTGAATGTAAAAGGTTAAACACAGCAAAATCTGGGAGAAGTATTGGCATCATCCCAAACACAGCTACCATAGTGCTGTGGGACTACGTGGGCTCCCTTGGACTGTCTACCACAGAGATCTCCAGCAAGTTCCATATCACAGCCAAGAACACAGGCATCATCCATTTTCAGAGAAAAAGGGTCTTGTTTTGAAATCAATGCCATCACAAAATGGATGGCAGATAAAAATACAAAAGAATGGAAATTAAATGTTTATAAAGGCTAAAAGCCTGACAAACAGCTCAATGTCCGACAACATATTTCACAAAAGAAAAACATCAGGAGAATAAAAAATGATACCTGATGCCGATGAAGTCAGAGAAGTATTGCTACCTGCTTCCTGAACAGAATTAAAAATGCATCCCTTCCTTTACAGGCTCCTGAGAAGCAGGATCTGTCTGTCCAGTTCTGTTAGTAGGGAGCCATAGAGAAGCCAGAATCAGGCCACCTTCTGGATGCTCTGTGCTGATTACTTTACCTCCAGCCTTATTATAAGGCTTCAAGAGTCTTCCCGCAAAAGAAAGGATCGAGGCCCCGACATACACAAAAAAGGCATAGTCTGAAGCACCATCGAGTCTGGAAATATGCACATGGAAGCTACTGAAAGAGAACAGCAGGTAAGAACATCAGGTAGAGCACTTGCTCAAGTAGCCTTCATTTCCAGGGTATAATCTGCTATCAGCAGGGATGCAAATCAAGTACCTAGCTATCAGAAAAAAAATCGTCTGCAACCAGGTTTTCAAGTCTTTGGGCGCATGCATCTGAGAAACATTTTACCACTTAATTTAACACATTGTATCGCTAGTCAACATTTTCTGTTTTTAAACCGCATATGTAATTATAGGTCTTCTATAAACAGCTCCAATCAGATGGGCTGCCTTACAGACTTGAGAAAGCACTTATTGACCAAATACATCATCTGTAACGTCCTTTTCAATCATCAAAAGCCACAGCAAGCATTTGAAAGGTTTTATCTATAGTGACTGCAGTTATTTTGCTGTTTAAGAAACAGGACAGAAAAGGGAAGAGCATCTTAACTTTTTCCTTAGCAAAGGCACGCATTCCTATGGTTCCTATGACACAAGCTCCATAACAATATGGTCAATTAACTTTACCCATTTTATTGATCAAAACTTTGGGATTTTTATTGTTTTCCTGCAATTCATGTATTACGGGAAGGACTCATGGGGAAGCAAATCACAAAGCAGTATTCAACACTGTATAATGGAAGACAACACATGGAAAGTTGCAGTTCTAGTAAAAGAGAAAAGTTGTTTCGATGATGTCATTAGAAACGAGATGTGAAAAAAAGAGCTTACCTTCTGTTCCTTTTCCTTGGCAGCACTCAGTTCAGAAAGGGAGAGCGACAGCTTTTCCTGCTGCTCAGCAAGGTACTTCTGATAAAGGCTCAAAAGTTCCTGGCATTCTCTGTACTGCTGCTGCAGAGGTGAGACATCAGAAGTTAAGGAAAAAAGTACTCCTTAGCTAATAGTTAGAGTCAAATATACACCAGCTTATTCTCTGTGTGATTTAGATCCGCAACAGTTCAATTTAAAAACAGATACTGTGTGTTTGAGTACTGCTTAATGATGATAAATCTGCCTAGAGATGAACGTTCAAGTACAACTTTCTTCCTACTCAGGGAGTGGAAAAAGAATTGCACCAAATTCTTTTATCTTTGGAAAAGGGACAGCAGCAGGAGGCAGGTGATGACATTGTTTCAGCTGGAACAATTACAAACTTCTGATTTGTATTCAGCAAAGCCAGACACTACCAGTGTTTATTTATAAATAAATAAATAGCCAGCCAAGTAAGTAAACAGTCCATTTTTAAGCACGGATGTGGATTCACAAGCCCACACACCCAAATCCAATCTCTTTGCTTGAGCACCAACGGCTCCAAAACCCACAGCCACAGATGCCAGCGTTACAGGCCTTTCAGAGACTAGCAATGATTTTTGGACAGTAATCTGGAGAAGCAGCAAGTGTAGTGTTTGCAAGGATATTAGCAAGCAACAGTGTCCTGCCTTGCTTGCAGCATTGAAATTCCAACAGGAGATAAATCTGCTCTTCACCTGTCATTGTGTAATTCCCTCCCTTGCTCATGTAGCATGGTAAACCATTTATGCTCCCCTCTCTCCCCCCTCACTTTTAATTATGCATGCAGATGGGATAAGGGCTCGCTGTCCAAAGAGATTACTCTGAATAAATACTTTAATAACAAGTCACTGCAATTAAGGTAGGGAACAAAAACTTCTTCAATCTATAAAATGGTGTTGAGTTACAGATTTCCTTAACATTTTTATGATCTAATCATTGCTTCTGGGCAAATTCATGTTGCAATCATTTTTGCCAATCATGGCTGCATAAATAACTCACTGCTTTGTTATTCCCTGTTATGACCCTGAGGTTTTTTGTTATTTTTTTTCCTTGTTCTTGCTCTTTTGGGGAAGGCGGGGCCTTGCCAGCAGTTGGTTTGTTTGTTTGTTTTTTCTTGCCTTTAAATAAAAGGCTATGCAGAGAATAAGCAAAACATTTTAGGAAAGAATCGGAGATTACTAAACCCCAATGTTTAAATCAATTGGGAGAGCTCCTAGAACACCTTTGTTCAGCACCTGGAAATATGGGAGGGTACAACAATGGTCTAAACAAGCTAATTGCTTTCCAGAGCCAGCCTGCCTAAAGCCTGAGCTGTTTTACATTTCAGTTCATTTTGTCAGAGAGCACCAAAAGGCTGAAGTGATTTGTGGTGGTCTCAGGAGTCTCTGCCAGCTATGATGTATATAAAAGGAATTTTTTATTCCGGTTGTAACCATAGCTGTAATGTTTATAGGAGGTGAACATATTAGCCTGGACGCAGGGCATGAATTTTACTCTAGAAAAAGCCAGTTCATTTATACAGCCTAAGAGTTAAATGTCGGTATTTGAAGACAAATTATAGGGAAATTCATTTAAACCCATGTTATGTGGCAGAATATAAAAACAGACAGTCCTATCTTTACCAATTTTTTACAGCCCTCTTAATTCACTTTGCTTCCAGCCACCCCTTCCCCACAAAACAGGTTTTACCCTCTTCTCCCTCCAGCTCCACAAGGAGTGAGTACCTGAAGTGGCCCTGGGGCACATGACCGATGGCCACGCACCTACCCTCTCTCTTGCCACAGTGTTAATATCAGTCCTGCTGGATAGTTAAGCAAGATGCCCTCGCTCCCAAGCTTAGCACATACCCGGTGCAAGTGCACCACAAAACAGATGCCCAAATTGTGCTTTACAGACTGCAGAGCCCTTGCTGTGCACGTGATGCCACCACCTCTTGCTTGCAGGTGCCAGATTTATTTAAAATACAGCTTAAAACATGACATGAAAAATTAACATTAGTAAAGCACAAAGGCAAATTCTGATTGTCCAAGGGTCAGTCACGATCATGAATGGGAAGGGTGATAGTTAATGTGAGCCTGAATGGCAGCCGAGATACCGCTGAAATTTTCCTAAGAGTCAGTCAGCACTGCAACTGTTCAAACTTACTGCATTAGAAGATTAAAACCTTCTTCATTCACACAATCACTCTGCATTAAGTAACATATTGTTACAGTCCCCATAGCCTAAGAGTCCAAAGTCCTGTTTTGCTTACAAAGTAAACACGAAGCTTCAAACAGGGAAGAAAAAAATGTTCATTTGTTTAAGACACATGCAGAAAAGCTCTAAGTATGATAATTCTCCATAATGTGCTGGTACATTTACTGCAGAATATGTTAATAAGAAAAAAAATGCCTTAATATTACGTCTTACTCTTGCATTCTACTGAATTTTTGCTAAAAGCAGCAAGATTATATCTTTTTTTTCCCCTACAAATTACCCAGGCAATACATAACACTGCCACAAAAATATTTAAGTCATTCAGATACAACAAGGGCACACATATACTATGGCAATACAGTCTCTAGACAAATACATAAGTAATGATAAGCATTTTCATTAGCCTGCCTTAAAAAAATGTTTTAAGGGTGGAAAAAAACCTATGGGATAACAAATCCCACAGATTTGCATTCCATGGAAGAAGTAATATGCCTAAATGCTCACATCAGATATTTCTTCATGTGTTCAGAAGCACAAATATAGGATTGACAAGATGTTAGTTACCTGAGAGAAATGGTACTTGGCATGTCACTGAACACCAGTTTTATGTCCAAGAAATATGCATTTGAATGTATCCAAGTGATACATTTTATGCAGTTTGTTAGTGAAGTATTAAGGTAGTACATCGGGGAGAGGCGAGGGGGCTTCAATCAAGATCAGAAATGCAACGGTTTTAAGATTTCAACAGCCACATCTACATGTCATACTGCAAGTACTATACATTTTATTGAATAAATTAGTAGATTTCATCACTGAATGCAAGTCACAGAATTAAGAGTTCATTTATGGCTCTTAAGAGATAATAACCTCAGCGGAAACAGAGTTGGCTTTGAGAAGAGGGACTGATGGCATGCAGCGGTGACATATTTACAGAGGCCAGGAACAGATTTCCAGGGAGGAGAAGTGAAGCTTCAAAGGGGTGAAGCTTCAAAAGAAGGCACAGCCAACCTAATGTTGAACGGCTGCCACAGACACGCTCCTGCTCACCCTGCGAGTCTCACTCTCTCCATCCACACCAGCTCTACAGCCCTCCCAGACCCTTCACTGGCTCCATGGGCTCAGCAAATCCACCCAGCAAACCAAAGGGTCCATCAAGCACAAGAGCTGTCATGAAGCGAGCAGAGGGAACGGGCAGCTGGGAGGAGGGGGGACACCTCTTCCAGCAGCAGCAACCTGCCTGGTAGGGTCCCATCCACCTTGCAAAGTCTCAACCCTACTCTTTCACCAGTTCCTCTCTTAAGCCTCAGGGTTCTGAGTCTGTTCTGTGTCTACATCAACTGCTCCCAGGTTGCTCCTCAGTGAAATACTTTTAGCTCTCTCCAAAGGCAAAGTAGGATGGATAGATGTAGTTCCTTGCTTGTCCAGAAACTTGGGAGGGGAAGGAAGGGGTGGGAGAAAAAGTGCCAATCTCTATCACATTCACTGACCTCCTGTGCTGTTCCTAATACAATCTTTCCACTGCCTCTGACTATAAATGAAGCCCAGCTTAAAATGTGAAGTGTTTTGTTTGAGAGCATTAAGCAACTTCCCAGAAAGCTTCTGAATCCTACACATCAGACCTCACATCCTTCCGTGAGCCATGTGCACGCTCCAGCAGCTCAAACACCCACTGGTCTCTTTATCTACAGTCCAGGTTTTCAAATGAAGCCAACACCTCTCAACAGTCTCTCACCAGGCCTCAGTTCGCAGGGACGACTAGCAAGATCCTCTCCTAATGTTAGCCTTAAGCAAAAGGGACGAAGAAGAGACAAGATCCTCATGATCTCCCACTTTTATATGACGTATTCACATGAATGGAATGTTATACACAGTTGGTCAGTTTCTTGGTCACCGGTTTCTCACTGCCCCTCTCCGAGATGTCCATCCATGCTTATCAATAACCTCGCATTCCATTGCTATGTTTACCAAAACATGTATCTGGTTCTCCAGGAAAATGCAGCTAATATGAAGGCTTTAGCTGACAGGCAAATTCACTAAAAGAGAAACTTGGTTTTAACAAATCCAGGATAGAGGGGCAAGAAAAAAAAAAAAAAAAAGATAGCAGACCTTCTCTTTAGAAAAAAAGTGGAGGTTTAGGCTATATCATTCAAGAAGAAATGGTTCAGTTTACCTCAATTTATTTCAAAGAAAAAAAAATACAGCAGTCTACAATCACAGGAATCTGGGGCTGGAAAAACTACTAATGAAGAGTAGTGTTAGAGAACAATAATAATGAGATCTTTTTGGCAAATCAATATAATAAAAAGGCCCTTCTGTATTTTCAGTGTTGTGTGAACTCCTCACCTGGTGACTCCTTCTCTCAATGGCTTATCACAAGCATTTCTGGGACAGGCATGAGCTCCAGTGTTCCTTTTTACACGTGGAAAAACTGTGGCACAGGGTGTCTTTGGGCACGTCTGCTCACAGCCCAACGCTCCACAGGCCATGCCCAGGACACTCGTCTTGCAGCTGTAGGGTAAGTCAGCACAGCTCAGGCACAGCACTAAGAGACCAGGTTCATCTCGCACCTGGTTAGCTTAGCGTGCAAGTTTGCCTGCATTCACCCATGCTGAAAAGCCCTGACAGACTTCCCAAGCATCAAACAAGCTGCCCAGGGATGACTGATTCCTATTCCAGAGACTGTGGCTCTGATTTGGACCGTTCCTTTGTTTAAGGCTGCATCCTTTGATCCATGTCCAAAAGAGAACACAATAGCTAAAGCTCCATCTTCAGCAACAAGATGCTCCAGTTCCATCAGCCCCTATATCCAATGGAATATTGTCTAGAGACTCAGAGCTACTACAGATACATGCAAAGAAGAAACAAGCAAGCAAAGAAAGGAAAAAGTCAAACAGGCACAAGTTAGATTTGAGTTTAAATAAGACAGCAATAACTTTGCAGCAGATATACAAGAAACCTTCAGGGATATGACTTCAGTACGTGATGAAGAAAGCTTTTTGACATCTGCAATCATGATCTAGTAGCCACAAAATGCCTTTTTTTTTTTAATCCCTACTTAAGGACATGAATCTGGAAAGCTGACTGGTTATCATCATATTGCAGTTTCAGCAAAGACCAAACTCTATTCACGGCCTCAGGTAGTCCCTTAAAGACCAAGGCTGTGAGTAAACTAGACTGAGAAGGAGACGCTGAGGAAGCACTGCTGACACCAGGCTGAGCACTGAAAGAGAGGTCTTCAGTCTCCAAGGAAAAATACATTCGGATAAGTTGCAGGCAGATCTGAGCTTGTCTGCCTGTCTCCAACTAGGTGTGCGTAAGTCAGATGTATTCAAGGAGCTGTGCGCAGCCATAGTACACAGCAGCAAGCACTTCAGACCTGATCTAATTCACCTTGCTTTGATGATTTTGTGTTGGTTTTTTGGTTTGTGCTTTTTGTTTGTTGTGTTTGGTTTGGTTTTTTTTACTTTATCTGAAACATCAACACTACATCATTTCCAGAATAAGGCTGGACTGTCTCTCGCAACTTGAACTATGTCAACACAAGCTCACATCTGTTTAATGGACGCAGCTCTGCACCTACAACTTTGGCCCCTTGTATTACTACAGTATCCCACTGCACGGTTACTCAGTAACCCCAAAATGCCATAAAATGCTGCTGCAGGAGTAAGAAAGAATTTCACCAAAGTCAGGTAAAGGCTAAGACCCAACATAGCTGGGTCTCCAAATACTATAATTGTAAATACAGCTAAGGCTCAGGCTGTATTTAAATGCTCATACTATAAGGGAACAGAATTTGCAGAGTCTGCAGAGCCCCAAAGGCCCACGACAGCCTCGTGGCAAACTCCAAGTGTGCTCAGTTTGAAGTGGGCCCACATTTTCCCATGCATCACCCAAGCATTTATTTTTCAGTATTTTGACACAAGAGGCAATGAGGCTTATTTTCTACCTTTAATATTTTGCATATCAATAGGAGAAAGATATCATGCCTTTTGGGAAAGAAGCAATATGTGTGTCATTCTGATTTCCACCTGCAGGCTCTCTTCTTCCTAACCAAAGAAAGAATTAAAATAATGCAGCTTCAACTCCTTACATATGAAAAGTCATATGAATAAAAATAAACTGCTGGTATTAATGAATTAACATCTAAAAGGAACACTTTAAAATACAAACTAAGATATTCTAAGCTCTTTCCTTTAGCATAAACAATTACATACTTCATTGGAAGCTGACCCACATTTAATTTTAAAATACAACTTGTGTTTAATACATATACAGTCCTGCACTCTAACAATCTCATATCAGAAATGCAACAACAGCACTGCATTTTGGAAATCAAACTATCCAGGCACAGATCAAAGTCAACCCTAACACATTTTTTTCTGCCTTTAAAATTAAGAGAAATAAAATAAGTGGCTTGAACCTATGTGAATCATTGTTCAGTGAAAGGATAAAGACCAGTAACTTCTATGAAGGTTTATTATCTCAACTCTGAAGATGCTGCAAAGACTGAAGGTAATAAAATGTTTTATGAACAACTTCACTTTGCTCGTTCTTATATAACTGAGTTTATGTGGACACCTTGGCACAGAGATGCTAGGAACCTGTAGGGAACTTCCTGCACATCCACTTTCCAATGTATTAAAGAAATCATCTGGTGTGAGTCTGAACCTTATGAGCCTTCAATTCAAAACACAATCTCTTCTGATCCAAAATCCTCAAGAAGCACATTTCTGAAAACACTATAAAGCAGCAAGTGACATGCAATAAGATAGTGATCTCCAGTCTAAAGCTCAACAGTTACATTTTAATTTACACTTGAATATTTTAATGTCGTTATCCATTCAGTAAATTAACTCAAGATGCAAGACTAAAAAGACAAGATGCATAGGGAAAAAGGTCACAAGGTCCACAAAAGTTAAGAACTTCACTTGTGTTTGAAGCATCAGCATTATGTTGTTGAATGCCACAGCTCTCATATAAAGGAATTGCTTAATACATTCCCATTCTGTTTGAAGGGAAATTAAATTTACATTCTTTGGGAATATGGTATTGTAATTAGTTCATGACTTGATTACACTTTGAAGTGAGCCAGGACTGCATATAGCGCATACAAATTAGTTTAGTTATGGCTACCTGGCTAAAGAAAAACTACAGAGTTAAGAACAAAGTTAGAGACAAAGCCAGGGCAGTCCCTCGGAGCCTTCAGGGTGCACATGCAAAACTTCAAACTCAAATCTAGTCTCTGGACTTAGTGATGTCAGGTGTGAACAGAAATAAAACCACAGCCTCCTAAACAACTCGTTGGTTTTGAAAAGACAATCTTCCCATCTCCGCCCATGCCACCTGTAGGGCAACTGTTAACATTGAACCTAAAAAACCCAATAAAAGATACAAGATCTCCTACCCTGGCTTAATTTGCCAGTATGATTTATTCCTAGTACTTGTAATTTTTTTAATTTATTTTATAGACAGCCTGAGTTTTACATCATCTACCAAGATTCTCTCTTCCACCCAGATGATTAAATTCCCCAAGTTCACATTAAAGACACAGAAAAATATCAAAATGTACAACATATATACAGTGCATCTAAAATTGGCCAAACCAAAAGATAGTTGGTATGATTTAAAGAGAGCAAGGAAAGCATTTAAACCTAAAACTGATTCCCAAGACAGCACATGAAATCAGAGAAGTCTCATACTTTCAAAATGCAAAAGCTGCTTAGGGTACCAGATTTGATTCTATGTATTGAAAATCCTTTCCACAGGATATGCCAGTCAAACTGGACAGCTTATCTGCCACGTTCTCTGGATCAAAGGTGGGTAAGGACAAAAATACCACATGCCATCATGTGCCAGCAGATGTGCCTGGATCAATAAATGCAAATACCATCTCAGAGCTTGCACGTTCCATTCCAAGTGGAAAACACATCTCCAGCCTTATCTTCATTAATACAAACAAAAGGATACTTACAGGCAAAGAAAAAAACCAAAACCTTTATTCTACTGCCCGGCTATGCTAACAACAACTTTCTTCTAGTGAAAAGGAAGGAAGAATGCAACACACAAAAGGCAAGTTATGCCACTACACACGCTGATGAAAACACACATTTTCATAATAACAAACATAAGGAATTTGATGAAAGCAAAACTAAGAACATGAATACACATAGTACAGATGCCACAGATCATCATAACAAGCTACTTGCCCTGGCATAGGCCATAAACATTTCTTAATTTTGGCTTAAAAATCGTGATGGTCTGAGATTTTCCTTCAGTGGCAGGATGGAGTTTGTTCAGAACACACTCACTCCTTTCAGGGGAGCTCTGCCAACATCTATACAGACTTTCAGGATGTAAAGATTTCCTTTGGCATTTGCTTAGACGGCACAGCTACCCAGCCTCTTCTACTGGAAACTGTTACGGAACTTGTTACTTATGTATTTGTCTATCAGGCTGTAAATGTATGATCCCTTTTCATGGAAAAAAGGAGCCTGGAGATTCAGCCGTATACAATTTCTGTACAAAACAGTCCCAGCATCTGAGAATAACACCACACATTTCATCATGTACGACAGAAAACAATATCAACCTGTACTGTGTAAGAATATGAAGCCAAAAGGAGGTATTGCACCTATCACCATCCACACAAAAAGAGTGCTATTTTTTCCTTTTACATATTTAGAGTGCAAAATTAAACAAATAAAAAGAACACTGCATAATTTAGCTTTCATTTTCTATCAAATTGCTCATAATTGTAACCATAAAATGATAATATTCTACCATATGTGCATCTGCAAAGCCGACAAAAGCACTGGTCAGCCCCTGCAAGAAGAAAAATGGACCTGCCGCTCCATCTAGTGACCTTGCTGGATATTACCGCTCTCCTCATTGCACAGAGCGCTTGTCAAATTTCGAGGTTAATTTTGTTACAGAAAGGGATCTAACACATCACTTTGAAACACGAAAATGCGCCTGCTACCCCTCTTCCTCAAGTTACACCCCCCTCCATCCACAAAGGCAGCCACGGCTTTACATAAAACACCCATCACTGGAAATACTTGCTGTTTTCATTTGCAGGCCTTTGTGAGAATTAAAAAAACCTTTCACAGTAGCCACCGTTGCTGTTTACACAAAGCCATTTGTTGTATCAGGACTACTCAATATTAAAACAGCCATGTTCTTTACTCTAATTTGACAACAGAGCTCCTGGCAGAAGCCTGAGCAGAGATAAGGTGCTTTTAGCCTATATGGGAATTGAGGTGTCTGAGAAAGAATGCTCAGCCTGTTACATTTGGACACAGTAAGAGGAGTTATTTAGCAGGATAGATGTGAGCTCAGAGTTGGATGCATGGAGGAAATGGGATGGAGAGGCAAAAGCGAAATGGAATGTAAAACCTGAAATCACTGAGAGCAGAGCCACAGCACCTCCATCTCAATTAAAGAACACGCATAGTAAATCAAAAAGGTGTCTGCTTTGCAGGGAATGAGAATTGTAAGATCACAAAACATCAGCTCATTTTATAATGAAGCTAATCAGGTTTGGTCTCCGTTACTACCAGAATAGAGATCACCTGAGAATACACAGTGGTGTCTGTCTTGTTGCTTCCTCGTAGGAAACAATCAATCATCACTCTTAATGTTATATACTCGATGTCTCTCACTGAACCTTTTCCTGCAGCCCTCAAATGGGAATAACGCTGACAGAGAGAAGCAGACTCTCCTTCAGCCAAGCTCCCACCAGTCTCGAATGAGATTCCTCGCTTGGGTCCGCACTGGAAAGGAAACCTGGCTGCTACAGGGAATTCTTTTGTTTGCCGCTTCCTCACACGGTTGCCTCTCTCTATCAGTTTGTGTCAGGCTTGAGTATTTCAACTTTTCCCCGCTCCCCCTGCCGCCTTTTAAACTAGAACATACTCAGGAGCACGTAGATTTTAATCTGACCATCTGCAAATGGTGCAAGTGGAGAGATGAAAAATCTGTAAATGTTGCTGGACTGAAATAGAAAAAAAAAAATAAATACCAGTGAGCCAAGAAATCTTCCCTCGTTGTGGAACTGCCTTCAGTGTTATAGCTAGAACAGCACAGAATGTAAAAACTGCTGATCATTCTAGATAATTTCATTTTTTATTTTAAAACTATTGCTATTTTGACAGTCTTTCTAACCTTGTGAGAACACAATCTGTTTGCATGCTGTTGATGAGAGAAACACAACACTCCTTTTCCTAAAAAGGCAGCTGAGGTCAAATCAAGCTCCATACAAGCGCACTAATACTAATTGTAAAGGAGATGTCCCCATAGCCCAAAAAGGAAAGTATTCCATGTCAGAGCGCCCCAAAGGCTTTCTTTTCCATCATGTGCTGTTCACATCTCTAATTAGATAAGTATTTCAGAACGACAAAGACCTCAGAAAGTTGGTCCTTTCTTGAAAAAAAATGGCCTTAAACATGCCAAACTAAAAAGCACTGTTTCACCGAACTGAAGTCACTGAAGAAAAGATTTAATAACAGCCTCATTATAAGGTTCATTGTTGTAGGACTATTTAATATACAAGATTAACACATCTTATCTCCCACTTCAACTGAAACCTATTATACCCCTCATTAATACATGCACGTTTCTACATCATTTACAGCACTAAAGTCTGAAATAGTATTGTCTGAAACAGGGTGTGTTCTGCTGCTCTTCCTGGTGGTAGGTTGTTTTTACAATAACAATACTCAAAAATAAGCCTTACAGCTCAAAATGGAAGACATGCCTAGGTAAAGAGAGCTGTTTAAAAACAGAAATAAATGAAAAGTAAAAATCATTCACTTTGCCATCACTCCAGATTTCATTTCTTGACTTCAGTTCCCTCACATCCAGACCAAAAGGTAACATATCTATATATCATTAAAAAAGGAAACTTCTACCTTCCCACCCTAGCGAATAATTATATTTTTCCTACTGACAATTTGAGATTTAGAAGTAAGTAAAGTGAACCACAGCCCCTCAAATTACCAGGCATTTAAAAATTCTTCAGATCTGGATCATCAGAGAAGAAAAGGAAGCTGTATGTACAAATAGTACAACACTGCCCCAGATTACATACATTTGTGTCTGTAGATACACTAGGACAGAGCAGAACAATGTACCTTAATATTATTTGAAGGAGAGGAAATCAGATAAGGAAAAACACACATTTTTACGTTCTCAGTAGACCAAAGGGACCAGGTTGGCCCTTATTCTTGTACAAACAGAAGAACTGTTACGAGCCAGATAAACACAGGACTGGGCAAGACAGAAAATTTATATTGGAAGTATTTCAGGACAAAGAATACGCATTCGTCCAGCAACTGAAAAAATGGATTCAGGTGTTTACAAGCTTTTCCATACTTCTACCACCAAGCTCCAGACAAATAAAAGGACAAGATTTTTCAGAGTTCTCCTAAGCTGTGAAACTGTTCTCTACAGGAGGCTGTGAAGGTTTAAAGTTTACATGGACTCAGCTAAACAAATAAATAAAAATAACAAAAAGTCCACCCACTGCTACCAAATTCAGACACACGTTCTGGCTCCATCTTCCAATCACAGTTTTGTGGACACAGGGAGACTTTGCTGCAAGTATTGCTACTTGCTTATCCTATCCTTATATTCCACCGCATGGTTACGGCCACTGTCAGAGATGAAAGCCTAAATTTGGTGGTTTGACCCAGCACAGATGTTTCATGTTGTCATCATAACATAATTAACAGGTAAAATATATTACAACTTGCTAAGTATATTGAAGATATAACCATCTGAAGAGAATTGCTACCATTCATGAACTGTTACAAAACAGGTTAACAAAATTCCCTCACTGTTGACTTTCTGCAGCTACCCTATCCAACAAAAAGGCTTCCAAATCAAATGGTTAATATTTACTGAAGAGGAAGAAAACAAATCACCTGGAATGACTCAACTGGGGGGTATTGATTGCAAAGACTTAACTTCCACGAGTCAAATGTACAGCTTCTGGGATTTTCTACTGTCCTTTCTAAGACAAAGATGCTTACTCCGGGTGATTAGTTTTGTAGTAGGAAAAGGGTCTTGCCAGGAAAGGCCTGTTCCCAGAGTGACACTGACTCATTCACCTTTACTGTTGTTGTTTTGGAAGTTTACAGTACTTCAGGTAAAAAGAAGTTCCGTGAGACTCTGGAAGTACGATTTCCTGGAAGAAACAACACTCATCCCTGCATCCTCACATTTATTACCACAGTAGAATATATACTGGTATACTGGAGGTCTTCTCAGCTTGTTACACAGAGCACGCCAAGATATCCAGATGGACAAATGTCAGCCAAGGAAATCTAATGTTTTGGTGAAGAAGAGAGAAAACCTCTTCTCCATAGCTAGCACTTTCTTATCCCCATAACAGTTACCCATTCCTCTTAGAGAAACACTGGTAAGTGTTAGGCTTGAGGATATCAGTGCTGGAGGGCTGTTACTCTGGAAGACAGGAATTCCGAAATATAAACTCAGAAGTGCTCATAAGAAGAAAAAATAGCTGAAAAGAGTTTGCATAAAGACAGTTACTGGCAGCAAGAAAACGATACTTTCAGATATCCTCCTCTCACACGATTAATGTTTGAATAAGCAAATAGCTCTTTGGCAAATTCTTTACTTATTGGAATAGAGTCAGAATCACAATCAGATGCCTCCACGCATACAGCCACTCTCCGTAAAAACAAAACCAGAAAAACCTGTGACCCAGTGGGTCTGCAGATAATATGGGGCTCACCACAGATGCCTGGAAGAGCTTAGTCAAGTCGGGTACTGAAAAGTATATATTCCCATGATTATAATAAGGTTCTGAGCCATCAAGCCAAATATACTACACTAGAATATTTTATACAATAGGGGATACAAATCAGAGAAATTAGGTGTATTTTCCAGACCAAGAGGTCATCAGTGTAACCTACACAACCAAGCTGTATGGGAATGCCTGTTTCTGACCGACAAGTAGGAAAGGAAAATTAGTATATGTGAACACATGGCAGGTGCCCTAGATGTGACTGGCTTTCAAAAAGAGGTCCATAACATAAACAGATAAATAAATCGAGAGAGCTACTTTCCTCGCAGAAGTTCAAAACATAAGACAGGAAACTGTTCAGTGAACCAGAACAGAAGATCCTACAGGTCTCAAGTGGTACTTCTGCCAAGGCCCAGGCACAAAAGCATGAACATTCAGTGAGGTGTTCTCATTGATAAACACTGTGGAGACCACTGAGGAGTGATAGCACCCGAAGAATTAACTTCTGAAGTACAGGATTAATTTAGAAGTCAATGCTGCAGCACAGCTGCTCAGTATCTCTCCTTAATTTCAACAGATCAAGGTAACACCGATTCCTTTTCCATCTCAAACGGAAACTTGCTCCTGTGCTAATAGCTAGGAAGCGTCATCACTGCAGTATCTGAGCAGCTTACATGTATCAATGCACTTATTGTCGTTACCCTTGTATATTCACCCTACAAGGAAGGACACATTTCAAAAAGTGGAAGGTGAGCTACACAGAAGGTACATGATTTAAATACCTCCACAGAAATCTGTGCAGCACAAGAGAATTCACGTGTCTTAGATGTCAGAGTGCTTTCACAACGGCTTGCAATGCACCAATATCAGGACCATCTTCTGACCTGTTGTGCCCTGTGCTGGTGTTGGGGCTTTGTGGTCAGTCTCCCTAATATTCTGATCTCTAGCTAAACCAGAAAAAAAAATTAAAATAAAAAGGAACCTGTGTTTTCCTCTCCTTTAGATAGTTTTCACTAATAAAACATTTTAGATATTCTCTCCTTCCCCCTCTAAGGATTAAGGTGAGAGAGAACTGAAGCAAGATAGGGGCAAAAATTAAGGCAGTAACTGTACCATAACACATCTGCCTCTGAAGTGAGAGGGAACAGACAGCACCAAAACATCTTCAAATGTGACAGGTTGTTCTGCTACCAATCTGCACTAGCAGGTGAGACATGTCATTCCGTGACAAGTATCAGAAATAAAGGAGCTTAATGTAACTGCAAATGTTTTAAATGATTTTTCTCTATCATGCAACAGGAGACGTCAAGCAGTTCTAACAAAATATGTGGAGATTTTTCTCCCCTGAGCTGCAAAGCTTTAAAATTAGCAGTTTGTGTGTGCTTGTTCTTTTAATGTCTGCATTTATTAAGCAGCAAAACAACCATGCATCTGAAATGCCAGAGAAATATGGATCCATAAATAATGCCACATTCCTACTTGCACCTAATCTAAATATTTATGTAGTAATTTACCAGCAAAAGATGCAAACTATTCTTTAAATGTTACATTGTATTAAAGGTTAACTATATGACACATTTTATTATGAGGCTCTGAATTATGCTTAAGACAAGTTTTCGGTTTCAGTGGAAGTTTTAGTGCTGAAATGGATGGACAGAGGCAAGGAAGTTTAGTCACCTCACAAAGATGAATGCTGAAGTTCAGACTTCTTCAATATTTTTTCAGTCTGCATAGCCATAGGCCATGCAGCTCAGCAGCATACTGATTGAGAGAGGAAGGGCCACCTTCTTCACAACTAGAATAGCTAGAAATAGATCTATTAGTGAGGCATGGCTCTTATGGCAAGACTGATGATGCTGAGTTTCACTTAGAAAAGCAGCCTCTACTGAAATCAGCACCAAATCAAAAACCTGCGCACACACTGCTGAGAGAAACGCTAAATCTAACAGCAGCACTGCCCTCAGTATAAATACATGCCCTCGGATTTCGTAACATAAATGCTAGAGGTAGCCTTTGTCAGTAATGTAACGCTTCTCCCCCCAGTACCTTACGCAAAAATTCATGATCCACTCTTCACTCAGCCCCACAGTCCAGCTTCTCTTTTACTTCCTATCCTTCCTATCCTGCTACAGTCATCATCACATATTTATGGTCTTAACTGTTCCTTTTGGTTCCTCCTTGAGCTCTCACCTTCATGCCCTCTGTACCTAAAAACTTCAATATTAGATACAGTTTCCAACTTCTCTCCTATTTTCTTTCCTACACAAGGCTTTCTTTAGAAATATTACTTTGCTGACTTCGTTTCCAATTCTCTTGATCTCTACGTGATCTTCCACACTGAATACTTTCTTCGTGTCATCACTTTCCTCAGATGCAAGACCTTTGAAGCTCACTACAGATTCAGCCATGTAGGAACTGATACAAAGATTTTCTTGTGTTTTGCTTTTTCACTAACAGAGTTGCTTCCATTTACACCACACCGAGCAAGACCTGTTCTTTTGTGATCGTTTTGCCAGACTTTCCAAGGTTGTAAAATGGGGGGGGGGGGGGAACACATAAGTGGTGCTGTAGGAGGTAAGTATATTCTAGCTTGGAGAATGAGAACAAATTGCGCACTATTGCAAATATTACCACTTCCTACCCTGAAACCCTTGCACAAAGAGAAATTCACCAGCCCTAAGTACAAGGTATTCACAAATAAACATTATGATGCTTTTAAAATGCACTCAAATAAGAACATAATCAGGAATAGTTAGAAAACACTGCCCAACTTCTTTACATTTCATTTGTGACCATTAAAGCACAGTCCTCTAATTCACCAGCAGAAAAGGCTCATTTTTTCCAGATATAGCTTATCAGACAGAGTAACATGAGGAGATCCATTAATGTTCCCTGCTTCAGCGAGACATGAAGTGCAGACATTGATAGAATCTGCATTTTTGGTTCTCATATGTTCTGCTTGAACAAGCTTACCGATCTGAGGCAGCATTTTCAGACAGTGGTTATTTTGAACACCACTGGTCTCTGGGACTATCCTTTTTCTGCACCTTGCCATACTCAGATCAAAGAAACTTTGGAAGAAAAATGTAAGAAGCTGGAAGCATAAATAGTCATTCTTAAGATGTGGTAAAACCTTTCATTTCAATGATATCCAGAAGTATTCAGAATGTATTACAGCTGATCAATGCAGAAAAGAGGTATAGAATGCTACTGAAAATAGACCTTATTTGTATGCATGCCATACAAATATGTTAAAATATGTAGTTAAATATGTTGTTGGAGTTAAGTAGCTTTCATTGAAGAGAATCATTGCAATTATCAGTGGTAATAGCAAATCCTCTCTTCCTGTTCCAAGAACTACAGCAGGAAACAGCCCTGTTAAAAATATTTGTCTAGCACCAGCTATAGTGTTCCTATTTGTTACTCCTAAGTGTACAACCTGTAACAAAAACAGGTGGCTTTTTTTCTCCCCCAGCATTACTCAATGTACTTAGAATATTTCGTCAACAAATGTCTGCTCCCATATTTTGCTACAAGCCTTTTCTGACTACAGTCCTATCTCCTTGGTTTACAACTGGAACACAGAATTAGGCATTTCTAGTAAACAGATAGCATTAGCTTTTCATCACAAAAAGCTCAATTAAAACCCATTTGAGAGAAGCTGAGCCACTACTACTTCACTGTGTTTTTTTCCATTCCCTGCCGCTTGATAGCTAGGCTGAACATTAACTCTTGTAAACACTAATATACAAAGCCTATGTACAGACCTATCTATAGCAAATGCATCTACCAGTTTTGTTGCATGGGGGAAAAAACAAGCAGAAAAAAAAGGGGGAGGAAAAAGAAAAGAAAGAAAAAAAGGCATCGACATACAGACATAGTTTCTTCACGATACCCACATGTTTACTTCTTGCATATTTCTTTTGGAAATGGTAGAGGTGGAACTGTCTATTCAATTTCTTAGATTTCACTGTGCACCTCCTGTTTCTTAGAACATGGCAAATACTGTCTCTACACAATATCCCTAGTACTTATAATGCAAAACACTTTATGACACTTCTAGCTCTGGGAGAAGAGAAAATGAAGCATGAAATAAGAAATATACTAGCAGAACAATAT
This sequence comes from Patagioenas fasciata, assembly GCF_037038585.1. NCBI lineage: Eukaryota > Metazoa > Chordata > Aves > Columbiformes > Columbidae > Patagioenas > Patagioenas fasciata. Next base: position 77,249,064 of record NC_092560.1, on the reverse strand, counting down.
TCATTGACACTGGTAAGTCTGTATACTGCTGCACCAGGCAAGTATTAGTATTTGGGGGGGTTTAGGCTTTTTTTTTTTTAATATAAGTTTGCCCAGCTTTTCTGATGTCAATAGTATGTCAGTCCTTGCAGCTTTTCTCATGTAACATGCAACCCAGAAGCCAAATTCATCAAACCATGCTCAAATCCAACAGATTTTTATGTTCTCATTCAAATGAAAAATATATTTTTTTTGGCTATCTGATGTATGAAATTCTCCTCACACTTCTTCATAAATCCCCTGCCCCTGCAAAAAAAAGATGATCACATTTTTGGAAGAATCTGAGTCCAAACACAGAACTAGCAATAATCTTTTCTTTCCTAGCAGGAGTGAAGAACTAGCAATAATATTTTCTTTCCTAGCAAGAGTCAAGATAACAGATTCACAAACAATATAGCCATAAACACAGAAAAAACCCATAAAAGAACATCCTGACTGACCAAATATTGACCTTAGTTGAAAAAGTTTTTAAAACTTATTCTTTGTTTCTTGTTGTCTGTACTGAAATTGAAAGAAAATGTCACCACAAAAATCATACTCTTACAAGTTCAGTACATACCGGCATAGACAATTTAACCTTGTGCTAATTTGGTGAGCCTTACGCTGATATTGAATAATATGCTCTTGCACTCTTTTTAATTCACAAATGCTAAAATTCACTCGGAAACATAGACAGGCAATGACAGAACTCGAAGTGGTCACATCTAACAAGTAGAAGTTGGGAAAACTAACAATTAAAAGGAAATTCATGGCAGACACAGAGTAAATATTTTTTTAGGGCAGAACCTCGGTGTCAAACAGAGATTTATCAGAATCAGCTGTTAACAGCACATCCTGATCTCATGTTTGGCACAGAAGTGATGGGGGACTCCACAGAAAACACATGGAGCCTGGCACTTCTGCAGCAGAGACCCAAAGCAGAAGCAGATTTACCTACATCAGCTAATCAAGACTAGAATGGATCAGACGTGACCACCTAGTGCCTCATGCCACACTTGCAAAAAGGTCTGAAAACCGCAACTTGCTTTTCCGTTGGACTATAATAACCAGTACAAACCCCTTCAGATTCCACCTTTCCAACAGCTCAGAGGAGAGATTGCTCTTGTTTTATTTTCCTAGGAAGACCCTTACATATATTAGAGGAAGGGGCAAAACAGATCAGCACATCATTGGGTGAACTACAGTTAGAAATTTGGCTAGAAGTCATCACAGCTAACCAACAAAGGCTTAAGTCTTTTATTACCTATTTGCTTGAATAATACATCAGACTCACACTAATGTAATAGGCAACTTCGAATACAAAGCCGTGATTTACCAAAAATTGTCTCATCAGGAATTACTTAAAATAAAAAAAAGGTATAAAATAAGTGACAAAAAAGCAAAGATAAATGTTACAATATTCATAACCACCAGGCCAAGCATAATAGTGACAGTGTTATCGCTGCAGCATTGGGAATTTACACTGTGAGCAAATAATAAACATTTTTAAAAAATCACTCATTTATCTCCACTTTTGTGTTTTCTTTCACTGGCTGTGGGAAGGATAATCCACACCTGCAGCTTTACCTTCCTTCAAATCTAACTGGACTTTCTGTGAAAGAAGAAGTTGATATTTCGCAGCTTCTGAACCATTTTCAAAGCTTACCGCTTTGGTCCTGATATATTTCCAAAGTACAAAAGGAACTATCCCACATACCCTTCACATGCAAAAAAAAATATACAATTTAGGACATCAAAAGAATTTTCTCATACTTTGCAGCAACCTTATTTCTAGACTGCCACAGAGGACAATAGTATTTCATTCAGTTTCCTTAAGGCAGGAGGGATGGGACATTGCCGGGGAGACAGCAAAACCAAAACACAACTTTCAACACCTAATGTAGGTAATGTTACACAAGTACATTTTTCATTTTTCTCCTGAAAAAAAGTATAAATAAAAATCATGGGGCCTTAGTCATAAGCAGCAATACTGAAAAAAGGTGCTTAATGTAATCTTTGCATTAAGCATAGTATACATTTGGTACTAGCGTCTTGCATTTCTTGCTACATTAATAAAGATGTTGACTAACCACGCTAAAATAATCTCATGCCACAAACCCCATGCACCACTCATCACAGCTGAGATGCTGACATTTGCTGCAGGGCTAGTACTGCTGCACTGAACTTCAGCACATAATCCACCTCCTTTCTAATTTAACCAGAATCTATTCTAGTCTGTAGAAGAACTGCAATCTTAACTGCACAATATGTATATTTTTCCCTTGATTGCGCCTACTTGTTCTTTCAAGGGCATTCCCATTAGGAACAAACACTTCTCCATCCTCTCTCCCCCTTAAAGCAGAGTGAAAATAATCATATCAAGGGAAACTTATTACTGTTTCCAAATTGCGTCTGGCTCTCAGCAGGCACACTCTCCAGGCAACAGTTTTGCCGCTACATTATGACTAATTTTTTTTTTTCCTGGTGACATTTTGTACTGTAAGTAGGTAGAGGAAGGACAGATATATGTGATTTGGGATAAGACAGAACCTCCTGAGTCAAGTGAAATAGCAGTGTCTCCCCTCACTCTGCTCCCTCCTGCAAAGAAATTTCATTTTCACTCCAGAGAATGATTTCTTAGCACATTGCACCATGCACAAACATAGATCCTATCACAAATTAATTTTTTAACAGAAGGATGAAACCTGTAGTTTGTTAAATTTGGAGCTCCTGGTTACTTTGTGTAACAAAGAAATAAAAGAAAAAAGGGAAAGGGAGAGAACAAAAGAAACCCAAAAAGCAACCATTTGATTTCTGGCTACCTGGATGAAGCACACGTTGTCTAATGCTGCCATCTGCTGTCTACATAGAATAGCAATGCAGCTCTGGATGTAAAAAACAATTTTCAGGAGTATTATCCAGACCGTTCTCTTCCACAACTAGTATCTCCTGGATCACCATTTTGAAAAAACAAAACAAAAAAAGCCCTCTCCATTTCATTTTCAATTTATATTTATGGCTTTCCACAATCCTTACAAATAGATGTACCAGAGTACAACAAAATAAAATGCTGCACATGTGATTTTTAGGGAGTACATAAAAATCAATTTTAAAATTAAGTCAAGGTAAAGCCACTGAGCTTGTTTTACAACTAATTAACAAAGATGCCTCAAAGTCACAGGTAGTATCACTGAACAAAGAGAAGCTTAACCAAATACATACCAAGGAATTTAGGTATAATTTCTATCTATTTTAAGAGAAAATACATGAACACACAAGCCTCACCTACAGAGTCACATGAAATTTAGCAAGACGAAACAACTATTTGAATCAATAGAACAGCCTTCATATCTTAACAAATTCTTCTGCATAAAATAAGCTGGGGAAAGAGAGACTTCTTTGGGGACAGGGCAGAGAGACCCAAGGAGAATTGTACATGAAGAACAGAGAGCTGTGTATGTCAGAATGTCACTTCTAAACCAGGCTGGAGAGAGGTTGATAGCCATGTTCCAGCCTTTCATCTTCAAACATAAGAACAGCAGCTCTCAAGCTACCTTTAGGAAAGGCTATACACTGCCCATCTATCCACTGGCAACCCCCGCAAGCCCCACTCCTGCTTGGAAGAGCCTTAGTTTAAGGATGGGTTCAGAGGTGTATTATTTAGCCACATCACACCTCACTGAGCATCACGCTATTCTGCATTTCATCAGCCTCCCAAAGGAACCAGCTTTTCCCACCACATGCTCTTGTGTTCCTAACCTGAGTAACCAAGGTACTTGCTCCTCACATCTCCCCAGACACCAGCAGAATCCCCTTCTCCATGCAGAGGCGTCTCTGAAAACCTGGAGCACTCGTCCTGGTCCCACAACGCAGGCACGCAACCCTCCCAGATTCACAGCATCCATACCCTTCCTGCTCACCCAAGCAAGAAACAAAAGCCTTACAAAACCCACAGCTTGTTAAAGTTTTAGGAAAACGTATTACAGGTTTGATAGGAAATAAGGACTTAGTTAAAAGGCAGCTAAGCAGCAACCCAGGCCTATTCTCTAGGTGATTCTTAGATCCAGCTTCCCACTTCCTGCACAGCACCTTTTCATGTCAAATACAACACAGTCATAAGAAAGTTGCTTAAAAATCCTTTTGGCCAACAGAGAGTAAAACTGTAGAACGAAAATCAGAAGAAAGTAGTAAGAACTATACCATAGCTGAAGTATCAAATTTTAAAAAATTACTGATGCAGCCAGTTTTACAGCAGTGGTGCCACAAAGATTGTCAGGAATGACAAAGCTTTGAAGCCACAAAATCCTCTTCGAAGCTTGGCTTCAAGCAACTATCACTTTTAAGTTTCAACTATTCTGTACTGCAATTTTAAGTGAAAGGCCCTGGCAAGCCTGAAGCACTTCGAATAAAAAAATAAATAAAAAAATAATAAAAACTGAGATCCTGTGATTTAGCTCCAGTTTCAAAAAATACAAATAAAATTATTTATGCCAGGCTTATTCCTTTAACTGTATGGAGGGAAGGAATTCGTAAAGCATATGCAGATTTTTCTAAGCCATTTAAATACTGGAGATATGAAAGGCCATACTGGTACAATACAGGCCTTTCTGATTTCTGTTTCTTATGACTAGCAGGTATCATTGAGCAGATTTTAGTTATTTCTCCTTCTAATTCTCCAAAAGTAGGTTGACCTTGGTCACTAAAATCATTCCTTTGGTTAAGCGAAACAGAACACTTTTTCCTTAAGAATTCTCTGCATCCTTCAATACAGCACGCAGTCCCTGTATCCTCATTCTGGTGCCCCTTCATTTCCAAAAATGTCACAAGTCAGGAGGACAATCAAAATCAAATCACTTTTCCCTCAGCAGGTCTCCACAGGACATTCAGCTTGCTGTGTTTTCCATTGTTTTAAATCTGTAATGCCCTCTTCAATTTGTAAGTTTTTAATTGGAACCACAAGACAAGCAATTGTTCTCCCATTTCCGTAACTCTTGGGGACCCTGTCCTGCTATGGTCTTATTATTCAGCATTTTATTCCATAGGGTTTGCCAGTTTGATGCAACTGTTTTCATCCCTGTTAGTGGGGGTGTTTTTTTGTCACAATCACTAAACTCAGATTTCTAACATCCTATCCATTCTTTTACTAGTCAGACTCAAGCAAACTTCTATCACTGTTCACTGACCGTATCACTCTGCCTAAGTACCTACTGCCTTAGAAATTCAGACACAAAATGGGAAGATCGTGCTTGCTCCAAATAATTTACACTTGAATAGAAGCTTTGCAGTAAACTCTCCACCTTGTTTCTCTCCTCATCAGGATCATAAAGACAACTGCTGAAGTCTGTATCTTCTCTGAACAAGACTCCCCAACCCTACCCTGTATTAAGTCATCTAAAGGAATCCATTATCTTCGTTCAATCTTGATTGTGTCTGTATCTCAGCTGTCACTTCTTGGCTTCTCCACCTCTTGCTATCACTTCAGTACTTTGCTTCTCCACCTTGCTATCCATCCTGTTTTCAGCCTTTACTTCCATTGCTTTCTAGACTTCAAAGAGAACCTACATCTGCTTTCAAAGACGTTTTGTGCAGGAATTAACATCACCTTGCCCTCTTCGCTAATGGTTACCCTACAACCTCATCTATTAAGTTGCCATTTTTAATTATCTTGATCTGAAAGATCTTTGGGCAGCAAATGTACTTGCTAAACACTGTAAATACACATGATTAACACAAAAGCAGAAATATACTCCCAAGCAAGTCACATCTGAACCAGAAAATATAAGGCTGCAGAAGTAAAACACCAGTACTTTGAATTAAATTCCGGATGAAACAAGGCAGTAGATCAGAGATCTCCAGTGTGCCATGCTCAATATAGCTCACATTGCTACAATAAGCAGCAAGCAGTCCTCTAGCAGAATATTCCAATTGGTTTTCAAAATAAATCTCAAATAGGGGGTGTAATAATCAACTTGGTAAACTCAATTTGAACATGAAACATATTGATTTCTTCTGTGGCTAATCACCATCATGATTCTAAATTATAAAGATCAGAAATTGTCTTCTCCTTCAATGCATACAGTAAATTGCAAACCAAGAACAGCCCATAGAGCTGTAATTGCTATTCTGACAGGATAAAAACGCCTACTGGTCCTATTGTTTTTGTCAGCCCATCTCCTCTCTACCCGTTTCTTCTGCTTGTTTATTTTAGCTGTTTGTTCACCACAAATGTGAACTCCAGGGCTATAAAAAATAAAGAGCCTTTTCCAAATGTTGTCACAGAGCAGAGAGTGCATTCTCACTCCACAAAGAGGGTACCTCTTTGGATGCCCCAAAAATCTGCTTTTTCCTGCAGTAATGCATTGCACATTCTCAGCTTAGTCAATAATCAAGATTAATGACTAATGTATTCCACATATTCCAGTATGACTTCTTTGTAAGCTGCACTCCATTTCAACTGAGTATCTCCATGCATTCTGTTACGCATATCTCTTTTTTTAAAGCACAGTCATCCTGTTTCAAGTTACTCCTAAAATACAGTTTTCCCCCGAGTCCTGCAACACTTAACTTAGCCAGGAAGATAAGCATCACCAGACATATTCATTCAAACTCAGAACTAACAAGATCTATCATAAACATCATTATCAGGTTTGAGGTATTTTGTCACATTTCAGCCTCTGAATTTCACCTCCAGTATCTATTTAAATCCTAAATCCTTCAGGGTTATTGCCAGTCTGAAGTGTCTAACATCTTCGACACTGTTAATGCATACCTACTATACAACTTGGATTGTTTTCCCAACTGTATTAATCTGTGTCTTTTTTTCCAAATGTAATACTACTATTTCTGTACTCTTGGTCATTAAAAGAGGAACTCTGTTTCATAAGGGTAATGTTTCATGGAACTAATGTTTGTATTATTTGATGTAGAAAGACATGGATAATCTCAACTAAGTGTAGCTGGTACGACACCCACAAAAGAAAGCCTTACACATCTGTGTTGGTATTACTGCAGGAGAGAACTGAACTCCATCTGAAGACAGTATGTTTGAGTGAAGTACACACAGGACCCAACTTTGGGGCAGGAAGAACAGCAGAGCTTTCTTTTTGCTTTTTGAAAAAGATATCATCCTCTGAAGAGATAACATTGAAGTTGTTCATTCTGAAAAGAATCTGTAACATTCAAAGATCAGGACACGCAACACGGGAAATTAGGCTTCAGTCAATAATAGAGATTTGGTTCAAAGTAAGGATGGATGCAAATGAACGTGTAACAGGCTGGAGTTTACTAGAAGGTCCTGAACTATGACTGTCATCTTTAATGATGAGACAAATAAGGATAAAGATCATCCTCTGGTAAATAACTGTCTTGAAAATTATAGGAGGAACAAGTATTAAATATCCTGTCTTCACTTATTTTCTTAACAGCCATTTGCAAAGGGAAGGCAAGGTGGGAAAGTACGGAATGTCTTAAGAGAGATAAGATACCCCTCAGATGGTGCTTATTTTCAGCATCTACCACAAGACAGCTTCTACCTTCCTGCATTAGCCTCAAAACTACTATTTTGGCATATCTGACTACTTTAAACAAAACAAAGAAGCAGCTCGTTTGAACAGAACACCCTGCCTCTAGCATACATTACAGCATTCTTGTTCAACCAGTGCAGATTATACTTTTGGGGAAAAAACTATACTTTTAACCAGGGTAAGAGCAGCATTTTTCCTAAGCAATCTCTCACTTCTGGTGCTTTATAGTTCCTATAAGAATATCTCCCACCAAAAGGCTGAGGGCACAGGGACTATCTACTCTCCAGCATCTCTTACTGTCCATAGAACACCCCTTCATCCCCACCATTTTCACTGTATCTATATACAGGCATCACTCCCGCTTCCAAAACAAGATTGGTGGCAACTTTAGCAACTCCAAACCCTTCAGCAGCTAGATACAGCTTTGGCATTAAAAACACAGGGCTGCCATTACTTGAAAGGAGTCTGTTGGATGTCATTGTCCCCAGCATTTGCACAGATGAACTGCTAACAAAAGAATTCAGGCATATTTTAATTTGAACTCTAAAATATCCCCAAAAGCTCCCTTTCTGTGCCAGAAATTCCATCCTCATGTGTTTAAGCAAACACAAAGAAGAATTCATTTGCATTCTCCATACAAACAAGCTTTAACCACCACAAGAAAAGGTGGCCCTTCCCTGATGTCAAGGAAAGAGGACTATGTTTAGATCACTTTTTATCCACAACTGGCTGCCTGCTCACGTGAGGGCCAGGCCAACATAATCATTCTTAAGTTTTGCTATTGTAAAGAAACCCTGCTAAGAACTTGTTTACAATTTTAAAACACAATTCACATTTTTCATACCTTTCACTGTCTACATACCCCCAAACCACTACATCTCTGCATTTGTCAAACGGGGACTTTCGCATTTTATAAGTGTTCCATTGAATCCCTACAATTTAGGTCTTCTGTTAGGCCTGGATCTCACCCAAATCTGCCTGCCAACAGTAGCTCCCCCCTGAGAGTTAAGTAAGGAAAAGTGCCCTTGCATTATGCACTTGGTCAGTTCTCCCACTACATAATTACAGCTCAAACAGAAAACTGTGCACCTCCCACCAGCCAAGCAGGCCGGGTGATAAACCCCTCTGCTGGTAAGCGAGCCTTTTCTTCCCTTCCCTTGGCAGAAAGGAAGGAAGGCAAACACTTATTAATCACTGCAGGAATACAAAATTGCATATACAAAGAAAAATTCGAAAGCATACTCCAAATATTTGGAAGATGGAAGGTGGAGGGACAACTCAATAGAGCAGCCATAATCATCAGCAGCAAGTTAACCATTCTACATAGATAATTTTCCCGCGGAGGTCAGAATTCCTAGAAAACTAGGCTTTTTCTCCATTGATCAAAATTTTAAGGACAGCTGTGCAGTTCAAAACAAGTCTTTGGACACAGCTTGTATGTAGCTTCAACATACAGACTGCAACCGATCAAGAAGAACAACAAAAAAGCCCTAACAGAGGGAACAAGAAATGTAACGATTAAAGCAAAAAGAAGTCTGACTCTTGATCACATGTTCTTAGATCTTCTGAAGCAAGTTCATTTAAGGAAAGTTACCAAGGATTGCTAAGCAGAAACGAGAAAATATGTCCCTCAGCTTCCCTTGTGCTCTAAAATTACTTTCCTCCCGGGAAAGAAAAGTTTCATATACGGGTATTAAGATGTTTTCTCTGATGTAAATTCCCACACCTATTCAGAAAGGCCATGTCGCCAAAGGTGACAGATACCACATTGCACTTACCGTATCTCAGCTAGACAACAAATCAAGTTTGCAATATGAAGTTGTTCAAAAACAAGATAAAATATCAGCATCCATACATCCAAACAGATACTTAACATGGAAATGGCAAAAGACACTGCTTCAATTTTCACCATTTGATTTTGTAGAAACCCTTAAGCTGTCTAAGGAATTAATGTCCCTGTGCAAAGAGAAAATGCCTAAGTGTTCCACAAATGTGTTCCAAATATGAAATGAAAATATGGGAAGACAAAAGCAGCAGTAACTTGCAAGAACCATTGTCAGGTAGGTTCTTGCAACTTGCAAAAAATATACTGTTTGACACAAGCAGGTTTAGTACAACCAAAGCATCTTTGGAACATAGGGACTTGAACAAATACAGAATGGGTAAAGTTCACCCTTTCTGTGAACAAAAAGATACTTCTTACAAGCTACCACAGGTTGCCCTAATTGGCAATAAAACTCATCTTCCAATGTTCTTAAATGAAGTTCTAGCCCTTTTGCCTTCAGTAAAGGCAGTTTTCACCCAGAGTCCTTATTGTGAAAGCGCAAAAATAGACAAAAAAAAAAACAAAGGAAGACATAAGTGCCAGAATAAAGACATCCAAGTTTTAAACATAGTTCTGCTATAGCCTTTCTTTAGTATGTTGAACAAATTCTTAAATTTCTACTTCATTTTCTTCATTTTTATGAAGATGAGATGGCAGCAATACATTTTAACTCACAGGATGAGGACAGAATTATGAGCATTTGCAAACCACTCTGATCTCCTTGAACGAAAGGACCTAGATTAGCACAACACATTATATCAGCCCTTAGAATGAGCTGATTTTAAGTGAGCAGCATCATTATGTAAATTAGTTACAAGAAAGTAGAAATTAGAAAGATGATTCAAACACAGTCGAAAGGTTGAGTAAAGACAGTATATAGAGTTTGGTACAGATACATGTCTATTGGCTCCATATAGACACTTTCTGTTTGCACACACTAAATGAAAGCTACCACATCTTCTAATTATATTTCAAAAGAAGCTGACCATTCAGTGAAGCTTCAACTACATTATTTTAATTCAGTAAGCCTGCATGAAACATTTATGTAGAGACACACATACACATCACCATTCTAATTTTATAATCTGAAGGGAAAAAAACACAACCTATACAAATCAAACTTCAAAATTCATACTTTTTTAATTGACTCCAAACTACAAAAAAAACCTGCTGAGATTTCCCTTTTCCTCTGACAATACTACCCCTCTTCCTGTTCTGTACAACATCACTAAAAGCTGAACAATTCTTAGAATTACCGAAGTTCATATACGTGGAAGCTGAATTGCATAGTGCTATGTCCAGAAAGTAAAGTTATGCATCGGGTTGTTTTTATGGTTTGTCCTCTGAAAAAAGTAGCATGGGAAAGAACATAAAATGTTAGGTACAGTTTAATATCCACAAATTCATGTTTATGTATGCTTATCCAGATCACAAAAAAAAAAAAAAAGTGATAGCAAAAAATAAATCAATTTGACCTGCATAACCAGGATATAACTGAGAAAAGGTCTATTTTCAGGATGCTCCCAGGGAAATTATTAAAACTAGTTACAGAAATTAAAGATGTGTGAAGGTGCCTTTCTATGATGACAAGCTTAGAATTATTGCCTAGACAAGCAATAATGACAAGCCTAGAATTATAGTTTTAGAATATAAATTCTTGTATATTCTCAAGCATTTCAGTGAGATACACTAAAGTGGTCTCTTTCAAAACATTGAACACTTCTTCTGTGGCTCTCATGGCAATAACGTAAGGGTTGTCAACTTCACTGAAATACATCAAAACCTACGGCAAAATAAATGGAAAAAAATTAATCCACCGTTAAGGTTCACAATAAGAAAGTAACAAGCAGTGAAGCATGCAAAAATTCAGATTTCAGTACAAACATTACTCCAATCATGCTGCATATTCTGTATGTTTTACAACATAGGGTTCACTATAAACAATAAAACAAATTCATGTATAACTGAAAAAAGGAAATTAATCAAAAATATACAATAAATATATTAGCGCTGCAAACAAAAAAAAAAAAGTTCACTGTAAAGAGATGTAAAATTCCTTGAATCATTCCACTAACAGCCCCCTCACACTTGGGGCATTTTGGTTCATGTTACTGCATATTAAATAACCAACTACTTAGGCTAAATCCCATATCTGTCACTAGCTGTAGTTAAAATCTCCATACTTCATGTATCCTGTTCAAAACTTTCAAAAGTTCCCTTAAAAGCAATTGAACATCTTAACTCCTGTAGACTCTAACAAAAACCTGTGAAACATTAACCACATTTTTTCTGCCATCCTATGTGCCTTTGTATTTAGGAGATTGGCTGAATTCTTAAATTTGGAACCTCAACTTAAGCAGGAGATGAACACAAGTGAAGCAGTATATAAATCAAGGCCATTTCCGCTCCTGTACATATGCCATCACCATAAATGAATACAGCACACTTTCAGAGAGCACAGAAATCTTTTGAAAGCCATTGAAAATGGTACAAATCAAACCTTTGCACTATTCAACAGAAACAGCTGCAAATACGCTTCACACTGGCAATTAAGGGAAAACTTAAACTGACAAGTTGAAATGTGGCTTTTCTTTTTTCCCAACCAAAGATGTAAAATTAAAAAAAAAAAAAAATCCAGCAAGTTTACCTTTTGAGACAGAATATGTGTGCCCATCCTCACACATTTGCTCCCCCTGATCTCTACAGCTCTTCTCCTTGCCCCTGCAAAACCCAAACTCCCATTTGTGACCCACGGCAATTCAAGCTTGGGAATTCATGAGGTTGACCACCAGCCCAGAGAACGGATGTTCTTAAAGAAAGATAAAGTTACGCTTCACATAACAGATCCTCAGCCCACAACTGTTGGTTTCACCTTACTACCATGAATTGCTAATACAATGTAAATAAAAATACACACGCTGCTGCAACCTGACAATATTTTTTTCACACATGCACACAATTAAACAGAAACAGCAGAGTTACTAGAACATGAGCTTCTGTCACAAGATTGATGTTATAATTTTAGAAGACAATCCTCAATTTTTATTATAGTGGTAGTCCTGTAATATGACATGAAACAGATCCTTAGATGCCTATTAACAAATGAATGGAAGTTTCTTCTATGTCCATAATGTTCATTACAGGATCTCAGTTCTGTTCAAATAAAAGCTTTAGACTGAATATTTTTGCCTAATTAGGAAAAGATAAAGCTACTTTGCTTATGAAGGATAGATTTGCCATTTGGATGCATTTCTGTAAAACAGGAATGGAAGCTAGAGAAATATAAAACAGTATGAGAACTGCATTACATTCACATAAAGCGTAGATTAATAATTCAAGGTTTATTTGGTGGCTTGTTTGCAACTGTAGAAAAGGTCAGACCTTATATGAATAAGGTATTAAAGTTTGTACATGAAGTCTAAGGTAAAGATAAGTAACAAGGCTTGTTTACCATCCAGTTGCTCAGAGTGTGAAGAGAGTTAAGATTTTTAAATCAATGCAGTGGTAACAATATGAATTACTGAAAAGATTCTGCATAGAGGTCAGCACACATGCATCAAGAGTTCAACTGGAAATCACAAAATCTGGTAACACATAGATTGTGTGAGGGAAATTTTATTGTTTTAAGAGATGTCTAGCTCTGAATTACACTTAGCCTTCTTATCTTAAATTTCTCATTGCTCTCCCTTGCACTTTTTAGATTTAATGTTTTATCAGGCAGACTCCCATGAGTTTGCATTAAACATTTCCCACACTGTTTAGTGGCAGTGAGATACAACAAATTGGTAACTTTAGACATGGCCTGCGCTGTTCAGAAAAATCCTCATTACACCAACGTGCATCTACTTTGGGCATCCATAACTGGATGCAGAGATAGATATATCCAAGAGGATGCAGAGATACATATATCCTGCTGTTCTGGGACTGGTACCTAGGTGTTTGAACAGGAACCTGTGCACATTCAAATATGTGCACGTTTCCAAGTTTAGCTAGGCTCAAACCAACTCATACCAAAACACTGTCTCAAACAAGACAGTGAAACACTAGAATTAAAGACTCAGTCTGGCATAAACAGGAACTCAGACATCACTTACTAGTAGCTAAGAGAAAACAAAAACAACTTCCACAGCTGCAGAAAACACAAAAAGCATGTTTCAGGAAAAACAAACTTTGGGCTCGTTCAGAAATGCTTCCACACTACCTACAGTACGCGGGAAGGAAAGAAAACAGACATTTCTAACCCTTGAGCGAGAATGATTTCATTCTTTTAACCTACGCTCTACTGACCAAATTCACAGAAGTCTTAGTAGCATTCATTTAATTTCAGTAAACCCTATTTGCCTCAATCTAACAAAGAGAAGAGACTGCTTCTCCTGCAGACCCCTAGAACCTACCCATATCATCCTCTCAAATGTCTTCTGCTAGGAAAACAGTGTCAGGAGATATCATAAACCAGCAGAAGGGGCCACAGCATTAGACTGCATCTCGAGAATTCACCTGCTGGTATGAATACATTGACTGTTGCCAATATCTCTTCCTCTCTTTCAGATCTGAAGCAAGAGCAGAGGACAGCTGGTCCAGCTGACTGCCAAGATGCTCATGAGAGGCATTGAGAACATGGAGTCATGAAGCCTAAGCTTCACCATGTCAATGCAGAGCACATAGAAAAGAGGTACCTTTACCTGTGGGGAAACATATGGCAGGCATCACCTGTGCAAGCCTCATCTTCATCATGAAAGGTTTAACTAGTCTGCAGCTACTTTAACCAAGAATTTTATCCTATCCAATTATTTTATCCTATGGCTTCCTTTACTGACTTGAACTTCCACATCAACATGAATTTGTTCTGTGGCTTAAACGCTATTTATACCCTCAATTTAACTTTGATTCATAGTTTCTAATAACATTAGTCCATTGTCCAAACAACGCAAGGGGATATTAAACAAGTTTAGACAGTCTGGGGAATTTGCTCACCAGCGTTAAACACAGAATAAGTGGTTGCCATAATCTTGTTTTAGATTACAGTTATAGTTTGCTTGTCGAAACGGTTATGTGCCTGCTCTGAACCAAAAGGAAAAGAAAATCAAAACCTGTAAGATAATATTGCAAAAACTCATACTATTAAAACAGATAGGAGGTCACAGTTTACTCCAAAGAACTGGTACCCAATTTCAAATTATATAGGAGCAGAAAAACAATCACAAATAAAAATGTTAAGTTTTATGAATGGCTACTGTCCACAGCTCATTGTGAAGCTCTATTGTCTTTGTCCAGACTCTAGCTTGCCTCCTGGCTGCAAAATGTTACTCTCAGGAGCTTATGTTAAATTGTTAGTGTTTTGAAATTTCAGGCAGCTGTTAATACATACACAGGCACACACATATATATAAATAAAATTAACACCATGCCTAATGGATACACAAGTTGGTTTTGAACACTCCTTATTAATAGGCACACTTCTCTGTAGAATAAAGAACATCCTAAAAACAAAGTGTAGAACAGATGGCTTTTTTTAAGTGTGATTTAAATATGTGGCACATGCATGACATGTGCCTTTCCTTGATTTTCCAGACGCTAATTGTTAAATAAGACTTCTGATGTGCTCATAAATGCATGGAATTCAATAATCAGTCAAGTATTTAGACACAAAAGAGAAGTCAGCAGAATTTT
This sequence comes from Patagioenas fasciata, assembly GCF_037038585.1. Classification (NCBI taxonomy): domain Eukaryota; kingdom Metazoa; phylum Chordata; class Aves; order Columbiformes; family Columbidae; genus Patagioenas; species Patagioenas fasciata. The sequence goes on along the minus strand of NC_092560.1, from coordinate 77,234,028 downwards.
ATGGATAGACAAAAATCAACTTAGCAAAACTAGAATATCTTCTGTACGAAATACATAGTCAGCACTATGAAAAAAGGTTAGAATAATGTAAGTGCTTGTGCACAAACACAGAGACACAAAGGAAATTGTTTCCATTTCACATCTAAAAGCATAAATATCTTTTAGAACTGCACTATCTCCCTTATAAAATCTAAATATTAATAAGAAAATTGTTTATAAGAAATCCATTTTTCCCCTTTAATAGGGCATATAGTTCTTTGTCCTGGCAGTCTGATACTTTTTAACCTTCTGTATTGAATATTCAGTCGCCTTTCATCCACCTGAGTATCTTGGGTTTGCCAGTCAGTTCTCCTTTACTTTGCCAGTGCTCCTTATTCCAAGCACTCTCCCCAGCGTAGTGTCATCAATATTTTGTGAATATACATTCCCACACACACTGATTTCAAATACAGCAAGCATACATACTCCATACTCACACATATATCGTTAGGAGACTTTCAGGACCTTATAATGTCAAACTACATTAAAGTAACATTTTTAAGGCTGACATTCCATTTTCTCTGAGCTTGTTTTTAGTAGACATTTAGTAGAAATCTCACACCATTAAGGATTTTAATCAAGAGAGAAAATTAAGAAAAAGTTAAGTCTGCTATCTAAGAAAAAGATCTATTAGGTCTTGTCTGGACCAGAGAAATGTATTCTTCTAAGAATCAATTTAGTCTTTGCACTGCACTTGTAAAATGTCACACATTCACACACAGAAAGCATTGCAGATACCATTAAACTAGTTTCATTAACTGTAAATGCTATTTCAGTCAGGCTGTATTAATGCCAGCTAAGTTAAAGGTTTACTGGCACTGTAGTTCACGCTGATCAAACAGCCTACCCGCCACTTTCCCCACAATACGCTCATGGCCCTTTGAAATCTGCCCAATTTCACCATTTCTGACAATGCTAACAGAAACCGGTGGGATGGGTACCCGAACTGCAATGCCTTCCGCAAAGCGCAACTGAGGACACAGCAAACCTGTGACAGCTTGGGAGGCTTATCAGCAGTGGACACTGCAGAGCTTTATTTGTTAAGCAAGAAACAATTAAAATTGTAGCCTACAGAAAGGCTTACAGCTATGGCAAAGCATCTACATTGGACTGAAAATCTAAGCATCAAATTCAGGTTATCTGGGCAAAGAACTAGAATCCTCTGTTGGGAAAGAATGGGATACCTAAAAATCTCTTTAAGGCCTTTTTTTTTAACATACGCTTCTAACGTTACACTGACTTCTTGTCAAAACCACTTTTCCACCAGGGGAAAAAAAAACAACAACTGCTGAAACTTAAGAAAAACCTCACTATTTCAAAACTGATATTTTAATTTTGCATTAGGTGTTCGCTTGCTTGCTGAAATTTTGTATCATCACATAATGAAATTGTCATGTTTTGCTCATTATAAAAGTCAAAATGATATGACAGTAGCTGGAAGTCTACAAGGATGATTGACATTCAGTATTGACATACCATGTATGTTGCAATGAAAGACTGACACAGTTTTTAAAAAAACAAATAGATCACTTCCATTTTGTCAGAGCACCATCATCAGAATTGCAGGATCATAACATGGATTTCTCACTACGTCATGAAAGAACATAAAACCAAAACATGGCATCACAAAATGTCTGAGTTTGCTTGAAATACATTTTAGTGGAATAAAACTGAATTTCAAATCATTAACAATCCCTGCAGAACAGAAATCTAAAATTTTGACCAGCTCTAAATGAAACAGTAGTTGCTTAACTTTATTTTCATTGGCTGCTCAAGAAGTTATATTACATAAGCAAAAAGGCTAACAGAACAGTTTTCCTGATCTACAGAATAACTGAAAGTCAAAGAATACCATCTATAAGACTTTAGAAGTTGTTTCCCTTTCAACTCAGGACACATCATAATACGATGTTAGGATCAATTAACAACAGTTTCATAGCACTGCACAGACACTGTTGAACCACTATAAATTCTGTTGTAATTTTTCCATGTAATAGTTTATTTCACCGAAACATTGTAAAAAACGTAGGAAGCTCCTGTTACATGAATTTCAATCAAATTTGTTTTCTAGTATTGCTGAGTTTTCCAAGACTCCTAATGCATCCTTTTGACACAGTGAGGCATACAGCATTCAACACTCCACATGACAAAACTACAACAAAGTTGACATTGTGGCAATGGAGACTACATCACTATTAAATCTAAAGAACACGAGTCAATCGAGTTTTAAATAAAGATGAAGCGCCACATGGTCATACTAGAAGTCTCATGTCTATCAGCAAGACTGTTCCCAGCTGACGAGGGTTCTGACAGATGACTCGGTATGCAAGTGCGTTACAGAGTCCATACGTACTCTCTGCCTTTCATACTGGAGTTCTGTCAGGCCAATGAAAACAACCAGACAAACATTTTGCAGTGTGACGCCATCCCCTCTATGTATATTAACGTGCACCCAGTACAACCTAACATATGGAAGTGTCTGAGTGAATTACTCTGCTGTTATCACAGATTTATCCTGGGACCAGGCTTGATATTACCATCGGTTCTCAAATTCGCTTTGCAAACGTGAAACTCTTATGTTCATAGCCCTTGAATAAAAAAGGAACAAAACAAAACAAAAAAAAAAGGTTTTGATGATGATAGTTCTGATACTATGGAACTATGAAACTACGGCTCATTACCCACAAATTCAGACAAACTCTAGAAGCCTCACTCTGAGATAAAATCAAGATCCAAGAACCAAAATCTCAAAGGGGAATAACAAACTTCAACAAATTCTAGGAGAAATATATCTAATACTAACAGACTAGTACTAACTCATTGGTTCTCAATTCTTTGTGTATTCCATACTCCCTCACTGACAAAAAGTGGGACATGAGCAGGAAAACACAAATATTCTGTATATTCACTTAAATTTATAGGTGAGCCTCCTCAGTAGAGAAGAATGATTCCATTGGCTGCACTCATGATTTGCACTGTCACTGGTTACTGCACTGCTTCTGGACATCTCTACATTATAGGAACAGAAGGCATTCTCTGAACGGATCCACTGCGGGCCCATCCATAGCTCCAATGTGTTCAGCTGGACCTGAACTGCAGAGACAGTAAATGGGTCATGGTTTATCTTTATTATTTAGAAGGGATATCAGAAAACCCCAAAGACATGATGGGGCACCCAAACTGGTTGCCCAGAGACGTTGTTGATGCCCCATCCCTAGAAGTCTTCAGGGCCAGGTTGGATAGAGCACTGAGCAACCTGGTCTAGAGGAAGGTTTCCCTAACCATGGCAGGTGGGTTGGAACTAGATGTTCTTTAAGGTCCCTTCCAACCCAAACTGTTCCATGATGTATGTCCAGAGGTAACATGTTCACAGAATGTCTGAAGTAGAAACTCCAAGAGGTCACCTCTAGTTCTCTTCATGTGATATAACACCATATCTTCAGTCCACAAGGGAGAAGACTGTTTATCCTCATCCATGCAGTTGCCCTAACAAAGTCTAGGAAGTCTTGTGCACAACTCCCCACATAGGCTTCACTAAAAGAGATGACAAGTAAAACCATTATGTGACTCCAAAAAAAAGAGTCTCTTAAAACTTCTTGCCCCCTCCCACACTCACACTTCTGACTAAAAACCTTCCTCACCCCAATGACAAGCAGTCAACTTTAATAAACTAGATGTTAAATTCCGAAATATACAAAATATAGAAAAGTGACACAGAGTCATTTGCACATTCATCTTACTGAATCAACCTATAGCACATACACAACACTTTCAAACAAACATCTAGCATTGAAACATAGATCTACATTAGGCAACATACTTCAAAGATGGTTAGGCGATTTCTCTTCCAGGAAAATTCAAAGAATATGCCTACCATACTTCCCTTCCAAACAGAAAACCCATCTCCTATAGAATGAAGTTTCACATCATCCTCCAAGCAGGTTCAAAGAGTGAAGAAAAGTTTATGTATAATCTCATATATTTTTCATGAGTGTTATAAATATAAACTTCTGGCAGATTTACTAAACTTCCATAAGTCTCCAGATTTCACAAGTCCTATTAAAATAAAATTCTTGATACTGAAAGAAAAAAGACAGTAGAACACCTTAAGCAATGAAGTATTATAAAATGAAGAGAACGAACCACCCTTTGCTACAGTTCACAAATACATTTTGGGTTGCTCTTGAGGCCAAAAGGTTTACTGGAGACAATACACCAGTGATGCAGTATGCCTGCAATAATTTTATGCCAAAACCGTGAACTACAAAGCAAAGCTCCTGCAATGCAAGCTTTACCCATACTTTACCTATTTTCAAGCAGCAACAGAAAATAATGACTCTTTCAAAACAACAGAAAATGCAGAAATTTTTTTAATATGCTTTTCATTAAATATTAGCTAAGAATCTACCTTAGTGTCTTCAGAGAGAAACAGACATGCCAATGGGAAAGGGCTGCAAATCATCCCCAAGAGGAACAGTTGCAGGCAAAGACTTAGCCCACCTAAATACCCAAGGACAGCATTTAGCAATATCGAATAAATAGCTAATTTCCTATATTCCCTTCCAGAATGTTTCAGCCGTATGTTTATTTCCTCATACATAGTGAAGAAAATTCAAACCATGAAAAGTAAATACATGACTCACTAGATGCATTACATGAACTACAAATCCATTGTAGATCAACATCCCAAACTTCTGACTAAATTACTATTGGCACTTAAAAGCAAAAAATCGTGATGCTGGGGAGTAAATCCAGACTTTGTTGTGGGCAGCACCATTACCAGTTTTGAGACATCAGTAGCTGCACAGCTAATGAAGATGCAGATCCAGCTACATTATGTTTTTTCTCTCTGAATTTAAACCATTCACAACAGCTTGATATCCTTCAACAGCTACCAAAAGAACACCTGCAGTGGTGTCCCACATGCTCCCTGGCTGATGATAAAGCAAGACTGAAGAGGATTCCTAACAAGAATTGACAAGACACCTTTACCATGGCTTTGCCATGGTGCAAGTCAAGAGGTCCATTTAAAGACACACCATAATTTGCCTGCTCAGTCACCTCAGTTACTCAGAAGCACCAACCTTTAATCGTAGCATATACGTGCATTTAAGTTTGACCTTTGGGGACTTTCCATAACACCAACAAAGCATTTTGCTATGTGGCCATGCAAAAATGAACTTTACTGAGACAACTTCCATATGCAAGAAAAAACAAACAAATCCCAATTAGCACACATTATTGTTCTGACTTCGCTAAGCTCCCTGACCTTACAGTCATAAAATTCTTCTCCACTTTGTACCATTTCACCAAGATTTCTAGCCTGTTCTAATACAGAAATAAAAGCAGTTCCCATCGTCCATATAACATGCATCCAAGTGAAAGAAACTTCTCTTACCTTGTCCTTTCTTCTCCCTTCAAGACAGGGAACATCTATTGCTCTAATCCCTTCTCCATAAACATTAAATAGAAGGAATATCTATGTAATCAAAACACTGGCACAAGAACAAGCATGTTTAAGCTAGATGTAACTGCGTCTAGCTGGGAAATTCAGAAGTGTCAAAAAAAATTAAGGGGATTTTTAAAACACTGATCCTTCAAAAACTGGCAGAGTGAAGAGAAGTAACAAGTGAACCGAGGCAGATATTTACACCTTTATGAGGACTGTTAGAAGAGCCAGAAGGTTCCTGATGGTCATCTGTCCCCTATAGATGAGCCAGGAGAATCCCCTATGCATTCGCTGTTCAGTCAGGACAATGCAATTATATTGTTAAATTCTTCAAACTGTCCTGTGGCTGTTTCCAGAAAGAGGAGTGTAATATACAACATGAATCTTGCCAACATAAGACACGTTTGTTATAAACAGTTCATTAAAATCAGCTAGGATTCACAGGCTGCACAGAGGTCCCAGACATCACAGCTGATGCACCCGAGGCTGTGCACCATGAGGGCTTGCTGGGGAAAACAAGAGGCTTTTCAGGGTAACCAAATCAAGTCTCACACTACCAGAGGTAACACCATGCAATCCATTCCACAATCAAACACTGTCCTGAAGGTAAGCTTACATTACTTGTTCCCATGACTTCTCTCAGCAGATAATTAGAAACATATTCTAATTTTTAATTTCCCTCTATTCACGGGACAAATGTATTCAGAAGATTTATTGGCAGGTTAAAGCAAAGAGCATTGGCAAGTTAAATGTGGTTATTTGCATTGAAACAGAACAGTAAGGCCTCACAGGACTTGTCCAGTAACCTGACGTGACGGCTGGATGATAAGAGTTGTGCTAACTTGAGTCTTACTCTTCACTGCTAAGAGATGACGAGCAACATCTTTAAGCGCATCTAAGGATCTTTCATTGATGTGGCTAATCATATTTATAGCAAAAAAGTTCTCCCTGCAGATAATGAAATATGAAGAAATCCACACAAGCACTCGAGCAGTGTAACTGGAAGAGTTTACGTACTATGAAGGCTGTTAAGTGCTTTGCTTGCATTTTTACATAATTGCTAAAGTTCTACTCTCTGAAGAAACTAGATGAAAGCAACACCCTCTTACTTCAGCATCCTGTTCCCTGTGTGTAAACAAAATTACATCTGCCAATTACTGTGACCACGGGACATTTTTCTTTACCACTTCTTTTACTTTTGTGTTTTGGAACATGTGCCATATTCCACTCCTCCTCTTGATGTTGCATAAACAATTTCAAGGTGTCATAGCTTAATGTGAACAAACCTTCTAAAAAACAACATCTACAAGAGGATTACTAAATGCCCAAATTGCACTCAAAAACTTCATTTACAGGACTTCAGAACACAAGGTGCCACCTTACTGTAAAATTCCAAGCAGTTTACAGAACTACTAGATGGGGAAAAAAAAAAAAGTAATTCTTACTAACAAGGACTTAAAATATGCAGAAGTCAAATAATTAACCTTCACAATGGCATTTTCAGATCTCCAAACAATTAGTTCAGATGGTAAATATGTGGTTTCATTTATCAAAACATGTGTCAGTCTACCATAAATGAAACTGTACAGGGATAAGAAGCCTGGCTGGCTCTAAACTGCTGGAAGAAAAGACACATTGCTAGACCAATCATATTTGAACCTTGCTGGGGGTAGATGAAGCCAGAAGCAATAGCATTGGCCTGGCAATCAAATTTAGACATAATCATCATCTGGCACGCTTAAAATCATAATTTAGGATGCCATCACAGCATGGCGACTATTCCCTTGCTGCACCTGCACTGGCACCAGGCAAGACACGGTCACTGTAAACAACGGTACTTTTTGATTTTCTGGTTCCTTCAGCCAGGAAGGTTTGAGAAAGTTTTTACAGCCGTGATTGTTTTATTCCTTTTTATTCTGGATACTTGGGATATACATCCTTCAGCTGGATCATTTTTAAATCACTTCAGCACTTAAACTGTCACACTTGATGCATAATCTGACACCACAGAGTCATAGTTTGAATATTTCAGTTCTATTACTTTTAATTCTGCACCAGTTAATCATATTTTATTTAAAGGTAAAATGTTAATCTTCTGATGTTAAAAATCATCATACTTTACCTTTTTATGGCCGCATATTAAAATAAGGATACTTGCCAATTACCTAGAGCCCTCTTCTCAGGATTCAAATTTGAAGTTGACCAGAGGTCAGCTCAGAATCTCTGCAGTACAAGCCTGCTCTGCATGCCGGAGCCGCTCTCTTTAAATTTCCCAGTATTTCACAGTTGAAATTCACACATCTCACCAATTGCTGCCTGACTTCTGTGTGTCCTATTTGAATCCTGAGTTTTTTGAATTTTATTTCAAATCCTGAGGTTTACCAAAAAGCACCTTCATCCAAATTGTTTCCTATGGGCTGGTTGCAAGAACTATTGCAAGCTCAAAACTGTAACAGAAATACTTCAAAAAGCCAACGGTTCTCTCTGAGATAACGAAAGCAATTTTTTTTGCTGTTGTTTTAATATTGCTACTTCTTACGACTTAAAAAATAGCTCTACACAGACCACTAGAATGACGTCTTAGACCGCAAGCATTTCCCAGCAGGGATTTTTGTCTCTATACTTGTCCGCAAGGCAACTGGCAAATTGTTAATCATCTATAATTAAAGACACCTTAAGACCAGAACCCATCAGAGTACATCTCCAGTTTGCTCACATGGTCCTTTATGCATAAAATATGCCTTTTCATTTCAGTCCAAGTACCCTTTTCCATTTGGGTGCCTCCTTCAAACATTCTTTTATGACATGACCAAGAAGAGAGGCATTTTTTAACATTTTTTATGTATAAAACACAATGGAAGTGACAAATCTGTGTGACACACTCAGTCTTTTTCTTGACACTAACATTTTTGGTTTTATTTCAGATTTTCAGAGAAATGCAGTATTTGTATTGCTCAAGGTTGAGGGTGTCCAGGAAATGCCATAACTACAAAGAAAGGCAGAGAGCTGGGTCTGTTCAGCCTGGAGAAGAGAAGCTGAAAGGAGATCTCACCAATGTTTATGAGTATCTCCAGGGTGGGTGTCAAGAGGATGGGACCAGACTCTTTTCAGCGGTGTCCAATGACAGGATGAGGGGCAATGGGCACAGGAGGTTGCACCTGACTAGGAGGAGAAACCTCTTTACTTTGAGGGTGCCAGAACCCTGGACCAGGCTGCCCAGAGAGGCTGTGGAGTCTCCTTCTCTGGAGACATTCAAACCCACCTGGACACCTTCCTGTGTGATCTGCTCTGGTGAACCTGCTTTATCAGGTGGGTTGGACTGGATGATCTCCAGGGGTCCCTTCCAACCCCAAACATTCTGTGATTCCGTAAGCAATGTGCATACTTTTAACACTTCATGCCACACGAAGGCCAGCAAGCAGTACCCCAAGTTTTTAAATAGGTAAGTAGAAGACACCAGAGTTGCTCAATGCTACACACAGTAAGCCAGTAAAAGCACAGAACTGAGCTGGAAATTCACTGGGTTGCTATGCACATTCACACACGCCACGTCTTGCTTGTAAACAACACACTATACATCTTGGTACTTACTTTTTGCTGTGACCACAACTGTAAACTGCAGGTTGCACTCATCTACTTTACACTTGGCACTGTACTTAAAACCACAAGCAACACATCCTAAGATAAAGTTCAGACAGAACAAGACATGACATATTAATTTCATTTTTTAATGGAAGAAAAGCAAGGCAATGGTGGTGTTGATTTTATTTATTTATTTTTATTCTGAGATTTCCACATTCAGAACTGCAGTTACTGGCACTATCTCCTAGGTTTTTGATGCTCTGCTTCCACTGTTAACTTCAGTACAAGTATCAAAGCTCCTACATACATATAAAGAATCAAAGCAACACTGATCACACAACAACCACCATCCTCACTTAGAGAGGGCTCAGACATCTGCCTGTCTGCAGAACTAGAAAACAAAACAATCTATTCTAAATGTAAAACTAAAAACCTGACAACGTACAATCTCAAAATGCACTTCTGCTGACAAGCACCAAGTCCAGCTGCTGAAACTTCTCCCTTCATGAACCTTCTCTACAGCAACAGTCTGCTGCCAGGAAAGCCAGTCCATGGACCACTGCCCTGTCAGGCAACTTGCTATGTGCAGCTCCAGGTCTCGCACATGAGGCTATCTCAAGGTTGCAACCTTTATTTTAACACATCATTACCTCGAATTTTAGAAGACTCTTCCTCCTTCATGCGGAGAATAGTCTCCCACCCTTCATAAAGAAGGTATCTGTTACAACATTTGGAAGAGACTAGTAGAGGTGACAGCTAGGTTTCATTTCTTACAGATTCTTTAGAATGAAACAAACTATATCTAAAAAGTGCAGATATGCTTTTTTATTTCTTTAGCGGTTCAGGGGAGGGGGCAGGGAAAAGCATCTCTGATTTGTATATTAAAGCACAAGCATCTGTCCTACTGATGATATTCTAGGGAAGCACATTAGCATAAAATTTAACGATGTCAAATAAGTGGATGTGAAATAGGGACTGCGTAAAGACACTATTTCCAAGCCTGACAGAAACATCACTGTTTAGAAATGCAAATGAAACCATTATGTTCAATAATTATATGAAAATATGAACAGTTCAGCATGTTTTCCAGCCCTGATGGCGGTTAATGGGATGTACGCTTATGTAAATAACTACTATTAAAGCTAATGCTGAAAAAAACTAATAAATTCATACTAAAGCAACTGATTTAGTACGCTTTTAAACCCCAGCAGTGCTCACTTATTAGAAAGGAGTGCATTCTTATGTTTAGAACTCATTACTGTTACAAGTCACTGCAACTCCATCAATTACCATGCATTAATGAAAATGGGACACATACAAAAAAAATTATTGCCTCTCAGCAGTTTTCTTTAAAGACAAAATATAGGGGTATTAGCATCATGGGGCCTTGAGGGGAACTTATCAGCAACATAATCTTTATTACTACAACAGTACTCCCTGTGTTATAACCCTGGGGTATCTTTGTCCCAAGAAGGGGCTAACCTTTATGTTAAAACTCTTGACATATATGCAATGAAAGTGACCATTCTGCCATCAGTAAATCTTACCATTCTCACAATTAAAAATGCATTTAAATACACGTGTACACACTAAAACATATACACACTACTGAAAACTGTAGATGTGGAATAAGAAACTAAAATCCCTGAAACTAGAGCAAGTAGGTATAACGCAAATAGAATTAAGGATAAAAGGTACAGATGGAAGTCTTCTACGAAGTTATTGTATCTGGATAAATTCCATCCAGTTTTACACTTACACTTTTAATGGCTTCATAGTGAGCCACAGAATTAAAACTTCAAGGACACTATTCATGGATCTTTGGATGTTTTGTCCAACTACTCGGCAGTACTTGAAAATTCTTAGCACTGGTTAAACATCACAATTGACAGAGGAAACAAAACCAACAGAGTATTGTTATATCAATGAATCTCCACAGAAATTAAAAGCTGAGATTGGTTGAATGTCTCTAACTCCATAACTAATCCACTTACATTTTCTTAAGCAGTCTCTGAAAAGGAGATATTTATGTAACATCCACTTAGATCCTAAGAAGTTCAGCAAGACTGCAAATGCCTTTATATTAGATTGCATTGACTGGCAGTTTAAAATTAAGGATGAGTCCAAACAACCTTACAAGGGACTGTAGATAAATAACTAATGCCAAACTGAGAAAATTCACACAGGGCAGTTATCTGTCCAGTCTCAGCTGCTGTAATATTTCAGTCCAAGATGGCATTCTGCTACTAAAAGTGACAGCAAAGACTCACAACTCATCTTACGACAAACGCAGTGTCAATAAGAACTACGAAACCCCATAACAATAGAAAGGAGGGAAAAAAGTTTACATCATGCATGAACAGTGATAAAAGCTCATATACGCCAATGTCCAGTGTAATAGCCAATGTTAAATTAATCATTTAAGTGCAATGGACTCTGAAACAGCATAGGGCAAAAATAAAGGCTAGTCCAGCCTGAAAGATTTACGATCTAAAAGCAGGTAGCAAAACCAGCCTTTCAGAGGGCCAGCATCTGACAGCATGCAGCCGTAAACACACACACGCTGACAGTCAATGTGACAAACATTTGATGAGGGGATGGTGGAATTAAAAAAAATACAAAAATATCTCATTGTTTTCACTAAATCTCTGTAGAAAGAGAGGTATGAAGTCTTTTGCTATCTAGACCATTAAAACTATTTCATGAGTGAAGGCCACTCTAAGGTTAAAAACAGTAAGACAAATTTGCTACTGATTAATAATAAAGCCATTCATTTTATTCTTCAAACCTAAAGTAATTACAAGCCAGAGCATGGCAAATAGATTTAGCAGAAGCCATTACGTCAGAAGAATCCTTTAAAGAAGAACAGTAATTTAAAAGACTAAACTGAATAATGAACTCTCCTGAACAACAATTATTATGAGATTGATTTATTGAAAGTGTATTTAATCATGCAAGAAATGTTTAAACTTTCCAAAATAGTTCAGGAAGACAGAGAAACCAATAGCAGAGTCAGCCCAACGTCCTCATTATAGTTGAGAAGCTGAAGCAGATGGAGAATTCATTTACTTTGGAAGGATAAAGTACATCAATTTCTCCGAATCCACATTTCTAGTCAATTTGTTACAGTACCAGCTTCAACAATTAATGATCTCATTTTCCCATTTGTGCCTCCTTTTAAGAGATCTCAGTCTTTGTTTCCAAATGAGCCAAATGTCATAAAGGAAAATTTAACTCAAAAAAACATCAGTTTGAAAGCTCACATGCTTAAAACCAAATGTTCCAGCAATAGCCACAAAAGCAGGGGACAAATTTGGCCAGGTGAGTACACTGGCCAGTGTAAGTGCCTGAGAAAAGAAAGATCTGCTTTTCCCCTGAGACAGAGCCCCTCTCACCAGCCTGACTTCTACAGAGAAAGACCTTCTACCTGACCTACATTCTTTTTCATAATGGCAACTGATGTCAATATATGGGATTGCCATGTCTGAAGCTGCATTTCTACTGGCAGGTCTTTCCCATTAATTGCAGACAGGGGCACCTCATCATCATATCCAGTCCTGAGATCCACACAAGACAGTATAGATAATATCATGACTGGGCTTAAGATACCACTCATCCTACCAAGCTAGAAGACAGGTCATCTGTGAAGCATATACCTACCAGTGGCTACCAACAACCTGCCTCTTTGGCCAGTAAGACTGCAGGTCAGCAACATCAAGACTCCAGCACTGGGAACAGAACACTGCAGTATAAAAATGTCACGAAGGAGAGGAGATGCAAGACGCTGCAGGGTAGGAAAGTCTTCTCTTCAGTCAGCCACACACAGAACAGTGTCATCCCACACTTTACCGTGTAAACTACACAGCAGCTCTGCTTCTGTTATCCCACAGTTATGCTTCCGTATTGGCAGCACCACTTCACTAACCATCCTGCACCACGGAGTGTGAGGTTTTAGGGCAAAAGGCCTGTCTACTTCATATTCTACAGCTGCTAATTTTGACGGTTTATATGCTGCTTTTTTGATGCTGGATAACTTCATAACATGGAAAACGTGGCTAACTTGGGCTCTAAGGCACTAGCAAGGATTAAACATGGAAAGCTGAGCTTTAAATGAATCTCCAGTCATTGATCCATTTGAACACTCAACATTACAATATGTTTCACCTTGTTTTAGTTTAGAGGTTCATGAAAAATTCAAAATACCTTATTTACTCAATAGTCCTTGACTGATTCTACTACATTTAAAAACTTCTTAAATACATACATTATTTAGCCAATACTGCCATTACAGAATAGCATATAAATATTCAGGGACTTTTTAATAAGTTCAGCTTTTATTCAATAGACCATAATGGTTGCTTAGAAACATTTAGTAGTAGGAGACCTATAATAACAGTAAGCGAAACACCTTCAAAGAGTGAAGCAGCTAGATAAAATAGAAGAAATGAGGAAAACACTAATTTTTCATTTTCCTCATGTGCCTTCAAACAAATTATGATGCACAAAACCAAATATAATATGCATTCACATATGAAAAACGGGAAGGGAAAAATTTAAAACTAAAAGTTGGGGGAGCCAAGCTGATAAATAAAAGAAAAATGACGATGGTTATCCCAATCCCTCAGTTTATAACATGTCAGAAGCTATACTATCAGGAATTGTACTACAGAAACTCTAACAAAAGCAAAAATCACCATCAGACTTCTTCAAAGTTAAGAGTTAGTCAAAGCTAAACCCTAAAATTGTTACCAAGTTTTAAATAAACAGCCCGACTTTCAAAAGCACAAGGCACGAGTTTCCTGCAAACAGCAAATTGTTCTCTACATAGAAATTTTCTTCTTATCTTTCATTATTGAAGGAGGCGGTTGGCAGGTGACAAGGCAGGGATTCAATTTTAATATATAGATGCTTAAGTGTACTGTTAATTTCCCCACCCTATTTCTCTTTGACACTGTTGTTATGGTGGGTTCAGTCTGATTGTCCTTTTGCAAAGGGCAGCCCTGGGGAGGCAAACACATACACGTGCACACACATACGCACATGCGTGTGTTAAGCAGGACACAAGGACCACACGCTGAACCAAGTACAGTGCCAAAGGCTTTCTGGTTGAGACCTTTTGTTTCATTTCTTCTCCTGTGATGATAACTTGGTGGATCAGATTAAAAAAAGGAAAGGAAACAGAAGTGCCTACTTCTCTCTCCATTTTCAGAAATGCAAATTAAACATTATAGAGAGAAGTAATCATGACAAAATAAACAAGTAAATTCTGTACTCTTGATATCCGCTTTTCTATTGTTTGGTTCTTTGGCATTATGCAAGTCAGCAACTATTATTCTTCTGAAAAATCATACGAATTCCATACTAATCCTGCATTAACACAGAAAGACAGAAAAAGGACAAAATATGTGAGTAGCACCCATTTATGAGTATATGCAAGAGTAATGTAATGAACAGTACTATGGCACAACTAAAAGCATTTTACTGAAGGCTCTAGATAATGCTTATGAGGAGCTCATTATTCTTCCAGTAAACTAATATTCTATGTCTCACTAACAATATCAGCAAATGAACTGTTTTAGTTAGATTAATATTCGTGTTAACTGCATGCAAAATCAACTAATTAAGTAGTCCTAAGTTACAATATTAAGGACATATGTAAACAGAGTCTGTGATCATTTTTAAGGCTAGCCACGTAAATCATATGGGGTTTGTTGTATGAATTTGGCTGGGTCTTCAAATCAGCAGATCATGTGCAGTCAGAAAACAATTCCAACAAAAGGTTTAAGTAATCCGAGCACATTCGAAATATAAACAAAATCAGCAGTTCAGTAGGGCTGATGATTTTACATTTATGAACATAAATAAATAAGTTTATAATAAACAGAATCTCTTTTTCCCTTTCCCTCCCTATTCTTTGTCTCCAGAAGTATAATTTCAGCATAGCTTAGAAATCAATAACCAATTTTTCTTTTAAGAAGTTTCCTCTTCCCCAATTAATAACTCTTCAGAAACATTAAGGCTGTTTTTGCTTCTTCATTTATGCAACACCATCAAATTTAGATGAAAAAAATTCTTAATGATGATAACAAGAAAAGCTAAAGACCATAACATAAGTTCTTTAGGCTTTGAACTAACAGTAGCATTTGTTTCTTAATAATCTCATTATTATCATTTTTTCCCTAAAACATTTATCATGACAGTACTGGGGCATCTTACAAAACATTATTTAATTTATGAAACAGGAAAATATATTTGGGAACTCAATTAATAATAGGTGCTTGAAAATATGCCAGGAAAAAAAAAGGAAATCTGGAAGCTTTTCTCTTAACAGCTCCAAGCAGAAGTGGAAGAAGAGGCAGCACAAGTAGCCTAAGAGCATAACATGGTGTGTACTGATAATGCAAATGAAATAACAAAAAAAAAAAACCATTGAAGTTGCAAGTCAAACACTCCAGAAGCAATGCCAGAATTTAGACTGCTGCCCTTCAGTCACCCATCATGACCTGGGAACACAGAAACAAAGAGAGGACAAATTCTAAGAGCAGATGCTGAGGAAGACACAGAGGCGGGTTACACATGATGAGTCTCTCGCAGGAGCTTAGTCTCAAATTTTGTTTCAAAGTTTTGAGGGTGCTAGAATACACCAGACAGACATATCCTTGCTTTCATCAATCGTCTCAGAACCATCTGACTGACGTGAGGTCACCTGCCTTCATCCTGGCTCTACCTTAACCCCAGCTGCTTATCCCAAACACTTCTGAACTTGTTAGTAACAGACTTTACTTCTCTCACATCAGCTATGCCCAGCCCATTCTCCTTTTCCAAGTCCATCCTTTCAGCCACGTTCTATTTCTCACGTCCCCACTGCAGCCTCCACTTGTGCTTTCTTCTGCACCTCCTGCTTTATCTTCCCTTTCAGAAGACCAATTTTTTCCACTGCTTCCCCATCCCCATAGCTATAAGATGTTTTCATTGTGGAGGGCAACAAAAATAATAGGAGCACATGTTACTAGATTTTTCCAGTTTGGCTCATCTCAGTGGATTTTAGTAAAAACTGCAAAAGATGTCATCACAGCATGCATGCATTTCACCACTAAGCAGCACATGTCCAAAGAACAGCAGCACTAGAACCTTTTAGAAAAAAGGCTACAAGTTTGTTATGGACAAAATAAAGTTTTGAATCCTCTTTCAGTTTTGGAACTGGTTGAAAAACTTTAGATCAAGTTTCTTTTGAAATAATTTGGTTTCAAGTAGGAATGGCCTTTGAAAAACTAAGCCAAAATATCTGCTTTTGACCAAACTGTAACATAAGACAGGTCTAATGATACAGCTTTAGGGAAAAGCAGTAGACCAGACGACTACTTGAAATCCCTATTTTTCCTTAAATCTGTGATAAGATCTGGCAGCCCTGACAACAAGCTGGCTTGTTTATGATTCACAGTGTGCTCATCAGGGTTGCCCTCCATTAATTGCGTGCCCTAGTAATAACCACTCAAATTTCAAAGTTTCAACTGCAGTGGAAGGATGGAATTGATTTTTAAGTTTGCATGGAAGTTTAGTTGTTGTTCCCTACCCAGACAGCACTGACCAGTTCCAAATCAAATATAAGCTTGGGCTGCAGACAGACAAATATTGTTTTTTCAATACTGGTCAGTTACTCGAAAGTTTTGCAGTGAGATCACTACATATCACCTACTCCCTTACCCCCCGAAGCAGTAAATTCAGACGTGTGAGTCCACATAGCTTCTCAAAAAAAGAAAAATGAAGAGAAAAAAGCAACCACAGCAAAATGAGGAAAATCTGCCTTTACAGAAGGGATCTCAAGCACAGAGAGCATATATTTGCTGCAAGTCTCTCAGTAAGAAAAAAATACAAGCAACAACAAGTGTTGCTGAAAAAAACCACCAACACACTCCCCTTGCTACTCAAACTAAACTTTTATCAAGTTGAAATTACACTTCACTGGATAGGTGCGGTTATATCAGAAGCACTGGTATATTATTGTAGGGTAATTTTACATACTGGATAGATAAAGTAATTTTAGAGAGAATAAATTAGCTTTGGGGAACTAAAAAGAAAGGGTAAGTAAATTTTATTTTACCAGACTTGAAGGTGTTTGCTTATGCTATTATAACCCCGATATCTTATTTTCAAGTGAATTCTGTACGTTTCAGAAGAACTTGGATAATTTCAAGTTGCTGCACTTGAAAACAGCCAGAGTCTGTATTCAACTTTGGCAAGTCATTTCTACCATTTCTTGTCTCTGCAGCAAGGTTTAAGATAAAAAATTAACTGATTAGGGTACGTTGAGGATATTGAATCATTCATGTATGGTAGGCAAGTATTGCAGTAGTTAAAATTATAGTTTTAAATTATAACCTTGTTTTATATTTCTAGGTTTTACAGAGTTTTATGAAGTGTAAAATTGCATGCATTAACCCTTCTGCCATGTCTACCAGACTTCTGAAAAAGTATTAATGCTTGTAAAATCTATTTCTAGTAAAGGAAAAAAAAACCACACGCCCCATAACACAACACTCTCCGTCCTCTAAAAAAGCAACAACAAAAAAAAGAAGACACAAAAAAAACCCCAAGCAAGCATGCTTGCTTCCCAGTAGCCAAATAAACTTCAGATGAATTAGCGAAAGCTTTATGTGCATAAATTAAAAAATATTAATCAGGAACATACATCTTATCCACATTCATGAGCTGACTGAAGACACAAGACATAATATACAAAAAAATTACTTCAGTGAAATCAATGTAAAAGCGTTGTAGTCACATCTAATGGCTCTTAAATACATCAGATTTAATATTTTCCAGGAACTCTTCCATGTCTGGCTAAGCTTGTTGATGTGTATATTATTTAGTACAAACATACCAAATTCTTTCTATCAATAGAAGTGCTGCTGTGCTACAAGGGATCTTCTGGGTCATCAAGGGCAATCCCTTGCTGACAGAGCCAACATATCACTGAATTCCTTTCATAAGCTAACCAAGCGCCATCATAAAAAAGCTCTTTTTTTGTTAAGTCTTCCAGTGCTAAACTGTGAAATATGATTTCTCAAATCTTCAAGAACCCTCCTTTAACTTTACGCTTAAGTTTGTGGACTGTTTATCTTCTTTTATTTCTGTTCCAGCACCGGCCTATGGCTTGAAGAGTCCCTTTTTGTCTCACCGTCACCTTGACCTGCTTCTACATGGTCAGTCACTATTCATAAGTGTACACACACACACTTCAATTTCTTCTCAGAAAATAAGTTCTCCATATCCCCCATTTTAAGTAGACGTTCTCCACAACATCTACCTCTAACTTAATTTTTCACTCAAACAAGGAATGACCCAGGACTGAAAATAGTATTGCACAACAGGTTTCATCAGTGCTTTTAAAAACAGTATTAGTATTCTCTCTTCTTGAACTACAGCTCCTGATGAATCACACTATTTGCTTTTGCCGTAGTTGCAGCACTGGTTGTTCCATATCCCACCGTGGTCAATGGTTAGCCTTCTGAGGAATTAAACAAGAAAGCATCAACATCAAAAATTTGGAAGAGAAATGAACAGGAAAATTTTGTAAAGGTCTATGACACCACACTGCAGGAAAATTGTAATTCCTGCAACATCGACTTTGCAGGTAATATTCCAGGACTGGGACTAAGCATATGCAGCTCAAGAAAAATAAAAGTCACAGCCTGCAAAAAAAGACAATCAGCTAACTTTATATAAAATGAAACAAACAAAGGCTACACCAAAAGAAGCTTGAACTGGGCTAAACCTAGATAAACATAGACACCATCTAAATGCCTTTGCTCTAAGTTGTCTTTCTCTGGAAACAGAGAGCACTGGAGTACCACGCAAGTTTTAGACTTCAATTACCACAACCTAACAGGATTAAGGAAAAAAAAACAAAAAAAACCCCACAAAAACAAAACACACCACTATAACCATATTCTAATGCATAAATTCCTTATTGTCGTTCTTAGTTGACAAATATCTATTTCATAGCAAAACAACATCATAGAACAGCTGGATGGCAGTTTTAAGCTCAAATGAACCAGCATCACATGCTGACAAGTCATCTCTTTGATTGTTTTTGAATGGCAGCACATGCAGATTTATTCTCTGCCATAAATTAGAACAATTATTTCTCTGTAGTTCACTTTTTATTTCAGACCGTGAGCCCCCACACATATTTTTAAAGGATATCTTCCCTTTCTTTGATGATAAGTTCATTCTGTTCCTCTAGCTGTCTGATCTTCTTCTCAAATGACTCCTGTTCAGCTTTCAGACGTTCTTCTGTCACCTCCTTTTCTTCACTTACCCTGAAAAGAATTTGAGAGAAATAAGATAGATGTCCATACCCACAGTGCCTCACTTCCAACTCCTCCACTTTCCAGTTAAATGGATATCACCCTCTCCACCTTTAAACAGGTTAGTTCCTCATAATATTTATTTTATTATATTACACTGGAAGATGCATATGACTTTATGCAATACATTATTTTTTCAAAGACACGGATCTCACTAGAGTACGTGCACAGTAATGGGCGGCATGGAAAACAGAGTAAGGACCTGAACCCACAATTAGATTTGTGCAGTCTGATCCCCTGCATCCATAATGAAGACACACGGGGATTCTTACAAGCCCAGGGCATAGACAGACAACTCAAATGGGAGAGCTTAGCTGCGGAGACAGGCAGGAAATTAAAAAACTTTTCTGTTTCTTAATCTATAAACTAACCCTTCCCTCACATTTACTGGTCAAATATAAGTCCAGGAAAGGAACAATTTTTCTTGTTTTCTCCAAACAAAACAGCTTGTCCTCTTCTGGGGATTTTAAAATACCAAGCTGAAGAAGTAAATCTTCCTTTCTGTCTGGGCCACGGTACCCTGTATCTTGCTGCTCAGTGTAAATAATTGGATCAAGATTAAAAGATGACAATGCGAGAAATGTTTACAGTGATCATTTATTCTGCACCTCAAGAACAGGCTGTAAAAACAATTACTCTGGTATCACGTACGCAAGAAGACCATTATGCACAGATGATCCCGTAACTCTGCTAAAAAACATGGCTCAGAAATCATGGTTCTATAAAAGCTCTACAAAAATATTAATGAATGAGCTTAGACTAATAAATATCATTGCTCTGCACTTAGGCAATTTCTGTTGCTGAAGGCTCTTAAAGTTCAGTCTTTTATGATGATGAAACAGCTGCCACAACACTAGCGACAGGAGAACAAAGCCATACAACTTTCAGGAGACTTCAATTTTAACTTCCTTCAAGTGGAACAATCCTACAGGAAGAGGAAAGGGAGGGGCAGAAATATCAAACATGTATCCCAGCACTGGACTAAACTTATCACTCATCTCATTGGACTCACTGACATTCTCAATAGAGAACTCCATTCAGGGACTGAGCCATCCATTTGACATCACAACATTTCCCTTAAGAGAGCACAGATTTGTTTTGATATTCCAGTAGGAAAATAATAAATACCACAACTGGGTAACCCCTCCGGGGTGAACTAGAGACAGGCAGTATCCCGCATTTTAAGATCAACTCACAGCCCTTCCCATGGCAGCTCATGCAGACTGCATGAAGTTGAAAATACTTAATGATATTGAAACTCACACCTTTTCTCTACAAACCTGGAGGGAGAAAAATAACATATAGTATATAATCGAAGTCTATAAATTAGAGCAGCTTGAAAGCGTGGAACAAACTATCAATTGGAAAGTTTCTAAATTACACAAAAAATACACAGATTTAGTGTAAAAGCATTCCATTGTTCATATGCCCATAGTCTCACTTACAATCCTGTCCCCAACAATGTTTATCAGCTCATTCCTAAGCGCCTTTTTCTCCACTCAAAGGCAGTCAGAAAGGGTGTGCACACATCAGAAAATAAACAGTGAAAAGGGAACCAGCTGTATTAACTCTGGATCCATCCCAACATCTACGTACTCCTTAGTTAAGCAGGCAAAAAACTTTTGAAAACCATCTACCATACACCCTTGTTTCCAATGCAGTTACAACTACAGTACATATGCCACATGTGGCAGACCAGGCTTTGGTATTTAACCACAACCAGGTTGTTTTCCTTGAGTCAAGAGCAATCAGATAAGTGACTATACCATATATGAACCTCCCTTCATGTAAGCCATATATGATCTTGCTTCACGTAATCAATGAAAGATGCAAAAATGCATCCTGTTTTTTTTTAACCCTAAGAAAAAGAAAATAAAAAAGAGAACAGAGAATTAAAAGCATCAGTTAGAAAAAGACAATGAAGACAGCAGTGACTATGTAGATGAAAGACAAGAAGGAAACAAGAACAGGGAAATGAAAATCATAAAGGAAAGAGAGGACAAGTATCATATCCAGGGCACTATATAAGGAAGGAAGTTTGTTCACAAACTGCAGGAGTGACGCTGTATTAGAAAAAGTTTTGGGACAACTGAAACACTGGCCCATGATGGCACTTAAGAATATTAAAATAAATAACAGTATAAGAAAATAAGATAGGGTAAGAAAGACCAGAGCACTGGAAAAATGAGACTAAATGAAGCAGATTTTACCCATCTCTAGATTCTGTGATTTGCTGCTTGTATCAGTCTGCATCACATTCGCATGCTGTGTTTGTATTTAACACAGATCACAGCAAGCTGTCATACCCCCAGACACATGAATATATTGTGCCACATATCTTATGCAGTAAATGACTGAGAACAGTAAGTGATCTTAGAAGAAACGTGGCAGTATGTGTTTATGTATCACAAAGCAGGAGACAGCCCATAAAGGGCAGGCGAGATATAGAAGACAGTTACTCACAGGAGGTGGCAAAAGGAAGTTAGAGTACAGGCATACAAGAATGTCATCAGATTATGCCTGGTTTATGTCACATCCTATATATAGCTCAGAAAGATTTTTTTATATACTTAGTTCTTTGCCTTACGGCAGTAAAGAACAGATTATTCTTAGCAGAACTAGGAAGGACTGATGCCAAAAAGACACATTACAAGGCTCATAATGCTCTTCAAAAGGATTTTCACTTGCTTTTCATCTGCTCATGGTCAGAAAAGAGTAGTGAAAGAATAAAGGCATCACAATGACAAAGGGCACAACTGCTCCGTTGGGCAACACACTGGTGTCCAGCTCTGTTACCATTGTTTCCAGGAACAAAGAGAGAACTAAGAGCCCTGAGCGAATATGACAAATCAAAAGAACTATTCCAGTTGTTAAGTGTCTGCAGCATTTCCTTGCATACAATTTAAATTCACCTGTCTTGTATCATAGGATATATACCATCTTTGTTCAAGATTTGTTTTCAATTCAGCACTTCAAAGCTGATGTAATTCTATATGCATCTAAATAAAGATTTTAGTGTTATTTTACAGGAGCCTCTGTAGGAAAAGAAAAATTCATAATGTAGATATATTGACAAAAAATCCTCCTAGAACATCAGGCTAAGGGTTAAAATTAATTCCTAATTCACCAGTTCCAATGATTACGGTACGCTCACAAGTCCACTGCTGATACTAGTATAACAGTTCTGACTGATCTGCAGAAGGAATTGATCAACAAGTTTGCTGATGACCCTGACTCATTCCACTGACTAAGCAGGATTGATGCTCTCCAGGAGGAATTTTTGAAGTGCTACGCAGTTCAACAGCACTTGAAGTTGTATTTGTCAAATTAAAAACTGGCATGCGCAAGAAAGAGCTGTGATAACACTCACATCAACACTCTACTAGAGACAAAGCTAAAAAGTAACTCTTCCTGACTGAAAGCACTTACAGTCTTCAGAAATTAAAAGCAGAACTGAAAAAGCAAATTTTAAATAGTTATTTCCTAATTTTTTTTAAATATTAGGAGAAACTGAGGCTTTACCAACAGAAATCTGAATGTACTAAGAACTGTGGCTGAGCAAGTTAAGACAGAAGATAAAATAAGCAAAAAGCAGACACTGGAAACTTCATTGATCAGTCCTATACTCATAGGGAATATTTATCTTGTAGGGAACACTCCTAACTATCTAGCAAAGATGAAAACTTTTTGCTGTCCATTCCCAAAAACCACGAGTTTTATTTTCCAAGCAAAGAATGGCATCTGAAACAGGCAAGACCACAGGGGGGTGGAAATTGGAGCAAGGACCAAAATAAGGGCAGCATGCACAGCCCAGTACACAGAGGATCCATGGAATTAAATCGGGTATTCCAAGGGGAAGATGTGTTCCAAAAAGTTTTCATGCCAGAGTTTATCACAAAATGCTTCTGCCAGAACTGAGCTGCAAAGTGACTTTAATACCGGCACTGCAGGAAGAGAGAATGACAGCATTTTTTGTCTAAAGACATTGCTCACAAATCTGATACATTTTACTCAAGTATCATGGGCAGTTTGTATAAATTAAAAAAAAAAAAATAACAAACAACCCAAACAATCCCAAAACATAATTGAAATTGCTGCAAAATGGATAAATTTTATGATATGCAACTTGCAAAATAATACAAAACCAGATCTCACAGCATGGATTCATAGCTACAAATGGCTTTTTAAGCACAAAAGGTAAGTGTGATTGGTGATACAATAATCCTAGGCATGCTTTACCTATCAACAAAAAGTAATTTCCAGATAAGCTTAGGGATCTCTCATTTGCAGTCTCATTGCCTGACCAATTAAGAGAACTGTAGCACAATATTGGCTCCTAAAGTAGCACATTAAAAATAAAAAATAAAAAGGATTTTGACATTGAAGTTAAAGCCAGGTAACAATTTGGTTAAATATGAGGCAGAGTAACCCAGGAAAGAAGGCAACACAAGAAGCCAAACACTACATATTTATAATATGGGCTTCTACAGGCAAGTTGTCCTTCAAAGATCCTAAGAGCTGGAAGAAAAACACTTAAACAGCACATATACGCTACAATAGTTTTACTGTCCTCCTTAGTAATGGTTTCCAGCTCTGTAACCAAATTAACCTTCTGTTTTGATTCCCATTTTCATTTTTTGTTGGAAAATTTCAATTTTAGTTGGTCAATTTCACCTTCACATCAAGCAAAAAAAATCCACATAAAGCAATGCCAGTGGAAAAGACTAGCATCCCAGACTGCCAATACCCTACAAAGGGTTTAGGACTCCAAGGTCTTGGCAAGGAGGAAGCATTTTCCCAACACAGGACAAAGTGCTGTCTCAAGGCTGTTTTACTGGCTGCTGGGTACAAGTCATTTTTGACATGTCAGTGGTCCTTGCCAGAAAGACACTAATTTGATAGCAAAAAACATCTTGTATCTCATTCGAAAAGGGCAATCGCTCCCTCCCTTGGGTGCATAAGGTCATTATGATACCTTTCTACCTAAATTGCTTTTGAAGATTTGTTTGCAAAGACAACAGGGAGCCAGCTTTCCCCGTGTTTATCTTATCTGAAGAAAGAAAGAATATGAAGTAGTTAAATAGCAATTTTCACCACTAAAAGCAAAAATTAAACTTTCACGAACCGTGCTACGTCACTTAGTCTAATGCCTCTGCTCATTCAAAAGCATATTGTGAATTTGAAATATACACGCATAGGTGAACTTTGCATGGAAGAAGTATTTATGATGTACATGTCCTAGTAGAAGACAGAAAATTACAGAACTATGGCTATACATTAGTCAGGAGTGAGGTGAATGCTTGCAACCGCACACACTCTCTACAAAGAAAGCTATGACCCTCTCCATTTAGCCAAATGCTGAGACAGAGAGCACTTTCAAAATCTGCGTATCACTTAAAATATTTCACTACAGAATACTTTTTAACCATTCTCAGTATGGTGTCCAGCAAGTCGTTAATACTCAACAGTCAAATTTCGTTACATAAGCTGATCACTCCTTCAGGAGTAGCCTGCAGTAATGAAAGCTCAGAGGAAGGCCTTTTTTGCCTTGTAAAGGGGCTCTGCTTGTAGGGAGGGCTAAAATTTGCTCTCACTGTGCCTGTCACTTTCAGCACCATGCCAGCAGCACCTCACTGCCATGTTGATTGCTTTTGATAATAAGGGCTGGCCACACTTGAGAATTTCCCATTTACTTACAAAGCACATGACTTGTTCTACTCAAAAAATTCCCCTACAAGAGAAATTTGAAAAGAACCTTCTGACACAATAAGAAGTTCAAATTTACAATTTTCAAGTCTTTTAAACTTCGGATCCAGTTTGCCTCTCTCTTTTCACCTGAAAATCAAAGACAGGCTGGATATGTTCAAAGAAAGACAAAATAATCGTTAGATTTACAGGTAGCAGCACAGAGCAAAAGCTAAGATTACTTAGCCTAGAAAAAAAAGGATTAGAAAGGATACAGTTGAGTGCTTTCTTTTGACCCTGTCTCAAAATTCAATTTCATAAAGTCCCTAACAGCTAACATGATGTCAGCCACTGGAATCCCCAGCAGCAGGGCATTAGATTTTCTCAAAGGAAAGGAAAATAATATCACCAGTGTTAGAATTTACTCACACCAAGTCTCTCCCTGCAGCATATTAACTAATGCATAGGCACGCACCTTCCCATTGTCCAAAATGGCATTGGGAATGAGAGTTGGAGGAAGAGAATTAAGAATAGGAGGAGAAAGAAAAGTACGGCGGCTCTCCTTCAGCAGTTGCAAAAGTCAGGGGAAAGATCAATATCCTGAACTGCTCACACAAGACTTGGTTGAAATTCAAGCCCTAGGAGTTTAATCATATTTTTGATACTGGTTTCCACACAGACAGAATTTTGCGAATTTAAAATGGTCTTCATGCAGATGGCTGTTAACCAATCTATTTCTGTCCACAATCCCGCAATAAAATAATAAGAATTAGCCCAAACTATTATCATTTTCATTCATAAGTAGGAGCAAAATAAAGAACAGTGAAGTATAGCTCTGGTCAAGTGACATCTCCATTATTCCAATTATTTACAGCAGGACAGTCTTCCTGGAAAACTTTCATCTTTCTGCCAGTTCTTTTTCTCCTCTGAAATAGCTAAGAATGTTCTACTGCATGTAAAAACCCTCCATCATTGCACAACTAGGGATGAAAATTATGGAGAGTTTTAAAAAAGTGACAAGGTGAGCGGAATTAAAGTTCAACTTCCCTATTACTCTGCAAAGGACTTTTAATTACATCCAATAAAAATATGATTAGGTTTAAAAATAAAAGAGAACTAAGTATAAAATAATACTGTTCCACTAATTTTACTTTTCAAAATTAATGTTGCTGCACCTTCTATTTTTCTTCAAAGAAATGTCAGGCAGAAATATCAAACTGTCCTCAGGGAAAAATCACAGCATCTGAGATTTAAGAAGAATCCCATGCTCAAATGAGTTAGTGTACTACTATTCACGAGGGAGCAGTGTATTATGAGGAACAATGTAATAAAAGGCTTTTTTTAATATTAGAATATACCACTATATATCAGCAGTGGCAACAGTGTCCGAATAGCTCCAACATCTGACAATTTGTAACCAGGCTTCCTAGCAATCTACTCTTTATGACAGCCTTAACTAGACATTTTCTAACATGAGCTAGGATAAAATACAGTTGCAAGCATGAAGAACTTCAGAAATTACTGAAATACTGTATAGCAGGAAATCCTATATTGATACAAATTATTAGCAGGCAAAATGGTTCACTGGATGAGGATAATCAGAAAGAAAATATTCCTAGTTGCACCAGAGACTTATTGCATGACCTTGAGCAAGTAACTTAATTTCTCTGCCCAAACTTTCCTATATAAAAAGAAAAAGGATGGTAATGCTTGCCAGTTATTGCACAGACGCATGAAATCTATGGCAAAAAACACTTCATTAATACCTGAGAATCTGCATTTTGTTCTAAAAAAAACTTTGCCTTTATAAATTCTTCACATAGATAATAACTTTTAGCCCAAAGGACCTCAGATGACCTCATGAGACTTTCCCCTCTGATGCGGTGCAAGCCTATCAAAGTCCCATGTGCTCCTTCACAATTTTACAGCCACTACATAGCAAACACCCCAAGATCCTGAAGTGCTAGGGATACAGAGGGGGAGAAAAATCTCCTCACTCAAATTCAACATACTTTTTCCATTTGTCTTCATGAATGCAACTAGCAGTGTAATGAAACTTAGAGAAAACCTTTTGCTACAGCCGAGAAATCTGCAACAATTCTGTCTCTCCTTTTCAAGAATAGGGACAACTTGAATAAATTACTCAAAGCAAAAGAAAGTTTGGCTAGATAAGTTAAATTTACACTGGACCCTTTTGCTGGACATGTCCAAACATGGGCAAATACTGATTAACACATTTCAGCAACAAGATCACGAATCCAACTTTAACGTGGCATTCCATATAAAAGCTTAACCCTGACAAATAAGCTTTACAAAGTTTCATATCAATAAAGTTTATCATTTCCAAAAGACAGCGTGTTTATTTAAAGCATAACACAAGCAGGAGACAAAATCCCAGCCCTGTGACTAGGTTTGTAAGGATCAACTACTTTAGGTCACAAAACACTGGCTCTTGTTTTCAGTACTTTTAGGGGATTTTGGATGAAGAAGCAGGGAAAAACCTATCAGGCTGCTTCATTTTCATACCTCTTCCAGCAAGAAAAATTACCTTATGCAAATATTCAATTCCATAATGTGGTTCTAGGTTGCTTGATGTTAATTAGAGCAATGATTTTCCTTAAACATAATGCATTTTCAGTTGATGCTCATTCTTACCTGGCAAGTTCTTTAATTAAGTTTGCAATGCGTCTCTTGTCCTCAGGACACAAATCCTTTAAAGAAGCACTCTTCATTCCTCCTTCATTAGTGACCTGAAAATTTAAAGTAACATTTTAGAACGTACTATTTAAAGGAGAGCAAATATTTCATAACTTATTAATAGCATTTCAAGACCTAATAAATATAAGTTGAAAGCAGACAAATTCCAACTGGAAATAAAATACATATTTTTTAAAATGTAAGTACAGTTCAGTGAAACAAATTACCAAATTGTAGAGAATATTTTAAGAGACTTGCAATTCAAATGCAAGCTGCTAGTTTCAATACTAATCATGTTGGGTAAAGTTTTAAGACATACACTATTCATTGATTCATACTAGATAAAGGGCAGGAGGTTCTCATAACTTAGAAATCTAGTTCAGCAATATCCACATCCAAGCTCAAACTTTATTATGTTAAGATCCTAAAATAAAAGAGTAGGAAAAAAAACATTCCACCTTAGCATTTATAACCAAAGCATACAAAACAGCAAGAAATTATGCAATATATCATTAGTAGATGGTAATTCCTTATTTCAAAGGATTTTTTTTAATACACAGAAAAGTACACACCCTTTCACATATCACTAACATTTGGTTTTAATCACTTATTTTCTACTTTTGTACTTCTACTCCTTCTGAAAACAAACCTTTAACATATTCCAGTGCTTCAGCTCTTTAATGCAGCCTTTATCACACAGAGAACTGCAGTATTTGTTATCAATGTCCACCAGAGGGCACATTGCTGTAACAGTCCCTTGTTTATTGGTGTTACTGGCATTACCTATTTCGGGTGCTTCCAAATAGGAAATAGTTCCAAGTTATAAATTGTTTCAATTTATCAAAAACTTCTTTCATTGGTGACTCAGTTCTCCAGTGCTAGCAACAAGCACAAACTAAGAATCCCAAGATGAAAGCAGCAACAAGAACTACGTTATTCTGTCCAAGATTTCGTCAACTTTAAATACTTCCACTAAATCCGACTTACTTATTTACAGTTTAGACTCTTACAAACCTACAAATATTACAAACATCCCTGAATGCACACAGTGCTTAACATAAAAGACAAGAATGCTACCAAATGCCTTGCACTGTGGTCAAGGTAACTCAATACAGCACAGAAAAACCTCACTGCACAGAAAACAAACACTGGGCTTCTCTCCCCTCATTAGCAGAAATGGCAACTGATCTACAGAGAGATTAAGTGACCCCTTCCATTCTTAGCTAATTGCTTCTTCAACAGTGGTTTGAAACAATTAAAGGACTATGTCGCTTTTGAAAGAGGTGATGATTGTATACAGACTCATGTTATACCCACCTGACCCTCCAGCAGACTCTTATTCTAACGTTAATGTATTTTCCTTGGGAAAAAGAAAATTAAAAAAAAAAAAAAGAAAAAGTTTCACAAGGCAAATTAGAATTCAGGGCTGCTCAAGGGGACATTTCATTTCACAGTTTCCTTTGCAAACATATGCTATTTACAGTCATGCACATGAAGAGAGAATGTCTTAAAATTAACTGAATTTAAATTCAACTAAACATGTGGTTGAAGGATTTCCATTTCATATGCTAAAAATATCTGATTTTTTTTTTTTTTTTGGTAGCAGCTAGGTAATGGAACTTCTTTAAGAAAAGTAAAAAGTTACAGGACATTTTTCACTCAAAAAAGAGGCAGAAGCTTGATCACATTAGTGAAGGAGATTTTAACAGAAGGTACCTCAAGCTATTACCCAAACCTGTGTACATACTGTTAGACAAGTATTTGTGGTATGAAGAGGAAAATCTGAAAATTTAGTCTGTGAATTTTTTTATATCACCTACAGGTACAGATAGATGGCACACAAAAAATTATCAAAGACAGGTTTCTACCGTAAAACATGTCAAAATGAAGCTGTGGAACTATGCACAGCATCAACTCCACCATCAAAATGAGACGACAAATGAGACAGAGGCCAAGACTGTGTTGTCTCCTTTTTCTGGATTTCTGTCCTTTCTACACAGCTCAGGGTACAGCAGTTTTGCAACTCAGTATTTCCCAGATAAAATGTACTACATAAATGGAAGATTCTAGCACTCCATAAACCACACCTAGGAAGATGACAATTTCCATGAGAGAAGCAGACAACTTCTGCCAAACGGGAAGTAGGAAGACGGGAAATTTTGGTCAAGACCAGTATGGGAAACCACTGATTTATTGAAAGTACCAGAAAAGCTCCAGAGTTAACAAGATCTTTTTGAAATCTTCTCCAAAACCCTCATCCTCCTCTGTGGTACGCAAGCCTATCTGAAGGAAGAAAAGGTAAATCAGTTCTGCCGAGATGTATATTAGAGCAAAATTCAATTCATTCTCTTCAAAAGAGGATTCCGTAATGGCAAGCTACCCACCAGGATTACAGTGCAAAGTATGTTAAAGTAAAGCACTCAGCTCTCCCTAGACATGCGTACAACATCTTGAAGAAAATGAGTTGTGTTGGTGATGAAAACTCCTGGCAAAAAGACTTTGTAAAACCTTCCTCTTCCATAACAAGTAAAGGTATTTATTCTATCTGTTTCAAGTAATACAGAGCCTCTCTTCAAAGTTAAAAATACAAAGTATGCATGAGGATTTGGCAAGGTAAGGGAAAAACAGAAGGTTAAAAAAGACAGGAAAGAGAAAAAGCTATGAACACATTTATTGCCAAAATTACAAAAGCACATCTGAGTCACAAATTAAGATCTTGAGTATTAGGCATTATATAAAAATAATGAACACCATTGCTACCCCAACAAATCTCACAGGGAAATAGGAGTAAAAATCCTCTAAACGATAAGTAATGTAAACAAAACACAATACAAAAAAAAAAAAGAAAAACACAACACACACAGATACACAGATTTTAACATGACACATTAAGGCATCTATGAGATAGTGGGCTTGTAGACACTTATGAAGAGATGCTTCTACATAAAGATTCTGCATAATGGGGGTTATTTGTGAAACTTCTGTGTGTCACCTAACAGCATCATTTGCAAACTGGAGGTACAGACCCATTTCCTAAAAGCTAATACTGATGAACAGAGAAGTGGAAAGGGACAAGTCCAGGAGAGGGCCTAAAAATGAATACTAGTACTTCGTGTCAAGCTGAAGGATTCGAAGGGCAACGACAACTGTCAAAGCAATGAGAATTATGTGATCTGTCTTCACATCAGTTTTGAATGTACATGTGAGGCACAGAGCATTTACTCAGCACACAGAATACAGAGAGAAGGACAACTTAGCCCAGATGAACAAGATTTAACTGCTTGATAATACAACTGTAATTCAGAAGCAGTCTAAAGTGTAAGTGGGAGGATACCAAACCCTAGTGACTTACAGACTTGCCCAAGATGACTGCTAGACTTATCAGTACTCAACTTACTTACATCGTCACTGTAGCACACAAATTAGGCCAGAAAAATGTCATTTCTCAACAGATTTCTGAATATCACAATACCTATCATCATACAGAATAACCTTCCAAAGGAAACCCACCTGCTTTGACATTTCTAATGAAATAAACTGTAAAAAAAGTGTCACCTATTCTCACAGCAGTAGACCAGACAATTCAAAGCAGAGTCAAAGATAATGTCAACCAGCAAAGCTACTCCTACTACTCAGATGCATTTTTAAGATTTTTAAGTTTTACTATCAAAACCAGAAAGTGATTTTATGCTACTAACATGAGCAGCCACAGCAATAAGGTCTCTAAATAGAATTTTACAAGTCCTGTTTCTAAGTGATATGACTAAAGCAAAGAAACTGAATAGCCTGAAACAACTACTTTTGTGTTTGGCTAGTAACATATAGGCTAGGGGCTACTCAAAGCTGCACTCACACTCCCTCTGTACCCGTACACACATAGAAACACATAGAATCTGTTTTACATAGCTCCAGTTACGTATCACTTACACACATTAGCACATTTATCCTTTATTCTCTTTAGGTGGGCGAGTGATCTCAGTGAAAAAGTAATTTTTGCCAGCAAGCCACCATGTAAGTGGGCAAAAAGTGTAAGGGATTGTAAAAAAATAGTACTCTAAAACCATTTAAAAGTTTTCAATCAAAAGATTTTCTGTCATTTTTCTACTAAGTACACTCTTAAGAGCAAGAAAAATTCACTTTTACTGACCTGCTGCCCTGTCAGATCTCCCGTGCTTCTAACAGGATCCACGGAAACAGGAGCAAGGGCTACAGGTGCTTTTAGCTCAGTTTCATTTTTTTGATATTTTGGCAAGTATCTTGTTCTTAAATTTCCTTTTGTAGACACTCCTGTAGATGAAAGACAAGCAGAACATACAGATTATAAAGTTAAAAGGCACCCTTCTCTTGCTTCCCACAACAGGATTTCCACAAAAGCATCCTTGCCTTAGCAGCTCTTTTTGAAAATAATGAGCGTTTCAGTTACATGGCTTGCACTTCTCCCAGCCTCTCACTCCACACAGAATGTTATTAAGATGAACATATCAGCATAAAAAGAGGTGTACAGTACTGAAGTGCACACAGCCACAATGAACAGCAGATTAAATTCTGAAATGCACATGTTGTCTTCTGATTGGAGTTCAGTGCAAAAACTTATGTTTGTTTAAGATGCAAAACCATAAATCTGAG
Organism: Patagioenas fasciata; assembly: GCF_037038585.1. Classification (NCBI taxonomy): domain Eukaryota; kingdom Metazoa; phylum Chordata; class Aves; order Columbiformes; family Columbidae; genus Patagioenas; species Patagioenas fasciata. The sequence goes on along the minus strand of NC_092560.1, from coordinate 77,201,580 downwards.
CTTCTGCTTTGACACTCAAAAACAATGAGGAACCACACAGCAGTAATGCTGTTAAAAGTACCACTCACATGACAAAATATAACTTTTTTATGTTATACAGCCAACCCACTGATTACTCAAACTAATTGTTTGCTCCTTTCAGGACCAGACATCTGAGTGAGGCAACACTGCAGTGCACACTCCATAGACCATCTGTAAAAAGATTCCTGACATAATTAGAATTATTTCACCCCTACCAACGGTAACAACATTAAAGCACAGAAAACCCTGGTGCTGCAATTATAAAGTGCCAACACTGACACTAAAACTTCCCAGGGTCAGATGAAAGCAAATAGATTCTTGGTACTGCCTCAAGGTTTGAGTTTTGACTGTTCAGAAGTGTAAGAAGTTTTGAACAAAAAATACTGAGTTTATAAAACAGATAGATTGAATTTATTTCGGTAATGAATTTCAGAGGCATGCCAGCAATTCAAGTTAAAGAACTACATTATAAGCCTTAAAATTTCCATGCTCTTACACAAGGGAAAACAATGTTTCTGAAATTATTTTGCAAAGTGGAAAAATATTTCCCAAAGTAAATCAATTTCCATCACTTAGGATCATGCTTTCTTTCTGGAGCACAAAATATAACAATCTGACATCACCCGGCTTGTACTATGCTAGCTACACAACACACACAAAGACTTTTAATAGAGCTTTTTGGCCATTAGTTTTGAATGGTAACCATACTATCCCAGATGTAGAGAGTAGGATTCCCCAAAATTAATAACTGCTGGCCATGTTATGGATATGTGCATAATTTTACTACAGTTAATCATACCCAGATAGGTTTTCAGGACCTGGTATCATTATAAAAGTTGTGTTTTAAAAAAAGAGCATTCTGAAGGGAGAGTAAGAATAAGCATCTTTTCCCCAGGGAAGAATACAAGCGTGTACTCAGTAAAACAAGGTCAAGAGAACTAATCATTTATTTGGGTTTTTTTTACACAACGAATCTTCATTTTAATTGTTCACTTCAAAATCTGCAAAATACCTGAACATCTCTAATGCCTCAACATTCTTTGGAAATCACATTAAAAATTCAGTTTACCTTATAGATTGGATAAAACTACTACTCTCTTGAAACTGTTCATCTTACACTATATGCTTATCCAAGCAGTAGAGTGCCAATACTCTGCTATGATCCTTTATGTCCCATTACAACTTGTGATGACTCTATACCTTAAACGCTTAAGTAGACAAACCACATACCTGAAAAGACATTGCAAGATTCAGCATTCACAGGAAAAATTTTGTCTACAGCTATTAGAAGGTCATACCTGAAACAGATATCATGGACTGTTCTTCATCAGAAACTACATGTGGCTTTGTTAAAGGTAATAAACAAAAAAGAAACATGCTTGGCACTTTCAACTGAACTATACGAATAAGTATTCTAGCTCTTAAAAGACTGTTGATAAGAAAACATTTTAAGAGCACCAAAAGTAAGGAAAACTTGATTACATATATTTAAAAAAGCACAGATTGCTAAAGCAAAAAGTGTTACTTCTTCACTGTGTATCAGTTTTCAGCTTGTAAAGATTATCTGAAAGGTCACCTTCACAAAAGATCCCAGGGACCAGCCCCAGTTACAAGTGCAATTACTAGGATAATGAAGTAATAATATTTATTTAAACTAGAGCAGATTTTTATATAAGGAATCCCTTGATACATAGGAAAGACAAATTCTGAAATAATGTATATTCTAAATTAAATGAAATAAATTTTGTACATTATATTCTAAGAAAGATAAATGAGGTTTCAAAGGAAGTTCGTCATTCTCATCTGATCATCAGATGATGAGTAACAGACGAAAGCCAGAGGACTGATTTTCTTTAAGAAGGTCAAGATTTGTTCTGAAGCAGTTCCAAAAAAAAAAAAAAAAAAAACAAATCAAAAAACTTTCAAATAACCTTGGGCTTTAACTACTAAATTACTTGACTGCAGAAAACACTTAAAAATCGCAAAGGACTGAGCACCATATTATTTGTGCTGCTAGAAGTCACTAAAAATAGGTCTAAACACAATCCAGTGAAAGGTGTAAACTATCATGTCTTCCTTAAAGCAACAGTTTCATTTAGCTGATTTTTATTCCCACATAAGTAACAAGCATTATACTAAAGTGAAAAACAAAAGCACAGGGCATAAAATTCTACTCCACTATATTGTGTTTATACCTCTTTATTTTCCTCAGCCTCCTAAGGTTGGCCAATTAAATCAATTACTTAATTACTGTACTGTTTACAGATAAATGCCTTTCAGGTTTAGCAGTTGTCTTCATACAATAAAGTCAAATTATGAAAATATGTCAGTTAACCTGTATAAAATTTTTCTCAAAACTGTATTTTTTGCTAAAATTTTATTTTGATAATACCATCTCAAAAACTCAATTTAACAAATTGCCACACAGTTCAGAAAATCAGTAACAGCCTAAAACCTTTCCCTTGTGGACAGCAACTTCAAACCCGATCAATATGCACTATCCATAACACAAATGGAACCTCGTGCACTTGGAAGGGCTTAATCGGAAGCTCACTTGTGATCTTGTGAATGATCCACTTTATCACTTGTAAGCAATTATCACGCACCCATCTTGCACCAGACTGGGAATATGTTCACTCGGTACTGCTGTCACAGCCATCTCTACGAATGCTGAAAGCACTTCTGTTCTCACCCGTAAGCTGCAGCCTCCTATCTCTAGCTGCCACAACTGTTGGGTCATGCTATAAACCAGGTGAGGAAGCTGAATAAACTCTAAAGTAAACTGTAAAGCACCATGTCCCCTCTTTCCTAAATGCACCAAGGCAGATGAAAAGTCCAAGTCCAGATCACAGCGCAGCACAAACAGCTGTGTCAGCACAACCATGACAGCAATCTGCAGGATACTGAGGACACCATCTTCAACTTAGACTGCTACTGGAAACAACAAACTTCAGCATAGGCGATTGCTTTACAAATGACATATGGTTAATCTGTGTGTCAACACATGGCTATAGGAAATAAAACAGATTTGCCTAAACAACATTTGGCTTTTCAAGCTTGCCTCCAGCATTGGTACTGTTGTGAGTAGATACTGAACATCAAGATTAAAAAAACAGTCAAAGCTTTTGCTGCTTCCCCCCCCAGCTATTAGGGCTGCTCTCCCATGAAGGTTTGCAGCATAGTGTATTAGAATAAATGAAAGCCACATCAGGTTACCTTAATCAGCTGGACTGAAAACTGCAATGACTCAGGACCTGATTCATAAATGAGTCCAACATCCTTGTCTAAAAGTCTCAAAGACTGAGGACAAAGCCAGTATCAACCATTTAACATTAGTCCACTGCTGTGTGCCTCTCAAGACTCCTAAAATGGTAATGATACACATTACAAACCTTGTACCACCACAGCTAACATAGAAAGCAACAACAGAGAAAACCATCACAGGTATCAGAAAAACTGAACATCTTATGATGACGGATGGCTCCCCTATAGCAAGCTACAGATACACAACAGTGCAGCACGTGGGCGTCTGCCTCGCTATGCTGTATCTATCCAGCAATTAGAGAGAAGCTGTTTTCCACAGCTATTAAAGCAACATTACCAAATCTCCCATTCCTCTTTTTTTTTTTAAAGCATCCCCTATTATTTGCTTTTGTGCAACATGCACTTCCAGGGTATTTAAACTTTTTCAAGATCAGAAGCAACATCACCTACTTGCAAAAAGATGTAAAAGGAAATGCTTATCAGGAAGACCCTCATTCCTTGGAATATCATGACGCATGAGGCTGCTACTGGAACAGAGACTATATTTAGCCATGGGAAACAACCTGTCATTCCAGTGGTTAACTGATAAAAATATACTGTCATTGTAAATGAGATGTGCCTTCTGAGCAGTGCATTGAATGGCTGGCCCATTTCATTTGTGCACTGGTTTGCACTGAGTGTGCAATCAACCGTAAAGACAAGAGTATACATATATACTCTTCAGTAACTTGTACCCAATGCTAGAATCCTAGTCTCAGTGAGAGCAACAGCAATGCCTCAAGCACCTCATACGCACAGCTAAGTTATCAGCTCCTAAATTTCTGCCAGGCCAAACCACCAGTTGCACCCTAATGTTTTCAACCAGCTGAGCCTCTAACATGACGGTGTGAGCCCAGACATCAATGTCAACTCCTTCTGGTTCTCTGAGCCATCCAAGTGCATCTCTCTTTAGCCAGGCTTTTACAGGCTGAATCCCTAGCACTACAACCACCACCTAGTCCATCTACAGATCCAACCCCACAGTCGCCCACAAATGGAGCTTGCAGAAACAGACAAAGCCACAACAGCCGCCCACTTGTCCCTCACAGAGTCCTCTGGCCTCCAGGTCCCCCACAGCCTCAGCCTAAATGTTATTGTTGCAGTCGAGCTTAGACACCAGTCACGAAGGACACAAATTTTTCTTGCTGCCTGAAACTCTAGCCTCAGTTTCACTCTGTTGATTCCCTTGCAAGTTTCTACAAGCTGAACCCAGTTCCCTCATTTCCCACATATTTGCCTTCCACAGGACTTCACGGTTAAGTCACACCAAAGGTGGACACCCAACCCTTCCCCCTCCGGCAGGCCAACTTTGTTCTTCAAATCCCACGTACCCCTCCACTCCCTGCACACTGGCACATGCCCAGCCTCCCTCCCCAGGCCCAGCTCCCCCACACTCGCGAGTGGAGCTGCCAAACCTCCAGTGCCACGGCCACAAAACCTCACCCACCCCACGGCCCCCACCGCGTCCAGCCTTCTCCACACCAAAACCCCGAGGCAGGAGACCCCGTCACCTACCCTGACAGGTCAAGCTCCCGCCTCAGTTTCCCCACAGCTCGCAGCCTCCCTCGCCAGCCCCACACCGTCCCCCAGGCATCGACCCCCGCCCCGGCGACCCCGCCGAGGGCCCCGCGCCACAGCATAGCCCTGGGGCGGAAACCCCACCGCCGACGCTCCCCCCGAGCTGCCCCCGCCCTACAGAAGGATACTGTCCCGGCTCCAGTAAACACCTCCGCCCGGCCCAGCGGCCATCTCCGCCATCTTGAAACAACCGCCACTCCCAGAGTGCCCCCCGCCGCCCCCACAGCGCTCGCTGCCCATTGGCTGCCCGCGCCGGCATCGCCCTGCCGCCGCCGGCACGCGGAAGAGCGGGGCATGCCGGGAGTTGTAGTCCTGCCTGCGCCGGCCGGCGAGGGGACCGCGCTCCCGCGGAACTACCACTCCCGTGAGGCCGCCTGGCTCTGCCTGCCCGCCATAGGCTGACCGCGGCATCGGCCGGGGAACTACTGCTCCCGGCGCGCCTGTCGGCGCAGCCGCGGCTACAGGGTGGGAGAAAGGACAACAGGGGTCAGTGCCCCAGCCTCGCGCACGCCCCCAGCTCTCTCGCCTGTGCGGCGGGGCGTTGGTGCTGAAGGGAGCCGGGCAGGGCCCTGCGGAGGATGGAGGAGAAGCCCTCCGCCAGCATCAAGCCCTACCTGGACAAGCTCACCCTGGGGGTCACACGGATACTGGGTGAGTAACAGCCCCTGGAGCTTGGCGTACGGGGAGCGGCTGCCATAGAAACCGCCCAGGGGCGGGAAAGGGGCGCCTCCCTCCGGGTTTAGGGTTCGGGTCCTGGGGCCGCCCAGGTGGTGGCCCTGAGGCGGCCTGCCCGAGGCCCTTGGCCCAGGGCCTGGTGCGAGGCCTGGGGGACCGCGGTGTCACAAGTCGGGCCCCGGTCACACGGCGTTTGTGCAACGTATTTTGTCAAGGTCCCTCCTCTTGAATTACAGTTTTTTCACACTCATGAACACCCCTGTTTCTAAGTGTTCGAACCAACGGCAAAAATCCTGAATCTCTTGACTTAAGAAAGCCCTAACGGTTAAAAAAAAAAAAAAAAAAAAAAGAGAAGGCAGTGTTTTATTCAAAACCACATGAAATTTTTATCCGCTGTGGTAACACAGGCTCAGCAGGTAGCACACCGAGTGGAAGAAGAGGAAATGGCATCAAGTTGTGCCAGGAGAAGTTTATATTCGATATTGGGAGAAAATTCTCTACAGAAGGGGTTGTCAGGCGTTGGAACAGGCTGCCCAGGGATGTGATGGAGTCACCATCCCTGAAGGGGTTTAAAAGGCATTTAAACGAGGTTCTTAGGGACACAGTTCAGTGCTAGAGTTGGGTTATGGTTGGACTCGATGATCTTGAGGGTCTCTTCCAACTGAAATGATTCCATGATTCTGTAAGCTCCGTGTTCTGTCAGAAGACCAATCTGTGAATGTGCTCAGGATCAGCTCCACATGAACAGTCACCCTGCAGCTTATTCCACTTCCTGGGACCACTTCCACAACCTGCCTTGCTTGTCATCTCCATATTTTTCCCTCAGTTCTTCAGCTTTCCTGCATTCCTGCAGTTCCCTTTGAAGTTCAGCAGGAGTGCAAGGCATTCAACATTTAAAAGCCTCCTCAGACAAAACTTCACTCATGACAGTAGATTCACAAGAACTGGTGAAAGTATTTGCATGTATAAAGGATTTTAGCATCAAACCTTTCATCTGTCAGCAGCTTGGGGTACAGAACTTTCATATTTGAATGGCTGGAAAGCAATATATCTGTCACAAGCCTTGTGTATGACAACATTACAAATCGCAGTTCCAGAACTTCTTCCTTTAAATTTTAAAGCCCAAAGTAACTACTGTAATCAACTCACCCAGCCACTGTATGGCAGAACAGTGAGTTTCATCTGGTAACCTAAGTGTATCCCTAACTGCACGTGGTTTCAGATTTCTGCCCTGATCTTATAATCTTGTTTGTCTGAGCAGCTTTCTTGTTAGGGGCTTCAGTGAGGACAGGACTTCGTCTTCAATCTCTGTTCAGTGTTCTCTTACTGGACTTCCTGGGGTTTTTTTCAGATTTTTTTTCTTTTTCCAGTTGTGAGTTCAGGATAACATCATTTCACTCTGCAAGAGCACAGAAAAGGTGAAACTATTGATGATAAACTGTCATGACAAATGCTTCTTTAAAGTAGCTCTATTTAAAAAATCCATGGTCTTACCAGCATTCTCACCACCCAGGCTCAGGTATATGAGATCTGCATGACATTAACCGTGTCCAAAAGTGATGTTGCCATACAAACTGTTTTGGTGGGTGTGTTATTTGCACCAGCAAGACACCACAGCGCAGATTTGGCTCTGAAAGTCCTGTAGCATCCCTTTCCCATGGAAGGTGTTTCCTGGATTGTGTTTGGGTTTTTTGTTTTTTCTCTCTGTATCTCTGATGACTTGTGTTTTGCAATATAGCAATGCACACCCCAGTCCATTGCTGTGATGTTTTACTCTGGTTCTTTTCTCTGTCTCTCCACTCCTTATGGGAATTTAATGCATTTTTTTTTTTTCCACAGTGAAGTAATCCAAACATGTAAATTGTGTCACCATCATAGTAAGAATTATTGAATTAATTGGGAACCATTACCAATCTGTTCAATGTTTGTTTCTTTCAAATAACAAAAGGTATCTCATTCAGAAAGATGCTTTGCTTGGTAGTTTGCAGCACTATAAACTATCCTATTTCACATCTTCTTTTGGGAAGTCCTATGAAGCCAGTAGGTACTTTCCTGCCCACTAGAACATCAAAGTAGTGGTAGGTTTTTAACTCTGTTGCATTTGTGAAGCTTTTTTTTTTTTTTTTCAGTAGATAGAAGGGATTGTGTAATGAAACTCAATGTTCAACATACTCCTTTTAAGCAAGAAAATTCTGCATGTACAGTGTGTGGGAGCTTGAGGCCAATTTTTCCAATACCTTTATGAAATGTGCCCAGGTGGCCACAAAGGCCAACAGCATCCTAGCTTGTATCAGAAATGGTGTGGCCAGCAGGACCAGAACAGCGATTGTCCGCCTGTACTCACCACTGGTGAGGCCGTACCTTGAATCCTGTGTTCAGTTTTGGTCCCTGCACTACAGGGAAGACATTGAGGTGCTGGAGAGAGTTCAGAGAAGGGAACGGAGCTGGTGAGGGGTCTGGAGCACAAGTCTGATGAGGAGCAGCTGAGGGAACTGGGGCTGTTCATCCTGGAGAAAAGGAGGCTGAGAGGAGACCTTATCACTGTCTGCAACTACCTGAAAGGAGGTTGTAGCATGGAGGGGGTTGGTCTTCCAAGTAACAAGTGACAGAAGAAGAGGAAATGGCCTCAAGTTGTGCCAGGGGAGATTTAGATTGGATATTAGGAAAGATTGATTTGCAGAAGGGGTTGTCAGGCATTGGAACAGGCTCCCCATGGAATCGGTTGAATCACCATCCCTGCAGGTGTTTAAAAGACATGTAGATGAGGCTCATAGGGATGTGGTTTAGTGCTAGAGTTAGGTTATGGCTGGACTCTATGACCCTGAGGCTCTCTTCCAACCAAAATGATTCTATGATTCTAAATGTTCATGGCACCATTTCAGAATCCCTCCTTTAAACAAATTCTATACATGAGGTTGTGGGTGGAGAGGGTTGGTTTGGTTTTTTTTTTTTCAACTTGTAGTCTCAGTGGAAGTCCCTACAAAGTGGGAGACTTCTCACAGCATTATGAAGGTTATAATTTGAGGAAGGAAGAGAGGCATCTTTCCCATTGCCAATATGGTTCATTTTAGTTCATTTAGTTCCATGACTAGTAGCAAATTCCAGAAAGGCTGATGGCTCACTACTGAATCTGAATGGGAGGCGTTAGCTGTTCTGGACTTCCCAGAACAGAACCATACTTCGCTATTTTCAGTCTTTATTAGATAAGAATATAACTATTCAGACATTTTAAAAATATGGTGAGAGTTTATCTGACTTGCAGGCAGTTTTAGCAGTACAGTAAGAACTGAAAATGCTGTGATTTCCTGCTTCAGCTTTGTGTCAGACCATTTGTCCTGATTTCAGCTGGGAAATAATTAATTTTCTTCCTAGGAGCTAGTATAGCACTGTGGTTTGGATTTAGTGTGAGAATAATGTTGATTACACACTGATGTTTTAGTTTTTGCTAAATAGTGCCTACACTAAGTCAAGGACTATTCAGCTTCCCATCCCCTGCCAGTGAGGGGGTGCACAAGCAGCTGGGAGGAGGCACAGCCAGGACAGCTGATTCGAGCAGGCCAAAGGGGTATTCCATACCATATGACATCGTGCTCAGTATATAAATTGGGAGGAGTTGGCTGGGGGACTGGGATCACTGCTCGGGGGTGGGCTGGTGTGACGGATGCACTCGACCCTGCTGCCCTGGCCAAACCAGCAGCAGTTTGGTATAGGCTTCAAAGGAGGTGAAAGCCTGAGCTGCAGTTGGGCCAACAACTCCTGCTAGGAAACCCACAAGGAAGCAGAACAGCACGCTGAAGACTGGTAAGTTGTGGGTACAAGGAGTCTCGTGCAACCCTTTCCCACTGTATGCAGTTTGACCATGAGCCAGCCACTTTATTCCATAAATATGATGCCTGGGTGAGCCTACTTTGAGCTCTCTCTGATAAAGAAGCTGGCTGTATGGCAATGATTGTTTAATACTCACAGATCACCAGATGAGCCCAGTTTAAGTTTTGTATTAATCATTTAGCTTAAGTAAATGCATATAAAGTAGAATTAATCACTTAGAATTATACAGTCATGTGATTTTTTTTAATATGCTGTCTGCTTCACATTACTTAGTAAGCTAAATTTGCTGGAATCTTAAGCTGTATATTGTAAAATTCTCCTCATATTCACCAAACTTGTGTCTACTTAATGAAAACAGAAGCAGCTACAGACCATATTGGACACCTGTGAGATAAGGCCTGTTTTGCACTTTGCTGAACGAACAGCATTCATTCAGATAAAACACCTTTAAGGCTGGCATAAATCAGCTACGGGCTATAAACAATGTGTACAGCTAAACAAAACAAGGGCCTGCCTGAGGTCAGTGAAAGGATCCAATGAGAAGCAAGAAGACCCCAGACTCAGATATTGCTGTAGGACTAAATAATGGTGTGAGGTGGTGGGTAAATTGTAAGGGCATAATTACCCCGGGATTTCGGTGCTTGGTTGTGACCTCTGCGAAGGCACCCAGCTGGAGCTGACCATGCTGCTGTATTATTCCATTAACTTATTTATTCCTGTGAACTTTGATGCCTGAGAGTTCACTTGGAGATACTTAGGGTCCCATCAGCTTCTGAGCGATTTGACACCAAGCCCCTAGAGAGGAGCTGAGCAGACTGAGCTGCAGAATGACAGAACTTTGAAATCCTAGCCAAGCGATATAAAGAATCAGGTGTGCACATATAATCCTTTGGCCATAAATACATACAATCCCTTACCTGTTTTCCCTTACCCTCTATGTTTCTTAGATGTGAACAACTGACCACTCTTGGACCACACCAGCCACACCAAGACTCCTCCCTGAGAAGTTTAGAAAGCAAGGGCGTCCATTCAGAATGTCCTGACTCAATGTGAGGGCCTCCCCCTACCCTTTCACATCTCCTTTCCTCATAGAAATCACTCTAAAACTACTCGTCCTTAATTATTGTCACGGAGGCACCCCGAGGCTAATTTAAGGGACAACGGGGTCCAAAACAACTTTTATTAAACCGGTGAGAAACAGGGTTTTAGCACTCCAAAAGTGACTTAAATATAGGTTCGGGTATCAGTTGAGGAAAATTATTAAGGGGCAGCAACTGGTACAACAGGCGGTCCACAGAGTGCATGCACGTGGCTTCACCCAAAACAATGCCGGAACCACCCTCGAGTCCCAGAGGAGTACACACTTGCCTCAACACGGTGCGGGATTATTCTTAAAGAGATAAAGGTAAAGCGTACGCTCGCGATTCTGCGAGGGTAAATTTATAATACACTCGCAATTCTGCGAGGGTTAATTTACTTACACGTGCGAATGCGCACGGAATACTACACGTGCTTATGTGGAAGCACGGGAGGAAAATACACTCGCGATTGTGCGAGGATAAATTTATAATACGCTCACAATTGTGAGACGAAATAAAGTTACACTCGCGATTGTGCAAGGAAATAATTTAAAGTACGCGTGCAAATGTGCACGGAATATAAATACACTCGCGATTGTGCGAGGAAATAATTTTATACGTGCTTGTATTAAGCACGGGAAGTTACACGTGCAAATGTGCACGGAAAGGATAAATATACTCGCAATCTTGCGAGGGGTTTTACTCACACCTGTGGCGGCAAGGCAAGCGGGGTCTCCATCCCGGGGAGGCGGGGTCTCGGCAGCAGCATCTTCCTCGTGCTCCGAGAGACCAGCGACAATGGGCGGAGTCTCGACGAGAGTCCCGTTTTTACACTGGCTGATCAGACCTGACTGTAGGCATTCTAGAAGCTTCTCTGCACCCCCACACCGGCTGTGGGGTGCCCCTGAAGCCTCCAAACATCCCCCACACTGGTCACAGGTGCCCAGCGGCTCACTGGCGCCTCGGCAATCCCTTCTCCTAATGGCCCTGGCTAGGGTGCTCTGGGCCAAACAAAAGAAGCTGTTAGCTTCGAGTAGCAGAGAGAGGGAGATGTGCCTACTGCCTCCATACTGAAGGAGGCGGGGGGAGAGAGGGGGGTTTGCATTCTGCCACAATTATATTTGGCATATTTCCTCCATGCAGTAAGTAGCAGAAGCAACATTGCCATCAAACAAATTGTGCTTGTCTTTAAGTGGTCTAAACATTGCTCTGCCACGAGCAAGACCCTAAATCACTCATCTGCAACAGCTGAGCATTGATCAACAGGTGGTCAGCAATTGCACTGTGCATGACTCATTTTATGTACTAGTATTATTATTATCTTCTATTCCTTTGCTGTTCTATTAAACTGTTTTTATCTCAACTCGGAAGTTTCAGATGGGATTAAACCACACCACCATTACATAGACTCTTTCTGATTAATACAGCAAAGAGTTTTTGGAAGCTTTCAGATGAAATGTCTTAAAATAGGACAGAGTTTACTGTGATCTTGATACAGAGTAGTTAATAGGGAGGAGCCTCCTGAACTAGTTAAGCTTTATCCTATACGTTTTGTCTAACCCAGGTGGCTGCTTTATTTCTTACATCTAAAAGAAAAGCGACACAAAGCAGACTTCTTTTCCTCATTAACATTTAATGGGGCTCTTGTCCATACTTATGCATGTCTGTTAAACATGGTCTTCAGTTTACCCACAGGGTATTTTTAATATAACATTCAGGCTTTTAAGACAGAATTTTTCTTTCTTTTTATCTTGGATTTGCTTCAGACCTCTTCAGAAGCTGCAGTTTTCTCATTCCTAAACATCTTCTTTGACTGACATGATATTTAATCTTCCGTCATCCCAACCAAGCTGTTGTGCATGATGAATTAAACATCCCTGCAGTTTTCTTTGATCACAGAAATAACAATTACTCTGTTATTATAGTCTCTTAACTTGTCATAAAGCTAGCATAGCTTAGGTGGAAAAGACCAGTTAGATCATTGATTCCACATGCTTCTTTAGAGGAATACATATGGCCAGCTTATATTTGAGCAGGAGACATATCCTCCTGCCTTGTACCCACCTATTTGAAGTGCAGCTTGGCAAAACATCAGTGTCTTTTGTATGTTGGGATCAGAAAGATTACCTAAGTGACCTACTATGATTTTTTTCATTTTTTTCTGACTTTAGCTTGGAGTTTGGTCTTCTGGTGTTATGTTTTGTCTTTCAAATTTTCTGACAATGTAACAATCAATGCTTCCAGTTAAAGTCAAGTTTACACTTCCTGAAACTGAGTGTTGCTTTTCCAACAGCAGGACAGAAAAGGGCAGTGCCATTGCTAGAATTATAAGCCCAGCACTGGAGATAAAAACCAAACCAAAGCTCTCTGGTGCCTGCCTTTCCTGTCTATTGTACTGTGTATGTTTTCCCAGAAAGCAATTATAATGTTTGTGACTGTTTTGGGAGCCAATACTTTCACAGCAGAGCCGGTCTTGAAAGCCCTGCATAGTGATCAGTTCTGCTCCACGGCCCTGTGTGTTGGGCCTGCAGTTCCCACAACAAGAAGTTTTTCTGGACATGTTCCAGAGTGAACAAAGTCAGTGGGAACTATTTCAGTTGGCTGTAGATTAAGTAAAACATCATAAAATAATTACTGCAAGTGAGACTGTTCTGCCATCACACACCTGCAAGAATAGCACTGTGCAGATTCGTATCTTGCATTTATATAGCATTCTTTCCCATAAAATATTCTGATTATTTTTATAAATTATGAGCTCGTTGCTCATAACAGATTTGCATGTGTCCAGCCGGGATTCCAGGGAGCCAATATTTGCTCATACAGGTCCCTTCTGCAGCACCAGATTCTGTGTCTGGTCAAACCCACTGAATCCAAAGCTGAAGTGTTCCCTTCTCAGTGGAATACAGTTGTTAGCAATTCACAGCAATACAGCACAGTGTCTTGTGTCAAGCTGACAATATCCTACCCAGCTGAAACCACAGAGCATGCTTACAAAGAAAGATTCATCTCTCTTTTAGAGTTTGCCCAGGAACCCATGGTTGATTTTTTTTTTTTCCATGAATCATCTGCAAAAGATCACATTTTGAGTACAAAAATGTCTGTGTGTGTGTGTATATCTATGAAAACCATCAAAGGATGCCATCATGTGCAGCACTAGGCATCCTCACGCCAAGAAATGGTGAGTAGTTACACACAAAAAAGTAAGCAACTGCTCAGTCACCAGCACAGTGCGTGCAGTCATTAATGCCTTTCCTCAGTTGCCAGTCAGGTTAACTTGCAGAATTGTCTGGCTCACAGTGTTGTGTCTCCCGTGCCAGCTGCAAACATACTCCTCTTTTCCTTTTAGAGACTTCTCCAGGAGTTGCTGAGGTGACGTTTGTGGAAAAGGAGCCAGCTGAACGCCACGCCATCATTTCATGGGAGCAAGTGAGTATTTTTGTGATAATACTGCAGTGAGGTCAGTCTGAATGTGCCATGGCTCATGGAGAATGTCAAATGTAGTGGCTGCCTTGTGTGTGTTTGTGAGACAGCCCGTTACCAAGTTTGATGCACAGCGAAGCCTAAACAGATTTTTTTCTTCTTCTTCTTTTTAATCAAATGTTACTCTGTCCTTCAGGCTATCATGTGTACCTGACCTGTTAGGGAAACTTCATCAGTGTGGGTACATTCTGAATGAGGACTCTAACAAGAAATCACATAACTGTAGCAGGCAGCAACAGTGGTGACTCAGTGGAGAACAACCATTGTTCTGACTCAGGTCGGAAACCATTTTCCAACTCCCTTTCAAACAAAATGAAACAACTCTTTATGGCCATTAACAGTAAAGACCTCAAGCTGGAAAATGGCACTGAGCCACATAATTTGTTTTGGTTATCTATTTATCTTTTCAGTCTCAGCTATTCACTTCTATTTCTCATAAACCCTCCTTCCAACTTCTTTTTGCCTAACTGACCCAATCTTTTGGCCAAGGCATGTCCCATTGCCTGTTGTAGGAGACTATGAAGGGCATGTACTATGTTGATTCCACTGACCTCTCAGCATCAGAGTGTGTAACTAGAGGGCTCCTGAATACTGTCATGTAACTCTGGTGGGCAGAGATGGCATTTTTGGTCCTCTTCTTGAATATACATGTGTTTATCTGTCCCATGGCCATGGGGGAATCTGCTTTCTAGGTATCGCTCACATGTAGGGAAGAGATAGTAGAAGCTGACCAGCCTTTGGAAAGAGGCACAGCAGAGGATAAAGTTGAGTGAATCATCTACCCCTGCTCCAGCCCTGGCTATGCCCTAATGTATATTCTCCCAGAGACTGAACTACAGAAAATAACTACCCCTTTGATGACACCTTGCCATTTACAGTTTTTCCTGAACAGCAGGGAAAAGTCTTGTGCTAGTTCTGGTAATGCCCTATCCAATTAGTGATATTTGTCAAGAATTTACAAATCCAGGACAGAATGTATGTGATGTAAACCTGCGTTAGTTACTGAAACTTGTACAGTAGCCAGCAAATGCGGTCAGGCTGAAATGTCCAGTTTTTCTGGTTTGTGTGAACTGATTCTTGGTTTCCTGTAGCTGTTGTTCAGGTGTTGGATTAACTGGGCTGGAAAGTGTGAGGCACCTTAATTGTCAGCCAGCTCAGGTCTGGGAGCAGCGGAGTGACACTAACTCGTTCTTCTGTTAAGTGCAGAGGACCACTTCTCCTGAACATGGTATTGCTCTCATTTTCGGGTGCTGCCATTCCTCCGAACTAGATTGCGTTTGTTTCAAAATTGAGCCGTTCTCATAAAGCCAAACTCTGCAGTGCTGTAGCAAAAGCACTTTGCTCCAAAGACATCGAATCAAAACTTCAGCTCAACCCTCTCCAACAAGTGATGGACTAAGTTAATTGTGAAATTAAATGCTGAAAATTAAGTAGATACAGTTGAGCTGGATTGCTAATTGTGAAGAACATCAGTTTCTATTTCTTTGCTTTTGACTCCAGTTGCATTGACAAAATGTGAAATCTCCCTTCTCAAGTGAAAAGATAAGTGGTTTGTTTGTTTGTTTTTTTTCCTTTTTTTCTTGGCCTTTGGGTGTGAGGTCTGGTATCTAACACATTCAACACAACTGCAGCGTGTCCTGCAGCAATTATTAGGTGCAAAGCACTCAGCACCGCGCAAGGCCCTTGCAGGATGAACTTGTACCTCACTTTTCCTCAGACTCATCCTGCTTGAATTTGAGCACAGGTTTTCATGTACCTAATGTTCACTTTTAGCACTGTGAGGTTTTTTTCGTAGCCATTAGGTGGCAATACTAATGCACATAACCATTTCTCCATAGTCGAGATTTTAACAAGATCTTGTCACAGTCTGTATTTTTAACTCTGTTCTACGTCTTTAGTTATGAAAGTATTTGCAGGACTTTTTGTGTGGTGTTATTTTTCCAAAAACTTATTTTCATTGAGACTCAGCAAATAAAAGCCCTATTCTAAAGATATTTTCTTTACTATTTTTTTTTCTAGAAGCCATTTTTCCAGTTCTGTTTAAGTTTTTGCAGTGGAAAGGTATTTCTCCTGAGAGAAAAGTCTGTGGTATTCAGAAAATCTTGAAAGAAAGTCAATCTTTTTAAATTATGAATTATTAAAATTATATTCTAATAATGTTGGCAACATGCATTTATTTGTCTCCAGCATAGCATCCAATGTGTTTGGTAAACTTGTCTGTGCTCTGTTTGTGCTAGTACTTAACTGGATACTACAATGGAGGTTTTAAAATCTGAGGTCAGCTTGTTGAATGTCATTAACTGCTATGAGGCTTTGCAGGGGAAGGTGAGGTTCATAACAGGACACAGTGCCATAAGACAGGAGGACAGCAGAAGATATGTATATATATATATATATATATATATATATATATATATATATATATATTATTAGAGATCAGCGCACTTGCAAAAAATTAAGGCATATGGTTGTCAAGTGTTTACATGAGTAGCATCGCTTCCCCAAACATTTCAAGCAGTTCAAAATATTTTAGTAAACACAGGTGATCTTTTCACCTTTGCTGATATTTAGACCTAGCAAGATGTTATCTTTTCTGTAGGAAAGGGAGACAAGCAATATAAGGGAGAGGAGAGACGGTTATCAGCAGCGGTGTTCCAGTGACCTCGTAACTGTATATCATCTTATGAACCTGTTCTCCCTCCTAAAATTGGGCTGGAAACTGCCTTTCTTCCCCTCTCCATGTACAGTTTTTAAAAGTGGGCATTATACTAAAATATTGCTAAGAGACACTCTGGTATCTGCAGTGACAGTGCCTGAACCACATTTTCTTTTTGCCTCAACCAGAAGAGAAATAAGTCACTCACATCATTGTTTTGATTTTCAAAAAATAACGAAAATGGCATTCTGTTAGGAGGAGCCGGAGGTCCCAGAGCTCAGTTCCACAACGGGCCAAGCAAAACGAAGGAGATCATTTTGCCTGTTCCTCTAATTGTCTTGTTAGCAGTGTCTGGACTGGCCTTGGATGGCTGTGAGCGATCCTTGCCCATCATGTTGCTGAAGTATTGATGTTCTACAGCTCTACATGAGAAATTTGTTGTTTCTCCTCATGCATTTTGTCTACAAAAATTTATTTTCCTGAAATAAAGCCATTAGAAAGCCCTCAAGCAGCCTGTTACTTTCCTGTTGTGGACTGTCTTAGGCTGGCAGACAATTTAGGAACTCTCTCTGCATGCAGATCTCAGTGGGATGGGGTGGTTGTTCCTGGCTATTCCAGAAATCTTCCTTGTTGCTTCTACCATGTCTCTTTTTGACTCAAAAGTATGCATGCAGGCATTCGCATCCACAAGGGTTGTTTTTGCCATCCTCCTTGTAACGTCCTCCCTGAGCGTTAGGCGAGCCTGCCATTCCTGATCCCCAGGAGCACAGGATCTGTCCGTCTTGAACCTGCCTTGTGGCCCTGACCACAGGAGAGCCAGGGACATGGATCCAGCAGAACCGGGGCATGAGGAAAGGTCTATTTCTTCAAGCTGTATAATGGGGGAGAAGCCAAAGGACTTTTGGGAGGTGGATAGAGTTTCTGACACAGTGTTCCCCTCTGTGGGGCCTTGTAATGTTATGATTTAAAAACTGGCTACGCAACACCATCCTCAAGATAATTGCCAAATTCTGTTCTCTGCAGCGGGGGATCAGGTCTGCCCCAGCCCTGTGCCTTTCGGGGCAGGAAATCCTGGGGGTCCTGGGAGCCCTCTTGTCTGGATGGGTTTCTATTAGATGGAGATTTGTTATTGAACTAGCCAGGCCCAAAGGAATTTCAGGGCCACCTCAGAAAGCTGAAAACAGGACCTGCCATGGAGGGGAGGCAATTCTGCAATAACAGGGCCTCAACATGACATAGATCAACGGACCTATCAGCAGTGAGACTCCAGCACATGGACAGCTTATGAACATAGATGATACCCACTCAGTGAATGCATAATTGAAGCATGGACGTGTGATCAAAGAATAGTTGCATATATAAGGAGGCTTGTTTCTGTAATAAATGGCTCTAGCGTGATTCACATTGAATCGGAGTGCAGAGTCCGATTCATTCATTCATTCATTCATTCCAACACCCTTGCCCATCAGATTTCTAAAACGTACAGCAAGAAGGTCTCGGTGTGTTACATAAATTGACATCTGCATTCGCTGGCAGCTAGGGCAGACCAGTCGTGAAACAGCATGACATTAGGGAGAAAGGTGGCTGCTCTTCTAGTTGGAAGTCCTGAGAGGTGGCATAAATCCTATCCTTCTCTCCCCAGAAGTTGGATTATACTCATTCAGTTTTCTAGAGAGGTCTCTCTAGAGTTTTATTTTTTACTTGCTGTCCCTTTCTTCAGGATATTTGCTTGGGAGGCATCACTTCGACTGTGCTTTAAGTGGATTGCCATATGTCAGTGTTTTAGCTCTGGATTCAGCGCTGATCAGGTCTTGGCAGCAAAACTACCCTGGTTTTAATATTCTTCTCTATCCTCAATGGACTGTGCTTTCTTGGGAGACTATTTTGGGATATTATGGACAATAAACAAAAGAAGTAGACCTCACACACCATATTGGGCCCTAGGGATATTTTGTTTTATGAGCTGATGAGTGTAACCAGATGACTGGAGTGAAAACAGCTGCTTGCCAGGGCTGTGGTTAAGCCACTTCTGGCATGTTATTAGGAATATTGTGTTTTATGGGGCTGGAGATCATAACCCTGGAAACTACCAGTTGAGCAAGAGGAATACAGAGCTTGAGAAGCCATTTTTAATATATATTAATAGTAGTGGCTTGTTTCTCTGACTCTCCTGTCACAAGACTATTGTTTTGACATCGTAGGGTCATGTGGCTGAGCATAATATGTCAGATCAATCAATCTGAAAGATAGGTGTTAGTGGAGCTTTCTGTATAGAGGTCTTTTCCTGTAGACCCCAGATCTGCTCTGGGGCGGCATTTTCCACCTATCTCTTCTGCAGCATCGTTTGGAAAGTCATGCAAAGGGACATGGTTAGGAGAATCATAAAACAAAGTTGGGAGGGCTGTTGGACCTATTTGGGGAAACACGTACATGTTAATCTTTCCATCCAGAAAAAGCGAACTGAGAGCAGAAGACCTATTTTGATGTGATTTTTTTTTTTCCTTGTCTTAATCAGATGTGTTTGTTAAATTGAGCTGCGCCTGATTTGTAGTAGTATTTAATTGGATACTATGTTAGAAGTTTTAAAATCTTAGATTTTGTCATCCCAACGGATGTGGTTTTCCTGCTTAGAGGAGAACACAACACCCACTGAAGTCAAGAAAGCTATTTACCCATGTATTTTTACTACTGGGCTAGATTAGTTAAAATTGGGGAGTTTGAAATGGACCGAAAGTGCTCTGTAAACATGTGTACTCTTCTGTGGCTTTGTAGCAGGTCTGTCATATTTTCTTTTTTCATAGTTTTAAACCTCGTCACTATGCCTACAACTTGAAATCAGTAGAGGTAACAGTGCAGCATGAAATGATAAATATTTAGGACTGAGAAGAACCTGCAGAAGAAGGTGTGTTTGTTGAAGGCATTTGAAGAACTTCAGATATGTCCATGTGGTTTAGTAGTCCCCTGAAACTTACCAGGGCCTCGGCCATCAGTGGGCTCTTATCAAAGGATGATAAATTCTTCTCAAAACAAAGTTTCTACAGTATCAGATTCTCCTGTCAGATTAATACCTGTTGCCTTTGCAGACTTTCCCTGCCTGGGTTAGGAAAGCACAGTGCTGGTGGCTAGGCTGCTGACGGGGCAAGTAAAGGGACGTGCCCTGCTACAATTTGCAAAGCCATTAATATCTGGGACGTGTCAGTAGCAGTCTGTCAGTATGAACGGTTATGCTTACAAAGTGAGTTCACACACAGGAGTGAAGGTTATGGGTAGGTTGGAGGGTCCCGCACAGCGTGTACACCACGGTTTAGAGAACAGAGACTGAGGCACCTCGGAGAAAGTGACTGTGAACAAGGCTTTAATAGGCAAAGGGCTGCCCTGGTCCTGGGGAAAGGAGAAGACATGGACAGGAGGAGGCCAGCGTCTTCCCTTGCTTGTGCCAGTCACTGATGTCCAGAGGCCAGTGCTGCAGCTGGATGCACAGCTGGCAGGTAGCTCCTGCGCCATAGGTGCATTGAGACAACATCAGGGCAGGTAACTGGGTACGCACAAGTTGCTGACATGGGGATGAATCTGATCAGCGTCTCTTGAGATGTCACAGATTTGTGACCCAAGTGAAGCACAGCAACATGAACTCTATGTGAATGTTTCTTTTCCTTAGCTACTGGCTACCAGAATATTCTTCCTTTATTTCATGGGACTTTGAATGTTACATTTTCTAGTAGCTGTAGGGAACTATTCCCAGCTGAGGCACGATATTGGAAAGGTATTAACATCTTACTCCTCTTCTGTCCCCAAAGCAATTCTGTAACTGCTCCAAAACCCACCCAGGCTTCTGAGGCCAGGCTGGAAAAACATCTGGATCTGCAGCAGGAAGGGACAGAACTACTGACCTATAAGTGTTCTTAAATTTTGAAATTTTGTCTTTTCTTGCTCTGAGTGTCATACTGCACAAAGAGCAGGCCATGTCTTTAAAACTGACTGAATGAAAGAAATACACATTTTTAGAAAAGGCTGAAAATCCTGTCACAGAAGTACTTGGAATGATCAGACATGCTGTGTTGCAAATCTCACATTTTTTGTCCATTTTCCGTGTAAAATGTAGCTCTCAGAGTCATGTGATTATAAAGAGGCCTCAGATCAACATTTTAAAGAACAAGTTGTCTGTCTTCCTGATTTAATTACAAAGTTTGACCCTCAGGGGGCTTATTTGTGTCTGTGGGACTGAAAAGGGAGACTGACCACAAGTTGCAACTTGGAGATTCAGACTGCAGTTAGGAAAACTTTCACAAGGAGGGTGGCAGGGGCCTGGGGGACAAGTCGATGCAGAGATTGTGGAACCTGCATCATCAGAGACTATCCTGAGTTTTAGGGTCTGATTCTTTTGGAATCTTGAATTTTAAAATATTTTAAATGCAAAATCACTTCAGTCCTTCTTGGGTGTTTTTTTCTCCTAAGCAGTTACAAAGAAAACAACAGATAACTCCCTTTAGTCGTACGTGTTGCTTGTCTTTTTAAAATTGACAGGCTTCTGTACTGTTTCGTTTTGTGTGCTTGACGCATCAACAGGAGGGTCAGTCCTGTCACCAGATCTGCAATTGCCTATAGCTCTTTGGGCTTCTCGTTCTCAGGATTAAGACATTATCCTCCTTTCTTCAGATTTGTTGCTTATCTGTAGAGTTTTAAGTAAAGAAAGGCCCCTTCCACAACCAAGATAGGCATAGGAAAAGGGTCCTGGTTCTTAGACGCAGTATCAACAGCTCACTGGAGTTGCTTCTTTTACTGTTGGCTCAGAAGGAAGGAAGCTTAGGAGCCCCAGCCAAGCGCTGTATTTTGGTGGGATGAAGCCAGACCAGCATCTTTGTGAGACTGACTTATATATATATATATATACTGTTTGTTCAGTGAAACATTGAACCTGCTTAAGTATGTACAACTATTGAGTCTTTGTTTCTCTCACCTGCTTGGAACTGAAATCCCTCAGAAGAGCATCCTTGTACTAATATCCATACTTTAGTGGAACAGTTAGATTTAGTCTGATTTCACTTAAAGCAAACTCTGCTCTTGTAAGCCATATATATACATACATATGTGTATATATATAAGCCAATTGGTCTTTCATGTGTGATCTTGCAGTGGCTCTAAGTGTCAAAGGATGATACATCATCTCAGCTCAGGAACAATCCTGGAATAAACTTATGATGACTGACTGCTCATTGTGAAATTTTCCCAAGTGATCTTTGTCAATACAGTAGCACAGACCCAAGAAATACGCAGTTTTCTCTAAAGGTTTTAGGATGAGATAACTGAGCTGATTTGAGTCATCTTGGAATTGAGCAGAACATTTGGTGGCAAATATTTCTGTACCGATATTCAGTCGTTCTTTGTGTTTAAGGGACATTCTGCATTTTCCCTTGACACTTGTGATTGTGATTTGCAGAAAAACTCCTGCGTATTACCAGAGGATTTAAAGAACTTCTATCTGATGACTGATGGCTTCCAGATGACCTGGAGTGTGAAGACCGATGGTGAGTCCATGTATTCCTCTCCACCAATACCCTCATTTCACTGCAGCCAGTCCTTACCTTGCAGAATCTCTTTAACATCAAACTTACTTTCTGCACAGTCAATACACATCTATCAGCATCCTGCATTAGTCTGAGCAAAAGCACACGTACCAGGTCACTTTGAGTGAAAGAATAGCACCATTTCTTAACTCATGAAAAAACAAAATAGTTTGTTTCTGTTAGGCAGCTTGATCCGTGACTACAGAAAACTGACCTCTGATTTAATAAGTGAGTGGGCTTCTGCCTGGGATTGTAGACTTCTTTAGAGATGTCCTGTTGAGGAACAAAATCTGAGTGCATGTCATTTGTCCCTTCCTGATGCAACAGGGTAAAGCTTATTGGTTGCATGTGCTGGACTCCCACAGAAGAGATGTGTATGCTGAACACTGGCTAGAACCCAAACAAGTTTTCATGACATAGATACTTTTCTGTAATACACTGGCCATCTGTTGACACTTCCATTTAAATATGTAGTTTAAATCTTGTACTTAAACTTCCTCTCTAGTTTATGGAGGGGCAGCTCTAGCACATTATCTTGTCATGAAGCAGTAGAAAGAGTCACCCTCTGATAGTGGCTCTTTATCATTAAAAAGTATATGTACATGCCGGAACCTGATTCTGCTTTCCACCACCTAAAGTTCATTCACTGCAGTTATTTCTAGAGTCAGTGATGCAACTGAGAACAGGACTGAGCTTTATTGTCCATCCTTGTTTGGCAAGAATCAGGTGATCCATTCACTCTGCACGGGAGCCTTGCAAATGTTATCCTGGCTTTCATTGCCTTCAGGCAACGTTTCCAAATTGGGCTGTGAACACTGCTCACTTCTGGAGATGGTTGTCAATATAGGGTTTTCTTCAGGAAGTGGGAATTTCATTTCAGAAGCAGTAAACATCAGGGCTCTAGCACCTGCACTGAGTCCCATTGTTTCAATAGTGTGTCGTGACCTCTGAAGAGTCTTGTTTTCAGGGAACACAAGCACACAGACCCTGAGGCAGCTCAGTTAGCGGTTGTTTGAGCAAGCACCCAGTAGTGCCTTCTGAGGCTCTTTGCACTGGCATACGTCTGAACAGGGTGCTCATTGACTTGATGTCTGGTAATAGCACTAGTCCTCAGAAGGAGAAACAAATGACAGGTCCTCAGGCATTCATTCTGGGAGACCCACATGCTGATAGACTGATAAAATTCAGTGTTGGAGTGCGAACCAAGAGGATGCACCCTGAGCAGGTACATAGGGTGGAAGAGGACAAGCTACCCAATAAGCTGTGAATGGATGGGTTGATTCTGGTAGGAAGGACAGCAGCAGGGAAAATAGTTTTGAGGAGGTGGCTGTAGCTAGCCAGGATTTTTAATAGCCAGTTTCATGGGACTTGGCTAACAGCTGTGGCACAGACTTAGTCAGCAGTGTAGTTCTCAATGCTGCACAGCTCCAAGATGGTGTCTTATCACCTGTAAGTGTGATTCTGTGTTTGAAAAAGCCTGATTTTTGCTCCTGTGGAGCCCGACTTGGTTAAGTGTCCAGGCCAGCTGCATATGCCCATCTCTTCCCCCACTCTGTTTGGAAGAGGGTAAGTTGATGTGTGGAGGAAAAAGAAATACCTCCTGTGCTTTCCTGACACTGGATGTGATTAACGATCAGTCTTATTGCAGATACCACAATGCCTCTGGGCTCCATGGTGATTAATGGTATCTCGAAGCTATGTCGGCTTGGGGGTTCCTCTATGTACACTCTGCCTAATGCACCTGGTCTTGCTGACCTGGAAGATGACACAGATGAGGAAGGTAAGGTCCTGTTAACAGGCTCTGTCTCATCCCTTTTGCTCTGTTAGGATACAGCACATGGATGTAGCAACTCGGGTCACCCGAGTGGATGGGATTTTCGGTGTCTTCCAGGCTGGATCTTCTAGGTGTCCTACTAGTCCCCTACAGCCTTGAGAGGACCAGTGTGCAGTGAATCTCATGGGGATTGTTAATGGTGCTGGTTGCTAATATTATTTGCATACTCTTTTTATCAGCCTGGCAACCCTCCTGTTCTGCCTTTTCCCTACTTAAATTTTTAACTGAGGCTTCCTCCAGTGATTCAGCTTCTAGATTCTTTGTGTGCTTATGGTGTTATGTGAACAAAAGATAACAGGTTTTGTTTTGGTAGTGAAAATACATCTGGATATGCTCTTTGGAACTGGAAAAATAACTCGCGAAAATACTTGTGAGTGTGAGGTGGCACTGGAAAATGTGCGTGTCCAAACTGCTTAAAAATCCTGGGCACCCTGCTGTTTGTAAAGAAAAAGAAGAAAAAAAGCCCACTTTTTCTTGAAGCTCTTACAGTCTAACAAGGCTGTAAAAAGTAAGAACAACAGAGCCAGGTGTCATGCTGACTCCTTAAAAATTGCGATTTGATTTCAGGCTTCTCTCTGAATCTCTATAGCTCTTATAGCTTCTAAATGTGGCTGAAAGTTTCTTTTTGCACATTCCAGTGATCTTCTAGCCATGGTAATGAAATGGGCCAAATTCCGCTTCCATTTGACCACTCAGACCTCCACCAAGGCACTTATAATATAAACTGAGAAAAAGTTACATCCCCATCAGTGTTCTCATCCTAACTTTCACTTAAAGGTCTTCTGAAGAGTACAGCTCTTGTGTCCTCCCTCTTCCTCAGCAGCATTAGAACTCACAATTTTATTCTGCAAGTACTTGCAGCTACACAATCCCAAAATGGTCCTGTAGGAAGGCTATGCGGTGACTGTGGGTCAGAAGTTCAACATGAGTCAGAATGTGTGGCTGTTGAGAAGGACACTGATATCACACTGGAATGTATGAAGAGCTGTGTGTGTCTCCAAGTTCGTCAAAGTCTTCTGTCAAGACGAAAAGAATAAACTGTTCTCCCTGTCCTCCTTAGGAGAAAAAAAAAAAAAAGAAAGTAGGGCAAAAAAGAAATGGATAGAACAGAAGTAATGGGTTTTAATTGCACCAAGGAAGATCCAGGATCCACATGAGGAAAACTTCTAAGTGATAACAATGGATTTGGGTTGACTGCTTGGGGATTGTGACACCTACAACACTGGAAGACATTAGGAAAAGACTGTACAAACACCTCTCAGCTGCAAAGCTGAAGTTGCTTTATGTTGCTTTATGCCAGAGAAAGACAGTTTGATGTCTTTTTTCAGCCTTCAGATTTTGAAACTGGTTTGTTTTCCTACCGGAGATTAAAATTTTTCTCACTTTTTTTTTTTTTTAAATACAAGTAACTTAATCCTTTCCAAGAAGTATAAACAATTTGATTAAGTTCTTCCTCAGCTTATTTATTAATAAGTATCAAATAGATTGACTCTATGCAGCTGAGTCACAGTCAGTTTTCCGGACATGTTTTGTCAACATTTTTTTCTACTTTCAGGTAATGGAGACAAACCAGAGAAGCCACACTTTGATTCCCGTAGTCTTATCTTTGAATTAGACCCATGCAGTGGGAATGGGAAAGTTTGTCTTGTTTATAAGCACGCTAAACCAGGTAAGACTGAAAGGAGCAAAGTTAGCCATCTCTTATTGTGAATTGTATCTGAAGGTGGCATGTGTGGAATCATCATACATTCCTGATCTTTGCAATTTGTAGATTAATATTTACTGGGATGTCCTGTCTCTGCTGAAGTCAGGGCCTAAGCCTTACAGAAACCTAATTTGATATAGTATTTTCCCTCCTTTTAATGTCTGAATCTCTGCTATAACTTATGATTTCTGCATGCACAGCATAGTTGCCTACTGAAACAGGAAAGCATTCACATATGACCTACAAACAATAATTCTGAAATAAAGCAGAAGGCTAGAACTCACCCAATAGCATATCTCTGGTTACTTGCATGTCTCCTGACAATTACCTTACATTTTTATGAGAAAGGGTGTAACACTGCATAGAAGCAAAAGGTAGATGATAAAAAAGGTCCTTGGCTGATTGAGGTAGGCTTAGACTGGTTCTTACTCCTTGCGCGTGGAAGAAGAGTCTCCAGATGATAACTAGGTCAAAATTTGGCAGGAAGTGCTGAACAGGAGGGTGAGAATGTGAACTGAGCTGTTTCTTCTGACAGCTACACAGAAAA
Source organism: Patagioenas fasciata (assembly GCF_037038585.1). Lineage (NCBI taxonomy): Eukaryota > Metazoa > Chordata > Aves > Columbiformes > Columbidae > Patagioenas > Patagioenas fasciata. Next base: position 77,175,310 of record NC_092560.1, on the reverse strand, counting down.
CTGTTATCACTCAGAGGTTAGTGAAACAACTGAGTTATTGGAAAAGTAGTTGTCCTATATTAATAATACATCCTAACACAGTGCACAGGTCATTGTATGTGTATGTTCGCTGTGTTGGGGTGTACAAGTCTGATATATCTGTTCTTAAGATAAACCCTTGGTTATTATCTTTTTAATTGTGTGTAACTACAACTTCCAAGGCAGAAACTTCTTACTTGCCCTCTTACCTTCCTGTGTTGGTGATTTCAGCACATGCAGTGGATGACCAGGGCAAGGGGAGGGAGCGTTGTTTACAAGTGTTGATGTCAGCACAGGGGGCAGGCAGTGTGTTTAATTGACAGTGTTCAGCATCTCAGTTTCCCAGGTAAAATCACTTTTCTTTGTCCTCTAAAGAATGTCACCACCGGACAAATATTTGACCACTGTGGAAAGATTTTGCAAAACATGTTTTTGTTGGCAGTAGAGACTCCCAGGGCTTCCAGACTCTGGACTCTATTCAGTAATCCAGATGACTGACAATTAAGTTAGTTGCTTTTTACTTTGTGGGGTAGATAATGTTTGCCATAATTGTATTTTAAACTTAGTTTGCAAAGTTGCTGGTGTCCAAGCATATTCCACATAGCGCATCAGTCCCAGATTGGGAAGGAGTGGTGTTGCATCCATTGTACAGTGGGGAAAGTTAGTATAGTGGCTGTTGCATGAGTATTTTTAGTAAGGCTGAGAGCAGAACCAAGTCCTTTTCAGTCCCTGTTGTCTGACTGTTCAACTACATTGCCACTGCATAATCATCTATGTTAGTCAGAGATGCTGCATTTTAGAAGCTGCAACCTTTCTGATAAGTGTATTTTGTCTCCCACTTGACAATTGCCAGGGGTTGATCTTATCACTGCAAAGCAGCAGTGTAATTTGTGTTTATTTTGTTCTAGATGTCTCCCCAGAGACAGAGATATGGTTCCTGGACAGAGCTCTGTATTGGCATTTCCTCACCAAAACCTTCACAGCCTACTACCGCCTGCTGATCACCCACCTGGGTCTCCCACAGTGGCAGTATGCCTTCACCAGCTATGGGGTCAGCCCCCAGGCCAAGGTAGGACAGCTCATTAGCATTTCACATAAGTACAGACTGGAAAAACATCTTCTTCCTACCTTTTGACAAGCAGTCTGTAGGCTGAAGTGGACCTCCCTGGTGAGCCATGGAAGGGACCATGAGTCACAGAATCACAGAATGGTTTTGGTTGGAAGGGACCTCTGGAGATCATCCAGTCCAACCCACCTGATAAAGCAGGTTCACCAGAGCAGATCACACAGGAAGGTGTCCAGGAGGCTTTGAATGTCTCCAGAGAAGGAGACTACACAGCCTCTCTGGGCAGCCTGTTCCAGGGCTCTGGCACCCTCAGAATAAAAGAAGTTTCTCCTCATATTCAGATGGAACCTCCTGTGCTTCAGTCTGTGCCCGTTGTCCCTCATCCTATAACTGGGCACCACTGAAAAGAGTCTGGTCCCATCCTCTTGACACCCACCCTTGAGATACTCATAAACATTGATGAGATCTCCTTTCAGCTTCTCTTCTCCAGGCTCAACAGACCAAGCTCTCTCAGTCTCTCCTCATAAGAGTCTTTACCCTGTAGTGTGTTAACAGTCATGTGTTAATGTTAGAAAATTCACTAACATTGTGTTAACCCTGCATTTATAGTGCCGAACAAGAGCCTGCTGCTCTCTCCATGGAGAGGAAAGTTCAGATAGACATTAAGCAGAAGCCCAGAGGAGGACAGTGAACTTGAGCTTTACCAAGAATATTAATTCCTTTGCATCCTCCAAAGTTGTTAAAGGGTGCCTCCCTGTTGTACTGTGCTCTATTTTATCAGTCAAGGCTCTGTACGTGGGACTCTGGCATATGCCTGTGCTCTGCCTTTCTGTATCTTTCCTGCTAGAATATTTTATTGTGTTCAGTATATTCACACACCTTAGTGAAATCATGTATTCCCTAATCATTTGCAGCCTCTGTTAGTTAAAATCCTCCTAGTATGTTAACCATTATCATTTTTAAAGGTCTTCAAGGGTGGTATATCAAAGTCATTTTCTGTTAAGCAATACATTAATAGATTGCCATCTACATTTTGGCATTGATCTTCTGTTTATCTTGTTCTACACTGCTGAAGGTGGTTTCGGTGTGATTTGTAATACCATAACCCCTGCAGTTTTATCTCCAAAGTTCACCAATCAAAAACTGATAGGAAAAAAACACTAATGAATGAGAACTGCGGGACATAACATTATGGTGGAATCTGGGAACAAAAACAATTGTTGTGGTCACTTCTAGGTGTAAAATCTGGCTGAAGAAACAAACACAAAATCTTTTGTGTAAAGAGTTAAAAAAGCTGGATTTGTTCCCTGCAGGAAAGATAGCGTTAGGTTTGTGTCTGGTTCTCTTCTTCTCTCTGGAATGTGGGGCAGTTCCAGAACTGTAGCTGGGCCTTGTATATCCTTATCAGAAGGCCCTTTGCATAGTCCCGTAAACTGCAGACTAAGAAGTGGTGTATGATTAAAATCAGGTCTCAGGGGTGAGGGATGCAGTGTGAAAATGTCTAATTGAAGTTTGAGTTTAACCTCTTTTTTTTTTCTCCACCACCCTGCTTTTCAGCAATGGTTTAACATGTATAAACCCATAACCATCAACACAGCTCTCCTCTCTGAAGAAGCTGATTCCTTTGTGAACAAGCTGGACCCCAATAAGGTATTTAAAAGCAAGAACAAAACTCCAGTGATCAAAAAGAAACCATCTTCCCAGCCAGCAGCCTCCCAAAAGAGCCACACAAGCGTGACCTCCTCCAAGACATCCTCCCTAGCTGGGAATTCTTCAAGGAAATGAGGCCCCCGCCATGATCTGACCCTGGACAGCATTTGCAATACACTTTGATGGTCTCTGGTGCAGAGTCTCAGTGGTTCAGACCAAGTTCCTTCTGCATGAATAGATACTGCCCATCGAAAACATTGCAGCATTTGCATGAAATACAGCCACAATGTACTTTGACATGTGTCGAGGGTTAAGATTGCGGGGTGACAATCAAACCCTGGCAGATGTACTGTTAACCTCCTCTCCCCCCCACTTCCCCTGTTTTGCCCCTCCCTCTCCCCCCTTCCCACTCAGGACAGGCGATCGGGAGGGAAAGAAGGACAGAGAGAAGAGAGTTGGAAAAGTTAAAGATGTTTTACTAATGCTACTAATAAGAATAGAGAAAATAATACAAAATATACAAAACCAATCTTGTAAGTCTCAGCAACTGCAGAGCCAGCACCCAAAGTCCTGGATTAGACTCTGTAGCCAACTGGAGCTGGATTCAGTCTCTCACTAGGCCTCAGTTCGCAGGGACGACCAGCAAGGTCCTCTCCTAATGTCAGCCATGAGGAAAAAGGGCAAAGGGACGAGATCCTCGTGATCTCCCACTTTTATATGAAGTATTCACGTGAATGGAATGTTATACACCGTTGGTCAGTCTCTCGGACATCAGTTTTCTCGTTGCCCCTCTCGCGAGATGTCCATCCGTGCTTATCAATAAGTTTGCATTCCATTGCTAGGTTTAACCAAAACGTGTGTTGGGTTCTCCAGGAAAATGCAGCTAATATGAAGGCTTTAGCTGACAGGCAAAAATTCACTAAAAGAGAAACTTGTTTTTTAACAAAACCAAGACAACATGGGAGGGATGTAATTGCTGGAGATTCTGAGAAAAAAGCTTGAGACATGGATGTTACTCCCTTCTGCTACTTCAAGTATGTACATCCCAGAGGGCATGAGGAAGCCCTTGATGTCACTGCTGTACAGAGAAGCTTTTATTCCTGTGCAACTACAGCAGTGAAATGAAAGCAAATATAAGTTGCTGTTACTTTAATAGACACATGCTGAAATACAACATAGGAAGATATTTCTGCCATCTCCTTTGAAAGAAACCTGTCCTGACCTTGCATGCTGTGGGAGCTTGCTGGAACCCACTGAACAAAGAAATGTCTTCCCCTTCAGACAGAATCCAACTTCTCACTTCCCTGTGTTCCTTCCAACTTCTACTCTGAGATTCACAGTGCAACAGAACCTGGGGCTTCCACGTCTCTGCACTGGCCCAGCTGCCTGCTCTACAACCCAGACAACCCCTTGGCCTTTGTGCCATATTTTATTGGATAGTGACACTGGTCTGATGTCCTTCCCAATAACTCTGAAACCAACCAGAAGCTGCAAGATCCCTCATTTGCCTCTGCTTTCTCCTCTTGTGGGAAATGTGAAGCCAGGGCAGCTGCAGGTGGGTCAGTGATGTTTAGAGTCCCTAAGCCGGGAGGACCCTTTGCTTTGTCACACTTTCATTTGCAAAGCCTGCCGTTCAAACAGCCTTTGTCACTTTTCAATTGGGCAGGATTTGACTGGGGGACACTGAATCCTCAGAAGCCTTAGAAGCCCCTGATGCTGTTCTGTATACTGTGAGTTTTCAGTTTAGAACTGCACTTTAACCCATTCACTGCTGGTTTTCAGTTACAACTGATTGATTCTGTTACTTTTCTGTGTCATTCTCTGTTTTTAGGTGTGCTGGAAACACATGATAGCAACTAATACATTTTGTGCCTAAGCAGGGAAGTGAAAGTCACAATCTTCAAATAAGCATTGATTATTTAAACAACGTAATCTTTTTATTTATGTAACAGTCACATAAATACATAAGACAAACCTACCTCACAGGGCTGTTGTGAGGCTTTTACGAGTGTTTGTATGGCCTTCAGGAAGATGAAGCTACCCTGTAAGTGTTTAAAGGTATTTTAATAAAGATTGTAATATTTTCCTCCAGAATGATAGGGTATTTGAAGATGATTTTGGGAACAGATGCACAACAAGGGTGTATGGTGAGAGCAGGATGCGGGCTGGATTGTTTATTTGTGGGTTTTTTTTTAATGCAGTGGAGTATCTCTCACTGAGAAGGGATGGGCTACAGTGTCTTTTAGCTAGTCCCATCTCGAGCTGCTCTGACGTTCCCAGTTTAATTTACATAGAGGAAAAGACTCAGCTGCATGACAGCTGTTGCACTTCTGTCCCACTCACACTGTTCAGAACCTGTGCAGTCATCTGCCCCAGCTCTGCCATGCTTTGCTGGCTTTCCAGCACTGGCCAGGACCCACATTCAAGTCCAGTTGCTCAGGAGCCCTCCAAGCATCGCTTGGCAGCTGCCCTCTGCCACCTCCAAGCAAGAGAAAATCCTCTAATGCTCTTTGGTCCTCTTAAGCTGATGTGTGTCTTGTGCCGTGTGAAGATCTGCTGAAGCTTCTCTACTAATTTCAGGTCAGCTCTCATGAGGAAGGAATGATGTCAGTACCCACCACCCCACCCCACCCCACAGTAATACCTTAGTAATCCTTTTAATAGAAGACATGAATGATCATTAAAGCAAATAAATGCCATTTTCTGGAATTTTGTGTAGTAGTGATGTGCTGTCCTGTCCTACCCTTCAAGATCTGTGTTGTGTGTTCATGGTACCCACCCGTGGGACTGCAATCAAATGCTTAACATACACACCGTACTCCTTCAGCACTTTCTAGAAGAGTTAAGGTTCTTGTCACCCACCCTGGGGACAGGCAGCTTCTCATACTGTTTTACTTTCAATCTGATGATGCCTTAAACTTGTAAATCTGTTGCAGACCCACTTTCTCATTCAGATGGAGGTGGAAGGATTACTGCGGAGCACAGAAGCCTCTTCTCATGGTTCTCATGCATTCAGAGTGGAGAAAAGGCTGCGTATTTTTTTTGTTTAAGTGTTTGTAGGTGCCATCATAGAGTCTGAGTCCATTCACATCAGTACCAGGATTCAGGAGACCTGGTAATTCAGTTTAGTAATTTGCTGGTGCTTCCCAAGTGTCCAGAGCAAAATAAAAATAAATTTTAAAAAATCAAAACCAAGCACACACACAAAAATCGAGTTCAGGTTTGTATTTCAGACTGTCCTTGCTCTTCTTTGTGCTCCGCCAAACTGGGTGTTTGTTAGGGTAGCAGATTAGCAAATGGAAGCAAGTCTAGGCCCCTGATCCATCACTGTCATACCTGCCTTTTATTCCAGGTCAAAATTTATTTCATTAATTACTTCTGCCACTGTGTAAGTGTTCCCTGGTTTTCACTCATGCTCTCCTGACTTAGTCTTATTTCAGCCCTACTGGATCTTGTATTTTGACTGCAAAAAATGGACAGGTATCTGGAGTCCTGCAGCTGTACTTTGCTTTTCTCCAGAGTGACTATTTTTTGGTAGATTTTTACACAAGGAGATTGAATAATTTATTTAGTCACAGGAAGGTGTAGCCCTACCCAGGTCTGCCCAGTGTCTCAGAGACCCAGTTTGTCTGGTTAAGCAGAATAAGTTTATTGAAAATGTGTCTCTCATTTTTTCACCTGCATGGTGGAAAAACAGTGTTCTCCAGCACCACCATTGCACGTCTTTATCCCCTTGTGTACCCTTTGGCTTTCAATCCGTAGGTCTGTGTAGACTTTTCTGTCAAGCCTTTCCCTTGGAGCTGTCAAAGCGTGGAAGACTCCATGACTCCTTTCTCATTTCCACTTTCCAGGACAGGTTTGTTGTGAAAATCAACGAAGATTTTGTAGATGAAAACACCAGCAAGACTTCCTACAAATGGAGCTGTGAGTGGGACCCACCACCAGTGATGTCCAGCCCTAAAATGAAACATGGGAGAGGCAGCTGGTGAGGCAGATGAACCACTGCCCTGGTGGTACACGGTGAGTCTGCAGGAGTGATCTGTGTGAGCAGAGGTGTCTAATTCCGCTTCAAATACTGGGTTTAGGCAAATTCTCTACCCACCAGCATAACTGCAGGAGGGAGGGTCACTTTCCCCACCACCCTGGGAAGTGGCTCAGCACTGCCTGCTGGTTTCATGTTCTACAGGAACTGTGTGATCCTGATGAGCATGAGTGTCAGATACACACACACACACACACACAACCCACCCTCTCTTCCCTCCCCACTTGATCTGCACCTCCTTGATCAAGCCCTCAAAGGTATTTTCTGGAAATCTAATTAAAATGGGCAGCTGGGACAGGAGGCTCTGCTAATGCGCTCACCATAGAATCATAGAATCATTTCAGTTGGAAGTGACCCTCAGGATCATCAAGTCCGACCATAACCTGACTCTGACACTAAACCATGTCCCTAAGAACCTCATCTAAATGCCTTTTGAACATGTCCAGGGATGGTGACTCCACAATGTCCCTGGGCAGCCTGTTCCAATGCCTGACAACCCTTTCCATAGAGAATTTTTTCTGATGGGAAAACCTGTAGTAGGGGCCATCTTACCAGATGGGGAGGGTAGGGTTTCACCTCCAGTTTCAAACATCTAAATTTAGGAGAGCTATTCAGCAATCCAGCTGTAAGTACCTGCTTTCAGCTGAGCTGAATCGCTCTGTGGTCATCTCAATAACTTCCAGCTAACAGGCAGCCAATTTGGTGGCCAAATTGAGGTATCACAATGTCAAGACCAAATCCCATGCTGGAGAATTAGTGCACCGCAAGTTATGTGTACACAATGCATGGGGTTCTTCCACGCACAATCCTTGCTCTCTGAAAATGGAGAATGCACTCTGCGACAATAGCATCGCTAGGTGCAATGGAAAAGGCTTCATGACCATGGTATCCTGGGTTTATCACCTCTCCTTGTGAGCAGGGAAGTGTAAAACCAAAACAGCTCACTCACGTGAAGACTTCAATTCCCCAGCCAGCAATTGCTGTGAAGATCCTGGGGGGTAGATCCCGGGTGGGGTTTATGGCGTAGCCAGTGTTCAGCCCCATCCCCAAGCCGATGCCCATGACCAGGAGACCCGTGAGCAAGGCCTGTGTGCCTTTCAAGGCTTCGTTGTTCTTCTCATCGTGGATGACCAGAATGCCCAGGAGCAGCATCGCTGTCGCCACAAACTGCGGGAGCGGGAAAGGGAGAACAAGTTAGGAGGCTGAAAGGTCCCACTCGGCAAAGAGGAAAGACACTTCCCAGAATGGGAAAGCAGGTGGGAATCATAGTTTGATCAAGTCAGGGAGGACCCTAATGTTATTCCCTCCTCACAGGTGGACTGAAGAAAAGTCTTAACTCATTTCCCAGCATAAATGTCTCCACCTCATCACCAAAAATGCTCTGGGACTGATGTGAACTTCTCAGCACTGTCATCTCCCTGAACTTTCAAGATGGGGACATGGGTTATTTTAAGTACATTTTGTCTAACAGAGGCATAGCTGTAACAAACTGCTAAGGAGACAAATCTGAGCCTCTCTAGAAGGAGTGATGTCTTATACAGCCCTTTGTTGCATAAGCCCTTTCAGGACTCAAAGCAGATATCAGATGCTCATCTGGGAAGCTGAATCTCCAGTCTGTGACAGTAAGTAGCCGACATTTGTAGATCAGCAGTGCCCAAGACATCAGGAACAATGGTTTGAACAGAAGTGATGACTGCTGTCTCTTTCTGCTTCAGAAAATGCAGCTGGAGAGCCTTGACCTGCTTGCAGAGATGGCAGCAAAAGCAGAAACTCTGCAGCTCTTGGCAATGTGCTGTAATTGTCTTTTGCTTTCTTATGCAGCAAGGTCATGCTCCACAGGAGGCCAAGTCATCAGGTCCCCATCTGTACGCTCTCCAGCTCTCACCAGCCTCCTCATCATGCCCATGCAAGAGTTTTGTCAGGTCAGAAACAAAAGCATGGGCTTCCTCTTATTAGAACTGACAGTGAACCCTCCTTCTCCTGTGTCCCAGTGCTCCGCATCCCCTGAGGCATCCCCTTCCTATTTGTGGGCATCTGGACGTTTGTTATATTCTGAGAATCAACAGCGTTCAGTCTAAACTGAATTGTTCAAACCCCAGAGGTTCAATCCACACAGGCTGCGTTCACGTGAAGGTACTTGCAGGCACTCTGTGCCAGTGAGGAGCAGCCAGCAGAGCTGCCTGGGAGTGTGGAGTGGGGGTAGGATCCAAAAAGAGCAGCTCAGAGAAGTGTCCAGAACCTAGAGGAGATGGTTCATTGCATAGCTCAGCTTCTCACTGCCTGCTGCGTGAGCTGTGTGCAAGGGAAGGTACCTGGAGGGCACTTGGACTGAGCTATGGAGGAGCCTGCAGGCGTTACCCTTTGGGCTTGCTCAGGCAGGTGCCTTGGATCCTACCTCTCAGGCACCTGCCTGAGCAGTGGGCTCCTTGGAGGAGAGGTTGTGATTCTGTCTGCATATGTAGTGCTGAGTGCCCTGCAGCAGACCAGCACTAGCACCTGCTACCACCCACCTTCTCCACAGATATCCCCACTGACCTCTGAGAAGAAGCCCCCAAGCACAGACATATAGGGAGCAGGGTAAGTGGAGAAGATTGATGCTGTGGCATTTGGTCCTGTCACTGTAAAGTTCCCGTTGGTATAGTCATACAGAGCATCTAGGAGAAATGGGAATTACAGAATCACAGAATCATTTTCGTTGGGAAAATAACTTTAAGATTATTGAGTCTAATCATTAACCCAACACTGCCAAGTCCACCTCTCAACCATGTCACTAAGCACCACATCTACATGTCTTTTAAACATCTCCAGGGATGATGACTCCACTACTTCCCTGGGCAGTCTGTTCCAATGCCAGGCAACCCTTTCTGGGAAGAAGTTTTTCCTAATATCCAATCTACACCTCCCCTGGCACAATTTGAGGCCATTTCCTTTTGTTCTATCACTTGTTACTTGAGAAAAGAGACCAACCCCCTCCATGCTATAACCTCCTTTCAGGCAGTTGCAGACAGTGATAAGGTCTGTCCTCAGCCTCCTTTTCTCCAGGATGAACAGCCCCCATTCCCTGAGTCACTCTTCATCAGACTTGTGCTCCAGATCCCTCACCAGCTTCATTGCCCTTAGCACAGAGTTCATCCCACATGGCCTCTACACAAGTCTGCCCATTGCAGCCAGCATGGACACCAAGGGGAAAAGAAGCAATGGGAGATATGATGGAGGTGACACAGCCCTCACAGGGCATGATCTCACCGATACCTGTTACCTGCAGATTGTGGTCTGCAGTTGCTTCTTGGTGCCTACCAGCCCCCTGTCCATGCTGGATGCACTGTGTGCACTGGAGGCCTCGTCCCTCTGCCTTTCAGGGGCTGAGACATGATGGAGCCAACAGGTGGTGGGTCCTCTGATCACAAGTCGAAACCACAGATGAAAAAATAACTGCTGTCCTGCTTTCCACAGACCAGCAGAGTCCTCCAGAGCTCCAGCTGTACCTAATACATGGTAGTCCATCTTACTCAAGCCCTTGCAGACCCTGGAAACAAAACGCTGAAAAATGCAGCTACTGGCTTGGAGTTGAGGACAGGTTGTGGCAGCGGGAATGGCCTGAGCAAAGCAGGTGTGTTCTCCAGGAACTGCACCTCCTTCCCACAGATGCCTGGGCCCTGCTCTGGCCTTGGGCTATGAAGGCCTGTCCCACAAACCAGGAGCTCACCCTCCTCACCCAGACATCATGCTGGATACTGTGAAAGGAAACATTTTTGCAGTACTGTAAGTTAAGACTGAAATGGTGCCCACAGCAATGCCCGTGATAAAGACACAACCATACCGTAGTACATGGCAAAGACCGTGGCTGATGCCACAAAGGAGCCCAGGAACTGGCCAATCACATAAGCTGGCAACTTTCTCCAGGGCAGGTTTCCTAAAATGCAGTATGTGAGGGTGATGGCAGCATTCAGATGAGCTCCTGCAAAATCACAGCAAAACGACGTGGACTCAGTCCTGATCCAGCTGTTTTGAAGCATGCCCCACACCTCCCAGTGACCAGCCAGACCTTGCTCCAGAACATCAAGACTCTCCCAGGTCAGGGTCTCCTTCCTGCACAGACTCAAAGCTGACCCCTTCTTCCTGTGGCCAGAGAGCTCCTGGCTTTAGTCCTTGAAAAATTACACAACCTCTGCTTTAGTCTCTGTGGACCACAGGCTGCCTCCAGAGAGTGGGTCATCTCACCTGAGATACCTCTCTTGGCACAGCAGGAGTTTCAGCTTCTCTCTACTCAGCTTACAGGGAGCTCAGAACTTGTACTCATCACCCACCTTTCATATGGGTACAGGCAGATGAGGCAAATCTTATCCCAAACAATCTCAAGGCCTTCTGAAAACTTATGGTAGACAAGGTGGGGCTGACCCTGGCACAGCTGAGTGCCCCAGCTCATGGGAGCTGTAGGCCCTTACTGCATCTGCTAGGGAGATGCTGTGGAAACAAACTGCAAAGTCAACCACTAATGCCCCGTATCTTCATGTCTGCAAAGCAAATCCTACACAGGGCTGTCAGCAGGGACTCAGATCACCCCTTTGATATCGTGGCGCTGACAAGGGGTTACTGGGATGGTCGATCTGTCCCAGACCATGGTTGCTCCCACTAGTGTGGAACAGACAGCCCTTCCCTTGTAGAGTTTGTAATCTTGGACCGCGTTTCCTTACATCTTTTAGTATGTGCCTTTCATAGAGTGGAAGACCAGTTTTCCGTGTTTTGAGGGGACGCTTTCTGTGGAGGAGGTTGGTGCTTTTGGAGAAGAAAGACTAATTGGATCCAGGTTTGGTGCCCTCATTGGAAACGACGTTTGTTCTCCAAGCCTTGTCTCCCCACAAATTCAAGGGAAATGTTTGCTTTTTCCTACCCAGTAGGTGTAAACTTGGGGAGTTAGTAAACGCTTCAGCCTTAGTGGACTTCTCCTACTCCATACTCAGGAAGGAGTAAGAGCCAGGCACACACCACCTCATCCAAGTACAGGACAGGGTGAACTGAAAGTGCCTGCTACAGTTCTACAACCACAACTGAAATGGAGGACGATGCTTTTTTCTTCAATCATTTGATCCTTTGCAGGCATGACCAGCCATTTCAGAGATCACAAGAAACATGTTGTGACACAAATTAGGCCAAATCAAAATGCCAAAAGGCCCTGAAGCTGGCTCCAGAGCCAGCCTGTGGCTGGCTGAGCCGAGACCCTTCCTCCCACCTCACAGCCCTCAGCAGATCAGCTTCATCTCAAATGTCAACTGGGACTGCAGGGATGTACTTTCCTCAGCCCACTTTCCCCTGGCTGTCTCTACCAGCTCCAAAAGGACAGGGAGACAAAGAGCAGACTGCTTGCATGGAAAATTTTTCCTTTCCAAGCCAGCCGTCGACATCTTCTTGCTCCAATAATTCAAGAGCAAGCACTTGCCTTAATTTTCTGCCCCCTAGAGCCCTTAATCTCCTCTCTTGGTGCAAATGAAGGCAGAAATTGCACAAGGCAAAGGTAATGCTCTGTCATGTGATACCACCCCATGGCCTTGAAACACCACCTCCTGAGTTCACACGGGGCACGTGCACGTGGGCGCGGATCATAAGGAGAAAATTTGCATATCATTCCTTGTTGCAACATCAGCTGTTAGCTCTCATTTATGATAAATTATTTACTTGCCTGTGGGTCATCTTGGCAGTGTGTTTTCAGAGCTGCTTGTCTTCTTGGGCCATGATGACATAAGCCAAATACCTAACGGGGACGCTGCTGAAACCTGGCTCCACAACAAGAGGGGATGGACGAACCTCCACTGCTCTCCCTGTCCTGCTTGCCCCTTTCCCCACTCAGAAAATGCTTTGGGGTCAGCATACTGAAGGTACACCATGCCTGTCTTGTCCCCTGCTTCTTTTGACTTTGCTGTGCCATCACAACTCCTTGGTTTGACTTCAGACCTGCAAACTTGGCTGTGATCAGTGGGACAAAAGGCTGAGCCCTGGTTACAGTCACCAAACCTGCTCTGCTCTTCTTGCATGAAGACCCGAGAACTGCCTTTTCTTCCAGTGGGGGCACTGCCGTTCCTTGCCATCCTATCACCCGCCCCTCCACCACCCACTCCTGCTGCTCCCAACACACGTGTCCTTTACATGACAGAGATGTCCTACGCTCGCGTGTCCTGCTCACCGGAGATTCCTCCAGACGCATGGATGCCCAGAGTAACACCGATGCCAAATCCCAAATTGATGCTCAGGTGCTCCCCATAGTTTCCTTTTCCTAATACCACTTGTGCCACAGTAGACAAGCCAAAGACCTAGTGCATGGAAAAACAAAGACAGAACGGGATGTTAAAAGTAGTGTTATTACTGTGATGGACGGAGCATCCTTGCCACTTTTTCTGCGATAATAATAAACTCCCAAAGACAGGAATACTCTAAGGTGCCCATGACCAGGAGATGAAGAAAGAATCACCCCCCCCGTAAAAACTGAAGCAGTACCGGGGTTATTCCTCCTCGGTGCCCATCACACCAAACCCGGCACTCTACTCATGGTTCAGTAAGAGGATACAAACCCCAGACACCCGCATCGAGGTCCCAGGCTCAATTGGGATCCCTCACACAGCCACAATAAGGGTGTCTGTGCCTGGAGCCAGGGACATGAGCCAGGGGAGCACCACCACAGACCCTCCGGAGATGGTGCCCAAGCTGGGTAGAAGGAGGATGGGCAAATTCTTGCCGTCTTTCCTTTCCTGGTGTGCAATTTATTGACTAAAAACGTAGTTTGGGCAGCACACAGCTATTTGGCAAACGGCACTCTAATTTTGGTAAATTATTTCAGTGAAAAACAAGGAGGGAAATTCTGGTTTGACTTTTCCTTTCAACACATATGCTTTCAGTTTGAAAACAGCCAAAGTGTCAATATTTTTTTAGTGACTAAAGGGAAACTGGGGGAAAAAAAAAAAAAAAAAAAAGATAAAAAGGAAAAGTAAATACTCTCCATCAGGAAAAGGCACATCCAAGAAATTGTTCTGGCCTGAGAGTAAATTTTATTTCACTCTTCTAATGTGGTCAGAGGGTGGAAAAATCAGTTCTTTGCACAGATTTACACTGAAATCTGGAGAAGGACAAAGCTTCTCTTCAGGTCTCTGCCTTGCAAACTGCTTAGGGCTTGGACTATGCTGATGTTTATCCAGGGTGACATGCCTCTCCAAGACAAAAAAGTCAGTATGTTCTCCAGCAACTAAGCAGGCTCTGGCCTGTCCTGTTTTGACTCAGATCTTTACTGGCTGCTCTGCCTGGATCCAACTTTTATCTCATGTCTGCTCTCCCTCTTCCCTTTCAGACATCATCAAAATCCCCTGTTCCCCCGAGACACTGTTCTTATCTCTCACATATACAAACCCCTCGCTGTGCTCTGCCCGGAGCTACAGCCTCCACAGTGTGGGACCTTCCCTCCATTTGCCACAGAAAAAGACCCAAAAACCAGTGTCTGAGATGTCCCCCAGCATCTGCAAAGCCCTTACACAACTCTGCCTGCTCATCTCTGAGCTTTTGCAAAGCCACATCCAGGAGAAACTAAACACATAAAGCACAGGTTTTGCAGAACAGCAGCAAGCACAGAGGGCTGCAGGTCAGGGGACATGGCTGATGAAGCTGAACAGCATTATCCTGAAAACAAAAAACACTAAACAGGCCGGAGTGACTATTTTTTAGCACAAATCCAAACCTCTGGTCTTTTGCTCTGTCCACAGAGCCCCAGAATAGTTGTGGTGTTTGTTGTTTGGTTTGGTTGGTTGTTTTTTGCCTACCTTCCTGCTCTTTTTGCTGTTTACTCCTGCTGCCTGGTTTCCTCCTTTATGAACATTCCTTGCCCACTAAAGCTAGAGGCCCTGGCTGAGTGCTACAATCCAGGTGTCCTGGAGATGCTTCCAGCACATTCTCAGTTGCACTGAGGGCCAGAGGGCTGCTGAAGAGCTGGATGCTACATTTGGATGCTGGATCCTGTTTGTAGCCAGCCCTTGCTGGTGGACCATGCCCAGTGTCCCTCCTCCTACTTGATTCCTTCATGGAGATCAATGAGGGAAGGGCCAACATGAGATGCAGACCCTGAAATCTGCCTTAGATTGTCAGAGTACAGAGAAAAGTCTCCTCCCCATGCATCTGTCTGCGTCCCACAGACAGCCCTGGCAGGACAACCCTGAACTTGTTCTTTATCATCTGGGAACCTCCACCACCAAAACGCAAAGGGGATGGAAAAGGAAAATGGTTTGCTCAGCTCCTGCTGAAGTCCCAGCTGTATGTACTCTGACTTCCAGTGAGACCAAAACTGTGTAGTATGAGTGAAATTCAAGGAGCTAGGTGTGCAACCAGGTGTGATAAAAAACAAGCATCCTTTACACATGCAGTTATTGCCCTTGTAAATAAGCATATTTTTCTGTACAGACAGCTGTGTCAAAAGGTCCCCATCCTTATGCAATCTTTCTCTTGTGCATATCTCTAAGTATGAGTTATTTGGATTACCCCCAGCCTTTCCGTGACAGCCTCTGTCTAGTCTCTCTCAGCCCAGAAGCACCTGCAAGCCAAGACCAGGTCTAGTAAGTTGGCACAGGCACTTGCTGGACCCTTTTGCTATTTTGATCCAACACATGAAGGCTCTGTCCCTGGTGGGCATCTGACCCCCACCAGGCACCAATTCTGACTGCAAAGTTTTCCTCACCCCCTCCCCAAACACTTCTGAAGCAGCCCCAGAGCTCAAAACCACCTCACTTTTTCTGCATTAAATGATCTGTTTATGCTCAGGCAAGAAGTGGGTTTCTGTTTGATTTTGATAAGCACTATTCATTTGCCAGCGTGAGAAAACCAAAAGTAAAATCTTGGCGTACTTTACAGTCGGTAATAACGTTTCCTAATGGTGGGTTGTGGCTCCGGAGAGTTTCACTGGCGACCATTACCCTGTCAACCCCAAGTGGAGGATGGATGAATGCTGTTCTCACTTGACAGAGACTGTCAGTGGTAGAGGAGTCAGGGTCTGCTCCCCAAACCTGTGTAGGACCCCAAACCACACCATCACCTCTGGCATGCTGGGGAGAAAAGCCTCAATTCACTGCACCGGATCTCTCAGGGGGTTGGCACAAGTGTTGTGTCGCCCCATCTGACCAGACACCGCTTTTTGGTTTCATTCCCAGACTCTTCTTCAACTTTCTCCTAGAAGAGAACTGAAGCAGCAGCTCATCCCCCAGCACCCCCCATCCCACCCTCCACATTACCTTTTTCTTCTGGAAGGGTTTTGACAGATGGTCTACCGGTGGGAAGCTGCCACCCCATCAGAGCAGAGGGGTGAGCAGTATCAACCAGCTCCTGAGCAACCCAAGGATGTGCTAAGAAACCACTGACCTTACGTGCTGCTGCTGCAAACACCCTCCCATTCGCCCTGCACACACACACACACACATCTGAGCCCATCTCCTCCTTACCATGAGGACGAACATCCCCAGTGCTTCTGCCAGCATCTCCCTGATGGTGACATTACGAATCGTGAGCGCCTTCTGAATCTTCTCCAGCATTGTGCTCTCTGGCTCCAGCTTGTAGCTCCAGGAGCTCCTGTTGTGACAGCACACTTTGTTGCGCTGAGCTAAGTTACCCTTTGAAACTTGGCACCCTCCCTTCACCCCCAGACACCTTCATTCATTTGGTTAACGATGAACAAACCAATAAAGTAGTAGCTAGCTTCAAAGCCTTCCCACACACATGCCATCCTTTCAAAACTATATAGTGAGGATACAACACGTCTGCTAGTGCAATGTGGCAAACTCTGTGCCTTCGCCCAGTAGCAGCCTTTCTCCAGGGCAGTGCAGCTGTACATAGTCTTGGTGTGCTCCTAAAGCCTCTGTCATTCAACATAACCTCTTAGACAGGCACTGAACAGGAATTTTGGCTGTGCTCTGCATTGTAACCCACTGGCTGGTGGTGTGGTGCCGTTGTATTTTTAACAGGTGGGATAAGGACCATTTCCCTGTGCTTTGCAGGACTGTTTGATGCCAAGTTTGAGTTGAGGATGCTCTGCCTGGAGCTGGTGTGCGCTGCTGTCCGCGGATGGGAAGTGCACAACACCTTGAGCATTGCTTCAGGTTGAATATTTGCTCCAGCCATGCCCAGAGCTCCATTACATGAGTGTAGAGCCCCCCCACCAGCCTCCCAGGCTGTCCTGTCCTGTGGGGCAATGAGAGACCACGCTTGGCAATAGTTCCCATTGACCTTCAATCTCATCTGGCTGCCAGAGCAGAGCCCTCACTGTCCTGATTCCTCCTTCCTCTGCTCGTTTTGGCTGAACATGAGCCAGCAGTGTGTCCAGGTGGCCAAAAAGGCCAACAGCATCCTGGCCTGTATCAGGAATAGTGTGGCCAGCAGGACCAGAACAGTGATCATCCCCCTGTACTCAGCACTGGTGAGGCTGCACCTCAAATCCTGTGTTCAGTTTTGGGCCCCGCACTACAGGAAAGACATTGAGGTGCTGGAGAGAGTTCAGAGAAGGGAACGGAGCTGGTGAAGGGTCTGGAGCACGAGTCTGATGAGGAGCAGCTGAGGAAACTGGGGCTGTTCATCCTGGAGAAAAGGAGGCTGAGGAGAGACCTTATCACTGTCTGCAACTGGAGGTTGTAGCAAGGTGGGGCCCATCTCTTCTCCCAATTAACGAGCAATAGGAAGAACTCAAATTGCACCAGGGGAAGTTTAGATTGAATATTAGGAAAAACTTCTTCCCAGAAAGGGTTGCCTGGCATTGGAACAGGCTGTCCAGGGAAGTGGTGGAGTCACCATCCCTGGAAGGGTTTGAAAGACATGTAGATGAGGTTCTTAGAGATGTGGTTTAGTGGTGGACTTGGCAGTGTTAGGTTAACAGTTGGACTCTTTTATCTTAAAGGCCTTTTCCAACTAAAAGGATTCTATGTTTCTATGATTCTACTGTCTCTGTTCATCTCCCTGGTTGCCAGCTGCTCTTACCTCTCCAATGTGAAAAGGTTTTAATACCTTTGCTTAATCACTAAAAAACTTTAACTGACTGAACACTCAAGAACTTCTTCTGCAAGCCTTGTCTGGTTCTTTGCTAGTTTTCTTCACCTTTCTCTCAACCAGCTGCGGCTTCTCAGTGTGGCTCTGGGGTGAAACAGTGCCCAGCTCTAGGGGGGTCACCAGCAAGCTCCCCAATGGGGACGTGTCACTCTGCTCACGCTGCCCTGCTGTTCCATCCCTCTGGCACTACTGTGTTGCAAAAGTTCATGAGCTTTTCTTTCACCCATGGCACACTCAGTAGCTGTATGGAACAACCTGGGAAGCCAATTCTTACCTCTGCTCAAGAGATGTCTATCTTGTGGCAGGGAAGGGTTTCATGGACTGGGCAGATTAGCTATCGACTTCGCTCAATGAACACCTGATTAAACATGCAATAATTCACTAGTTTGTCTCTGATACTAAGGACTATCTAATCATGACAGATGATAAGCTGCTGGCAAGCATGTTCTGTTTCTAGGTTGCAAGGATTTTTGTCCTGTGAGTCTGTGAGCTGATAAATTTTTCCAGGTCACTTCATTCTCTGCCATGCAAATGTTTATTGGTGGAGTACACAAACATAGGTCATGGAGCACCAGGTTGGGGTGCTGACAAGAGCCTCAAGTTTCTTCTACATGTGGTAGCTCCCAGCTGACATGTAAAGCTGAGGTCCTGACATCAGCATGTATTAGGGATCTCACAGCCCTTCTCATGTGGATGAGGTGAGAGTGGGTCAGTATTCCCCACAACGGGACCTAAAACTTTGTTTTTCACTTCTAGATGTCAGGGAGCCTTTCAAGTTGATTCCACCTCTGTGAGCAAGCAAGAAAACTGCTGTGTCTCCAAAAGACTTTGAGTCCTGTGTTCAAATATTGACTATAAGCATCTCATATTCTAATGTGCACTGAAAAACATATATTTTCTGGGAACACCAGACTCCCATGGACTTGCAATCTTCTTGGGAAAAGGCAATCCCAGTTTGCAATAGAAATCCTTGGTTTGGTGATAATATTTGCAGAATAATCCCTGATATCACTAAATTCCCTAAAACTCCAGCATGCTTGTAGGATGGCATCGGGAATCACTGCGTACGCCTCTTGCCACCGTTTGTCATTTTCACACAGACTGTTCCACAAGATGGCACTGAGACACCAGTTTCCCCCTTGGAAGTGTTCACATAGGTTCCTCTCTTTCCTACTGAAGGTTTTAGTTTTAGAGTTCCTTCAGGCATTTTTATACATTAAAGAAAACTGATCTTCCAACGTCCGAGGTGTGTGACAACTAAAAACATATTTCTATAAGTCCCATGGGGCAGAGCACCACTGTTCTGACAGCAGTGAGCCTGAGCCTGTTACCCCCCGCTTTATAATCAGCAGAGAAAACCAGGCAGCCCCAAAATGCAGTTCATCCCCACCTAAAATAAGCATCTGAGGCCGGACCTGTGAGTCACACTGAATGCTGTTTCCCTCCAGCGTCTGCAGCAGGAGAGGGAGAGATCGGCTCCATCCTGCTCACCCACGGGGAGGTACCGGCCGCCAGGTGAGCTGGGCTGCCCTTCCTCCCTGTGCCCAGATGTGGTGATCCCGAGCAAGCACAAACAATGTGAGTCAGCCAAGGGCTGGAGCACAAAGATCTGCCAGTTGCCCAATGTGACCTGTTCATACTTGCACGGTTTCACTTACGTGCAGGGCTGACGAGGATCCCCGGGGTCACCAAATACAGTCCCTTACTGGCACAGGCAGCCACACCACATCCCTTTGGTGACCAGGCATGTCACCATTTCAGGGGAAAGTGCTTTTTGCCCCTATGCCTCCTGCTGGAAGCCTGTTACCAGAACTTGCTGCTCTGTAGATTAGGGACTTTCTTCTAAATTCCAGCCAAATTCTCAAAGCCATTTGTTTATTCATGAGTTAACTCATTTCTTACAGGTCCTATAAAGTTTTACTTTAAGTTTTGTTAGAGGATTAGCTGCTCACACTTAGCTTTGTGTTGCCTCCTGATGTTTACCCTGACTTGCTCACAGGTTGAAACTTCACTCAACGTTGACCCTGCCATGATTTTACCATATTTTCTACCGCACATAAAGCAACCACCTGCTAAACCAAACCCTTCTCTTTCCTAAGGCAAGTGCACTTTCAGCACAGTTTGAAGAGGAATATTCTGGCACAGTCAAGGCTCACTGTGCTGGTGTTGATGCCCATGGCACTGAATAGCTGGGGGAACAACCCTCCTGGGTCCTGCCAAAGCAGCCCTGGGAAGGATGAGTGCCCAGGGACTCCAGGACAGTCACACTTCTGACTCAATTGGACAGTGCACATGTTTCCTCTGCACCCAGGAGATCATTTATCTCCTAATTGCACTAATCAACAGCTGCAACGTCACCACTCCATTAGCTCCAGCCCTGCTGTTGGAGCATTAACTTCTCCCCAAGGCTGAGAGGAGCATGAGCAAACAGGACAGCAGAAGAGCTCCTCACTCTGGATGAGGACAGCTCGCTTGTCCATCAGACCAAAGGAACATGGCACTGAGACATCCCCAGGCCCCTTCAGGGGAAGCAAGGCCAGGTCAGAGAGACCAGTACACCACTGGTATGACCTTGGATGTCTAGGACAGACCCCACTTGACATACCTAAAGCACCCACACCACGTGGTCTCACATCTAATGCTCACAGCCTATCTTCTCTTCTCCTTTACAAATGGCAGGCACTGAGCAAGCCATGGACACCCCCGTCAGCAGGCAGCTTTGCTCTCCATGCTCTCACCCAACTCTCTGTTCACAAGACACCATCTGCAACAGCATTTCAGGTCAACCATTCACACCATCATCCCTTGCTCTGAAGCTGTTAGTTCTTACCGTAATTGGCAATGGCGGCGGCAGGAGGGAGAGCTGCAGGAATGTGGTATCACATCAGTGAGGTACTTCTCTGGTCTAAAGTCCTCCATTCTGCTCTCCAGGGACATGGTGCCTTCCCGCCCCAGACTGCTAAATCTCGCTCAGCTGGAGGTAATCCGCAAGGCGGTGTTGTCAGCAGGAGGAGAATTACATGGTTCTTGGTCATTAGGGGGAGAACAGGGCTGTCCAGGAAGGGGTCACCTGGGGCAACGCTGGCCCCATTGTTGGGCAACAGAGCAGAGGGTTCCTGATCTACCCTGCCCAGGGACTTATCCACCCCATGTTAGGCCACCGTCCCCTCCTGCCCTCCTCTGTCTTTCCAGACAGAATTGGGTTGGTCTTATACGCAGCAAAGTATGATGGGTTTTGAGGGACCTCACTGGCTTCCATCTGGGCAAAGCCCTGGGAAGTGTCCTCCATGTGCAGGTATGAGGCATTTAACTAGAGAGATACCAAGACACGGGGCACCTCAGGTCTCACAGGAGACTTGGGGTACCTGAGGGATTCCCACTCAGGCCGTGCCAGCTCCTCCCTTGCTGTCACCTCCCGTTCCCTGCCCCATCCCTGCCTCATGAGCACCTGAGTATCTTATGCTCCTGAACTCGTCGGGACCAGGTTGCCACCACAGCCCTGTGTGTGGGACAATCCCCCTGCCCTCCCCAGCACCCCATGTGGGGCTCCCCCAGGCCTGGGTAGAGAGCAGCAAGCACTGTGGGTACAAACACCCCCGCCGAGCTTTGAGCCGCCTGCTTCGGTCTGCTTTCAATCCACAGATAAGGCGAAAGCTGGGAAAACCACTAGGCTCAAAGGACATCGTCACCCTGGAGATAAGCCAGGCTTTATCCTGGAGGAGTGTGAGCACCCGCATTCTGAAAGGAGAGATTAAAGGGGAAAAAGTGCAGGCTGAGGGCAAGACACTGGGTGAGCTGGATGAAGCCTTGAAGTTGCAGAGTCTGATGCAGCCAACACGCTAATCGGAACATTTCCCTTCCTCTGACCATGCCCCAGAGACAGCACAGTGTGGCTGTGTCCTCGGCTCAGGCCATGAATTCACTTGTATAGAGGGTGCCTCTGTCTCATCCCCCTCCAAATGCTCCAGCCAAGGACAGTCTGTGGCACCCGCCAGCCCAGCATCCCCCTAAGCAGCAGTAAAAAAGCATGAGCCTGTGTTAGCAGTCCCAAAGAACAAAACCAGAGCAGCGGACGATGACATGAATGCAGCCTGGCCTGTTCCCTCTGTGCCACTGGAGCTATGCTGAGCCAACAGTCATTGCAGTCCCCTTCCACAGCCACGCGGTTTGAGAGTGCCACTCACATAAGCCACACCTATTAACCCTTCAAGAGATATTGCTAAACCCATAGGCAGACCATCTTCCTTGCCAGCTGTGATACGGATATTTTGTGGAGTGAGGAATCAAACAGCAACACCAATCATTGCCCATGTTTATAATCAGTGAATTACCCAAAACCGCACAATTGTGTTCTCTTACGTCTCACTGGCCGTGGGGTGTCCAAGGGCCATCCAGGGGCTGGTATGATTCACACCAGTGTGAGCAATGCCAGCCGCATGGGACTTGTCCGCGCTGTCTCCACAGGGCAGGGAAAGGCCAGGATGCAGGCAGCTGCCTTGGCTTTCTCAGAGACAACCCACCCTAGCCCGGGGGGCTGCCTTGGGTGCGGATGTGAAGGCATCCAAAGGAAACCCCCGATAAGCTCTGCTATCACGATGGGGAGAAGATGCCACAGATTCCTTGCAGACAAGCGTGCAAATCCCCTTGGAGGCTGCTCAGCCTTTCTTGGGGCCCCAAAGAGCCCCACAGGCATTTCAGTGGGGGTGGAGGTTTGCTCGAGCATCAGCTAGACCCCAACACCCCCATGGTGATTGGCCTCTTGTGCTGTTTTGGGAGGAAGAGGGACCAGGTGTGGTGCATCTGGATGGCTCTTTGGTCGTTCCTATCCTACCAGTTCCTACATGAAAAGCCATTGACCCAGAGAAACCCATAGGAGCTGGAAATGCAACAGTTTGTGCCACCTGAACAAGATTCAGTTTTCCTGGTTCATGCAGTTACTTGGCACAAGTCCTGCATGAGAAAAGTGGCAGCTTCACAAATTGGCCCATTTTAAGCAGAGCACCAACATGCAGCCTATTTTCCTTAAGCACAAGGAACCACATATCAATCATTACTGGCACTGCAGATGTTCCTAAGCCACAACAAATACTAAATATTGTCACTGGCCTTTACTGTCTCTGTGTTTGTTTTTACATAGACAGAAAAACACACACATCCATATCAGCCATTTCCTCATGTAGAAGTAACTGTTGCACACCACCTTCTCAATTTTGACTTAATGAGAACCTCCTTGGGGTCAAAATACCAATTTATAATCTCATGGGAACGGCAGAGCATCTGTCCCTTGCTCCCAACGTGAACAAGTTATAGCTCTCTGGAACTATCCCATGGGGTATGTGCACAGGACCTGACACGATGGGCCCCTGATTGCAACACATCCTCAAGGCTCTGCCACAAAAACAACATATACACAAATCGCAACAGGTCTGTGAAGCTACAAATTATCTATTTTTGCACCTGAAATGTTTATAAATGTGTAAAACTACAGCATTAGACACAGCAAGTGCCTGGCTGGAGATGTCACCTGCAGGAGCAGCCAGTCCAGTTCATAGAGTCTACTGAGAGATACGTTGCTTTGCTCACACGGGTTTGACTGCTCAGCCTCACAATAAGCTCAAACTGCTTTATATGCACTGAGCTATGCAGTGCATCTCTAGAAGTCCTTGGCACAGGATGCTGCCCGTGCTAAAAAGGGATCTAAATATGGTTATGCAAATTCATGAAGGTAAAAATTTACCACGTTAAACATGGACATTTCTTTATCACAAGTGATCCCTGATCTGTGATTTCTTGGAGATTGTAAAATAACTCTGGGGAAATATATTTGTTCTGTTTACACACTCTTCTCCCATCACACCTAGGATCTTCTCCATGGGTCCAGCCTGTCTCGGTGACCACTGCCTGGCTGGCTGTCGTATCCAGTGGAATAGGTTGGTCCACCATTTCAGTTGCAGGAACAGAAGACTAGCAGCTTTCACTAGCATGTTCTTGAATTTCTCAGTTGTCCTGACACGACATGAGAATACTAAAAATATATTCCCAGCTCTGCTGCTCACCAGTGTGAGTCCTGAGCATCCACTTCTCCTCTCTGTCTGGTTCCCCATCCACAGGGGATGACCAAGACACCCCGTTCAGAAGCAGCTTGGGGTAGGCGGAGGATATGTTTGGAACTGCTCACAGCATGCTGCATGATCCTTACTAAAACACCTGCCCCAGCTTAGTGCTGGAAGTGCCATCAGCTCCTGGGTCATCCTGAGTCATTCACCTCCTTCTTGCTCTCTCCTCCTGTGTGCAATGTAGATAATGACCTCTCCTTGTCACAGGACAGCCAAGGACACCCATGTCTCAGCTTCCACTTCACCGCTGGTGAGGCCAGTGGTCAGAAGAGGAGGTAACAGTGTCCTTCACACGCACAACAGATCAAGCCATTGGAACAGCTTCCCCTGCTCACCAAAGCACTTACTGCAATGCCCACAACAGAGCAGGAATTCAGTGGCATTTTAGATACAGCAATATCTTTGGAAGGGGAGATCCGTTGCATCAGACTTCGATGTTTGGAAGCCTGTTGGAAGCACTGCCAAAATAATCCATCGTGAGTGCCTTGTAGCTGTAGGCAACAGCCTGATGGCAGACAACGTGCCCTGATCAGCTTCTGCGCAGTGCAAGATATGAGCTAGCAGTGACAAAAATGTGTCTTGTTCTAGTTTGTTGTCACCAAGGAAAAAACATGTTCATAATATGCACTTGTTGATTCACACCGGCTAACAGGACAACAAGATCAAGACAGAGAAAGGGAGGTTAATAAATCATAAATCAGGGTCAAAGTCTAAGGTATTCTGTCTACATGTCTATATTAGCACAGTAAAGATATGGACCTGTTGGAGAGGGTTCAGAGGAGGCCACAGAAATGATCAGAGGCTGGAACATCTCTGCTGTGGGGACAGGCTGAGAGAGCTGGGGTTGTTCAGCCTGGAGAAGAGAAGGCTCCAGGGAGACCTTATTGCGGCCATTCAGTAATTAAATGGGGCTTAGGAGAAAGATGGGGACAGACTTTTTAGCAGCGCCTGTAGCGATACGACGAGGTGTGATGGTTTTAAACTAAAAGAGGGAAGATTCAGACTACATACAAGGAAGAAATTTTTTACAATGGATGTGGTGACACACCGGCCCAGGTTGCCCAGAGAGGTGGTGGATTCCCCATCCCTGGAGACATCCCAGGCCAGGCTGGATGGGGTTCTGAGCAACCTGATGTGGGTGAAGATGTCCCTGCTCATGGCAGGGGGGTTGGACTGGATGAGCTTTGAAGGTGCCTTCCAACCCAAACAATTCTATGATTCAATGATATTAGCTAACTCAATACCATCTGTTTCATGGAATGAAGATATACTTTTTCAAAAAAGCAGACCCAATGCCTGTGAATTTCTCCCTGCCTGCTGACAACCCACAACCTGGAAGAAAACTACAAATCCCATGGAAGAGTCCTACAGCATCAGCTGATGATTGACTTGGATGACCACATGGTGCTCCCATGCCTGGAGTCCCACCCAAACAGCTCTCTGTCCTCAAGGAGCACACCCCTCCCCAGATGCTGTCACCATGTGCTGTACCACTCAGCTTTAATCAGAGGTTTCCCTTTCAAGCACTGACCCGTCCTGCTGGATCAGTCCTACTCAGCTTTCAGCACCCGATAGGATCATAAGCTGAGGCAATCGTAAGCAAAGGATAGAAACAGTGGATAGAGATCTAGAATAGGCAATTACACATACAGTAATGTTATGTTATGCACAAAGGTGCATGAAATATGTTTGAGAAGAAAAAAAAAACGATCTGCATAGCTAAGAGAGTTGCTCAGAGTACCGGATATTATCAGATCTGGAAAAATGCCATGTGAATGAGTCACTGGAGCATCAGTCAATGGCTGGGTACAGAAAATGCCACAAAATTGGCTGCTGTATTCTGTCTCCAGTATCAGTTCGTGTTTTCCATAAATGAATGACTAAAATATATCATAGGCCACTTTCCTGCGTTATAGTTACCTGCCCCAATAGTCTGTTCCAGTCCAATCTCTACTCATACCCTTCTCCTCTTTAATAAAACTTGTTTTAATGAAACATCTTTTTCAGTTCATCATTGGAGAGCAAATGAAGGCCCTTTGAAAACTGTTCTGCATATTCCTTAGACAACTGCCCTCCAACCAACCTTCTGGTACTGTTGTAGGGTAGCCTGATGCCGAGGAGGGACACCAAATGCGTCTGATCCAGCAAGTTTAGAAGTGCCCCATTTCTCCAGGAGCTGGATTAGAATACCTCAGCATCCCAGCATTTAGGACCCCCACAACTTGAAAGCTAGAGATCTGCAGATAAAGATGGGAGTCCTGCTGCCAGCAACAGGTCCTGTGGCACAGAGGACTTTTAAATCACAGATGGTACCTTCAACCCTAGCTGAAGGCTAGCACTCTTCAATGTCTTTATAAAGAAGACTCAGGACCTGAGGGATTGCTTAGCAAGTCTGCTGATAACAAAAAATTGAGGGGATCTGTCAACACTCTCAGGGGTAGAGAGGCCCTGCAGAGGGATCTGGACAAATCATAGAACTGGGCAATCACCAACCGCATGAAGCTCAAAAGAGGCAAGTGCTGGATTTTGCACCTGGGACATGCAACGCTGGCTGTAGGTACAGAATGTGGGCCAAAGATGCTGGAAAGCAGCTCTTCAGAGAGGGATCTGGGGGTTCTGGTTGACGACAAGTTGAACATGAGCCAACAGGGTGTCCTGGCAGGCAAGACGGCTACTGTGTCCTGGGTTCATCCAGCACAGCGTTGCCAGCCGGGCAGGGAGGTGGTTGTCCCGCTCTGCTCCGCACTGATGCGGCCTCACCTGGAGCACTGTGTGCAGGTCTGGGCAGCAGAGGAGAAAAAGGAGATAAATATACTGGAGAGTGTTCAGAAGAGGCTATGAAGCTGGTGAAAGGTTTGGAGGGGAACCCATATGAGGAGCAGCTAAGATCACTTGGTTTGTTCAGCCTGGAGAAGATTCAGAAGAGACCTCATCACAGTCTACAGTTTCTTCACAAGGGGATAAAGAGGTTCAGGTGCTGATCTCCTGTCTCTGGCAACCAATGACAGAATCCAAGGGAACAGCAAGAAAATGTGCCAGGGGAGGTTCAGGTTGGACATTTGGAGAAGGTTCTTCACCCAGAGGGTGCTGGACACTGGAACAGGCTCCCCAGGGAGGTGTTGCGGCCCCAAGCCTGACGGTGTTCAAGGAGAGACCGGACAACACCCTCAGACACATGGTGTGAACTGTGGGGTTGTCCTGTGCAGGGACAGGAGTTGGACTCGATGATCCTTGCAGGTCCCTTCCAACTCAGGACATTCTAGAAGCCAAGAGCCGGATTGCAGAGATCCCACTGCACTGGTATCATCCATTATATGTGCAACAGCTCAATACATGGGTCTTGGCTGCCCCTCTACTGCAGGATGGGTCCCTGCTCTGAGCTCTGCCCTGGGCTGGCCTTCGCAGGCAAGGACCTTCACAGCAGAGCAACTTTTGGCTCAGCTCCCATTTCAACCACCCCAAAAGTACAGGGAAAAAAAAAAAAATAAGTAAAAGGAAGCTAGGAGAAAAAGAAAAGGAGCTAAAAAGGGGAAAGGCTGGGAAGCAGGAGGCCACTGTGCCCAGACTCACTGTGATACGACTTGTGCATCAGGGCAAGGGGAGGCAAAAACAACAGGGCCACACACGGTGGCTCCCAGACCCTCTGCTCTGTGCTATGAGTGTTGGGTCACACCAGATGCTTTTGCTTTGAGTCTCATGGGAGGATCAAGAGGGAGAGGTGCTGCCTGCCACTGTTGGACTTTGTGTGGCATAGGTGAGGTGATGCCTCCTATGCCGCCCCTCAGAGCCCAGAATTATGGCTTCCACCACTTACAACACACATTTGGAGATGTCTAAGACAGAGCCCACCCTCCAACAAGTGGTGGGCCAGACAGCCCTTTGCACACCTGCACCGCACTGCAGGAGGGGCAGCAAGGGCAGGTCTGTTCTCCCAGGCTGCATGCAGCAACGTCTCAAAACCTGGAGGTGCACTCCTCCATTAGCACACAGGGTCTTCTGGTCAAAGTAGCAGGGAAGACCAGCTACTGGCCAAGCTCATGGCTCCAGGACCCTCCCTCCTCATCACTCCACGGAGGAGTGTTTGACGTCAGTGTGCCTTCACACTTTATTTATTTTCCAGGCAGCTACTTGGATAGTTTTAAATGACTGTGTGATTGCCATTTTCCCATGCAAATGTGGATGTGGGCAATCTAAATGCCAGCTTCTCTAGCCCTGAAATTAAAACACCCTGGTACCATGGGGACTTGGCCACTCACTCAGTCACCGTGACTATCCATGCTTTACTGTTACTCAGGCCAGATCACATCTTGTTCACCGTGTGCCATGGCAGCCTCCCAGCATCATGTATGTCTGACACTGACTGGGAAACTAGGCCACATCCAGAAGAAAAGATGGGGTGAGGATTTCACATATGTAAATCAGCTGCAAAGAACACCTTGCTGTTTGTGAGGCAGAACTGATCTACTGACACTAGGAAACATTCAGACAAGTTTGGCTGGAAAGTGCTCTGGTTTTATTCGCCCAAATTTCCTGCATATTTTGTTTTTGAGTCCGAGTCACAAAAAGAAATACACAAAGTAGATGTGTTTACACACACAAACACAGTATGGTGAAGGAGCAATTACTCTATGGCTGTGATACTTTTACCTGCCTGAATAATAAATACATCCTTCATTCTGTTTCCTTCTATAAAGGCAGTTGATGGAAAGCCCATATCTGGGCAGAGGATCTGCTTTCTATCTCCGTATTACTGTTTTCAAATTGGTTGCAATAAGCTCCCTGGAACAAGGACTGGCTCTCATTTGTGTATGTCTGGCACAGTCAGTCAGAGCCTAGGGTTATTGCTGTAATAACCCGCTGTGCCAACACGAATTGTAGTGAAGAGGATGTACAAAGAGATCTGCGCATCTATTACAAACAGGCGAGCATACACCCCATCACCTCTGTGTGTTAGCACACTGGAGGAGCCACCACACACTCCAGGAAACATGTTTTGCTGTTGCAGCTTTGGGTGCTGAAGGAAGACCCCCGTGGGCTCTCTGCTGTCATGTATTGTCCCCTCAAAGTGCTGTTGTGTGATCCCATAAGGTGATGCCCATTGAGTGTGGTCTCCAGGCTCTAGACTAGTGTCAGCCCAGCTTCCACTGAGCCCATATTGATTTTTTTACTAAGCTAGCGTTTTAAGAGACCCATAGCTCTCCCTTGCTGCCAAAACATGATGGCTACTAAATAATTTTAATATTATTTCTTTTTACTGCCAGACATGCTTTTAGAATAAACTGGCTATGTGAAAAGTAATTCTTCTGTGCTCTTGCTCCACACTAGATGCTTCAAGAAGTGGGAGGAGGAGGAGGTGGTAAGGCTTTATTCTCCCTAAATAAAGAAAAATAGTTCACTAACACCCTTCTGTTCTGAAGGAAAACTCTCATCTCCTCCAAGTGTAGGTTCAGGCTTTTGGTAAGTCAGAAGGCACCTGGTTCTTTGCAGGGTTTGCATCCACTCTTAGTACATGTGTTAGGTATAAAAAGGTTCTTTTATCTGATTCTTGAAAGATACTCTCTGTTGCAACCAAATTGGTGGACAAGCCCGTAACAACAGTAGCAAGGAGCTCGCCATCTGAGAGGCAAGTCCGATCTGTAAGAGTTGCGTGGAAAGGGAGGACACACTCCTTGGTCTTGTCTTCAGGACTCATGGATGGGCTTCTTCTGACCAGGTGTTGGTGGCCCCCTATGGTGGGCAGCCATAGGGTCCATTTATTATCAGCAAAGGACTTGGCAATACAGGCAGGGAAAACCTGAGTCAAAGTAATTTTGTCCTAAAACAGATGTCAAAATCATAGCAGTTAGATGCTTTCAGGGCACAGTTTATTTTCCCCCGCAGGTATGTGTCTGCAATCTGGGCTTCTGGTGTGAATCTCACCCCCCGGGAATAATGATAGTTGGAATTTGAAAGTGGAAGAGCCTTCCCAAAATACCAAATCTCACATCAGGTTTGGGCACTTGTGAGTCTGAGCATGCCAGGTGCATCTCCAGCCCCAAGCCTTGCACAGCCTGTGAGGAGTGCCACTTGCCTTGCTTTGCGTTTGCACCATCTTTTGTTTATGACTAAGAAAGGCAGATCAGCCCTACGTGCCACATGAGATTGTTCAAGAAACAGCTGTGCCGCCATCCAGTGAGACCTGGACAGGCTGGAGAGTTCGGCAGGGAAAAAATTTAATGAAATATATCAAAGGCAAGTGTAGAGTCTTGCATCTGGGTAGGAACAACCCCAGGTTCCAGTATAAGTTGGGGAATGACCTATTAGAGAGTAGCGTAGGGGAAAGGGACCTGGGGGTCCTGGTGGACAGCAGGATGACCATGAGCCAGCACTGTGCCCTTGTGGCCAGGTAGGCCAATGGCATCCTGGGGTGGATTAGAAGGGAGGTGGTTAGTAGGTCAGAGAGGTTCTCCTGCCCCTCTGCTCTGCCCTGGTGAGACCACATCTGGAATATTGTGTCCAGTTCTGGGCCCCTCAGTTCCAGAAGGACAAGGAACTGCTGGAGAGAGTCCAGTGCAGGGCAACAAAGATGATGAACCGAGTAGAGCATCTCCCTTATGAAGAAAGGCTGAGGGAGCTGGGGCTCTTTGGAGAGGAGGAGACTGAGGGGTGACCTCATTAATGTTTACAGAAATATAAAGGGTGAATGTCAGGAGGATGGAGCCAGGCTCTTCTCGGTGACAACCAATGATAGGACAAGGGGTAATGGGTACAAACTGGAACACAAAAGGTTTCACTTAAATTTGAGAAGAAACTTCTTCTCAGTGAGGGTGACAGACACTGGACCAGGCTGCCCAGGGAGGTTGTGGAGTCTCCTTCTGTGCAGACATTCAAACCCGCCTGGACACCTTCCTGTGGAACCTCAGCTGGGTGTTCCTGCTCCGGTGGGGGGATTGCACTGGATGAGCTTTCAAGGTCCCTTCCAATCCCTAACATTCGGTGATTCTGTGAAATCAATGCTGGGCTTCTGCAGCACACTCTACCTTGTCACTAAGTCTCCATGCCTCAATCCTTGGAGCGCTTGGAGGCCCAAATGTACTGGGACTTCCTTCCATCTGTCCAGCCCCGTTGAGTGCCATACAGACAGGATTCAGAAACTGAGTGGGACCCTATGTTGCCCAACTTCAGTCCTATTCTGTCTCAATGAAAGTCAGATCCTCTACTCCTTATTCAGCAGCATTTCCCTCAAATAAGTGTCCCAGCTGTCCACATTCCCAGGCCATTCCTGAGATTCATGAGGTGTTACTGAGTTTATGAGATTTATCTGCTTGGAATGGGAGGAAATAGTTCAGAAGAGAGTGGATCAGCAACCTCATGGTCGCCTCCTTGACCTTCACAGTTGCTAGTTTCCTGAAGAGAAGATCAGCAGCCTCCTCTGGCCGGCCAAGGGGACACCCTCAGTACAGAGGGTGCTGGAGAGAGGTTTGGAAACCAGCTCCTAAATCCCATCTGGGTCCATCAGATGCTTCTTTTAACAACCAGGAGAGCAGGAGATTCTGGAGATCTCTTGCCTATCTAACATGCTCCTGCCACTTCTGAGGTGTCTTCAGGAGCTCTCCAGCGTGGTTTGCTGGTTTTGTCAGTCCTGGTGTTGTTAGACCCTATCACTTACTGCTACGCATTGCAATGAACTGTCACCTCCTCTTGCTGAACAGATGACAGAGAATCAAGTATTAACTCGAGCAGAAAGGAGGTCACCTACACTCCTCACAGACTCTGAGCCAAGTGCCCCCAAACCTGAATTTTGTTCTTCCCAATTCTGAAGCTGCCACTAACACTTGCTCCTGCTCTCACCTGGAGCAGACAATGCAGTAGTGAGACAAGGAGCCTTCTCGTTGATGCCTCAGATGCACTCTGAGCCATTAGTCCCAAAATAACTCAGTGCTTAGATGGACATGGACAGGGTTGACCATGGTGGGCTCTCCCTGAAGCTTGAGCTTCTCCGAGCAACAGCATCACCTGCTGCCATGTTCCCAGAGAGCAACAAATCACCTTCACTCCCTGTTTTCAAAGGTCTTGGTAGCAAAAGACAAAACTGTCTTAAAGAGCCTGTGGCATCAGGATCAAGGCTGCTCTTGACAGTGTCTTTCCTTTGGCTCCTTCAAGCCGTAATGAACTTCGTCCCTCCATGTGGAAGGAAGAGTTTGTGTGGGGCGAGACACATGCTGTGGAGCAGAATTTCCCCAGAGCTAAAAGCCATCATAAACCTCTCTACCTTCCAGTCTTCCTTCACAAGCATAAAAGCAGAGCTCTACGCGTGTGTCCACATGTGCGCTACTGTGAGAGAGGGAGAGACTGGCTCGTTGCAATGAGGATTTCAAACAAAAGAATTTAATTAGACATATTTTCCCCCCATGGGCAGGATGGGAACTAAACATGTAACAGCTGTTGTCTAATGCATTCCTAGATAGCACACAGATACCATCCTGATAAGCACCACTTAAGAACCGAGATAGCAAAGAGGAAAAGAAGAACTGATCTTAGTTACGCAGAGACCAGGTCTGATCTTTGTGTGACTTTGAAACAACCCTCTATTTATTGGAGCATTTACAGTAATGCATACAGCAGTGAAGCATTTTAATAGCATTTTAGAGGCAGTAAAAGCTTCAGAAACGTGACATTCATTACACTGCTGTACATCCTCCCCTGGAAACTGGAGGGAACTGTGTCCCATGCACCCTTTAAAACCTGACTTGAAAAAATACCCTTTGAAAATCAAATGTTGGCATGGATCCTGTGCTGGCTGAGGGTCTGGATGAGACTGTATAAATCACACCTGTTCCAGATCTTGGGCTTTTTCCAGAGCACAGCTTGCCAGGGGAAATGCATGAGCAAAATGAAGAGGTGATCACCCCAAGCTTCCCACAGGCTGGCTTCTCCCAGTGCACTGTGACAATGCTTCCCATGCTGGCCTCATCCCTTATTTCCCACTCCAAGAGGTGGCAGCAGCACTCCTGCCTTTGAGAAACTGCTCCTGCATGGGACTGACACCCTGTCCTGCCCTGGGAATGGGAGAAGCAATGACACACCAGGGAAAAGCAAGTGTGCACTGACCCGCTCAGACACCCTCAGCATCTCTGAGCTGAACCACCTGTTGCAGTTGGCCTAGCACTGTAGTCAGGCACAGCAGGATGCACAAGGAAGGTGTATTAAAAAATAATATTTTTTAAAAAATTATTTGCATCTGGCTTCATTTTTCATGTTAATGGGATGGGGGAAACTCCTTCTGGGATTGAAAAGAGCCCTGAGTCTCTGCTCATCAGCAGAGGTTTGACAGCATTGCTCATTACAAACAGCTTTGCAGAAATATCTGCTGCGCTGATTCTCTCCACACATCTCAGAGACTAAAGGTTAAAGACAAAGTTGCAAGCGTATGCCAAAGAAGAAAGGAGAAACAAATATAGTCCTTGTCTCAAAGACAATACAACCTTCACAGGCCAAACATGGGATGAGAAAAAACAAAATTAAGCAAACCAGGAATAGACAAAATCTCCTTGCATCTGGGACAAAAAACATCCCATCATTTCTCAGTACAACCCCATAGTGGTGAGACTTTCACCTGAGAAAATTAGCAATGATTTGCAAGCCATGAGTGACAGGGTTGGTGACTCCATTACACTGCTGGAATGGGTGTGCAGGAGCAACACTATGAACACAGATATCACACATTCACCAGACAGGGTCCTGTGGTCCCTATGCATGACAGCTTCTTGTGTTTGGGGACCTCCTCTCACAGACACAGGACACAACAATATTTGAAGGTCGATATCTGTCAAGGTACAGATGTAGCCCAGTATGTACAATTTTTGAAATTGTTAGTGAAAGAGACAATCTTTGGCATCTCAGGATGTCTCCAGATTTGACTTGGATTAGTGTTAGTTTACTTTAAGAGTAACTAGTGGTCAAGTAGCTTCTATATAACCTGTTCCAAGTTTATCTCTGTGATCTCATATCTGGTAAAATGTCTGACGAACATGAGCAGTCACTGCATAACAAGAAATAGTCCTTTATGTTAATTGAGGTTTAGGGAAGCTGTTGAGCAACTTTCAAACTTTACCTGGAAACCACTGAGAAGGAAAAAGAGCATGGTGAAAAAACACATAAAAATAGCCCCAAACAGACTCCAGGCCTAAGGAGGACGGGAACTCCACCATGAACATCGTGCTTCTCCCAGTGAACAACTCAGGGCACTGAAGACTCATGAAGAGAGCCCACCACTTCTCTGCTGAAGCATGCTAGTGCCACAAACCACAAGACTCAGAGGGACATCGGAAGATGAGGATAGAATTGGAGAACAGAATTCAATATTAGTAAGTTTTATTTTGCAACAGTTTTGAGACTATTGTTATTAATGAGGCTTTTCTGCATTACTCTGGATTACAAGTGTTAATATTATTGCAACCAGACTAATAATAATTTTTATTATTTGATTAGCCTAAGATTTTAATTAAGCTTTCAAATGTACATTAATATAGTATGTTCCTCTTTGCCCATAATAATACTTTGAGCATAGAATGAAAGAAGCTGTCAGAAACCCAATATTAATTGCCAGACACTTTCAGAGATGAGAAAGCCTCTCCAGGCACTTACTTCAAAAGCATGAGTGAACCCTACACAAATCCTTCACCTTGAAGTCTATCCTGCCCAATATACCTGTTCGAGGGTGGATGGGACTAATGTTACTCTTAAAACAGTCAAAGGTCTCCACGTACTTCTTGCATAAGGAGCCAAAATTTTGGTGGACTCAGCACAGGTAGTAAGAGGTGAAGCTCTTCAAAGGTTCAACAAGGCTAAATGATGGGTCCTGGCCCCTCACTACAAGAAAGACATTAAGGTGCTGGAGAGAGTTCAGAGAAGGGCAACAAAGCTGGTGAGGGGTCTGGAGCACAAGTCCTATGAGGAGCAGCTGAGGGATCTGGGGCTGTTCATCCTGGAGAAAAGGAGACTGAGGAGAGACTTTATCACTGTCTGCAACTACCTGAAAGGAGGTTGTAGCATGGAGGGGGTTGGTGTCTTCTCCAGGTAACACGATAAGAAGAGAGAAAACAGCCTCAAGTTGCACCAGGGAAGGTTTAGATTGGATATTAGGAAATATTTATTCCTGGAAAGGGTTGTCAGTCATTGGAACAGGCTGCCCAGGGAAGTGGTGGAGATCAACACTCCCACCCAACTTGGTGTTCTCTGGAAACTTAGTCAGGGTGCACTCAATCCCCTCATCCAGATCCTTAGTAAAGAGATTAAACAGAACTGGCCCCAATACTGAGCCCTGGGGAACACCACTTGTAACCGCCTGCCATCTGGTTTTAACTCTATTCATCCCATCCTATGAAGACTATTCCTCATTTCCCAAAGACAAAAAGAAAACTATTCCAGCCTTTCCTTTCTAAAATAGACACGGGTGAATGGGAAAATGGGGAAGGAAAAGTAAGAGAGGTGTCATTGTTAGAGTACCCTACAGACAGACTGCACAGACAGACTGCAAGGAAATGGAGGCATCCTGCTGGTTTCACTCATCTTTCATGCAAGAGTAAGCAACCATTTTAAGTCAAGAAAGACGTAACAGCCTATAATGTTTCTACCTATTTCCACAAATAAGATTAAAAAATAAAAAAAAAGGCACAACAGATTTTAAAAAAACTAAACTTGCAATAAAACACTGAAACTTGGTCAAAAAATACTCTGCCCCCAACAAATCAATTAGGCTTTGACCGTTTCCAAAGTCTCTCCCAGCCACAATAGTACATTGCGACTTGAGATAAGCCTCTGAATGTTTTCTGGAAATGTCCCCTTATCCCCATAGCACATTCTAGCAAGTAGCCCCAAAAGAAGGGTCTCTTTTGGCCACCAAAACCTATTTTCTTTGCTTAAGCTGGAGGTTGTGCAAAGCAGCAAACAACACAGCAAGACTTTCAGCAGGAAAAAGTGTCTCATCTTCTGCTTTACTTGCTACAACAGAGAGCAAAATGACTTCTCCCCACTGGATGTACATTGCACTCCTACCTTTGCATCCTGGCCATGACTTCCACCAGTCTGATCCACACTGACCAACAGGCCCGAGCCAAAAATTCACCTGCTGCCAGACAGGGGACACAGCTGCACACCTTCTGCTGGCATGCTGCACCATGCCCTCAACAGCAACAAGATGAAATATCCCAAGGGTGTGCAGCAACATCTGTATAGGCCCAAATTAAGCAAATAGAGGAAAATAATTTCCTATTTGCCCAGTATGCAGAGCTGGAGCAGATTTCTCAAACTGATCAGTTGCCACTCAGGCACAAAAGAAGCAGCCAGATGTTTGAAGTAACTCAGCATCTGATGCCAAGAAGGGTCACAATGTTAGTGTTTCAAAATATGTCTGTTGTCCTGATCTTCCGGTTTTCTGCCCGTCTCTCAGTTTGAAGTGCATGTGTGTACGCAGGGAT
Source organism: Patagioenas fasciata (assembly GCF_037038585.1). NCBI lineage: Eukaryota > Metazoa > Chordata > Aves > Columbiformes > Columbidae > Patagioenas > Patagioenas fasciata. The sequence continues at coordinate 77,138,902 of NC_092560.1, read as the reverse complement.
TCCAACGGGAGTAAGAGACAACAGCAGCAAAAGGTGGAGGGATCAGCTCCAAAAGTGAAGGGGCCATTTACAGCACCTCTGTGGAAGCCAGCGTCCTCCTCTGGCTCTGCTCCTCCTACAAGTTCATTACAGCTCCTGCCAAGCAGCAGCTTCTCCACTTTTATGGCTTTTCTCTGTGACCTGAGATTGCTTTTGGCACTGTGCTACATTCACCAAATGCAGCATCCAAGAATCCAGAGTAGTTATGTTATCTATGGTGGTTATACCTGGAAAGGGGGAACAAAAGGAAACTCCTTCTAGCCATGTGCGGAAAAACAAGCAAATAAAACTATTAAAAAAATGTTCTGTGACCGATGGAGTTAATAACGTGTGCTTTCCTATATTTCCCCCACCAATCTCCACTACAATACTCCTGCTGCTACTAGTTTGGCCGGAGATCTGGGTCCTGTGCTACAGCTGGCTTGGAGCTATACCTGCCTTGCTTCATTAGCCAGGATATCCGTGCTCCCTGGCCAAAGGCGACAGCGCTGCAGATCTTGTGTATATTGTGCTGAACGCTGCCATCAGCCTGCGGGAAGGGAGCAGCGAGAACATGGATCTTTCTGCTCTAACCAGCTGCCAGTTTTCACAAAACTGTGAGCAAATCCCAATCTTGGAGATCTATCACAAGATGAGAAATAAGGTAGAAAACGTACAATGGGTTCAAAAGATTTGTTGAGGCATAATGGGAGAAGGGGAAGCAAATAGAGGGGAAAGACTGAACATAAAGCTTCATTTCCCCAGGAAATTGGGTTAAAAATACTGATGAGTGGCACTACCATGGACTTTATCCACTAATTTAGCCTACAGATTTAAACAGAAATCCATCAGGAATACAGTGGAACTGTGTGGTCATGCTTGCTGCAACCTGTAGCAGATCTGCTGGGCCCATTTAAAGTACCTTGCAAGATAATCTCAGGTAAGTGTGAGTAATTATCAGAAAGGCCAAAGAGAGACAAGAAGGAAAAAAGCAATGCAAAATAAAATCTAGGCTGAAAGACAGCTTTTAACTGGCTCCTAAATTGTGTGTGTGTTCCTAAGCAGGAAAAATACATTGCTGAGAGAAATGGAAATCCCCTTGTTCATGAGTAACTGAGTGGGAACTGGGTTGGTGAATTTATCTCCAAGAGAGGCCAAGAGATTCCAGCCTCACTGGAGATGTAGTGTGACCTGGTCCCCTGGGAGCTCTGGTTTCCCTGGCTGACAACTTTCTCAAGAAGCTCCAGAGAAAACCAATGGATACAGAGGAATGTCAACCTGTGGCGCTGAGAAAGGGTGTGATTTCTGATTATTCCAGACGTTCTTCCATCTCTAGCATGTCAGAAAGCTCCACCCTCCACATCTGCTGCAGTTACCATTACAGTCTTTTGCTGCTCTTGACCCAGGGCACAATGAGAAAAAGGAGAATAAGAATGGGGAAGGGACCTTTAGCAAGCTTAGCACGTGGCATCAAGATCTGCCAACTGCATAGTCCATGTCAGACAATATTCTGCCTGTCAGGATGTTTTTTTTCTTCACGTTTTGAACTTTTTTTGAGATTTATGCCATATATTTGCCCCTGCTAGTGAATTTTATTCCAGTTATTTTACTCATTTTAATTTCTGTCACTGTGGCCTGTCTACATAACAGATGGGATGTGAACAGTCCAGTTCATGATATCAAAAGTTGAGTTTCAGTTTTTTCGTTTCTTTGTGGACCTCCTGTCTCGGTGGAGAACTCCAAGTTATTGAAACTCAACATCAAAATGCAGAGGGAAGAGGTGAATCTGGTGCCAACTTACATCCTCCTAAAGAATCCTCCTTGAGAAAGCTGAATTCCTTGTTGCAGTCAGCTAAAAACCGCATGGTTATGGAGGTGCTGACACAAAACAGGCCAAGAAACAGAGGGATTAAACCTCCCATAGAGTTGCCAACAATAACAACAGAAAAGCATCTTTTCAGCATCTCTTCCACGTTTCTCTTGGAGTTATCATGTCCATTATTTCCCCATGTTGATCTGCCAGTCAGCTCTCATTTGAGATAGAAACTCTACGCTAGTGTAATTGCCTGGATTTTAAACCAGCCCTTTTCACTCTGGCTCTTTCCCATGGGTCGTGTTGAGGCATTGGAGAGCTGAAAAGCTGAGCTGATGTGGATTTGGAGTGTCAGTGCAGCTCAGTCACAGAGCGTTTGCTCCAGAGCTGGGGCTGGGACAGCACGATCTCTGGATGCAGGGGAAGGAAGAGCCTGTGCCAGAAATAGCTGCGGTGCTCGAGCAGCTCCCACACCCACCCGCAGCCCAACAGGCAGACAACATCTTCCTGTAAATGACAGAAAAGGGAGCGTTGAACAGTTCCTCATGTGCCCCAGATGTGCTGCGAAGAGAGGAACTGTCACAGCCAGGGTGCCAGGGCGGGTGGAGATGGGGGAGAGGATGGATCTGTGACTGCGAATGTGCATCACAGAACCCAGTAACTGCTGATTCCCGTCAGTCATTCCCATTCTCCTGCTCAGGACTATCCTGAAGAGCGTGCGAGTCTCCGTCTGGGCGGTCTGGGACACCATCCTTGTTGCTTAACCAGCCATGAAACACCAGGAGCAAGAACAGTTTTTCATGAAAGATGAAGGGGAAAGACATATGCAACATGCACAATTTGGGTCTGCTCCAGACTGGCTGGATTTTCTGCAGGGACTGAACTCCAAACATCTGGATGTAACCAGGAGTTTCCACAACTGTCTGTTGTGGCTCACTCTTTAACCTCTCCCACCAGGCGATGTGAACAGAGCCCACAGGCAGGAGTTTCTACACCAAACTGGAGGGAAGAGAAGCTGGAAATTGGGAATTACATCAGTTAATGCCATTGGTTAATGACATTTCAATGCCATTGGTTAATGACCAGGTCTATTTCTCCTGTATATCTGCTTTTATATTTCATGCAAGTCACCAGTGTCCTAAGCACCACATGCTTTCAGTCCAGGGCCATTCATGGCACATGGTGCTTATTAGCAGTTCTTCAGCTCATAGCAACTCTGGTGCATAACTTCCGTTACGGTCCATTCGTGTAATCTGATGAATCTTGCAATTCTATAATTTCTTACAGCATGCCTTTTCCCATCATGCAAAAATTGAGGATCTCAACTTGGATTTTAGGAAAAAAGACTTTCCCGTGCTCATGACTGCAAATTTCCTGAATAAACCACGAAGATTTGAGACCACAAGGCAGATAAATCAAGCCACAGCTGCAGTCTTAGACCGAGGAGAATGAGTCACACTTCTCAAAAACTTCTGACCAGAAGTGCTCTATGTCAAACCACTGTCACCATTTGAGTACAAGGCCATGGAGTCAGCAACACAGTAAAGAAAAAGCAGGGGAGAAACAATTAATTAAGACTTCTAAAGTCCATTATTTTACAGACACGTTGTAAGGGAAGTCAACCACATATTAAAAGCCTGGGCCTTACACCAATGCTATAGATTAGCATCCTTCAACACTGCCTGCTAAAGCTTCCACCTCTCCAGAGTGGAATCAGCTCCTACAGCTTGAACAAGCTCTTCTACTGAATCCAATCTTCCAGCCAGACATTTTGTACAGTATGTGACAAGATACTTCCCAAGCTGTATCAAGCCCTTTGGATCCAACAAACCCTACTAAATGGGTCTCCATCTGGAGGCTGCAACTGGGCTTGTAGTTTCCTAGAGTTGTAACCTCACAGCTCCATTCAACGTGCACAGAGTCCAATATCTGCAACCAGCTACTCCTTTGGAAATAAGCTGCCAATACTTTTCAATTTTTCTCTGATAAGCCACACCATCCCAGGAGGCCTTCAGCATAAACCTGCTTGGAAAATGTGTACTATGATCTGATATTCCCTACCTGTTTCTTCTGGAGCAGAAAATCTGAATTTGTCGGTGCAACAACACAGGTTTCTAGGCAGGAGGCCAAGAGCTTGTTCCCTGGAGATGAAACGAGACATGAGGTGTGACTCTGGGAGGCAGTGAACTGTGGAAAGAAACTTTCCCTTCATGTGATCTGCAACAACCTAAAACAGAACAACTGTATCTCCAGCGGCAGCAACCAGACCAGTCCCAGCACTGACTTTCACATCAGCACTCATCCTAGTAACTGGTGAGTCTTGAAGATATGATTGCTTGGAGTGATTTGTTAGGTGACCCCAAGATAGGTGCAGAGGTGAAATTTATTTTCATTAGCTTAACTGCATGACAGCTCTGATGAGTCTGAACAAGGTAGTCTAGCACACTTCAGCTATGTATAGGGAGGGAGAAACGCTTCTTCTATATGACAGAAATAGAGATGTGTAGGAAATGCTGTTCTTACAATATGCAGCTCAGAGAAGAGCAAATATGTCTGAAGGTTTGGGAACAGCAGGTTTTCATCTGGTTTAGGTCTCCAAGGAGTTAGGAGGTGAAAAAATGCAGCTTTTGTCACAAGATTAGCCTATTAGTTTGTGCAGTGGGCTGTGGAGCATTTGCTGTCTGTGCTCCAAAGCTTTAGGTCTTTCAGAGTAGGACCAGTTCTTCTTGGGGTACCCAGGTCCCTGAGCTGGAAGACAGAGGTATGGAGCAGAATTAAGTCCCCATGGTCCAAGGGGAAATGGCTATTGACCTGCTAGACCACTTGGACACACAAAAGTCTATTGGGTCAGATGGGATCCACACAAGGGTCTTGAGAGAGCTGGCAGAGGTGCTCGCCAAGCTGCTGTCTATTATCAGCAGTCTTGGCTAACTGGGGACGTCCCAGTTGACTGGAAGCTGGCAAATGTGACACCTATCTACAAGAAGGGCTGGAAGTAGGATCAAGGGAATTACAGGCCTGTCAGTCTGACCTCAGTGCCAGGGAAAGTTGTGGAGCAGATCATCCTGACTGCCATCACACAGAATGTACAGGACAACCAACTGATCAAGCCCAATCAGCAAGGGTTTATGAAAGGCTTGACTAGTCTGATCTCCTTCTATGACAAGATGACCCACTTAGTGGATGAGAGAAAGACTGTGGATGTTGTGTACCTGGACTTCAGTAAAGCCTTTGACACTGTTTCCCACAGCATTCTCCTGGAGAAGCTGCAGCTCATGGTTTGGATGGACATACTCCTTGCTGGGTAAAGAGCTGTCTGGATGGCCAGGCCTAAAGAGTTGTGGTGACCGACATCAAATCCAGCTGGCAACAAGTCACAAGTGGTGTTCCCCAGGGCTCAGAACTGGGGCCAGCTCTGTTTAATCTCTTTATCAATGAACTGCATGAGGGGATCACGTGCACCCTCAGTAAATTCACAGAGGACACCAAGCTGGGTGGGAATGTTGATCTGTTTGAGGGTAGGAAAGATCTACAGAGGGATCTGGACTAGATGGATTGCTGAGCTGAGGCCAATTGTATGGGGTTCAACAAGGCCAAGTACTGGGTCCCGCACTTGGGTCACAACAACCCCAGGCAGCGCTACAGGCTCGGGGAAGAGTGGCTGGGAAGTCCCCGGGGGAAAAGGATCCATGGGTTTCAATTGACAGCCAGCTGAATATGAGCCAGCAGTACGCCCAGGTCACCAAGAAAGCCAACAGCATCCTGGCTTGTATAGTGTAGTCAGCAGGACCAGGGCAGTGATCGTTCCCCTGTATTCAGCACTGGTGAGGCTGCATTTTCAATCCTGTGTCCAGTTTTGGGCCCTGCAGTACAGGAAAGACATTGAGGTGCTGAAGAGAGTTCAGAGAAGGGCAACAAAGCTGGTGAGGGGTCTGGAGCACAAGTGTGATGAGGAGCAGCTGAGGGAACTGAGGCTGTTCAGCCTGGAGAAAAGGAGGCTGAGGGGAGATCTTATTGCTGTCTGCAACTACCTGAAAGGAGGTTGTAGTATGGAGGGGGTTGGTCTCTTCTCCCAAGTAGCAAGTGATAGGACAAGAGGAAATGGCCTCAAGTTGTGCCAGGGGAGGTTTAGGTTGGATGTTAGGAACAAACTGGAACAGGCTCCCCAGGGAAGTGGTTGAGTCACTATCCCTGGAAGTATTTAGAAGATGTGTAGACTGTGGCACTAAGAGACATGGTTAGGTGGACTTGGCAGTGCTAGTTTATGATTGGACTTGATGGTCTTAAAAGTCTTTTTCAGCCTGAACAATTCTGTGATTCTAAGGTAGAATATGTTCTCCAAGGAAAAGACATTCCCTGGGGATGGGATCCTCTTCACCTAAAACTGTGCGTCTACAATGGAGGTGTCTCTGTCTGTGTTGGGATTCTCAGTAATTACGGGAATCTGCACTGTGATTAGAACTGGAGAACTTGATCTCCAAGTCACCCAAGGATCCTGATGACATGCTCAGATGAAGACACCTACCTACTGTAGGAGCCCACATTTGGTCAGATGGCCCTAGTCCTTCTGTCCTTTCTTGAAAGAGACAGGAAAAATTGCTTAGTTTCTGGTATGCAGCAGGGCATGTGTTCTTCCTGTCTGACAGAAAGATTGCTTGTTCACTCACTGTTTGTCTTTATTTTGTCTTTGAAGAAGTGTAATCCCCAAAATACCTCCTGGACCTGCTGGCCCACAGTGCTGGACAAACTTCCTTATAAGAACTCTGGTCATTCTATAGAAGAAACACAGCAACGACTTTGCATTCCTTTGTAAATACAACCCCAGGCCATGCTCTGACCAGATAAACTGTACCCCAGTGTCCCAAGCTCATGGTGTGAAATTGCTGGAGGCAGGAATGCTTCTCAAAAAGTGGGAGAAAAAACATTCCCAGATCCAGATATGCTGGGAAGGAGCCAAGGGGGTTTAGTATCTGATAAGAACTGCTTTGCATGGTGCGTGGCTGGACAGAGATGGAGCCCCTTCTCCCCAGATTCTCCTGCCCTTCTCCTTGCCAGTCCACCCACAGAGCTCAGAGCTGTGTTCACCAGATCACAGCTCAAATCCCTCAACCTACAAAATCAACAGTCTGTTGGGCAAAATTCTTGCACATTTGTCTTCCTATCTCCAGTCACCGACTGTTTTTCTGGCTGCCACTAGGCTTTCTGGATGGCTCAGCTCTGTGGGAAAGAGTTGAAACTTCAGAGGAGAGAGCAGGAATGGCAGGAGATGGCTATTTCTCTACTGGCTGGGGAGAGAAGACAGTGGCCTGAGCCCTCTATGCAAAGGGGAAGATCAAAGCTGTTGTTGACATGGTCAATATTGCAGGTAAGGAAGGCAGCATCCAGCCATCCATGTCTGTGAGCATCCATATCTCGCATGCCAAATAGCTGGAGTGTCTGCAAGACCTAAGGAAAGATCTGGTATCTACTTGTCTGCGTCTGTGTAGCAGTAGGGTTTGTGTACGTTATAAGGAGAAACTGCAGATGGAAACAATTCCAGTCTGGTGTCTAAGGCCTGGTTCAAAGCCCATTAAAATCTGCAGAAGTCATTCAATTTACTGTGATGCGTTTTTGCCACATCTCTTCTTGTCCATCACAAACACCCTATGAGCTCAGGGCTGCTCCCTGCTTTATACCCTGAGTTAAACCCTGTCAGCAACAGGAATTTCCATGTTCACTGCAGTGGCTCTTTTACAGTGAAAAGCTGGAGATGTCCCCTCTTCTCGTGTTCACAGCCTGCAGATACTTAGAGATAAATGCTGCTCATTCATCACTCCTTGCTCAAGATACCAAGACTCCATTGTTTGTTTTAGTTTTGTAAATTGGTGCCACCAGGTTTTTTTATGTCCCTTGTGTTGCTTTTATCTGAACACACTCTGGCATCATGTCCCTCCCTGGGAGCCAGATCAGATGGGTTCATCATCTCGTCGCGTTCCTTCATATCCCAGGCTAACACAGTTCTACCAGCTCTGCCTAAACTGCCTAAAACCCGTCTGCAACTAAAGCATCCACTTCTGAAAGGCCTTTATCCTGGATTTGCAGACATGACCTCTTTGCTCTAAGGGCTGCAGTCTGCGCACAATGATGGTGAGACATTTTCTCCTTTGCATTTGTCAGGTTTCTGCTCTGTTGTCATCTATAAAAGAGCCCTTTAAGATGTTATCGTTTCCATATGTGTGTTTATAGCTTGTAAACGAGCCACCTCTTTATCTTCTTTTCAGTAATATCACAGGTTTATGCTCCTGAAGACTTTCACCATAGGGCATTTTATATCAGAGTTTCATGTTTAACAGCCTTTAAAAATGTGGATGCTGGAACAGGGCAAAACATTAGTGTGTAAGTCATAAAGATGCGGGTTTGTTTTCACTCATCCCTCACAATTTATACAGCCACAAAGGCAACAGATTTATTTACCACACATTAAGTTGGAGGTCAAAACTGAGCTGCTTCCCCTCTCTGAACCACAAACCGTTGTCAGAAACACTGCTGCCTGCTCTTCTCCTTGTTCTCCCCTAAATACCACCCTAGCACTGTCATTCTCTGGACATGTCTCCTTCAAGTCTTGAACAGGCTGAACAAAACCACTTAGGTTTTACATCCTGATAACATCACAGGTCAGAGTGGAACAAACAGAAAGTGAGGGGTTGAGCTGTCGAAGTGGATCAAGATCTGCCATGGAGCTGCCACGGACAGTAATGTAATGTTCTGCATGAACGTGCAGGAGGTGTGTTCAGGGATAATGTACTTGCATAGATAGAGAATTTTTTTAATTCCAGGGTGTTATCAGATCTGGAAAAATGCTGAACGAGTGCGTCGATGCAGTATCAGTCTATTGCTACACTGTGAAGGGGGAGCTGTATTCCTTCTCTGACATCCACACTGCGATTGCTGCAAATAATTAACTGAGACTAACCAGACTTTTTTCCCTGCACTAACTCTGTATTATCAGTTCACTTCCCACCCCTAAAATTAATTTTCACTCTCAGACCCACACCCCTGTATTATAATAAATAATGCGAAATTCCCTCCCGAATAATGTGGTGGGAATATTAGGAAGAAAGAAGTTTCAGCCTGTTTGGGAAGAAGAGGCAGTTTGTGGGGAGGTAGAAATTGTAAGAACATTCAGTCCCCATGCTGCAAATTAAAAGCTAATCACATATATATTCATGTGTACATATGTAGGCACAGTCATCTCACTCCTGCCACACATTAAGGTCTGGTTTCAGCAGCCAAGGATTTCCATAGTGCTTTCTGCCACAGCATTGAACTGGGAGATAAAACTATATTGTTTTATCACTGTAACTTCATGTCCAAAACACTGCACTCTTGCATTGTGAGTCAGGTCTATTAAGAACAGACACAATCGTGCACTTGACTTAATAATCCTGTAGTCTGCTCCAAATATTGACCTCCCATCCAGGAGCAGATGAATAGTGAATTGTTGATGCTCGCTAACACCCCTTCAGCATCTCCTGGAGCTCCCATTGCTTTATCCTTTTGCCCACAGCCCATACTACCTGCCAGGTACAATGATGCTGCCTGACGTGCTGGGTTTCTTCAGTGCATTTGTGTGGGACCAACCTGAGGAGACCCACTACAGCAGCCAGTGGCTGGAGCAGAACAGCCAAGTGGCGGCCAGTATAAAAAAGGGGAGGCTACACCAGCTATGAACATAGTTGGGCCAACCAAAGGGAAATAAGCGTTGGGCTACAGCTTTCCATTACTTGGGCTCCCAACAATCTGCCACCATAGAAAACTGCCTATTTTATGAAATTAAACCTTCCTAAGATAAGAATTTCTTCCAGAAAATCATGAAACCAAAGATAGAATGGGATAGGGTCTGGTAAGGCAAGAAGAACAACCACAAGGAGAAAGACTCTTGCCAGTAGCATTTTCCTCGTAGCAAAGTGTCACTGACTCTTCTCTGAAATGGAGACTACTTCAGGACTGCCAGAGGTCACAAGCAGCCCACTGAGCTCGGGGACTTCTCCTGACATGGACAAAGAAGATACAAGGGAGGGGAGAAGGTGCAAGTTACCTCTCAGATTAGAGTGAACCTCTCAGCAACTCACCTTCAGTCCTTTTCAGAGCCTGGAAAAGTGGCTTGGAAACTCATCAGTTATCCTGAGATGGTGGATGTAGACTCTAAGGCTGTCTTGAGACCTCCTGCTGCCTGTGCAGTGTCGGGGCACCTCTTCCAGTCTCCCCTGGCCCCAGTGTGGACAAAGCACTCAATGAAACACAAAACCAACCACAATGAACAGATGAAGCTTTAAATCAAATTAAATCAATGAGGAAACAAAATCAGTGCAAGTACTGTCTTTATTCTGTGAAATTATAAAAGACGAATATCTAATCTGAAAACAAGATCCCCATACAGGTGAAGCCAAAGCAAACAAGACTCCATGCAAGCCAGTGCTGTAGTTTGTCATGGGCTTTGATTAATCCAGCACTAGAAAGAGTCAGAAAAGTAACTTCAAGATGAATCCTAACAGGACAGGGAGGAAAAGAGTGTCTGGAGAGGCAGACCCAGAAGAGATTCTGACCATGGCAGAAGCTTGTTTGCATTGGAACCGTCTTAACTTTATGTCCATCACTCCCAAATTGTTTTTTCCATCTCCTACAATACTGCATTCAGAAATGGTGGTGCAACCCTTCATGGCAGCTTTCAGAGACAGTCCACCTACACAGGAGAAGAAGTACATGCCATGAATCATGGTAACCAGTCTCCATAGCGATTCCCTCCCTGGCCAATGAGGTCTGCATTTCCACCTGAAGAACTGCCCATTCTTTATGTCTGGTTTGTTTCCATCCCCTGTCTGTTTCCATCCCCTGAATGTGTTTGAAAAAGCAGCAAGGTCACCTTGGTTAACTTGAAATAAAAAGGGCTTAGGATTTGTGCTTTCTTTCTTTCTGCTGAATAAAGATGGTTTTTTAAAATATATAAACATTTCAAATTTTAAAAAATTGTAAAGCTTTACAACAGTTTTATTTCTCTTATTTAAATATTCTTCTGTTCAAACCTTGCCCATCTTCCTAAAGAAACCAGGGCTGTGTGGCAGTACTTCAGGTGTTCATTGACTCCCCTCTCTGATCTTCTCATGACATTTGAACTGGATGAGTTTTTCCCAGCCAAATTTGACATGGTGTTGAGAAGTCTCAAAGACGTTACAGATGAGCCATTTACCCAGGTACATCCATTATCTAAGGCCTTAATGGATTTAGCCAAACCAACAGAGAAACCTCCCTCAAAGGCCCATGGGGGAGAGCCAGAAACCTGAACTTCTCCTTTACCAAAGCTGGAACATCTGCCTAAGAAGGAGACTTGGGAAGGTGCTGGGTGCCTAAATCCCCATTCAGATGTTCTTGCTCCCATAATTTGCATTTTCTCACACTCCTCATGTTTCTCTGCTGCACAGGCTATGGAGTCTGGAATATTCTGCTGGATGTTTTTGTCTCAAATTCAAATAACATACAAGGGTGCCTCATTAGTTCCTCACCTTCCTTTGCTCCCCTACACTGCTGTTTCTTCTGCACAGCTCAACACACTGCACAGGTCTCCTCTATTTGCAGTGGGTGATCAATCAAGTCAAGATAAGTTTGGAGCATTTTTTATCCCAGTTGTATAATGAATTAATTGCACCGCTCTATTTCCATTGTGGTGACTAAGAAAATGCTTGTTTTCCCTCATGTTTACTCTATGAAAGAGCTTCCAATGCAGGGTTTGGTCAACACAATTATGAAGTATATAGGAAAGACCTTCAGGCATCACACCATCACCTGGCAATATTATCAACTCAGAAAAACTTTATCCATAACCATACAAAGGTTTGGTTTTTTTTCCAGTCTGCTGCTACAGCAAGTGCCACTGCTCTTAATTTCCACCTTATCTTTTCTGCCTTCTGGAGCACAGGATGGGACTGCCATGAAACTTCGAAGTCTTTTACCTGTTCTTATATCAGCTTCAACAGTGTTCTCTTTCAGTTCCCTGTCTCTTCCTCTTTTTTTTCCTTCACACTTTTTTCCCGTTTTTATTTCTTCGTGATACTTCATCTTAGACTGATTTCACCCATTTAACCAAAAAGATGAAAGACAGCCCCGAACAAAAGGCAGTTACCGGAATTCATTAAGCCAGCAAGGTCAACACATTGGGTTTCGGATCCAGTGCAGTTTACAATTTCGTTACCGCACTGGAAGGAGTCTACGCTGTAGCAGGCGGGACACTGGTATCCGTTGGGCACGTTGTCCTCTGGTGGCACTAGAAAGAAAGAGATGATAGGACAAAATTGGTTTTAAGGAAGGAAGAAGTGGGACAAATGAGGTGATGGCTTAGCCTAGAAAGCCTCACCTCAGGTCGGGGCAAACAGAGAGGGGATGTGGTATAAGGAAAAAGGGCACTTACAAGAGACAGAGATTGTTTGACAGTCATCACCAGTGCAGCAACCCAAGTGGCTTCTTGCTTTTACCTTCCCATAGTTCATGGTGATAGGGCCAAGGTGGCAAATGCTGGATGACAGGCAGGTCTTGATGGATGAGGGGATTGTCATCCCCCCTGTAACAAAGTGGAAGGCAGCACCAAGTCGTTAACCACAATGGGGGAAAACAACCCATTAGTTCCTACAGCAGCTGCTAGGTAGCCGTCCTAGAGTGTGAGAGGGATCTGGGGACAGCAGAACCACCCTGAGAGCAGCATTGGTGATCCTGGTGATCCTCTCAGAGAACCAAGGGTGCCATCGCATCTGAGACACCAGTGAGGAATCTCTCCTTCTCCACACTATGCTTAAAGGCAGGGGAAAAGCACGACTCCTCATGGCCATCTGGCCTTGCTGCAGATATTCACCGTGGCAAGATGCCCCAGCCACAGAGTATATGAGGTGACTCACATGTCTCTGACCCACAGCCCACATTTCTTCATGCGGCCCTCAGAGCACAGAGTCTATCACAGCCACAAGCATCCTGATACAGGACAATCTAGTCTTTCTCATGAACCAAACCCGAAATGTGTAACGTGGGCAGATCAGTTATGTTGCAGTCTACTGAGGCCCCAGCAGTGCTGTGAGGAAGGAATGTGGCTCTGCACAAGTGGAGGGAAGACATGCACCAAAGCTGGTAGGGTATGAGATAACCCCCAGCCTAAAAGCCAACGATCACATTACTGAAGCTGGGCAATGACTGTGGCCATGCCACTAACACAGCCAAGTGTGCTGTTGTGTCAGGACTCAGCACCCATCTTTGGCTTATCAATTGTGGGGACATGGTGAAAGCTCAGCCCTGGTGGTGCCATCAGGCCACCTGGTATCCCCTTCCCTGCCTGAAGAAGGAAGTCAGGTGCAAGCCAGTTTCTCCTCCACCTGTGACCAGGGCATCTTCAGCGCTAGATGCCAGCAGCCTTGTGTCCCTCGCAGTCCAGGCTCTCAGCCCATCTACTCACCTTAGCCAGAATTAAAAGCCAATGTCTCCTCCTACTGCCTAGGTCTGCCCCTCCACAACTAAGAACAAAGTAAGAAACTGCTCCTCAAGATAGAGGAATGGAGAGCTTTCCTCATCCTGGACCGCCCTGATTTCTGAGTTCTCAGTCACTGAAAAGGAAAATGGACAGTTTATCCAAGGACTCACCCTAACGCCAGTGACAGATGTGGAGAGAGAAACCCATCCCCTGGCCCCCCTCCGAAAGATGTGCTGGCACACAGCCGTGGTGGGTGTCTCACTTACCTATCATGACCTCATGCAGAATGATGCCGCAGGTATCTTCACCACCAGTACAGGTTTTCATGGGGCCAGAGCAGCTTTTCCCTATGCTGTGACAAACCTCACACTGAAGGGAGGTCGCTGGGGAAAGGAAGAGGACAAGTTCCTGGGTAACAGTTATGAGGGATCTCACTTCCCCTTTCATCAATATTTTGATTCAGCATTTGATCAGCACTTTTCACATTCCTCTTCCTTTATTTTCTCTGTTTCATTGCTCAATTTGTGAGTGGTTTTTTTTTTTTCTTTTTTACTTATTATTTCTATTATTATTTATTATAGTATGAACTTGAATTTGGGCAAGTGCTGAAAAGCCATTTTGGGGTAGCATTTTACATTTTAACCACTAATACTCACCCAGCTTCTCTCCTCTTCTATACAATTATGTTTGCCTGGTTTTCCTGAGGTTGCTAAGGAAAGCGTCCCCACAAACCCCTTTGTCCTGGTAGGAATTCAGGTGTCCCTGGATTCCCAGGCCTCAAATCCTCTCTTTGCAGTGAGCAGGGACAACCAAGATCTGGGGGTGAAGAGTCTGCCAGCGGGTATTAACTGTGCTATGTACAAACTGAGGAATGGTATATTTCTTTGTAGGTGTTAGGGGAAATCACTTTACCAACTGCCTGCTGGAACATCCCAAGGAGACCAGAATATCAGGCAGTCAGCAGGAAACAATTAGAAAATAATAAAGCGTTTATCAACAAACAGCATTTCTTCCCTGAGACACACTCTTGGAGACCCATGGGCTCAGCATATAGATTAAGAGGTCCAGAGAATGTGACGGTTCCCTAAACCCGGGTGCCATCTAAGGCACCTTATAGTGGCTGGGACATCTACATAAGGTGGCATGTATGACACGAACCTCTAAGGCACCAGTACTCTTCTGGAGCACAGCTGAAGGATATCTAAGATGACATATAATGTCCAAAATCTCACACAGCTATGGGCATGAGCAAAATAAATGAGCCCCTAAGTTTGTGGTAAATGGTGGCTGGAGATCAATTCAGGTGACCAAAGGTCTGTCTGCCTCAGAGCAACCTGAATCACTCCTGTGACTGTCCCAGCTAGATCACCAGTGACCGCTGTGGGAGCTTAGACAGCCGGTTCAAATTGAAAATGCCTAGACCTTCATCTGCACATTAGCTCATAGCACCAAAGATCCCCCGAGACCAGCCACCCCCTCTGCAGTATAAATCCCCCTGGGTGGGGGCTCCTATGGCTCAGACAGCAGGAACATCCCCACATGTGGAGCACGAATTCCCAGACCACGTCCACGTCTCGCCACCCCTCAGGTCCCAATGGAAACTCACCTGGGTCCAGGAAAGCCAAGAAGAAGCTGAGGCCAAGGGACACTTTCATGTTGACAGGATGTAAGCACAGGGAGCTGCCAAGTCTTGCTGAACACAGCACTGTGTGCCACAAGAGCTTAATAAACTGGAGGGAAACAGGGTGTTTTGGGGAAGTGGTGGCTGGGGAAGTGCTCTGAAGGATATAGGTACTGCAGAGCACTAGCATGAGTGTATGTTTTTTGTTTTTTGTGTTTTTTTTTTCATTTAAAGCACAAGTTCTGCCTTTTCCTCTGCACGAGGAATGCTGTTTGCCTTTCCCTAGTCTAGACTACGCAGCCTGTGGGGCAAAACTGGCTTGCTTGGGGTCTATCAGGTATGTCTTCGGCGCAGACTTTGTTTGAACAACATTCAGCCTCCGCCATACATATGAATGATGGAGAAGAAACCATTTGAACAGCCCTGTTGTGCTCTCACCATTAGGCCCAAAGAAGAGAACTGTAGCAAGGGCCAGCTGGGAATTTTCCTCGTGGCTGAGTTTTTGCTGGCTGCTTTCCCAACTCGCTTCCCATCAGACAGTCAGGAGCTCTCATACCCTGAATACAGTAGCAAAGCAGGGAGCTTCCTCTCCAAGCTGGCATGAAGCTCCTGTTTGCAAAACTACTGCCAATGCACACCTTGGAGCAGGCTCAGTCAAGGGTTCCTGGAGTTGAATATGTCAGAGCTGCAAACAGGGCCTTCAGGGTGCAGGTTTTGATACAAAACACTTGGAGGTTGATAAGGAACTCTTCTATTGTACCAACAGGCTTCAAATCAAACCAGCCAGCAGGGAGAAAGCATCAGCCTGGCTATGAGACAGCCTGACCACAGCTTGGGTAACATTGCAGCAAGTTTTCCATGCACTGAGATCTCATGATGAGCTGATGCTAAGCAGCTTGGACCAACGTGTCATCAGCCTAAAAGTCCCCTGCCCCTTGTGTATGTGTTATCAGCACGTGTTACCTCACTGAAACTGTTCCCCACGCTGCAGATATCCTCTTTACTCTTGTCCTACACCAGATCAGACACAGACAGTTAGTTTATGGTCGTCTGGGACTATTTGCATGGACAGTAAAGAAGAGCTGAAATGCCCTTGTGGACCGTCTCAACTGCCATTTCAGTTCCTTGGTGAGACGTTGCTCCAGATGGACTTTTTGCTGTGTGGCACAGCAGGGGTGCTGGGCTCATCTGGCCTCCAGACAAAAGGGCAACACAAACAATGAGTTTTCCACAGCAGGGGCATGCAGACCATAAATACAGAGGGGTAATGAATCACAAATATGAGGTGCAAAGACCTTCTGAGGCTCACTCAGTCCTTTCCGCTGCCCAGGACACCTCTAGCACAGGACCAGGGCTACCTGTTGGGATATATCATGTATTATAGCAGGGAAATCCAATCTGATGTGGACAGAATCAGTCTCTGAACCTGGTAGGGCTAGGTGTTCGGGAAGGAGCAGAGAGAGTTTCACTGCCGAGATTTCCTGCTGATGTGCAAATGAGCTAAGCGTTGTTCTTGGCTCTACCAAGACTTCCTGCAAATCCACAGAGAAAAATCACAGGTCTTGCTGATGTTTCCACTCACTCTTTTGCTTTCTTCTTCTGTTTCTCTCTCCTATCTTACTATCTGCTTTTCCCATTTGTGACTAACCTCTTTGGAGGAAAAGTGGTCATGTGATATTTCCAAGTACTTTGAGCAGTCCAGTGTGATCTCTTCTTGGCTAAGCCCACAGCACTATGAGAACAGAAATTAGTACAATTACAATGCATAAAAGCCTAGATACTCCAATGCCCATAAAGCTGGGGGAATGATATCATAGAATCATACAATCATAGAATCATAGCATAGTTTGGGTTGGAAGCCAAATCTAGTCCAACCCCCCTGCCGTGAGCAGGGACATCTTCAACCAGATCAGGTTGCACAGAGCCCCGTCCAGCCTGGACTTGAATGTTTCTGGGTATAGGGCTTATATCACCACCTTGAACTTCTTTTTTAGCTCAGAAAGGGTCTCATGCCACAGTAGGTATGTTATGATGAAGTCAAACTCCTGACTGCAGCCAGTCCAGGGTTAATATTCATACTGCATTGATGTTAAACCTCAGACTGAATGAAACCCTGTCCCCAGGCAGGCTAGGGTACTCAGATCAGGGTGATCCTGCCATTTAACTGTATAGGGGTCTGCAGGTACAGATGGGGAGATAGGTGGATGTGACCGTCTTCAGTGATTCTAATTTCATGCCCTTTCATGTAAGATGATTGCTGAAGTGCCTGGGCGGTTTTCCCTGAATGACATGACTGCACTAGCCTCACTGAATTATATTGAACTCACCTGTTTCCCACCTCTTATGGAGAGAGGGTGTGAAGCTGCAGCCTTTTCTTGTGCTTTTTTAGAGATGAAAACAAGCATAACAAGGAGGAGCCACAATCTGCAGCAATAAGAGACTTGGAAAACAAGACTTGTGAGAGAAGATGGAAACAATGGAAGTGCTCAGGGGACACACGGTCATGTAACTTGTATCTGCAAAAATAATGGCTGAATAGGAAAAACTATCATGGATGCTTACATTAGGTGTTGGGGGAATTTTCTAACAGTGACAATAGTGAAGTTGATTGCCCAGGAAGGTATGGATTCTCCATCCTGGGTGGCTTAGAAAAACAGGCTAAACAAATATCTACTAGGGAATTATTTAAGTTGATAGGATCCTGCTCCAGGGCTGAGAGGTGGATTAGATGCTCTCTCTCAAGATTCTTTCTAAATTGGTTGCTATAATTTGATTTCATTGGAGTGCACAGAGCACCTGGCTTCTGCAGCACCTCCACACTTCCAGAAGCAGAGGAAGATGATAATACCACAGTGACACTCCAAGGGGAGGTGATGCAGAGGGTGGGGAGGTCACAGAAATTCGCGAGGTGAGAAAAGTTAGAAATCCAAACCTGGAAACAGTATTGGCAGGAAGGTGAGAAGAAAGGGATAAGTTCAAAAGAAAGATGTTCAACAGAAAAAAGACACCCATCTCGGCTAGAACATGGACAAAAATCGTACGTGAATTTGTCATGCAGGTTTGTGGCAGAAAATGCCAGTGGGTGTCATAGAGTCATTTAGATTGAAAAAGAGCCTTAAAGTCATCAAGTCCAACCCTTAAACTAACGCTACCAAGGCCACCACTAAACCACGTCCCTAAGCGCCACATCTACACGTCTTTTAGACACCCCCAGGCATGGTGACTCAGCCACTTCCATTTACAGCCTGTTCCAACACCTGACAAAACTTTCTCTAAAGAATTTTTTCCTAATATTGAATCTAAACCTCCCCTGGCACAACTTGAGGCCTTTCCTCCTTGTCCTAAGAGCCCAATCATAAAGATATATCATCAAATCATGAAGCTAATTAATCAGGTTTACATCACAGCTGAAGAACCCAGGTCAGAAAGCTCTGTGAATAGTAAGGGAAGTGGTAACAGTGTGACAAAGAAAAGAAAAGAGAAAGGGCTGGGTGTGCACAGCTGGCATAGGAGGTGCTGGGGAAAAGCCTTATATAGACCTAAGTGGGGTTGAAACAGAAGGAGATGACAAGGGAAATGACAGTGATGGCTTTAAGAAAGAAATTTGATCAGAGCTAAGGATAAACTCTCCAACAGCGAGATCAGCTGGGGCCAGGAGGGGCACCCTGTTCCTGTGTTGAAACACTTGGGATCGAGCCAGAAGGGCAGCGCATTCTGGGGCTGGCGGTGAAGCCAACACAGCCCTGGGACCAGGCTCGCGTGCTCGGCTGCCAGCTCTCCTCCCTCGCAGTCACTGTCACTCCAATGCACGGCAGCACGGCGGCAGAGGGTCCCCTCACAGCTGCTGGGAAGCCAGCAAAGCACTTTCTGCAATGGTAGAGAAAACAAAAACCTGGGCAGAGGCCTTTGCAAGGCAACTACTCAGCCTGAAGATGCAGCTCATGTTGGCAATCTAAATCCAGCTGATGTGTCCCATATGCAGATACCCTGGTCTGCAGACGCCCTTTGGGAAAATGGCTGTATTTATTTGAGGTTCACTGGGGATCACTAACTGTGAAACCACGTCTGGCTCAGAAAGCCCCGACACTGAAGCAGCTGAGGCTGGCAGAGTAGCGTAGAGACAAGAGTAACATACATAGAATCATAGAATCATTACAGTTGGAAGAGACCCTCAGGATCATCAAGTCCAGCCATAAACTAACCTAACTCTAGCACTAAACCATGTCCCTAAGAACCTTGTTTAAACACCTTTTAGCACGTTTGCTCTGTTCTTTCTCAAGGCGTCCACTAGCTTCTTGTTTTGTCGGGTTTTTTTTCCATTTTCTATCCCCAGCAGAGCTCAGGTACTGCATCCTGCAGCCAGCTCTAGGGAGGAGCACCTCTTGGGTAAGGATCAGCCACCCAACAGCTGCAGCAGCAGCTGGACAGGGTTGGGGTGACTCAGCTGAGCAGCCCCCATCACACCTGTTGCCACTGTTTGTAGCTGAGCAGAGATGAGGAACAGGTGAGGCTCAAATCAAAGCAGAGACCTGAGGAAGAATATGGTGAAGCACATGCTGCAGGTAATGGATGACGTGGTCAGATGCGTGTCACTGTGTCAGGTTGAAGCTCTGTAGACATGGACCTTGCGTGGCCTGTTTGTTCAGCTAGGTCCGCAGGGTCACCCATGCTGATGGCAGCCACACCATTACTGTCTCCAGTGACTCGACATTACCAGGACACAGCTCAAGAAACAGCTGGGTGGGCTATCATGCCCATAATATCCATTTTTAACTACAATGTGCCTCTTTTTCTGTTAGAGGGCGGTCCTGACTCTTAAGCCTCACTAGGCCAACATCTGTGCTGTGCTGACATAGGGCTGCCAGTGACCACAGGACCGTGGACACCCCTGGCACCTCTAACACCACCAATAAGAGAGAAGTCCAAAAATCCAAGGCACAGCTTCTGTGGGAGCAACAGAGCGAAGGTATCTCCCTTACCTACCTTCACCCGTGGTGAAGATGACAGAGCCACAACATGTTGGGACAGTTCAACAGTGAAGTCATCTACAACCCATAAAACACCTGTAGAAGAAGAATCAAATCCACCCATTTTCTGAGCTGTTTCCTTGTTTTCCAGATCAGAAATTGTCAAAACCTGCCAATCTGGTTAACCAGGCAAGGAAACACAAGACCGCAACCCTAACCACAACACACAGGGATTAGTGCGCCTGCCCCACAGGGTGAGAACAGGAGGAATCTCACTGTTTGCTCACTGGCTACAGGCTAAAGAAGCTTTTGACAGTTGTTTGCTTCAGCTGTGATTGCACAAATTAATAAACCAGCCAGGTGGTGGGAGGTCAGTACGAATCTAACTGCCAGTCCTGATGAGGATCTCCCCAACAACCCTGTCTGTCTGCTCCCCACAGTGCATCACCAAATCCCCACATACCAGAGAGGAGGGGAGTTACTGTCATTCCCCACCTATTGTTGATCTGGGCTCAGTGCCTGGAACAGGAGCTGGGGAGGGAGAGTTGGTGGCACCCAGATGCTTCCAAGGAGCAAAGCCATGCCTGCTGCCTACATGGGAGCTCACAGTCCAAAAAGTTTGTTGGCAAGAAAGTTAGTCTATGCCTGGAAGAGCAGCGTGGCTGTAATAGGGTGCTAATTGTCACACATTAATTTACCATGAAGACTCCTGCATGCACAGCCGTGTATTCAATTTGCAAGCGATGCTGCTGTTACTAACGGAGCACCAGCAACTTGGCAAGGGGGAACCGCACCCCAAAAAGGAGCTCAGGCAGAGAACTGCAGGGGGCTGTGACAGCAATGGGGTCCCCTCTGGGGTGCAGGTGTTCTCCAACACTGAGACCTGTCATTTCTCCCATCCTCAGCCATGGGCTTCAGCCAGCCAGCGCTTGACCTGCTCTGCTCGAAAACACCCTTAGGTTTCCAGCAAGGTCAGTCCCTTAAGGTGAGTGTTCCTGCCAGCAAAGGATTGAGGAATCAGGGAAGTAGGAGGCTGGAAATAATATGAATGTAAAAATCTAAGATGACTGCTAAAATGTTTTCTTCCATGGCTAAAAAAGATGTTATTTAACATGTCATTGCATATGTTCAACAACACGCTAGTGGAAACACACACTCAAATTACTGAATGTTATCAAATCATGTAGCTCCATTTTTCAAAAGTTCAAGATGTTTAAAGGAGTACAAGGGACATTTTATTTTACCTTTGAACCTATACCAATTACGGCAACTGTGACTGAATTTTTAGTACCCTGGCCAGCAGTTGCATTTTCAATTTAAATAATTGTGAGGAAATCCAGCTGCTTTTCAGGCATCCTGGAATGGAGATACTTGCATGCACATTAGTGTGTTGAACAAACTTTCTTTTCTGGCATGAATGATCAGCAATGTCATCTTCAGGCAATCAACAGAACAGCAGCTGGGAAGCACAAGCAAGTCCTGGGAAGCACAAGCAGCCACCTTTTGCATTGTGCTGGAATTTGTGAAGGAACCAACAAAGAGAATGGGAATTTGTAAACTTCTCTTACAAGCCTTATTTTGTGGGCTAAAAAAGGGTACAGCCAAAGCCAACCTGGAGATGAGGCATTCATGGGCTGCAGATGCTAGGCTGGTCTGGGGGATTTTGGAGGACAAAGATTCATTCAAACCTTTCTTCCTCCACTCCTTCCCTCTGGCTAGCCACTATTCCCTTTTGAGCACCGCTGGCATGGGAAGCCTCCTTAGAACAAGGTATTTGGAAACAGGAGATGTGTGATGAGTAAAGCTATTAATTCGTGCTCTTAATTGCATTTATTTTAAAAAATGTGACTTTATTACTTTCCCACCTTCTCATCCTAGTTATTCAATTACTAACCTAATCCCACAGGCAAGAAATAAGCTCTTACCATGGAAAGTAGTAGTCATGGCTGAGTAAGATCTGCATTAGAAATGGGCAGATGCAGCCAATTCAGAAAAATGAAAAATAAACGTTACCAATAGGCTCAAGACAAAAGGGTATGTTGTGGCTACGAACTCTCCCCACAGTGGGAAATATTTGCATTCAGGTATTTCTTTGAACCATCACACAGATGCAGCAGCTTTCTTTATATCAGAGATCTTTGAAGTCTGAAGATCCAGACAACCCCATTTACCACCTTTTCTTAAATTGCAGTGATCTTGAGCTCACTGAACCCTCATTACAATTTTTGGTGTCCCATCTCTGAGACGTGGCTTCATTTCATCAATGCTGTTAATTTCTGTTGTGGGATATTTCCTGTGTGTACAAAGCACATGTCATTTCTAATGATCCCAGGTGTTGTGGGCTTATCAGTGCCAGCTTCTGCCTCGTCTTTCCAGTCCCTTATTGTGATGCATGACACATTGCATAAGGAAGAGCCTGGAAAGCCATGCCCTGCAGCACTGAGAGACATGCTTCCAGCTTTCCAAATGATGTTCATCTTTCCCATCACTTTCTAATTCAACATTATTCATTGTGTGATAAGCATCATAAAATAAAGGTATTCCCAGATAAGCCTGTCACACAGGACTAAGAAGAACACTTTTTCTCAAAACCTGCATTGGTTTGGGCGGATTTTCTAGTCAACAGTCACTTTCAGAAAGCAAAAGCTGTTCTGTTTGCCTGTTTGTTTTTAAGAGCTGAATGAAACGTTCTTTGTTCTTACATTTTCTTACATATCCATGAGGAAATGCATCCGTTACCCAAGGTAGAGTGGGACTGCAGGCAAAACAACCACTTGACAAGTTCTACTACTGTGGGATGTTCAAATATTACAGCAAACATCAGATGAATACTCAAAACCAGCAAACAATGAATGCCAGGGCAAGAGATCCAAGCAAACCTCCACAGCACCCAGTGTGGACACACCTGTGGTAGCTCAGCAGGAGCTGGTACAGCCTGTGGCACAGCACCACATGGGAACAGCATCTCAGGCCCTGCAAGCAGGTTGGGTGCGGAGGTGCTGTGCTGACCTCCAGGATCCAGAGCAAAGCGTGCTGCCCTGTGCCCCATGGAGATGCTCATGCAACAGCCTCACTGAGGGGGGGTCAGAAACCAGTGGCAGCTGCTGGTGGCCAGTGTCGAGAGCTGTGCACGAAACAAAACAAGTGACCTTGTCATTGTTTGTCCTCAACTGGGCAGATAGGAAAGAGCCAGGCAGAAGCGACGAGCCGTAAAGGGTGAGCAACCTTGCAAGGGGCAATCAAACTCCTCCATGGATGCCATGCTCCTACCTACTCAGCCCAAAAGGATGTGAAGCGAAGTTTCTCACTCCCTAACAAACACCCTGGTTGTGGGGATAAAAACCATTCCAGCAAGGAGCTCTCTCCAGGATAATATATGATAATAAATACATTTTCACATACAGGCACTCGCTCTGCTACACCAACCAAAAAGCAACTAGTTTTGGCAAGTCATGAGACTAAGCTGCAAGATGTCTTGGGGTCCTTTGCAAACTGTTTGTTTACATGAAATCAAAGTCTTACAACAAGAATATATTCCAATAAACTTTTTCTTAACATATCAGTGACATGGGTGCAAAAAAACATCCCATAAATCTGGTCTTTAATTGGTCTACCCCACATATTCTAACCTGGGATATTACAGACACACCAGATAGGGGTGATATACTGATAAATGGTTGGGGTTTGTGTGTCTTTTAGGCCTTAAGGAATCATCTGGGAAACCACAAGATTTTAATGAGTCTACCCTAGAGACATTAGGTTTATGGGAACAGATTAAAAGAATTTTGCCTAATAACTTAATCATGCAGTATAATGAGTAAATAAAAAATAATGCCACACAGACAAGACATGGGAAATTCCAGTGCTAGTGATATGAAATGTATGGAAATTTTAATTAGGTGGCTACGGAATGAAAATAAAAACAAATGTGAAAGAAGACAGACAGATATGTAAAACAGGGATTATAAGATTATTAAAAGACTAGGGAAGTTCTCTATTACAGAAAAAACAAAAACTATAGGATGGTAGTGCTGCCTCTTTGGAAAGGCTCTAGGGCAGATTTGTGGTCTACAAGAGGGGACATATTGCCAGGAAGTACCTTGGTGAGACCATGGGAGCAATATTCCTCCTCTCCATGACAGGACCTGCCTAAAGTCAAGATCCCAAGGAAGACCTGTGGACAACATACAGATGTCTGACACCTCTCAAGCTGTGTCTGGATCAGAACAAGCCAATAATTAAACTAGTGGGAAGACTGTTCTTTCTATTCTTCCACTTCATTAACCAAACTGATGAAAGTAGGAAGCAATGTCTTTTGGATCTAGACAGAGATTCTGTTTCACTTCAAAGGAGTATTTTTACACTTTCTCCTATTCTAAGTTTTGGCCAACTGTGAAGTAAAACAATTATTTCTTAAAATAGTCCCTAAACCATTACCTTCTCAGCTGTCCTGTCCAATGCCATGCCAGCGCACACCAGTTCTGCATTTCTTCATGAATGTAAAACACATTTGTCCCCTGGGACTTTTACCCAATGCACATGACAACTCAGGTACTGGAAAGTCTGCAACAAGCAGTAGCTAGCACTGAGAAAGTGTTCTCTAAACCAGAATATGTTTGGATTTCTGTAGCTCCTGGAGAAGCCCTCTTGGGCCCCTCAGTGGAAAGGCAGAGTGACAGTAACCAAACCCTAGAAGTGTCCAGAGTGAAGACAAGCAAGCAAAAACGTAATGAACGGCGGTCCACTTCTATCTGCAGCAGACAATTAAGAGAAAGGAATTACATATGGTGGGCAAAAGGGACCACTGTATTATCCCTTTTCTCTTGCAAAAGGACATATCCACTGAAGTAAAAGGTGAGCTTCAACAGGAGTCACATGTTGTCTCATGGGATGACAGCACTTAAGGAGCTGTGGCCATGGAGAGAATGTTGGAAATTATCACCATGATCCTCTTGGCAGGTGGATCAGGAATAGGATTGGAGAAGACCAGCCAACCAAAGACAGGACAGTGAGTGGCCCAACACTCAGATCCAGTAGTCCAGTAACTGAGCTTGTGTTGCAGAGCACGGCTCAGGTCATCAGGAACAATTTCTGAGGAATTGCCTCTGATTAGACTGAACACTGAGAAATGCTGCTTCTCTCATTCCCACTTGCCTGTTTGACTCAGACATAGGAGTTCAGTTTAATATAGGTGGGCAAAAAGCTCTGAAAATACTGACATGAAGCACCCCCACTTTGTGATCTGTTAGTTATGGACACATCTGCACTTTGAAAGATGCTCAGTTTGGGGGCATTACAGAGATAGTATGAGAACCTGAACAGTTGTTTAGACAGGGCTCAAATCTGCCGCATGCTCCCTTCAAGATGTTATGCTAAGCTGCTGCTGTGGGTTTTCTGTAGTGCCTGTGCCAGCTCTGATAGAGAAAGAAGGATTATTCAGATACTGTAGGGCATTTCAAATGGCATCTAAATGCATCAGTCTTGTCCTGCAAGCTGAATCCCATCTGAGGAGCCTATACATTACCTTGTCCCTGAAGGCTCTACAATGTTCCCCAATTCAGGTGATGCAAAGTTGTCAAAACCACGGATTCACAAGATGCTCTGATAGTGCTTTTCTTTATACAGTCCCTAATGAAATACACCTGCAACAAAATCCAGTTGTGCCAGCACTGTGTGCATGAACAGAAAGAGGCAACAGCATGTTCTAAACACTTCAGTGAAGAGACCTGAACACAGAGAGCTGAGTGACTTGCTTGTGGTCTCACAGACAGCACAAGTGCTCTGCCAAAAGCGATGCTGCAAAGGCCATGCTGCCCGTACTTACATCACTTGGTCCCCATGACAGCCTCATTGCTGTGACAGCCTCACTGCTGTGACAGCCTCACATAGCAAGAAGTCTCTCCTACTCAGAAAGCAATGCACAGGTGAGCCAAGACATATGGCATCACACTAGGGTTGCTCCAGCTGCTCCGATCTAAACACGTCTCTCCTTATACTACCTGTTGCTAAGGGAGTAGCTTTTGTGTTTCTCATGGGTTTGTATCCATCAAGACCTGCTACTTACAAACCAGGTGGAAAACAGCTGTGGGGATACAGGTCTTGACCTGCCTCATGTCTGTGCCAAGGAATAGATTTTTCCTGTGATACTGGCCTGCCAGAGATTAGTTGATCTTGAGGATGGAACTGGGCAAGCAGAAAGCCTGCGCCCTCTCAGTGCATCCAAAGGTTCAAGGGGGTTCCTAGTATCAGAAAAAGAAGCCATAGTCATGTGAAGCAAAGTTCTGGTGCAGCGGAAGTTGACACTGTTGGCAGAAATGTATCCCGACGATTACATCTGACCTGGCAGGTCTTGCTCTCGATCAGACCCAGCGTGGTCTGTACTACTCTGTCTCTAGATCAAATCAGATGTCATCTGAGTGCACTGAGCCCATATAGTATCACACCATGGTAGTTAAGCCAAGGTCACCACTTCCTTCTCCCACACTGTGTGCTCTGTGGGTCCTCCTCCTTCTCCTTCTGTTTCCTCCTCCTTCTTCTCCCTTGCACCACCGCCAGTGGTGTCATCCTCCCCCAGCAAGGCAGTTGAGGGAGCAGATGCATCAGACAATCACCCAGCAATGCAGAGGGCAATACGGTCAGGCCACGTGGCCCAGCTGGTGAGGACTGAGAGGACAAGGTGGAAGCAGCCCAAGTCTGGCTTGGCTGACACTGACAGGGAGACACACACTAACCCTGTCTCAACACAGTGCGTGTGCTGGGTCAGGCATTTAAAAAAAACACACCCATTGGCTGAAGTTTGTATTATGGAAAGACATGGACCTGTTGGAGAGGGTCCAGAGGAGGCCACAAAAATGATGCAACAGCTCTGCTGTGAGGACAGGCTGAGAGAGCTGGGGTTGCTCAGCCTGGAGAAGAGAAGGCTCCAGGGAGACCTTATTGTGGCCTTTCTGTACTTAAGTGAGGCTTAGAAGAAAGATGGGGACAGACTTTTTATCAGGGCCTCTAACAATAGGACAAGGGGTGATGGTTTTAAACTAAAAGAGGGAAGATTCAGACTACATACAAGGAAGAAATGTTTTACACTGAGGGTGGTGACACACTGGCCCAGGTTGCTCAGAGAGGTGGTGGATGCCCCATCCCTGGAGACATCCCAGGCCAGGCTGAACGGGGCTCTGAGCAACCTGATCTAGTTGAAGATGTTCCTGCTCATTGCAGTGGGGTTGGACTGGATGACCTTTGAGGGTCCCTTCCAACCCAAACTATTCTGTGTTTCTATGCATCCTGTCTAACTGAATTTATATTTATCCAGGACTCAAACCTATTTTAGTCTGAATCCATGTTGTGACATGACACAGTAGCATACAAACCTGGTAATGAGGGTTACAGAAGCACAACCCCCATCTCCATTGTTTATGCTGTCCCTGGCATTTTTGCTGGGGCCTCTTGGTTCATCTTTTGAGATGAGGACACACCTCAATCATGGACAGAACAACTCAGTGGCCCTCCTGCAAGGGAAGCTAAGAAATTAATTCCTCATCACATGGGGCTGAACTGAGGTCACTCGAATATGTCATAGGCCTCTCACTACACCTCCATTCCAGTAATGAACTGGTGATTCCTATTTCCTAGATTTTGCTATGACCCAGACTGTCCAGGGTTTGGTCTTCTATGCGTTAAAACTTGAGAACATGATACTTAAGCTTATTACCAGTAGCACAAATGTGCATATAACATGCGTTCCTCTCCTGTGCTGTGCTGGCTGGGCTGACACTCACACCAAGAGATGACTCTTCCTCCTCCTTTTGCTCCCCACTGTGTACCCATAGTGTCATGTCCAAAGAGAGCTGGTCCTTCCTCTCACAGGCTGCAGACAGAAGAACTGGTTTCCATGAAGGAGGATGCAAAACTGTGTAAAACCAGAGCCAGGGTTAAAACATAGTTATCGCAGAATGGTTAGGGTTGGCTTCTGGACAACACACCAGTGCTTACAGATCAAAAATTACTTTGGCCCTAAGGAAATGGCTATCCAATTAATGTCAGTCAGAAGAAGGCGTGTGCACAGCTCATATGTGCTGTCTACAAAGGTCCCAGATGGCAATAGCACACTTTGCCAAGGGCAGCCTGCTGGCAAAGGCCTGTGTTTTCCACAGCCTAGGAGAACATGCCTCTCCTCATTTCAGAGACACCTTCCACCACCAGCAGGCAGCTCCTGCCATGTCAAGAGCCGTGGCCCGGGCACATCAACCCCTCCAGAGCTAGCCTCTTCTTCCACTAGAAAAGGAAGCTGAGCCCCTTTATGCAATGTTTAACAAGCTCTCAAAGCCAGAGATGTTTTTGTCCCCACTTCAGCCTAGAGCATGGGTGCAAGACTCAACTAGCCCAGAACTTTAACAAAGCATCACCAAGATGATTCATTGCTACCAACTTCTGTGATTACTTAACATTCTGTATGCATAACTGGATAAAACAAGCTCTCTCCCCTCTCTTCTTTCTCCTTCTTCCAATCTCCCCAATTATCTTCATCTTTTGAAGCCAAGATCCTTTCAATACCTCCAGCGTGCCAAGGAGAGCTGCCCCAGCATGCTAGCTGAATTATAACACACCCTTTAAATAAGATTCTGGCTCAGAAATCACTTAAGTGAGAATATCCCTTAAGTGCATAACAAGGAAAGCATGGTTGGATGAGTAATTGATACAATTTGGATTGAAATGGAAAAATCTAGTTGGGTCCTACCCTCAGTTTTCTCCTCCTGAACCTGCCCAGAATACAGCAGGTCTGTTCTCCAGGCTCAGAGACAAGTTAAAGACTCTGGGCTAACTGTCCCACAGAGGTTGACTGGGCCAGGGTCACCACCTGGGATTTACAAGTATCTGTTCTCTTAAACCTGGAAGAGGGAACCCCAGGGCTGGATGGATGGAAAGGAGGCAGTTCTTCTGGTCCTGGGCATATCTGAAGTGCTGTTTTGCAATGGGATGATGCTCAGACTTATAAGACTTAACTGTAAGGTGTAAAGTTGGGAATAACCACAAGGTACAGCTTAGACATGACTTTTGGAAAGGAGACTGAGTTCCTATCTACTGGGGAAAGAGATTTCCAACAGGAAGACAGGTGCCTCCCAGGGGACAAAACAGGAGGGTGTCAGCACTACTAGAGAATTGAGGAGATCTTCAATTTTTTATTCAGAACAGGAATTGCGATGGTACAATTCTTCATACCAAAGATAAAGGAAAGTGACCTATATCACTCTCTGTCTCCATTTAGCACTTAAAGTAGCTAAAAGCAAAGATGGGAAGCCAGTATGAAGAAGCTATCACTGTCCTGTTGTCCTGCCTTGACCTATCTGGGGCTGTAGGATCGCTCACAAATATTTCACTAAATCTATGTGCAACACCTGGCACAGAGGATTCTGGAGCCTGGGAAGGCTCCCAATCTATTAAGAAAAAATAATAAACATAATAGATATAATCTCAAAGAATGCAGAGCTGAGAAAGCAAGCCTCTGCCAGGGCAGGGACCTTTTCTTCTGCATTTCAGGGGAGATCTCTAACAAAACCGACCTATTTCAGTTTGCTTAATGTGTGGGGTGAAAGGACTGTACAAGAATGTGCAACACAGGAGCAACTGTCAGCTTAGCCATGTCCCACTGATATGCCTATCTCCAGCTATTCTAGCAGTATTTCTGCTTTTCCTCTGAAGTTAACATGTTTGAATATATTTAGATGGACACAGGATGTAAATGGTGTCAGTTCTGCAATGCAGAGAACCAGTACTCATAGCCACATTACCAAAGTGCTGTATACTCACATTATTGCTGCTCTCCCACGTGTGGTGACAAGCTGAACACCTTCCTTTTTCCCTAGGGGTTTCAGCAAGGACATAGAAACAAAAGACCGTGGTCTATATAACGCCTACAACAAGGTCTCCTTCATGAGGTTTGTGAAGAAGAGTTTTGATGAAAGAATGTGGCATCCCTGCTGGCACCATACAGGATGCAATCCTTCATTACATCACCCGTCTAGAAGAAGAACAACCCAAGGTCTCCTTCCATATGTTCAGGCTGGCAAAGCTGGGAGCGGGAAATTTGCTCAGGACTTCCTGGGGCAGGGGAGGAGGACTTTTCCCCAAACATTGATTCTCAGTGGATTTCCATCTCTGTTTCTTAGTCTTCTTCCTGTGCACTCTTCATTCCCACCACCCATCTACCCTGGGGGCATTCGCTTCAGTGTTGCCACTCTATTAAATGTGAATTGAGTTAGGCAGGAGGCAATTATCTGTGCTGGAAGCTTCCCAGGGTATCAGAGCTAACATCCTCAGCGATATCTGATGAGATCTTTACAGACCACGAGCAACACAGGCATTATGGTTCTTCCCACACTACTCCTTAAAATGCTTTTGGGACACTGCACTGTCTGAATGAAAAGTCAAATCACACCTCTCTTCACAAAGCAAGTAGGATTTTCTTTGAGATCTCTTTGAGTGCAGATTGCTGCTATGGGTTGTTTTGTCACAGGTAGCTGAAAAACCGTCTTTTGTCACTATCCATGTTTGGTGTGCAAACTGAGCACCTGTGTCACCACCATGCTGAGTCTGTGAGGGAAGGGTCCACCATCAGTGCCGGTGCTGGTGAAAGACATTCCTTTCCTACCCTGACCTTACCATGATATCTTACAATATTGCCAATGCCAGGTTGAATATGAGCCAACAATGTGCTCTCATCACAAATTACATAAACTATATACTGGGCTATGTTAGGACAGTTGTGGCAAGCAGACCAAAGGAGTTACTGTCTTCACTGTTGGGCCCCCACTTCATAGCGGGTATCAAGAGACGGGAGAAAGACCAAAGGAGGGCTGCACATGTCCCAGAGGCAGGGACTGGGGGAGTTGGGTTTGTTTAGACTGGTGAAGAGGAGAATAAAAGGGAGATCTAATAGCAAGCAACAACTAGTCGATGGACAACTACAAAGATGATGCATCCCAGCTCCCCTCAGCAGGGGCAGGTGACACAAGAAGGGGCAACAAAGTGGAGTTTGGAAAGTTCAGGCTGGACATGAGAAAAAGCTTTACGCAGGAAGGAGGACCAGCCCTGGGCCAGGTCACCAGACATTTCTCAATCCTTGGAGCTTTTCAAGACACAAGTAAATAAAGCCACAGACAACATGATAGCCCAGCTAGTCATAGCAGGAGGTTGGATGGCACATTTTCAGACACCTCTTGGGACCAAAGCGTCTATGGTAGAGTCCTCCCATCAGCTTTGCCAGCTTTCTGTAGGGCCACACAAGGGGTCAGAAAACTGCTTTAGTTAAAAAATAATTATTTGTTTCACACAGATTCATTACAAAAGTTCCCATACCAGAATAGGAACACAGATGAGTGGTCTCTGGCAGATGTTGGCCAGGTTGCCACCACTATCAACAAAACATACAGGACCACTAATAATCTAAGATACAATCTCTCTCAGAGAAGTTTATATTTTGGGCTTAACAAAGCTTTGTGGCTTCCTAACTGAAGCAGTCTCCTGTCCTTTCAAAATACAAATGAAAGGCTGTAGCCCTCAAAACCTAGGTTAGGGATCAGTATCCCTCAGCCAAATCGTTCTTGACTTACTCCTTCTCAGTCTCAGTCCAGGGCTGGTAATTAGCCATGTATGTGGATCTGTGTGGAAGAACAAAAGTCCTGTCTCATTGTGCGATAGCGATTCAGCATAAGTAATTTCACAGGGAAAAGACTGACTCGTAATCATCAGTAATCAGAGGTCATTTACGGGGAGAGGAAGCAAGAGCTGAATTTGAACAGAACTTCGCATTGAGTTTGGGTGTAAAAGAAAGATAAATATTGAAATGTTTGTTTGCTCCCATGGAGGGCAACTGAATGCTGCAGAGTTTGCATAAGAAAAGTGCAACAGGATAGGTAGAGAAATGTGTCCTGGGACAGCTTTGTGACGCAAAGCAAGAGAGGCCATGCAGGCCAGGCTTAGGATGACTAGTACAAAGTGTTTTCTCTCATTCATCCCTTCTTCCAACATTTCAGTTCTTTTGTTTATTTTGCTTTCATAGGCAAATTCTTTGTTTATTTTAGCTTAGCTGGCATTGCAGGTCTTGTCAAATTAATTGCCAGTCCAAGAAGATAACACGAACAGGAGTGATAACACTCTCTCCTGCCCATGATATTACAGTACTCCAGGAAACTATGGGCTGTACTTCACCCACCTGAATGGACCACATAAGGCACAGGTAATGGAGGGTGCATGTAAAAAGACGTTAGCTGGGAAAGTTCTTTGCAATTCATCAGGACAGTGGGGAGAGCCCCAGGGTGGCTTTACTTGAGTCTTACAGTGCCTGTGACCTGCAGTGGTTCTGGCTTCATCTAGAACAGCATCAAGGTACAAAGCGTGGGTTTCTGGTCTCACACCCTTCCCCAGTTTAAACCAATTGCTCTTCTTTTTCCCTTCTTTTGATAATAGCATTGCCTAACGCAGGAATAGTGGAACATTTGTAGATGTTATGAGTCCACAGCCAAAGAGAGAGTGACAAATGATGTCTTGACAGGTGGAAGAGACCAGGGCCAGACAGTTATTGCAGCTCACCATAACTCCTAAGCTGCAGTATCTTGTTTGCCACTGTTCACATGCCCATAGACCAGAGTGTGACAAAAGGGAAAGGAGAATCAGGAAATCTGAGGGAAGGAGAATCAGGAAATCTGAATTCTCATCACATCCCAAGTCCACTACAAGACCAAAAGCATAAGAAAACAACAAATGCTGCACTGTACAGTGTCAATAACTGCTCCAGAAATATGTTTCCAATCTAGATTTTCAAGGACTAAGTGTCAGAGCAAGGCTGGAAGAGTAAAAGTCAGTGATGAATGGATTCAGCAAAGCTTTTGTGTGGCAGCACGCATTCTGGCTACACTTCACAACCACCACACCAAGAACTGAGCACAGAGTTGGAAGGATCTATGAGGCATTGGGGTGACAAGGAGTTAGAGCAGTTACCAGGATGCGTGATCACTTCCTCCAGTTGGTCAAACCCCATGTAGGAAGCCATCAGTGGTCACCACAAGGGCTTTGGCTCCCAACCCTGGGTAGTCCAGGTAGCCTGTGCCATCACCTGCCAGTTTTCAAACATGTGCCATTATCTTTTATGCTGTGGTCCTCATTCCTGGGGGAGTTTCCTCAAATATAATCCCCAGAAACCTTACAACTCCTGCCCCTTACCTTCTGGTATCCCTCTGTGTTAAAACCACCATTAGCCATACTGATCCTTAGGGTCTCATTCAGTTTTTCTGTCCTATGGGTCTTCATCCATCTGTCAGTTCTTGTCTGGTATCTGCTGCAACCACAATGAAATGGGCATGTGTCCTTTAGCACTGCAAGGCACAGGGGAGTCTACGTCCATATTTAGATCACTTTTTCTCTATTATGGCAACAGAGAGGAGGAGGTGAGGAAGAAATGCACAAATATTATAGCAATAATCTAGGGAAATGGACTCTGGAAGAATCCCAAGGCCTCCCTGGTTATAGAGCCAACATCTAAGAGTTGAGCCAGTCAGTGTTTGTATTCAAATTACATTTCAGCCAGATGGGGAAGTTCTGCGAAAAGCTTAACTACACCCACACCTCTGGAGCTCAGTGCAGAGGGAGCCAGGGTGATGCTCCCCAGGAACAGTCACGTTAGGCAAACTACCAGCTCCTGTTAGCTTGCAGGTCTGGCCCATATAGCATCCTACCAAGCCCTGCTGGGAGGAGAAGTCCTGTCTGGGACACAGACAAAGCTGGAAGACACAGTGCAAGTCCTCCCATAGCTGCCTCTGGTCCAGGCTTTATATGTCATATTCATTTTCTACAAGACACTGTAACCTTAGCAGCTGATGGATAAAAGATGGTCAAAAGCCAGAGACAGACCTGCTCCAATAGGAAGCCTGTCCAGCCCCAAAGGCGAAGAATAAGGAGGGAGATCAGGTAAGAAAATAAAAAGATGAAAGGTGAAGGGGAGCACAAAAGAACAGCTGCTACCTTACACCAGATCTCCCTACGCTCACTGAACCATGGACACAGCTGTCAGCCAGTAACTAACTGTATTTCCACTTCTAGGCCATACATGTGTCTTGTTACAGATCTAAAAAGGTCCTTTGGCCAAATCTCCCTTTGAGCTGAGAGCTGGGGGACATACCTGAGGGTATTGCCCAAACAACTGGAGCAGGATGCCACAGGTTTTGTACCTCAGACAGAGAGACTGAACACCGTGGAGGTGCAGCTCCATGGGTCGTGGACCAAGGCTTCCAGTAATGGGAAAAGAAATGTGAAATAACCACACACCAACCTCCATTAAAAGTATTTTTCTGCTATAAATTTAGCTGAGAAATACATGTAGTTTATAGTCATGTTTTTTATACCTTGGAGACTGCTGTGCTCCAACACTAACCATGCATTAGCATAAACGCTACTAAATTAAAGGTTTGCATCACCCAGCTGCACTAAAACACCTTGGACAACGAGTCCATGGGGGTGACCCATCAACTCCACAGCTCCGAGTTCCTCAGACAAGTATCACAGCAGGACTTTGATGAGGAAGCAACAGCAAGAAAGTAATTTTCCTCACCAGAGAGTCACCCCCTTACTGTCGTGATCTCCACAGCGCCCTGATGACATGATCTGGAGAGGATCCATGTGATTCACCCACGGTTCCTCCAGGGCCTCGAAGCTTTGATCCTCGTCTTCATTGCTCATTTTTGTTTTCTCACGAGAGGGAAAATAACAAAGATGACTGACAAACACGCAAGAGAAGGAACCTGCTCCATGGCCACCAGGTGCCAAGGATACAGGCTTGGGCACCTAACAGCACGGGGTGTCAGGCAGGTGGGTGCAATGCTGTGCCTGAACCTCACAGCAGCATCTTCCATGAGCCAACTCTGCTCCCTGGAACTGCACACATTTTCCTTTGAAACCAGAAAGACCAACGTAATTGTCTTCTCCTCCCCAGAAATGAGTAACAGCACAGGATCACAGGTATTTCTGAGCTGACTTACAGCAGTGAGTCAAAGCTTGGTGTTTGGGCCTGGTTTGCCCAAGGGGTAAAATGACACCCCAAAACAGCCAAAAGACTCTGGAAGCTGGAAGAATTTGATGCAGAGGGCTGAAAGTAAAATAAAGTCCTTAAATAACAAAATTAATAGAAGTCAGCCAGCAGTTTTAATTTGCAGAGCTACTAAGAAGCTGCCATATTTTTTTTCCTTCTTTACTATTTCCCCTTTACTTTCCTTTTATTATTTTTTTTAATAGGTGTATGTGCACATAGGGGAAAACAAGCAAGAACTGAGTTTCTTCAGTCAGCAGTGCAATATGGATAGGATTGAGTCTAACCAAACATGCCTAACCAGACCAGAGCCCTGGGCCACAGCAGCCTGCATAGTGAAAGCAGGTTTTCCTCTCTGAAAACCCGGTCATCTTTTCATCCATTTTCACCAATTCCATTTTAAACAGGAGAAACCTTTAAAACAAGATTGTTTTCAAAATATATATATATATGTATCTATATAGATATATAGATATATTTCACAACTCTGGGACCCTGTTGTCACAGGTGACTGTCTCCCAATACCTGCCATGGGGACTTATACAAGCACAATGTGATTGCTTGGTCATATCAGTTCTCCATGACTTTAGGAGATCCAGTATTCCTGACTGAAAATGAGCTTTTCTGTGCATGACAGAGGTCTGTTTTCTGATGGTTTGCATGCATACATAGACTCTGTTATCCAATAAATCAAATGCTTACTAGTATCCCCCTCAGTGGGGTCAGTAACACCATTTCAATACTTAATCCAGGCAGAGACTTTTATGAAGTTGTAGAATTTATCACTTCTGCCATGTCTGCCACTCTTCCACATTTGCCTGCAATGGGCCAAGTGGTTCAACGGTGTCAGAGGAACAGACAGACACACACACTCACCTGCTCACACATCCAGGCTGCGTGATCACATAGTCCTGGTCTCCTGGGGAAGCCAGATATAAGCAGGTAGTCATGTCCTCATTGTATAACTTCAAGAGTAAAATTATCCCCTGCAGGAGAGATCACTCCTTGTGTGGGTAGGTTTCCCTGCCTGCGGAGTGCTCATACACTAAAAACATGAGATGAAAAGTACTGTGTGAGCTCCGGGTCCAAGGCAGAGATGAAGCTTGTTTTGAAGCTGATAGCCTGTTTGCACGCATATATCACACTAGAATATTTTCCTGCGCTTCCTTTGAAGAAGCTAAACCAAATCTCATAGGCAAAATTACTGAGAATTGTATGCTTATCTACCTCATCTACAGCTGATACTGCAAGGTATAGCCAAGAGCTCATCTGCAGCACAAACCTTCCACCAGAGACACCTCCCTGCCCGCTTTGACACGGGACATCTGTGATTATAGAAGGGAATAAAATAGGAAAGTAAAGCTACTAGCAAGAGCACACACTGTGAAAGAAGATTCCCACCCTCTTTTTATTGTTTCCTTGTTCATGCTTTCTCCTTCTTTGAAGTGGAGTTTCTCAGCTAAGTGCTTCATGGTGCTCACAAATGTGCACAAGGTAAAGAAGGTAAGGAAGGAAAAGAAGATGATACAGGAGAAAATAACAGAGGGTTTCCAAACTGCAAGTCCTCTCAAAGGACCCTGAGAGCCTCCTGCTGCTGTTCTTATACATGTGCAATACTTCCAGGTGACAGGGAGAGAGATCTTCAGCAGGAATGCATGAGTTAGAAAGTGGCCTGGATGCTGAGGGAATGTGGGAAATGTGTTAGGAAATAGAGATACCAACAGAGAAGCAGAAGGTCCTTTAAAAACACTGAGAGGGTGCAAACTGAAAGAGCTGTACACGAAGGGTGGAGAAAAAACCGCCCAAGGACATCAGGTGAAGGAGGTATGGACCCAGGCTCACGTGGTGCCCCAAGCAAGGCCATGGCATGGTACACGTTGGAAACAAGGCAGGGACAGGCAGACATCAGGGAATGGGAACTCACCTGCCTCTGTCCCTTTATCTGTCTCCACCATGCAGAAGTCCCTTGTGCACCCCTGCCCACTGAAAACCACATTGATGTAGGCTTCAACAGGAGAGGAACAGGAAGGAGAAGGGAAGGACTTGGATGGATTCGTTCAAAGATCAGACACTGCACTGAGTGGGAGGTGAGGAGACAGTGAGGACTCTCTCAGTGGGGAAGGTTTGGGTATGGTAGGAGGAGAAGCCTGTTCAAGGTCAGGGATCTTGGAAGGAGATGGAAGGATGGAGAGGAGCAAGTGGAGGAACAGAGCCCGAAGGGCCCATGGGACAGTGCACAGGCTGTGTCCCTGATGCCCTGCCATGGCTCTTTCCTCCAGTGACCACCTCCCAGCTCAGTGTCCTTGGGGGCTGAGCTCAGTTCCCACATTTTTAGAGCATAGGTGACCATAAAGCTGCATTACCTTGTTTCAGGAAAAGGCTCTCATTAGCCCCGCTCCCTTTGTAGCTGACTTTCCTCCCAGGGGCTGACAGGGCTGCAAACATTTCCTCCTCAAAAATGAAAGGAAGAAGCCGTGAAGAGACCAAGCCCTTAGGGGAAATAATAAACAAACCCGTGACAGCATCACCTCTTTGATAAAATGCTGGGAATATTTTACAAGAGCTCCACAGAGAAATGTGGCTGGCTGCTAGCCTGGAGCAAAAGCTCCCAGATCTCTTGTACCCCCAAATTCCCAGTTTGCTTCACTGGGGCTGGTCCTCTTCCCCCTGTATCCATGACCCACAAGTACAAATGGGGCTGAGGGGCTCTGCTAGGATCAAGTGCGGAGGAAAGGGAAAAACACCGAAGAGGAGAAGAGTGACTTAATGAAAGAGAGGAGGAGGACAAAACCTGGAAGACGAATTAATCTCAGAGACGTTGAAACAAGGAAGAGGCGTATAAAAGGGCTGAGTGGAGAAGAGGTCATGGGAAGGGAAAACACTGAGCCACTTAACCGAAATGATTGAATACCAAATGTTGGGTACAGGCTGTCTCCACCAGCACACGACACTATCTTCAGCGTGCACCTTCTCCCCGCCTGCCCAGGGGCAGGGTGGTGCTGATTTCTCTGTTTTAAAGGCACACAAAGGCTCGTGCCCAGACCAGCAAAGGGTCTCGGGCGTGGGAAAGCTCTGCGTCACCACCCCACACTTCCAGGCACTGCAGGAGAGACACCAGTGCCCTATAGCACAAATACAGAGACAGAGCCACCCCTCCCAAAGCCAGCTCCCGTCTTCCAAGACTTTCCATCCTGTGTTAACCTCCCCTTGGCTATATATACAAAATGTGAAGTATTTTCCTCAGTTCTACAGTTCAGCATAGACCCCCCCGAGCCCTGGTTTTTTTTGTTGTTGTTTAAATTCAGCCATTTTTTCTGGGGGTGCGATTCAAGGCTTTAAAGTCACTGAACTAAAATTAAGTAGAACTATTGCTGTTCTCACCCCTTCAGGGTCAGGGTGTCCCTTGCTTCCATGCTCTCTATCCTGTGGATTTTCCTCCCAGTAAGCCCAGGCTCAAAAGAAGGGAAGGTGGGAGACTGCATCACCTAGGCAAGCACCTTGCACTTCAGGTAAGTAGGAGTCCTGCAGCCCTTCACAGGACCACTTAGCTTACAAAGCTTAGCAAGGCTGGTACAAGAGCCATGTTCTTCTGGACAGGGATCCTCCAGATGTGCTGGAGCAGCTGAGCTGGGATGTATTTGGTTGTGGCTCTCCTGTGTCTAATTCTTCTGTTCCTCTGGCTTAGTGAAGCTTTATCATCATGTCTTCTCCTCTCCCATCAGCTTATTTCTTCCCGAAGAGCCAATACAGCTGAAAATATTTCCTGAGTGGGCACAAGGTAAATGAGAGGAAAGGACTCAGACACGCAACAATTTGGCTGGAGACTGCTTAAGCAAGTTAAAGGGCAACAGAAACTCTGCACTTCTGTGCTGGGTGGAGTTCAGAGACTGCAAGTGAGCCCGGGAGGTTTAAGTGAAAATGTAATTGTTTAAGGGACTGAGCTGACACCAGCCAAGACACAAAATTCAACTATTACAAGTTGTCCCAATGACTCATACCTGAGAGGTGAGTTTTACTAGCTATTAGCCATTCAAACCCATGCTCTGGGTTTGAATCTCCTGGTCAGAAACAGTGCACAGTCCTATTAAGAGCCCAATATCTGAAATGACATGTTTATGTGGTTGATGCCTGAGTGTTGTCTGTTTGGGGAGGACTGGGAGACTGGGTACAGCCCTCTGAAATGACATGTTTATGTGGTTGATGCCTGAGTGTTGTCTGTTTGGGGAGGACTGGGAGACTGGGTACAGCCCTCACCAGCTATCCTGCCTCTTTGACTCAAACTACATCTCTTTCAGCTCCAACAGCCCTGTCTGAGCCTTACCTGCTGCATCAGGCAGGGAAGGACCACCTGGGGCCATTTCCCAGCAACAGGAGCCAGAAACCTGAGCACCTGGGGAGTTCCCTGCAAGGTTGTCCAGAAGGGCATTGCTGTACTCTCAAGTACAGCTTAGAACAGGTGAAGATCTCCTCAGACAAGCAGAGCCTGTCTGGCAGAGAAGGTGTCTCCCAACAAGAAAACTAGTGAAGGAGAAGTGCTAATTATGAGATATCAGTGTTTCTCCTTGGGACAGGGAGCTTGTTCCTCCCAGTATAAACCAACAAACTCCTTCCAATTACTATGTAAATGCAGCGTTACTCTGGCTCTTCGAGAAAACTGGTTTCAACCAAGTCTGTCACAACTCAGACCAAAACAAGAAGAATATCTGGGAGCTCTGGGAGTCACCTCATCCATGTGGTTTTCATTGTTCCCTGTTGCAGCATTCCTAAAGAAGGTATGGAGGTGCAAGTGGCTGTTGTTGGAGACAGGGTGCAGGGGAAGACAGACCTTTCATCTTGTCTCTGTGCAATTCTTAAGCCTCTATGGCAATGGACATCCTACCACAAAGAAGACAGAAGTATGGAAATTGGATAAGCTTCTGCCTCTGTCCAGGCCATAGCTTCCTGGGAAGGAATTCAACTCCAATTTGATAATCTCCAGGACCTGACCCAGTTGCACACACACAGGAGACCCAAAGGTATCTACATGGGGCTTGGAGGTATGGCACAGGGCCTGCAGGAGACCTGAACCCCTCTGGACTGCCAACTGCAGCTAGGATTTCTCACATGTCACCAGATATTCCTCAGGGCATCTTAAATGTCTCTAAATCCCCTATGTTTAGGCATCTGAATCAAACCCATAGTCAGCATAAACAGCTAAGCCATTCAGCTCCCCTTTGCAGATGTACTCAGTGAAAGTTCATGCTGTCATCTGCCAGACTGAGCCAAGTCATGGGCTCCCATAGTTCCCTCAGCTGCTATTCACCCCTCTTGCACTGTTCTTATCTCACAGTCATGGGCTACAGGGCTCAGATACGATCAGCTTCTGTACCCATGCCCTATTCTAGGTCTTCCTGCACTCTTGCTCACGTGTCCCTCCACCCTCTACTCCCTGGAGGCAGCACAGAGGTTTTCACAGCGTTTCACGTTTGCATGTGGAGTCTTCGTCACCTGTCTGGAGGGACAAACACCACCCCAGTATCAGGAACATTCATCACTGTGGTGTGTTTTTCAAGCTCAGCTGTTCATCTGGGTAAGCACAGGGCTGGGCTGCAGCGCCTGATGTCTGCTCAGTGCTTGGAGCATCTGGACTAAGAGGCAGCAGACACAAGTGACAGGTTTGGCAAGACGTCGCTTCGTGTCCTGTTGTTCAGAGATAGAGGAGAGTCTGTTATCTTGCATTTCCACCAGTGACAGAGTAATGAATTTAAAGAGTTAGTGGCATTCCAGGCACTGAAATGTGAGTAAATGCTGAATGTCCCACATTAAAAGAGTGTAAATCCTGTCAGCAGAGAAATACCTAACTTGCACTCAGTACTTTTCCTGGAGCAAAAGAGCTTTTAGGATGACAATGCCTGACCTGTCCCCCAGCTGCCTCTCTACCCCACTCCATTCTTGTGCATTACAACCACACTACACACAGCGAGGGCCAGAGCACTCAGAGACACATTTTTCCTCCTGGAGGTCGTTAGGCAGGAGTACACTGGAAGTTCTTTTGTCTCATGGCTTACATTTGGGTGTCACGTCTTATAACTGGACTGCAGCTCTTCAACAGCCACTGAACAGTGTAAGACAAGAGGGTCACCAAATCACCCCACAACACCCAGTTAACTGATGTGGGTTCCCATGGCGCTGACTGATGGGCAAGCAGGGGCAACAGGTAAGGTGTCCTTATCTGCCCTGGGGTCTAGAAGAAGGTCGCACCCCAGTCTTCAGACAAGAAGTCTCCTCCTCTGCTCAGGATGGGTCAGTATTTTTAGCTGCACTCAAAGAGCGCCCATTCCCTCGTGTGCCACCAGATACAAAGTCTGGTGTCACTTAACCACACAGGTCCCCTGAGGCAGCTAGCCTGGGATGAACTCCTGGACTTAGACACAGGTGAGCTGTATCTCACCACTTAAATTAAAACGTTTCATACAAGCAAGCAAAAGAAGCCAAAGACACTTTAATTTGAGACAATCAAAGCTCAGGGGAGCGGAGGACATTTTCTAGAATGTTTCCCAGA
Source organism: Patagioenas fasciata (assembly GCF_037038585.1). Taxonomy (NCBI): domain Eukaryota; kingdom Metazoa; phylum Chordata; class Aves; order Columbiformes; family Columbidae; genus Patagioenas; species Patagioenas fasciata. The sequence goes on along the minus strand of NC_092560.1, from coordinate 77,097,384 downwards.
TCCCAAGGAAGATGTTTCAGCCAGCTGCATGCCAGCAGAAGAAACGAGAAGAAAGAAAGAGGTTATCCCAGGAAGGCTGGGGGAGTAGAAGACATAGATGGGAACTGTGTAAATTCCCTACAAAGAGTTAAGATAATTTGTGATCCTGCAATCACTAAAACCACCATTTCTTGTTATGTTTTCAGAGGTGTATTTTAATTGGCAATCTTTAGCCTGCAAACTTGCTCTCCTGGTTATCCTCCTCCCATTTATTTATTTCTCTTTTATTCACCTCCTTTGCCAGATTCCCAGCCCCAGCTGGACAGGTTCTGCTGGGGAAATGCCTTGTTAATAGCTGTTTCTCCTCAGATCAGCTGGAAGATAGACATCGAAGAAAAACTAACTCAGGCTTAACTGAACTTTATTTTCTGGAGCAGTTCAATGTAAAGGCTGCAAGATTATTTTTATGTCCTCTGTCATTCCCTATCATTTCTCTGGGCAAAGGAGGTGCTGCAGCTGATGAGGCAAGAGCTCAAACACTTGGACACCCAACACAGGTCTTAGGGAAGATTTTCCTTCGTCAACTATAAATTCCACGCAGCAATTAAGAAAGTAGATAAGAGAGTAGAATTTGTTGCTGTACAGGATGAAGTCTCCATTGCCCTTCTCTGACGGTCTCACAGGGCATTTAGCAATTTCCCAGCCTGAGAAGGGACCGAGTCTCTGGAGAAGGTACGAAAGAGAGCGTGGGTAGGATAGAGAGAGGACTGGTTCTTCTCACTGAAGGGAGAGAGTAGTGAGCCCCTGCAAAATGCTAATGCCCATTGCCACAGGATGTCCCCAGAGCCAAAATTAAGAATGGATCAAATAAAAGGCCTTAGGGCAAATGTATTCAGGAGTGGTTACTAATTTCCATACTCTTGACACAACCTCCAGCTAAGAAAGGGTCTGACATGCAGTTCACCAGACATAGATACCCCAAAGAGACATCACACCATACTTGTCCTACCTCCTAGGCTTTTCCACCACAGCACTAGGCTGCAGGAGCTTGGGAGGGAGGTGTGTTCTGGCAGCATCCTCCAAACCCACAGACCGTGATGGGGAGGTTGGCAAGACAGAGCCGCAGCCAGGGGGTACAGACAGCTCAGGCACTGCGGGGGAAAGCTGAGCAGGAGAGAAACTGCAGCGGCTGAAGGGCACCCGCATCCACCCACACAGGAATGGGGATGAGGAGGAGGTTGGTCTCCAAAACAGGCTCACCTGCAAGAAAGACTGTTTTAAGAAGACGCCTTGAAATTCCCAGTGCAACTAATGAGTGATGGCAGAATTAAAGGAAACCCCACAACAACTTAGACTTTCACATCATTTGCACCCAGCTTTACCAAGGTACTTTGCACAAGTGCGAGTATCCACTCAGTGGGATTTGAAAACATGTCTAGGGGGATAGGGCCACATACCCATGGGCTCCACAGGTACAGAAATCATGTTATTTTCCGCTTGCTCCCCACTAGGTATAGCTGACGTACAACTGCGTACCTTTCCTGGTAAGGGAAAGGATCCAAAATTGACTCTGTCTTCCCGTTCATGTTGATGTTTCTTTTTAATAAGTGCTGTTTGGTTTGGATTTCATAACCTGCCTAATTCAATGTCATACAGTTTCTCAGGTGTCTGTGTATCTTGCTCAATGACCGCTCTGTGCAGCTGGTTTTAGTTCCAAAATACCAGACACCTCTGTACACCTACCATTCATTAAAAAGAACTCAAACAAACAGATAAATACCCCAAGCTCAAGGGATACAGGTACTGCAGGGTTGCCTGAACCTACGGCAAATGAGATCAAGGGTTTCATTCAGTGGTGCAGCAGCTCTTGGCTTGGATGTGTTTCAGTAGCGTGTCTGCACAGACCTATCCAAACGTGAATGTGGACTTCGAGCCGTTCATGCAGCCTGTGAAGCCTCACTTGCAGGGGGAGGGCTCGGGTGCTAATGGAGATACGCTGCCTTAAGCAGCCAGGACAGTTGGATGTCAAGATGTGTTTACCGAGATGAGACACTGATTATTATTAAGTTCTTTAGAAATGTTAGGAACAACAGATCAAAACCAAATGCTTAGCCCTGAGCTTGTTACACAATTTAACAAGGGAATTCCCATTTTCATTCCTTCTTTAGGCTGCTATTAGAGGACTGAAAAAAAAAAAAAACTGAAATAGTCAACCCAGTCTTGCAAGTAAAAAAAAAAAAAGAAACAACAAAACAAACAAACTTGAAATCTTTCCTGACTAAAGTTTGAATTCACCTCCACACTCGATAATGATAAATAAAAGCCACACCACAAAACTTTGCTGACAGAATATTTCAGCTGCTTCTTAAATAAAAGTGTTGCCCTTTAAAATGATTGAGTCTTTCTGTCTGTGGCTTTCACAACTTCATGCCATTGACCTTTTCTTTTTCAGTGGGGCTTTTTTGTTATTAATATTATTAATATAGGGGTAGATATGAAAATATTTTCTATCTGATAAGCTCATTTGTCTGTATAAACATTCTCCAGCCTCCTAGAGTGAGATGGTTGTGCTCAGTTCTCCAGCCAAATTAATCCTTCGGAGCGGTTACAAGCCACATGACAGCAGCTCAGTTGCAGCCGCATTTGCCTGGAGTTCCTTGATGTCCTCCTCACATGCACGCTCTGTACCCAGAGAAACCATCATGTGGGTTCCTGAACTGGAGTTTGAATGGGGAAGAGTGAAGAGGAAGCTCCTGCTCAACAAGGAGTTTGTGGCACCAGAAAGGATTTTTATTGTTCTTTACACAGTAAATAATAAATGAGGTAGTTTAATTAGAATTATAGAATCCATTAGGTTGGAAAACAACTTTAAGATCATAGAGTCCAAAACACAAGTATCCAAGAATCCTACAAGGCTAAGGAGGTTCCTATAGCCTTGAATGCCCACAAACCTGGAGGCCCTGGAGACACCAGGCCTGTGGCCATGCCAGAACTGGGCAATAGGTGGGGACTTCTTTCTGCCTTGAGATACAGGATGAGGGCGATATCCTTGGCCGCACAGAAGAGCTGGGAGTTCAAGCACAACCTAAGCAAGCAGAACTACCAAGGACTTACAGGAGACAGCGGCGAATACAACAGCCTTCATGGTCTATGCCAACATTTTCCCTCAAGAGAGTCTAGTCCTTCACCCTCTTTCTAGGAGGACAGTCAAGGAACTTGTCCTCAGCTGGAGGTGGTCAAGCAAGTGCCAGCCTGCTCCTGCAGCCCCATCACCCACCACTGGCAGACTGAGACGTGCTTTGTGATAGAAGAACTGCACAAACAGAGGCTGTACAATTCTCCCATCTGCACTGCAGTGCCCAGCAGCCTTGGCCTTTTGATTCATGATGCCGTCTTTCTCCCACAAGGAGAATCAGAGCAGGGTCTGGAAGAGCTCAGCACTACTGCTGGTGCTGCATGGACAGACAAAGCAAACAGAGCTGGAAAAGCCTCCCAAGGCATGCATTTCAAGGCACCAGGAGAACGGGAAACCAAAAGCAGGTTTCTTCAGGTCCCAGCTAATGTGCCACCATATTACAACACCTGCAGCGAAGAGCTTAGACCAGCTGAGAACCCAGAGGAAATGAATACTTGGCCACTTTCAGCCTGCCGTATAAATTTTGTAGGTTTTGAAGTCAGAAGGGGCAATTCCTGTCAACTTGACATTCTGTAATATAGAGGTCTGGGAACTTCCTCTAACCGGACTTGCTGTTAGGAAAACGGCTTGCAGTTTAAATGAGAGACCTTTTGGCAAGTCTTAATTAGAAAACCTCACACAATAGAGAATCCACAACATCTTTTAACATTTTGTTCCAGCGACAAATTGCTCTCCCTGTCAAGCATGAATAGCTTAAATCATAGATTTATTTCTTCCTACAAAGTAAGTCTATTTAAATAGCTTGACAGCTGGAGTTCATCTGACCTAAAACCCAGATGACTGTATTTGGCCAGATGAGTCTTACCTCTCTGGTGACTCCAAAAGCAAGGCATTAACTACAAGGTGATTCATTACCTTTGAAATTTAGGTATGGAGAAAAAGTAAAAAGAATAAAAAAAGGTTTAGTTTGCATGGGCCTGCCAGATGAATAATGGCCAGAAGCTCGCTCAAGGCAGCTACATTGAAAACAAACAGAACCACAAGTTGCAGTAATTGAAGGGTGCTTGCTGCCAGGGAAAATGCCATCTGCAGTTAACTCTGTCTTTCCATTCCCAAAATTTAATAGCATTTCTAGAGCTCTTGAAATCTGGCATATCAGACTGCAAAGAGCTGCCCTAATCACGTCTCACATGGGCCATGCTCATCTGGGTGGTAATGGATATACTCAGCAGTGCTTGGTGCTTTTCCAAAAGATCCCAGGAAGACTGAGGTTTTACACAATGGGGATATAGTGAAGACAAAAATTCTGACCTGAAACTGCTATTTTATTGCAGTTTCAATAAGGGTTGTAACATATAACCATTGAGGCACAAGTAAGACAAAGGCACATGCCAGGGGGAAGCAGAAGGGAATGAAAAACAAAACCAAACAAACACACAACAAACAAACCAACCAACCAAACCAAACCAACACACACACCTTGAATCAAAAGTCACTAGGTCTGTAGTAAGAATTTTAATACTTCAGCCAAGTGAGTTGAAGATACCATGTGGTAGAAGAGCAGAAAAAGGACTAGCAGTCCTGAAGGGACATGGGAATTGGTCCCTACAAGAGGTCAAGACTTCTACACAGATTTTGAGACATAAGCATTCAATACACACATGGAATAAAGCAGCATGCTGCCTGCAGATAGAGCATACCAAATAAATTTGGCAAGTTTCTTGCTAAAAGCCACTTGATTTCTAGTTGGTGAATTGGAGGAAACCACATTCATCCAGACTTCACTGAATTGTTCAGTATGGCACCATATGGGAAATTGAGTTATTTTAAGGTAGTACAATTAATACAGGAAAAAATACAGCAGGACACAAATCAGCCAAAGAACAACAATAATTTTATTTATGGGGGACACAGACTGAAAGAAAGAAGTTTGTGTAATTCTGTGAGCACTGGGTTCGTGTCTGTGATACTTTTTGTTGTATGGCATGGCTAACACAAAGCGACAAGTGAAACATGCTGGGCCATGCTCAGCAGTATGTGGAGTAGGTTTGCATATTCAGAACTACATTAATTGAAAGAATAATAAGAGAAGTTAAATGGTACAAAGAGCAAGGGAGAAATGCTCACCTCTTGTTCTTTTTTTCCTGAAGAACAAGACGCCTGACATCAGGACACCCCCACCCAATAGCTGATACCCTGACCTTTGTACTGACTGCAGGAACCACATCTCCTCCCACCTGTCCCAAAAGCCCAGCCCAAAATGAAAAAAGTAAAGCACAAATGGACCTTGTAGGTGAATTGCCTGAAAAAGTTAATTCCATTTTGCTTTTACAGGCTGAAGAGGTCTTGAGGAAGCTATTGCTATAGATGACTTCCTTTCCATAGCAAAGTTTACTGACAGCTGCTTAAAAATGCAACCAACACCAGCATTTTACTGTGCGAGTATTGACATTTTATTTTTTAAAAAGGAAAAAAAAAAGAATACATCATCTTAGTGACTGGAAATGTATATAAAGTAACATATTTCAAGGAATTCACACATTAAAGAAACAGGCTTTGAAAGAGTTTGTCTAATGCAGTGGCATGGGACCTACAAATTCTTTCACAACCGATACTGCTTATTTCAAATATTCTGTGATAATATGGCATTGGGAGAGCCAAAGATCCCCTGTGATGGCAGCACTGCTAGTACAGGAGGTGCCATGAATACCTGGGATACCCTAGTAATTCTGAAAGGTAGAAAAGGAGATGCTCTAACAACAAGGCCATAGCCTAAGGCCACCCCAGGAAAATCCAACAGTACTTCAAAACTGTCAGAGACTAGTCAGGTGCCACACATCTTTAAATTAACTCATCCCAACCCTGGCATTTAGTAACAGCTTTAAAGAGTATATTTATATATAAATCTACTCTAAAAAAAAAAAAAAAAAAAAAACTATTGTGAAATTTACATGAACACACACAACTTTAGCAACACCATGTTTCCAGTGGAACTTGGCTATTAGCTGCTTGGAGTTTATATACAAAGCTGATTAATTAGAAAGACTGCTACAGGGAGCCAAGCTTTCTTTCTAGGTTAGCCCCTGGATAGAACAAGGATTTCCTGTGTGATTTCTTCTAGGAGCTGGCAATATTAATAATTGTTATTAGAACACCAGGGTACAGTGGTTTGTAAACTTTTTTTTCTTAATATTAAACTAAAATCCAGTGCATTCTCACTCTCTAACTGACATTATGGATCAACTGATTCAAATGGTGTTCTGGGAATTCATGGGAGAAAAGTTTGGCCAATAAAAATCCTTTAAACAAGATCATTCCTGGTGCCAAGTCATTGACTTTAGAGCAACACCAAGCATGAATTTGATCCATAGTACAATCACAGGCAATTTTGGTTTTGGAGTGTAGGAGTTTCCATTCCATGCTAGCAAAACATTTAAAGTTTTGCGTGGTTTCCACTCTGCAGATGGGGACCCAGGTTTGGAGAAAAAGAGTTTGCCAAGGTCACAGGCAAAGCCAGCAACACAGCCTGAAAGGCTTCCAGATTCCTGAATAACTGGCCCATGTTGGAGGGGTTGGACAGCAATGCATTATTATCTTCCGACTCCCAGAGTCCTCAACCTCCTTCTACTAGGGAAAGATTACATGATACTGCAGCTCACAGGAAAATGCCTAAAGCAAATGCATGAGGGATACATTTTAAAAAAAATAATAAAAAAAAAAATAAAGCTAGAATATCTCAAGACAGGAAAAAAAATTCTTCCTGCTCTTCTTGAAGCTCTTCTTAACTCCTTCCTCCTCCTTGCCAACTGCAGTCCTGAGTAATGAATGTCTGCCAGATCTGGGTGGCAGCTTCCTCAGACCCTTTCCTTGTGCTTCACGTTAGCCAGCTTGACTGTTTCCTGCTCAGAGGCAGGTGGAGAAGGCTCATCATGGCATCCAATCATCAGCTGATAGACTATCACTCCCGCAATGGCCCCAAGGAAAGGAGCAACGATCGGAACCCACCACCACTGTCTACCAGTCCTGGAAAACAAAAATAAAAGATACAAGATAAGAACTGCAGCCTGCGCATTAGGACATTCATGTTTGGGTCCGGAATAATGCAAGATCAGGTCATCTCCAAACTTCACCATTCACTTTAAAAAGACAACAGTACCCCCATGTCTGCAGCAGTTTCCAAGGTGGATATTACCCCACACACACTGCAAGTTCAGGTGATGAGCAATTCAAAACAGGTCGTTCCAGGACTTCCAAGACTGCCTTTCCACCAAGAAAGGAGAGAAGCAGTTGGAGTGCCTGGACTAGGCACTTTAACATCCCTCCCATTGCTTGCAGAAAAACATCGCTTGACAGCACATAGTCTGTACTGCTCATGGCTTTCCTAGTTTTTCACCAGCAAAGCCAAAATCCAAATATCGCAAATGCCCCACATTTTCTGCTGCTAAAAACAATTACGATAGGCTCAACTTTAAGGTGCACCTGAACTTGTCATGGATGCTCCAAGATTTCCTCCCTGATAACAAAGCTAGGTCATTTGATCTCACTGCTGGAAACTGTGAAGTTTCTATGATTTTTAAGAAATCAGAGCAAACTGTCTTTTAAATATGTTTATAAAATCTCAAAGATATCTTAGTGCTAAGATATGGGTGCTAAGGCTCTTTATGATGCCAGAGCTACCACCTATTTGTACTTGTAATGTTTTTTCCCCTTGATGCACAAGGATTTCATTGACAAGAACTTACGAGAACACTTCAGTGCCCCAGCCAGCAATGGCTGTGAAGAGACGAGGCCCAAAGTCCCTGGCGGGGTTGACAGCGTAGCCAGAGTTGAAGCCCATGGAGGTTCCAATAACGAGGACAACGAAACCAACTGTGAAAGCCTCCAGCCCCGTGGGGACAGGGTTGTTGTAGGGATCAACAATAGCCAGGACACAAACGATCAGGGAGGCTGTGCCAATGAACTGGGGAGGGAGAGGGAAAAAGAAAAAGATTAATCTGGATTAATTTAACTTAATTATTTAATTCCTACAAAGTCCTGTGCATTTAGGACTCCTTCTCTGACCTGAAAGACCTGCACAGAGTCATCCCATGGCATTATCAGACCACAACAGACCGAGCACCCATGGGAATGGGAGACTGGAACATGCTTCTCCCTACACATCAAGCCCACACCTTTTTCCCTACCCGCAGGAGAGCTGTGAATAACTGTTCCAGCAGCCAGAATGGCTGAAGACATCTTCCTGAATGTGCTTCCAACCTGTCAAAGCTGGGTGGCTGTTGTCCGTTTGTGGTTGATGGAACTTTAAGGAGGAGACAGTCACCTCCAACACCACCCCACAGCCAGTCAACCTCTGGGCTGTGCCACAGCCACAGTAGTAGAGTGGCACGAGGAAGAATTATCCTTCCTCATGCTATTGCTCTGTGGGGCTGAGAACAAGTGGGGTCCTTTTCACTGTTGGCCAGTCTTGTGAGGCTGGTCAGTCACCTTAACACAAGCCTTCTTGCTGAAGGATACTCTCTGGCTCTGCCCTAGCTGTGGGCTAGTGAGATACCTGTGTCAGCTCTGGATATCTTCTCTTTAAATTTCATTTCATTTTCTAACGAAAGGAGAAGCCCAGAACCACCCCAAAAGACTCCTGTTCAGAGGCACCTTCATCTTCTCAGCACCCTCTTACCTGGTCAAAGAATCCATTCACAATGTTCAGATGTTGAGATGGGTAGGTGGCAAAGATACCAGCAGTGCCATTTTTTCCTGTTACATACAACTGATTGTTGCCAAAATCCCAGATGGCATCTAGAGGTGAGGGGGAGGCAGGGTGGTGAGGAAGGAAAAAAAAAAAAGGTGGAGAGGTCAGTCATTTTCCAGCATGCAGAGAGAGATCCCTGCTTGGAAGATGACTAAAATGCAGTCTTCAAAGAGCCATGAGTATTGAGATAGAATTCCCTGAGCATGCCATTGCTATTTGTTGCAAAATCACCTGCTGTAGAGCACTCATTTGGAAAACTTAGGGCGTGATCTATCACAGTGGTTTACCAGTCAGGCTTGGATGCAGATGGTCCAAGTCCCTGTTCCCAGCATTTCTTGTTTGGCAGGCACCAAGAAAAAGTCAGAGCCAAAAAGTAAACAATAAGCTGACTCCAAATCTCTCCCCAAAGGTACCCAAATGCCTGTGGTATCACTCTCAGTGTCAAAACATGAGATATTGCTATGGATCTGATCTGCAGCAAACACAATTTGGGCTGATCTTGCAGTTCTCTCTAAGCCAATACACAATTAGCTCTACCTCTCAAGGTTGCCTTGTAGAGCAATCTGCCCCATGTCTGCCACTGTGTAGAAGTGGAATAACTAACATAGGTGAGCTATCTAGATTCCCTCCATGGTTAGTAAGAGGGAAGTTAGGTTAGTGAGAAAAACAGACACTTTCCAAAGGTAGCTCTTCCATGGTTTAGACAGATAAAATGGGATTAACTCTTCTGAAGAGGGGTCTTTAGCCCACCAAATAGAAAGGTAACAGGTGTTGAACCAGAATCCTGATGTTTTTTCTTTCTAAAGTGAAAGGCAGTTGGTGCTAGTGCTTAGGACGGCAGTTTCTTCCCTTCAGGTGCAAGCTACAGTGACCCAGATGTTCTGCTCAGCTGCAGGGAACATTGCTCTTATTGCCAAAAACAGACACAAGGAGGCAAACTCCAAGTCAAAATGTCACCCTTGATATTTGAGGAAGAGCAATTTCCAGCACAAAGAGTCAGTTCTTGCCCACTGAATACTGCCCTATGATGGGAAACACCACTAGGGACAAACAGAGTCATGAGGAACTGGGTTTCTAGGATGCTTTCCGCAGTACAGAGTAACTCTGATAAGGGTAGCAAAAGCTGATAGAACTCCTGTTGTCTGGAAGATAACACAAAAGAATGCAGAAGACAAGGTAGATAAAACAGCTCTAGAACAATACATATATATATAAAATCTCTATTACTACTAGTGTTCGATCAGTATTTCTGAAAGATCTGTTCTAATCCAAATAGTACCTACAAAAGAGGCCATCCAGTGGTCCATTTAAAGTGATCATTACTCAAGGACAAAAACTTGCACACATTGATAATGCTGATTGCTCTGCAAGAAAATGCTTCTGTCTGACCTGGGAACCAGCCTCCCTGTGCTGAGTCATGAAGAGCATACATCTCACCCCAAAAAACACAGAAAGTTTCTGCACTTACCATAGTACAGCCCAAAGACTATGCCAGATCCCAGGAAAGCCCCCAGGGTTTGGGCCAGGGCATAAATTGGTAGCTTGATCCAAGGCTCCCGGGCCAAGAAGCACATGGCAAAAGTGACAGCTGGGTTCAGATGTCCACCTGCAGAGAGGTTGATGGTTATTGCATTTTTATGGGCAGAGATGTGGTTCTAGGGATGTGTCAAGTAACACTGGTTTCAATACCAGTGCCACACAGGACAAGCACAGCCATCTAAGCCTACACAGCCATTGTCACAAGCAAAATCCAGCCCACATGGAGCCACAACATACCTGACACCTGTCCCGCAATCAAAATGCCGAGCGTCACAGCGAAGCCAAAGGCCAGGTTAACAGTCAGGAAACCTCCATGAGTCCCTCTGCTGAGCACGATCTGCGCAACGGAGCCACAGCCAAACAGCTAGGAGGAGAAAAAGAGATTTAAATTACCCTCTCTGCTTCACATCATGATCAGCTGCTGACCAGGGCCTGCCACTGCTCCACTTATACTTGCATGCACCACCAGAGCCCACGTATGACCCAAAGCCTTGAAATCTTCACCCTTCAGTTGAAGATGTCTCCAGGGTCAGCAGGGAAGGAGAAAGGACACAGGACAAGCCTGTCTCCTGGCAGGAGGAGACAAAACCAGGGCCAAAAGCAAGGTCAGACCACAGTTCACTTCTCCAGAACACTGGAGGTCTTTATCCAACCATCTAGTTTTCGGGTGGTAGGGGAGAAGAATCAGCCAGACAGCACCCTGGAATAAGATATTTACAGTGAAATTGTTCACATGAGGGATGTGAGTACCTTGTTGCTAAAAGAGCTAATTGTCTGACAGAGTAACACATGGATTGGCCAGGGACAATTTTGCTAATGCCTCAAAATACAGGCATGACTGAAAGTTGTATACAGCCTGACTTTCACGGAGTCTTCTTTCAGGTGGCTCTGGCTAACAGGAAGGGATTGGGGCTGCCTTCTTGGGCTAAGGTACCTGCAGTTGTCCCAGCCCCAAGCTACAGTGTCTGCTGTGGGCACTGCGTGCACAGCCCACACCATCCCAAACCAAACATATCCCTTGTATGCCAAAACCACGTGAGAAAGGATCAGGGCAACACAGCTGTCCTGTTCCTGCAGCACCAGCATAGCACAGGCACCACCAATTGAAAAGCCCATATTCTGCAGACATCCTGCCACTAGCACAGCCAGATGTTTGGCCTTCTGTCCAAGATCAAGGGTGCACTGAGCACTTCGGAGAATGAAAGTTGCTTCTGATGTGTGATGTGGGGTGTTTCCTAGTAGCTAAGGAAGACATGTGCTCTTGCTTATAGATGTTTGCTACAAACGGGTGATCCTTCTCTTTCCAAACACATTCAAATCCCATCCTTCCTATGCTCACCCTTAACAGCCCAGACCAGTTTCCCCTAGTAGTTCAGTTCATCACTTATCCAGTTGGAGGCTTTCTGCCTGGCCAAGTCTCTCCACTACCCACTATGTAATTTAAGGAATCCTAATCCTCATCATGTGTATGCTTCTATCTTCCACTGACTCCACCTGAACTGATTCTTTGTGTATACCAGAGATTAGCACATCAGCAGGTACTGAGACCATCCTTAAACTAGGGCAGGGATTACAGTTTGCTGCTGAGATCCTCAAATCTAGGGATCAAGGCTTGCCTTGCTTCTCCTAACCCCATGCCTATATCTACACATTCATCAAGACTTCCTGCTTCTGTGATCTCCGTCATCCCAGAATTACTCAACCACCATCAAGTAGACACCCGGGTAGCAAGGGTGGCTCTTCTCACGTCTCCTGCCAATGCTGGACATGCCCGTTGAGCAAAGCACAAACCGGATCAGGGGCAAAGCCAAAACGCACCTAGCTCTTCCCCTCCCATCCCCTTGACAACTGATGAATTACTAATAAAGCAAACATGGCACTCAGTCTGCTGGGAAAGAAGAAGCCGTGTAGGCTGCAGGCTAACTTATGAGGTGGACACTCTGTACATGGGTGCCTCTTGACAAGGAGCCAGGTCCCCAACACAAGACCTTGCGTAGAAAGAACAAAGGAACCTGCAGAACTCGTTAGCTGATGAGAGGAGATGTTCAGCACAGCTCTCTACCAGGTGCAGTCAGAAGAGTCCCTTCAATGTCCTAACCCTGAGCTGCCCAGCTGGGAAGCCATGGCACAGAAGACATCAGGCAAAGGCAGAAAAGATGAATCTTCTTTATTGTGCAACAGACAGAGCCATCATTCCCAGCTACACCCAAACCACTGAGGGAAATGTAGCTCCAGCTGAGCAAATAAATACTGGCTAATGACCAGGGTGACAGATGTTCCTTCCCTTACCCCACGAGAGCCCTGGCATGCTTTAACAGAGATCTGGAGAGAGTCCTTGGTTGTGGTCTTCACCTCTCTAACGCCACACAACACATCAGTCTGACCAGGGAGGGGTAAGCCCACAAAAAGCTGCAATGGGCATCTGAGTTTGGCAGGGTTGGACACAGGTTCTTCCAATTGATGAAGGTATTTGTGTTATTCACTCTGAAAGAACTGGCAGTTCTGCAAGTGGATGGTGGTTGGCTCGTTAGCCACATGCCTTTCGGTTGCAGAAACCACAGAGTAAAGCTTCCCCCCTCCACCCACAAAGGTCTTCAGTTAATCTGGAGGAAGGCCAGATCTGCATTTCTCAAGAGGTTGTTCCCCATCCTTCTCTCCCCCCATCCTATACCTAGCAATACCTCTCCAGCTTTCCTCAGAATAGAGTCTATGGGCCATGCAAAAACACCCTGGAGCCACTCCACAGCACCATTACAATTATTTATCAGATGAGCCCTGAGCACTACTTGGCTTAATTCAGCGTAACAGTAGAAAATTTGACTCTCAGCAGATAAAGAGTAATGTAATATTTAGGGACAGGTTTGAACTTTGATATGCATGTATGCAATTCCATCCTGCTACAGTGAAGTCCACTAAGCATGAACAGATATTCTTATGCATGACATCAATCCATGACATTTGACTTGCAGGAACCAGTTCAAATCACGCTCACCCGTGATTTTGTTGCAAGCAGCTTGACATTATAGAGTTTTGTTGTGGTAGTGGCTGTTATGGTTTTTAATCACTCCATTTCCACTTCTGCTAGTTGCTGGTTTTCCTTCCAATCGCTTTTCCCAGGCCATATGAGACAAGAGGCCCTCAGCATACATTTTTTTAAGTCTCTTTTCCAGTGCGTACAGAGAAGCTTTTAGGAGCAGCTAGCTTGAGTTGAAAGGCAAGGAAGTTCAAAGAAAAGCAATTCAACATTTATCTCAGTGGCTTTTAAGTCCATGAAACGGACTCACTCTCAGTTTTAGAAACCTGACTCCAACACAGGGGAACATTACTGTAAGAACATCCCAACCAACAGAAAGCCAGGTTAGCACATCACACGGCAGCATGTGCAGCAGTCACTTTTTATACCCTCATGATCTCCTAGCCAAGTCCAAAAGCAGTTTTAAAGTGCTAATAAAGCAATTGCAACAAAGCATTATTCTGATGTATTAAAGCTACTCTCCTAGGAACTGAGGTCAAGGCACCCATTAACCAGGTTAATGGAAGCATGCTCCTTAATGTCATCTTACTGGCTCTAGCAGATCTAATAGTTTTCCATGACAACAAAAAGGCTCCCCACAGCTCTTCCCTCACAAGCTGATCCAAATCCTTGCCCTGTAAAAAAAAAATAACAAAATCGATGTTCTGCAGGAGCTGCGAGTTGAACTGGTTCAAGGGTGGAGGTGCTGACAAACTCCAAAGTCTAGACAAGGAAGGGGACAACCAGAAGCAGCAGCCACACCAGGAAAAATTAACAAGTTGCTGAGTGAAACTTCACACTTAGGGAAACCTTAAACTCCGGGGAGTGTTTGGAGACCAGCCATGTGGCTCTATCACACAAGGTGAAAAACACCCTAGCTCAATGTCTGGAGACAAGAAGCTCCAGAGCTAATCAAGGCCGGTAGGGAAGAACCCTAGAGGATAAAAAAAAAGTGGAAAAAGCTAATGAAGAAATGAGGCTACCTGAGTTTTTAGGCACATATAGTGAAGAGCAGCTCCATACATGAACTTGGGAGGAAAGCGTTGCTCAGCGCTCCCGTGCACAACAGCCAGGTTTCCTCCCTCGCTTGCCTCCTCTTTTCTTTGCCAGCGTTTTTTCACACCTTCAGGTGCAACACAAAAGGCCTGGATGCATTTGCTCTTGGACTTCAGACAGATTGATCTCTAAATCAAGATGGGAAAGTTTTGCTGGCATAGCCCAGGCATGTTATTACCTGAGTTACACCTTTCCTGTTCAGACAGTATATAAAGCAAGGATTAGGCAAGGAGCCTGCTGTAAACCTGCTCTAATAAACCCAGTCGATGGGACAGGCTGCTCAGCCCCCACTGCCCTCTGCTTCGTGGAGAAGATGCCAGAAGGGCAATCAAACCAGGGGCCTACTCTGGAGGAGGAGACCCTGAGAGACTAATGGAAGGTTTTACGCATTAACCACACAAAGGGACGCCTCTTCTCATATCAGAGTGGAACTTAGGACTATCCTACAGTCCCTTCAAGGAGGGAGGCTGGGAGGGAGGGAACAGAGGACTATCACTTCACAGGCAGTTCAAAACCACCTCCCAACTCCTCTGTTGCTCAAAGCAAGGAGTGGTTAGAGGCACTGCACGGCCTCTTTCTGCCCTCCCTAAGGAGTGGAACCCAGCTGGGTAGACCTGAAGACAGACCCATCCCCACTACTACTTATGCTCAAGCAGCATGTGAAGATCTTCCTCAACTCCATGGCCCATGTGGCCAAGACAACCTGCACCAGCCACTAAAGTAGGACAAGGAACACCGTCATTTTTGCCTTTCCTCAAAGCATCTCTTGAACAAGTACACTGCTAATCATTTACAATTTGCAAAACAAGGGAAAACATTAGAACCCAGCCCGGACAGAAGCAGACCTATGGGGAAGGGCAGCAACAGATGGTCTGTCATGTTATGGTTCTTTCTGCACCACATGCTGTCCCGGAGCCAGGCAGGGCTGCAGGACTCGAGAGATAAGAAGGTTTGAGGAAAGTTCTGTCGCACGTACATCATGTGCTACAACAACGCTGTGCAAAGCCGGAGAGACGAGTGGCATGCAGTGCAAGAAACCTGGGTAACCGTCAGCAGGGGAGCTGGACATAGAGAGGAAATTCACTATTTCAGCTTGTTCCCACACACAGAAGCAAAAATGCTTGTTCTCCTATCCCTGGTATCCCTCAGATGAGGAGTCTTTAGACCTGTGCTTCTGGCGGGGTTTTGGGAACTGCTGGGGAAAAGCTGCCTTGCCCCTGAGGGCAAGTCTTGGTGCCTGAACTGTCATGTTTGTAGAAAGGGGAAACCTCCTTGCTCCTGCACAGGGGCAACAAAGCAAAACAGTTTTGGACAGTTAATGAAGAGCTTTGAGCTCTTCTGGTGGAAGAACCAAGGGAGAGTAGCAGCAGTGCTATTCCCCACACCTCCACACCCAGCAGCACAAGAGCCTTTGCAGAGAAGGATCAGCGGCACTGAATATGCTTACAGCAAAGATTTCCAGGCCCTTTTAAATCCTAGCAAAGCATTAACAAAGAAAAAAGCTAAAAAAAAAAAAAAAAGGGGAAAAAAAAATATTTTTCAAATGCAACCAGCTGGATTCAAGAAAATCAGCAAAAAAATTAAGCAGCAACTGTGGGAACTGCTGTGCCACCCTGGATGGCTGCAGGATGAGTGACGACTGGAAGTTCTGCACTGCCAACAGTTAAATGAGGCTCCTTCATCATCCCAACCACTTCACTATTTTGGTTTCTGTGGTCTGCAGCACACTCGTACACCAAAAAGCTCCTACCTGGCCACAAAGTCACGGCAGCCCTGATTGAAAAGCAATTAGGAATTGTTTTTTGTCCTTCTTTTTGCCTCAAGAGCAGTGAATCACAGTCAGTCTGACTTGGAAATCAACTATAAACAGTAAGTTACTGCTCCTGCAAATGTAAAAACCAAACAGAGCCCAGCTTTGGTATTCACAGCCAGTAGAGGAAGACAAACAGATCAAGCCTTTAAGGGAGGCACAGAGGCCACTGGAAACTGGCTTTAGAGAGTTGCTACAGTAATAACACAAACAAGTGACTTGGAAAATGCCTTCAGCGTTTGCCTTGCTTAACTATTGCCAGCAAGTGGTGCCTCTGACATAAGTATAACGTTCAAACCAAAAGTACCACACAAAGTGCATTTTGAAAGGAAAAAAAAAAAAAGAAAATCATTTTAATTATCAGAGGAAAGGTAGAATCAGCATTACTGTTCTTCTAACAGTAAGGACATGACTCACGGACTAAAAGCACATTGTAGACTAAAAGCACGTTGTATGAGGTGCTGGTTGCAGCGAATGCAGTTTGCAAGCAGAGAGCATTTTGCCTTTGCGCTATTCCGAGCTTAGCTACCTTAGTTGGATTATTTTTCTTATCTTATCTTAAAAGAGGCACTATTTTGTTTTAACATTCTGCTACATTTATAACCGCCTTAAAAAAAAAAATAAATAAAATCAAGCACTAGATTAATTCTTACAGGTAAATACACTTTGCAGGGGTCTGAAACAACCTTGCTTAAGAAGAGTTTGAGAGCTGCAGTCATTATGCAAGTGAGAGGGAGGAGGGAAGAAGTTGAAACTGTGCCAATATGCACGGTGGGACAAGTTTTACATTACACAGTGAAATGTAAAGCAAGCTGCAAACTTTGAACAGTCTCACTCCCTTCAGCTCAGAAAATTTATTCCTGCGTGAATGATATCAAACCTTAAATCCATCCCTAATATTGTCCTCTTCTAGACGTATTTGTGTTCAGTAAACCCCATTTCCCGTGAAAACAGTTTCATGGACTCCAGGTCTTTCCTCAGGTATTTTGTTGCCTGAAGCCCATTACAGCTATTTACCAGGCTCAAATGCAGCTAAATGCATTCACACCCAGTTCGGGCTGCTGGCAGGGTGGGCAGCAGGGATTCTGCAAGGTACAGAATCTCTCCTGGGATTCTCCAGTTCAAACTACTACCCAGATCATCTGAAAGGGCTAGAAAGTTGACTTCTAAGCCATCTGTGTTTCAGGCAGATGATATAATCAAAAAATGAAAAGGAATCTGCATGGTAGGGAGCAAAGAAAAATTTTTTTCTAGCAAAATAAAGTCTGTAAGCACCACTGCATTAACAGAAGAATAGACTGGGGCAGCTCCAAGGGATTGATGCCCAGCAAAGCCATATTCAGGCTTGTTGCCCTAGAACTCATTTTCTTCCCCATGTACTCCGGTTTTCCCTGCCGACACCCTAGGAGCATTCATCATGTTTGGGACTTCCCCATTTCTCCCACCAGCCCACCCCATCTTCTCCCACATGGACACTGAGCACCCACAGCCCTCCATCCACCGCAGAATTGCTGCAGGAGATCCAAGGTAAGTTTTACAAGACCTATGAGATGGAGTTGAGTGTGTCACTAAAATCAGTGTATTCTTTGCCCCCAGACACCAGCTCAGGACATCCCGAACAAGGGGAAGGATCTGCTTGCACACTTACACACAGTTTAAAACACAGCAGGTGTTGTGCTCCCAAAGGTCAGCACTTTCACCAGTGCAGCAGCCAGCCTGGCTGGTGGGTGCTCATTACCACGCTCATTTTGGAGGGTGGTTATGATTTTGGCCCAAATGCTTCCTCAGTTTCTGAGCCCGTCCCAGGTCCTCTCCGCCCTGAAGAGGCAAGGTTGCAGGAAAAAGTAATCTCTGTTGTAATGGTTACTATAATGGGAAAAAGAAATCACCTTTTTTGGATCGTGAGCCCTTCTGAAAGCTCAGATCAACATGGCTAAAGGCTTGACTTGTTTCTCCAGTAATACTAACTTGGCTAGCAGGAGACATTATTCCTCCCTACAAGTCTTACCTTGTTTCTATCCTGAAACTAACTGCAGCAAGGTCAGTTATTCATAGACAGCAACTTTCTACCTGTTAAACACTTTCCTATCGGCTCCTACGCACCTTAATCCCACATAACCCTTCCCTGAAAAATCAACAGGACTTGTCTGCAATTCACCAAAGCTGGGTCACCCTGAAGATAAAGCCATTGCACTGTGCAAAGCTGCTTTCTTTTAAGAGTGGTAGCATCTTATGGGGACTCAGCTGAGCCCCCTGTCCTCCCACAAAAGACCCAGTACCCCTATTTTCATCATTTGTAAATGATTTTACTTATTAAAGTGTAAGACAGCGTGTTGATCCCTTTGTGTTGTCCCCAATACCACATGCATCTTCGTCAAGCCTTCCTCTGCTTTCAGCTCCTTCAACTGCTAGATTTCTCCCCAAACAGTCCTGCCACAGGTTACAGAGAGGTGTAAACCTGCAGAGGCTCCACTGAAACCTTCAGGATTTCTCTGGGTTTAAACCACTTCAGAGGAACTTTCACCTGCAGATACTCACTGAGTGAACATCAACTCATTTCTTCTGCAGTATAAAAGCACCAAACCCATGGCCTGCTGGACAGTCCTGCATTTTTGGATGCAGATTCCCAAAGCCAGATATCCCTGTGCCAGTTTTTCTGCACCAGTATTTATTCCCCCTCATCAAACACAACTGTCAAAGCTGCTTGCATCTGCCTTTGACTTCAAAGCAAGCCAGGGCTGCTCAAAGCATCTTCAGACTAAGTCAATTATGCAGATATCCACCCTGCTTCATTCCTTCTATCCCATCCCTTTAGAAAATGAGCATTAAGAGGCAGAAAAGGGGGTTTCTGCCATTCACCACTTAAAAACACGTCAGCTGACAGCGTGGCTCTGTCACACACATGGTGAGCCCAAGCTCCCCATCAGGTCCTGGCACGGGCCACCGCGGTGTCGTGCAGCCCCGCTGATAAGACCCTGGGGAAACAGCAGCCAACAGCAGAAAAAATACTACAGCAGTTTAAATTCTAGCTACTTCTTCTCCGTAGGATACATGAAGAAAACAAAGAAAGGTGAGGAAAAAGCTTTTGTTTCCCTGGGTGATAACACTTGAAGCATTTCAGTGCCAAGAAAATATTCCAGGGCAGACAGAAAGGAAGTTTCGCAGGATCTGTATCAAAATATTTGCTGCTTCAACAGAGACTCTTTTGCTCCCTGCACTTTGTAGACACAAAAGCCCCCAAACACCCACTGAGCTCTGCAGAGCTCACCCTTTGCTAGCAACACCAAATCTCAGCCTATGACAACTTGCTTTAGTTTTTCCCTGTGGATGAGGACTTCTCCAGTCCTCGCAGGGCAGGTTGCACTGCAGGTAGGCTCATGCCCAGTGCAAACCCCAGCATCAGTGCAGCCCCTTCACCAGGACAATCTCCCCCTTCACCCAGGGGTTCGAGAACATCCTCACACCACAGACTCACCACCAGGATCAGCGTCCCGAGGCACTCAGCCAGCGCTTGCCGCACTAATTTGTTCCTGATCCTCAGATGCTCCTCAATAGTAGCAAGAATGTCCTTTTGCCTCCCCATTGCAGCCGAGGTGCCCTTCGAGCGGTGTCGGGGAAAAAGCAGCAGCTGACAAAGCCTCAGCAAGGTTTCTTGCCCTGCACAGCTGCCTTTGCTTATAAATAAGTTTGGCGATGCCTGACACACCTCCTGGATAACCACACCCCTTCCACCCTCACTTCAAACTCAACTTTTTTTTTTTCTTCCTTTTCAGCGTAAGACAGAGTGGGTGGTTTTCTTCATTTTCTTTATTGCTTGCATCTGTGAGCAAAAGATTCAGGAGTTTCATAAAAACGAGGAATTAAATGTTGCAAATGTGTCCCACTCAAACCCCTTCTGTTTTCATCACTTATTATCTAAAACATGGGACTATATCTGCTCCTCTACAGCTTCATCTGAGGTCCTAAGAGTTAAACCTATGAACCGAACAGTGTCTTAAGGCATTTCTGTGACTACGGTACCCTGCTTTCCTCTTTCTTTTCCTTTTAAGCTCCTGCAGGATGGCAAAGCAATGAGCACTGTGGTGCGTTTGCACCAAAATTGTGGGTCAGGAGGGTTTGATCCCCCACACTTGAGCTGCAGGCTGAGGACAAGGCACCTCCCGACTCCAGCAATTACCCAGCTATAGCTGGTATCAAGAAGCAAGTCCAGATCTTGCTGCATGAAAATCTGCATCTGCGTCCAAACTCTTGTGCATCGTTACAGTTTGTCTCACCATCTCGGGTCTTTGTGAGTGCTTTTGCACCCCGCTTCCCCGAAAACTGTAAAGAAAAGCCAGGAGAAATCCTCAGTGCAGGACCAGTCCCCTCGTCACAGGGCTTTGACAAGGAGACCAGTGACTCACTGAGCTTTGCAGGAATCAACCTTTGCTGCCTTTTTGTCTGCAGTAACATCCCATGGCACTCTGGCTGGTTCTATGGGAAAGCCGCAACAAAAGCTGTCCCAGTCCGTACCATCTGGGGTGAGGGCTGCTAGCGGGACGCTTGCCACTCGTGGCATCTGGTTTCTGTTAAGTGAGCAGTAAAAATTCCCCGGGCTCCTTGACTCACTGGGGCTTGACGCAGAGCAGCAGAGACGAATTTGCAGGACTGGAAGGGACCCCTTTCCTGGATTTGTTCCCCCGCCTCCTCTGCAAAGCCACAGATGCCCGGCTTTACTCTTCTCCTTATTTAACCATCAATTTCCCTGTTGGAAAAGCAGAGCTTTTCAACGTGGTGGTGAATGGGTCTTTACTTTGCACAGAAAGGGCAGCCAGCCTGAGGAGTGGAGTCAGGAGTCTGGTTAACAAAGCAATAATGTGTGAGGAATCAAATGCACGGAAACACTCAGGTCCTAACTTAATTACGGGGACAGGAAAAATTCCTCATTACTTTGTGCTCAGGCCTGGTCTGGTATCACTGCTCCTCTTCCTCCTGCACTCCCTTCTCCTCCATACTCCACTCTGCCCTTTTCAAACACAGTGGTCACAGCCAGAAATGAAGCTGCGTGTTGTTTTTTTCCCGTTTGGTAGTTCCTAAGCTAAGGCCTGTGGGCTGTTTTGCCTAGATATGAGAAAGAAATTTTTTACACTGAGGGTGGTGACACACTGGCCCAGGTTGCCCAGAGAGGTGGTGGATGCCCCATCTGTGGAGACATCCCAGGCCAGGTTGGATGGGGCTCTGAGCAACCTGAGCTGGGTAAAGGTGTCTCTGCTCATTGCAGGAGAGTTGGACTAGATGACCTTTGAAGGTCTCTTCCAACCTAAACCATTCTATGATTTGTTGAACCACCAATGAGCAGATGCTGTGTTCTGTAGTGTAGGTTTATTGAGATGTATTTATACTGGGTCCTGGGTCCTGTTCCTTCCCTGGTGATGGGAACAGGACTAAAAGACCAGAGAGAGCCATATGAGGAGCAAGAGGCATGGGAAGGTGTGATGTTCTCCAGGTAGCTAAGCACATGTCTCCCAATTGCAGCATCGGAGCCCTTCTGGCTATGAGTTGAGGACACAGAAATTTCCTCACGGCTAGTAAAGGGAAGAGGGATGTCTAGGCTCCCAGGCTGATGATAGAAGATGGTGGTAACACCCGCATCAAAGCCGGTGCTTGGAAAAGTCTAGACGGATGCAAGCCCAAGGAGCCAGAGTGGGGTGGGCGCTTCAACACCATATCTGCTGCTGACTCACTACCTGACCCTGAGGAAATCCTTCACCTCTCCACACCTCAGCTTCTCCATCAGTACGCTGGAGAGAGTGACATCAAATTCCCTTCACGGGGTGTCGTGAGGGTGAATCACTGAAGCCCAAGATCCAATGACTTCAAATGAGCAACAGGGACTTATGCAATTGCTTTCCTGACAGACAGCCATGTTATTATCTAGGTAGGATCTTGGGGAAGGGACAGTGATGCAATGCTGGAAGAAGCAGAAAATCTCTTCAGAAGCAATAATCAAAGTCTGGGTAAGGGCTGAAAGACCCCAGTTCTGGAGCTTCTTTGTGCCAGGCTAGGAATTGCCCTGCCCCACCATTCAGCTGGGCTCCAGGGATACATGATCTAGGCACAAGATAGTTAAAGATGTTTGTCAGCAGCAATAGGTTTCCAAACAAGCCCATCTCCTGCAGTAACTGGTCCATAGGGTACTAGTGCCCATCCTGATTGTTAGAAGAAGTCCACAGGTCAGTAGAAGTAAACAAGGAAGGATTTAGCAGCAAGACTAGCAAGGCAGAACGTCAGAGATGCTGGGCTTTCCTGGTGTTGTGTGGATACAGTAAGATGTCCATGCCTTTAGTGTTCCCTTGTGTGGACATTCAAAGATGCTATTACACAGCACAAAGGATTGAAAAAAAAAAAAAAAAAGGAAATTTCCAAACCTCTATCAGAAAAACTCATGCCTGACATCCTGGTGGTTGTGCCAAAGCTACGGAAGCCCAACCAAGGAACTTCTGTTGTTCATCATGTCCTGATTCAAACATCAGGTGTTAAAGTGCCTAGAGTGAACTACCCCTATCAATCTGTACAGCGCCAAAAAAATGAGGGCAAGGGAGAAAGGAAGAGGAAAAGTAAAAATGTAATTTATGGAAACTGCTGGTTGCCCAGAGGAATACTCAAAGAGAAAAAGGAAGTTCAGCTCGACAGGGAAATCAGAGACAACACAATTCTGTTCTGCTCCTTCCACAAATCTCACTCTTTTCTTCCAGTATCTCCTGGACCCACAAATACAGGAATAGCTGGGAATAAACCAAGATTTGAACTCATGCCCTCTGAGCCTGGTCCAACAGAGCACTTCTCTGTTAATTTTTGGGACTTTCTTATACCTTTCCTTACTCTCCTGCAGAACCATGCAACATGCCACAAGAAACTCGCTATGCTCAGGCTGTTATTTCTAGACATGATCCAAAACCAACACCCAGGTTCCAAGTTAGCTGTTTGCATTTCAGCCTTGCAGCTTGGCTCCCTCTCACTCCTCACTCCACTCCAGGGCAAAAAATACAGGTGAAATTTCAGAGGAAGAACCGATCCTTGGCTGCTCCACTTCAGCTGTTTTGCTGCTGGCTCTAGTGACACAAAATCAACTCAGGCTCATGAGCTTCTTGGTTTCTGCAGAATGCTGAATCAGCCTCCAGCAATGTAGTTTTTCATATTAAAAAACAAGTTTAACAAAGTAACCAGACTTTTCCTTAAGCAGCTAAATGGATAAATCTGGACTGATGGGTTCCATATCTTGTCCAAGCCAAATTGATTAACTCATCCAGGATGGATGGTGCAATACAATAAAGAGAAAAGTGTGAATCACGCAAATCTGTAATGACACACTCATTGCTGGGTCACCTGGTGCAGAAGCCGTTACGCTGAAAGGTCACTGGGTGAAAGCATGATCGGATCCATCCTTGTGAAATCTCCCTTTGGAAGATACCTCTGATCATCTCCTTCCCATGATCTACTTGACAGAGCAATATGGTGACATGTTCAGAAGATTTCATTAAAAAATCAAAATTATAGCTTGCCTGGCAAGGCAGGGTAGGAAGTGAGTGGGTAGGAAGTTTATAAGCCTTCTAAATGATTTTAGCTGCAGGGCGAGTGCAGTGATTTCAACATCCCACCTCGAATCTCCAGATTTGCAGAGTCAGGTGCTAATTTCATGTCTGGGTCTGCTTAGCCCTCCACCTTGAGTTAGAAAACTGGAGAAATTCCTCCAGGGAAAGGGGTAGTCTGCACAGCTGAGCATTGTTGATGGCATCTGTGTCTGGAAAAACTTCAGATGAAGCTGCAATCCTAATTCAGTCTCCTCGAAGTTGAAGTTGGCAAACTGGGTTTGGACTTTGCATTGCAATTTAGTAATTGAAGTAACACTTAAAATCCTTGAAAACAGTTCTTCATGAAGTCCACTCCTTAGGACCAAGTGGAGCATAAGGTGACCCTGCATTGAGTCTGTAACTCTTGTTCAGAAGTGTCCCATAGGGATGTATCCCCCAGAGTTGTGTTGGAGCATGGCCCCACAGCCTGTTACCACTGGTGGTTCCTTGTCATGCATTATTTCCTCCTCATCCCAAAGCTGGTCCCAATTTACAGGAATAAACATCATTCATCACATGCCGTTCCTGCAGAGAAGCCGTATTCCATTATAAGCAGTTGCATACCAGAATAACTACTGTACAGTGGAAAAGCACCAATTGCTCCAGAAGAAAGCTTTTTAATAACACATCTGAAAGGAAAGCTATTACAAACAGCTCTCCTGAAATATAGTTTTGGCAGGAGTTTCTCCCATAAACTGCTCTGTGTAGACAGTCGTTCTTCTGAAAGTTGCAGAGCCAGTCCTGGCTTGGAGACACTGCGCACCGCAACAGGAGAGTTCAAAGACCCTGAAGGTACAAGACACATAGATGGGGTGAAACTCCACCAGCCCAAAGTGTGACTCAAGAGCAATGACAAGAACTTTCCCTACCAGGTGAGGACATGTCC
The DNA here is from genome assembly GCF_037038585.1 of Patagioenas fasciata. NCBI lineage: Eukaryota > Metazoa > Chordata > Aves > Columbiformes > Columbidae > Patagioenas > Patagioenas fasciata. Next base: position 77,072,609 of record NC_092560.1, on the reverse strand, counting down.
AGGAATGGAGAGTTAGCCCACTCTCCAACCTAAACATAGGTACTCTCAGCACAGATGTCCCTGGGCACAGAAACAATCCCTTTAAGAGCAAAAAACACCCAGATGTCATTTTAGGTGTCTACACCATGTGATCATTTAAGAAGCATCTCTTTATTGGCTATAAGATAATCCTGAAACAACTATCCCAGATGGGGACAGCAGTCAGTGTAACCCATCCTCAGTCTCTAGGGAGGTATGGACCTGCAAAATGCAAAGGTATTTGTACCATAGATGAGGTGAGGTATTTGCAGTAGGAGCAGACAAGTCTTAGTACAACTGACAGCAGGGGCTCTCTCTGCCTTACCACATGAATTTCACATTACCCATGCTCAAGAAAGACAAACTGAAAGTGGAAGTACTCAAAGAAATATCGAAAAGACAAGCAGGTGAATGGAGTCACTCCACTCCAGTACGGGCCAGAACTGCCCAAACAAGTTAATTGGACAAAGCCAAGGCCAAGCTGGGACATACCACAGTCAGTAAGTACATCAGAAGGCAAAAGAACTGTTTGTGTTGGCACAAGTGCAACTAGGGATGAACCAGACATGGATAATTTTAGGCTAGAGAGATGAAATGTAAGGGCATGGATGTTCTGTAGATATTTTCTGTTTCCAGGAAGATATTTTCCTTTCCGAGGAGACGCAGGGATAGAAAGTACAAGATGGTTAAATCTTGAAGGAGCCATGGGGTTCCCTGAAGTAATTAACTCTTTTTCCTCAATTTCTGTACCCTGGCCCAACTCTACATCCCAAGTCTTGCTTACCCTCGTATAGTCTCTGCAAGGGAATTGCTACTAACCTGCACGCTCACTGAAAAGAAGAGAATTGGGCTCCTGAACTGTAAAAACACCTTCAGAGCAAACTACACTCTCTGTCTCTTAGGTCTTCAGGGCCTTCAAAGGGTTTTAACTACCAGTTCACCTGGATTCTCTCTAAATACAAAGTGAGCTTGCTTACTCTTGGTGCAAGTGAGAACAAAGTCTGCTGTCCTCTTTGGGACATCCATTCCCCTAACTAATTTAAAATCAGCCTGAGTCCCAGGGGAATTTCCATACTGGCGCTTTTTTTTTTTTTGTTTTCTTCCCCTGAGTAGTTTAAGTATTAAACATCAGACTTAAGCAAACAAGCATTAAGGAACTGCATTGTAATGGGCATTTCTGAGATTCCATAATGCGACAGGATTTGGCATGGACAAGCCACCTGAGACGAGGGCCCGCGGCTGTGCAGATAACAGGGCTGTAAACAGAAGGGCTGGGCTGTTCAGCGGATACAACACCCAATGTCTGAAGAGGTATAAGCATCCACCTCACAATCCACCCGGAGAATCCCTCTCCCAAAGGGAGGGAGAATGTCCCTTACCCGAAATATCCTGCACAGATACACACCAGCAGGCAAGGGACATGAGCTGGTTTGGGGCCTTGACTTTTAAACTGGATCTGGAGGTTTCAATGGAGGATTGTTCTCATGGGTAGGGAAGAGCCAAAAACTTGAACACTGTTGTGATGAGAGCCACTATCTTCCCCTCCTTCCCCTAGGATGGCGTCATGTTGGTTGACTGATCCTATGGCTTACCTGGAACATCCCGAGAGTAAAAAGCCAACATTTGATTAGAAAAATGCCCAGACCTTTTCTTCTTGGCCTGCCCAGAAAAAAGAAAAAGTGAGGATTCACACACTGAAAGCCCTAAGGAAACTCAGCCCAAGTAGGTAACAAAATAGGATGTAGGAGATATTCAGAATTTCAGTCCTAAACTAGGAACACTGAAACAGGGCTAATACTATGCCCAGAAATACAAGTCCTAGTTTGCTTCATTACTTGAGACAGGGACGGATTTTATTTTAAGAAATTCACTGTCAAATCAAAATGGAAGCAGAAGAGAGGACGCGGCAGGGGCATCCCTCCCCAGACGTGCCTGAAGTCCCCATACCTCTTACGTCTGAGGGCAGGACTGGATGTTGAGAACAACCAGCCCAGAAGCCACAGGAGCTGCCTGCCCTGCCACAGGACCATGGGTCTGGGGATCAGAAATCGGCAGACAGGAGCAGACGCTTTGCGGTGAGTCACCAGGGCCAGTACCCAGTACTGGCAGCAGCTGCCAACTCAAATCGCCTCCTCCTGGAGTCGGACACGCATTTTCCCTTGGGTGAGGAAACCCCCAGCTCTGCTGGCTGCCAGCACTTGGGGAGAGCAGGGTGAGGCCTGAAAGCAGGACCAGATAGAGGAAAGCATGGAGTGTACCAAAGGCATGAACAAGCGACCCACTCATTCCACACACAGAGAACCCTTGCATCTCTCTCCCTTTCGGATGCTGAGGGGATGGATCCCACCATCTTTGCAGCCCCACATCTCCCAGCTCCAGCTCTCCCAGCAAATCTCAATAGTGGAGTCCCATCCCCACCACAGCTCCTGTTCACTTCCAGGCTGGAGAAGGAGTAGCAATGGGAAGGTGACAACAGCAGCAGTGGTCCAGGGATCTCAGAAACCACAGAGAAGAAGAGAGGTTACCCCTCCCCAGGCTGGCAGCAGCTCCAGGTCTCCCCATCACAGACACTTTGCTGCACCATGTGTTTTGTGGGGCGGAAGGAACAAGGCAATGCTGCCAAGGTACCAAAATGCCCACCCTGTAGCAACGTTTCTTGCCACACACCCTGTTTGGTAAACCATTTCCCAGTAAAATTTGTCAATGAAAGTCTGCTGTGTGTGGTTGGGGCTTTCCACATCCTCTGGGGACAGGCAGCATCTCTTCTGCTTTGCCTATTAACCTACACGTCGATGTACCCATTTTTCAGCTCCAGGCTGGGAATGTCAAACCCCTCAGCCCCTCCTGGGAGGCGCAGGTGATGGGTCTTTGATGTCCACCCATTTCCTGAGCCCACTGCTCAGACATCGCACCCACCCTTCCTGTCGCCACATCCTGCAGGAAGCCCACAGGGTCCTGAATCAGAGTTGCGTTTAGCAACTGGAGTCAGCAAATTGGATACCTATTACTGAACAGTGAGATAAGATCATTTACACTCATCCCGCTTGTGGCTGGGGGAGTATCTATTGCAGGCACCCACCTGGGGCATCCGCTCAGCCTTGCAAAACCCCTTTGTGAAGAGGCATCAGCCCTGGCTCCACACCTGCTCTCCCACCCCTCCCACAATGAACACACTCAGCTGGCAGAAATTACGATGCAAGGAAGGAGGATGTGGGGCTTGGCATGGCCATCACGCTGCTCATTCATCCCTCCACCCGGCACACGGAGTCGATAATGACAAGGGAAGGGTGGAGAGTCAGAGAAAACCTGGTGGGACACCCCAGTGTGGACCACTGGGGAGAAATACGACATGCTAGTTTTTTGTGGGAGTTTTCCCTAAGGGATGTGCCAGGAAGATTTGGTCTCAGCTGCTGCCAGAGAAATCACGAGAAACCTGAGTTCAAGGCTGTTATTAACCTATATAGGAAATTTCATGCCTTGCTTCTCCTCTAGAAGAGCGAAGGTGGGTGTGAGAGGGAGGAGAGGCGGAAGTCTTCCTCAGGTGGGGTTTTCCATCCTAGCATGCCTGAGACACCCGAGAGGCCAAAGATGTGACACCCACAAGCCCACTGCTGCGCAGCGTTGCAGCATGGAGCACAGCACATTACAGCCCTGCCAGTGGCCATCCCCGATGCCCTGTGGACACAGCACCCTGGCGTAAGGGTGGTGGCTGAGCTCAGCTGGCCTCTGAGCACAAGTTGTCTGTAGTCAGCTCCTACAGAGACCCAGCAAACACCGCTGGGATTTCAGCCAAGGGTAGTGGGCTCTGAGCAGCCCACAAGCATCCAGACCCAGAGCTTGGAGGAGAGCAAAGCGGTAGCAGAAGGATTTACCTTGATGGTTGTGGTGGGACCTGCTTCTGGGACTGCAGCCCTTTGCTGCTGTATCTTGTACTGTCCCCAGGAGTGACAACAACAGCCTGTCCTGGCTCCTTCAGAAATGGGCCAAGACTCATCATTAGCTTCAGTCAAGAGACAAGAAATCTGCAGCAGTCTGTACTCACGTACAACCCATGCTGGAGAGGCAAGGTACCCCTCAGCTGAGATGTACTTTTCAGAGAACATCAAATAGGGGATAAAGACCCATGTCCTGGAGGAGGCACCATGCCTCTACTCAAGTCGTGTCCCAGAATGGATGTGCAGACATACTCTCAGTGTAAACAGCCTTGCGGGTTACTTCAAATTGGACCACAGCAAACCCTGCTGGGAGCGGCCCAGGAACTGGGACCGATTGCTGGTAACTCATCCCGAGGCTCCATATTTAGAAATACATCAATTTTTACTCACTGAAATGGAGTTTTGTCAGAGTCCGTGGAGGGCTCCCTTGACACCAGCCCTGATAGTTTTCTGTTCATTGCCATTTACCGTAAGGTGCTTCGAAGACACTTCTGCAATCTGCAGTGCCCTGAGGATGACTCTAGGCCATGAAACCCAAAACTAGCTCATGGACTTGGACGGTAAATGATCACATCTGTCATTATTACCTTCAGCTGCTGGAGCTGTTGAACTTGGGTCTCTGCTCTGTCTTTCATCACTATTGTTTTTGCCACTTGGTAAACAGGTAACTTTCCATCCTTGTTTCTGGGACAATGCATCATTCAATGGATGTGCTCCAAACCAACACCTTAAGGTTATTGTTAGCTTATGTAACAAGAAATGCTGGGCTAAATCCTCTGTGTGTGTAAACCAGAGTGTCTTTGGCTTTCAGCGGCAGAGATTTTGGCCCCTAAAACTTGGTTGCCCTGGGGCCCAGGATGCTCCCGTGTTTGTGCTCTGCACCATTGGCCTGTGAGCACACTACAGTTGGTTTAAGACATGTTTGAGCTCTGCCCTAGCATGTGTAAGAGCCCTGGTCACTGCCTGGCATTATGCTTCAGCTATTACCTTCTTTCATGGGAAAGAAGGTGGAGGAAAGCAGAAACACTATGTGTGTACTGAGTTTCACTGGCCACAAAACTTAATTGCAGTGAAGTTCAAAGAGCCCTGCTCAGTAGTCATCATGGACATAAGATACACTTCTTAGTGCTGAGATTTCAAACAATAATGATGTTCTGGTTCTGCAAGCCTGCCCTCCACCAGGACTGTTCTTGCAAGAGCTGGACAGCCACTACAGAGCCCTACTGTCCTGTGACTTCTCTGGTCACCTGGACCAGCTTTTGACAGGCCATGGCAATGAAAAGGTTGTCACTGCAATGTCTGACCTCCTTACTGACATTGCTTGTGTAGTAGATATCCGTAAGTTGGAGGATAGCTGGAGAGTGTGGAGGGGAGGGGAAGGGAACCTCGCATGGCAGGAGATCAACAACGGGAGTGTCGGCACCCAGCCTTGACAAGTGCAGGGCTGTGAGGTTTCAGGTGTTTTTGTTTTTTTGAAAGATGTTGAAAAGTTAAAGGCAGTGAAGACAGCACCATGAATTTCACCCGAGGGCTAAAGCAAATACCCATTGCAGAGAAAAGCTGAGAGTTCAGTATGTTCAACCTTTCAGAGAGAAGATAGAGAGGCAGTTTGATTACAGGGTACAAATACCTCTGTGGGGAGAAAAATACAAGGTCTTCAATTTCCAGGACAAAGGCATGTCAGGCCAAATGGCTTTCAGCCTTGAGTCAGACAAATACAAATGAGAAGCCCAGGCATGGAGATTTTCACTTCCCAGTGCCTTGCTGGCTATCCTGGGGCAAGTGGGCTGGTGGGTTTATCAGTGAGGGGTCTCTTGGGGGAGAGGGAAGTCACCAGTGTAAACAGCTGGAAGATTCTTCCAACTGCTCATTGACTGTGGGTGCTGTTGCTCCCGAGCGTGCTCCATCATGTCCCCCTTCGAAAGGAGCGTACACCTCAGTGGAAAGAGAGGGAGATGCGAACAGAAGCTATTTGCTAGCCTGAGGCTCAGCTGGGCTGAGCCTGTGCTGCTCTAGTCACGTTGTGTGGCATCCTTGAGCTCCAGGGATCTGGAGCTGAGCCAGAATAATTAATTGTGCAACACTTTTATGACTGGGAAACCTCCCTCCCCTCTCTTATATAATGGCAGTGCCTGGGGGCCAGTCATCTCTTGCCGGCTTTGAATCTGCACGGAATGGAGCAGCCTCCTGAGCCAGGGGACAGGCACTGCCCCAGCATGGGGCACGGACACCCCCCAGTTCCCCTGCGTGATGGATAGGACGCATCTGCAGGGCCATGCCTCGAGAGGAGAGACACTTCTCTGCTCCCACAAGGGGGTGAGAAATGTGCTTAAACACCCCATCCAAGCCCAAAACCAGAATTTCAACCAACCCAACAGGTCTAGCTGATTTCTCTCCTTCTACCCTCCATTGCAGCCTCCTACTCTTCCACTCATTGCCCCTTCACACCACGCTGTGTGCCGTCAGACACGGCTGGACTATCCACATCAGGAGGATGCAGACAGGCAAACACATCCCCACGGTTCCCAGGGCACAGCCGGTGCCCAGTGCCGCACACACGCACGGGGTGCATGCACTGCACCAGGTGTTGCCCTCCTCCTTCACTGTCTGGGCACACACATCACAGGGCCACCTGTTCCCCTGCCCAAATCAGGCAGGGGTGGGACAGGATCAATGCCCAGGGCAGGGAAAGGTGAGTGTCCTGCTTGTGGTGGTGGGAGCCAAATTGTGCCTGCATCCCCAGGGAGGGAGTGGGATGCATGGGGTGCTCCTCTGCCATGGGGGGAAGCTTGGATGGGACAGACACTGGAGGGACCTGCTACAGAGCAAGAACTTCTGGGTGAAGGAGATGGGGGTGTTTCTGCCTGTGAGGCTCAGAGATCTGCCCACACAAGCGCTTCTGCTGCTCCTTATCGGCACAGCTGCCAGCACAGACTGTTGCTCTGCTCCCAGGTTTGCCCATAGCGTTGCCAAACAGGCACTGCTGGGGGCTGAACGTTTTCTGCCTTGTTTGTTTGCCTCAAGTATCTATATATAAACCTCTTTCTGCCGAAGACAATATCTCAAGCACTTTCCAAAAGTAGGTTAGTAACAAAGCTATGCTTTCTCCCATCTTAAAATAATATTTGTAAAAGCCTTGGTGACCGTGTCTTGTATCTGGGGCGTGAGATATGATTAGGAGGCACAGATGCAGGTAAGTGCTTTTGCCCACTGGTGAAAATCCATTTAAGTGAGGTCCAGGTGCAGCTCAGGTGACCTCAGCCGAAACTTGGCAAGTTTTTGCTGACAAGACTCTCCTGAAATTTTGGCATTCATCCACTTATTTTCCGAAAATTTCTTCAGCTCCTGGGGAGGACAAGAGCACTCACCACACTGTCCCCACAAAGAAAATGAATCTGGCAGCTCCTGAGGGTTCTAAGGCAGAAGATGGGCACCAGGGATAAAAACCGGCAACTGATTACCTTCCCTGACCATGCTTTTCTCCATGAGATGTTATCTACAAGGAAGTTTATCTGACGGGGTCTGTCTGGGTTTATCTGAGTCCCCATATTGGGGTAGAGGGGCAAGTACACTGTGAAATGAACACTAGTGACAACAGGACTGGGAAGGTGGAGAGAGTGTCTGGTGCTTAGAGAGAGTGACAAGGCAAAAAGATGGAAAGAGAATTCATGAGTGTTGAGATGAGGACTGTGATGTGATGCCAGGAAAGACCTTTCTTGGACACACAACCTCGTACTTCCTTAGAGAGTAACCAAGACAAATGAGAAGGCAGTGGGACCCAGGGGTGGCTGGACCAGGTGACAGGGACTGCCAGGTTGTAGAGGTCATAGGAAGGGATGTGAGGTGGATGGGACGGCTCTGAGGAGACCTGGCACTGGAGACACATCATCTGTGACAGAGGGCAGGGAGGAGGCATGTGTGCAGCTGATAAGGGACTCAGGAGACACAGAAGAGGGACTGAGAGCAGCAAGATGTGCACAGAGGCATTTTAAACCAGTAGCTTAAACTGGGAGTTGAGACTCGGCAGATAAAGGGTCTCATGTTAAGAAAAGGAGAGAGGAAAGTGTCTTCACAGAGAGACAGAGAAGGGAATAAACACTAATTTAGGGCTTGAGGGGCTGATAGCCTTGAACTGGGTAAAGCGATGTGGACGAGGGCGAAAGGACTGAATCAGACAGGAGGAGATACCAAAAAGGAATGAATCCAGGGAAACGAGTCTGTATCAACCACGACACGCTCTGCTGATGAGCCTCAAGAGAGCCATGAGTCTCACCCTGTCCTCTGCTGTCAGCAAATGCGCAGGCAAAGACCTTCAGGCAAAGTATGTTTTCAACCCCACTTCATAAAGAGACCGGGGCCTCCCAACAACCAGTTGTCCTGGGCTCTCTCCACACCGGTGGAAGGGCAGGGGGTGTAATGAGTCAGGAGGACTGAGTAAGACCTGGATTTTGATCAGTTGGGCGGGTATTTGTAACCACAGAGAACTGCTCCAGATGCATGTGTTAAAAGAAGTTTGTTAAGGCTTTAAAGTCCAGTCTTCCACTTAGCTCAGCCAGCCTGAAGTTCACCCACACAGTCTTGGTTTAAAAAACACCCTTTGAGTTTACACATGAAGATATAGTCACCAATAGAGGAGACCTCACCACAGTCTACAACTTCTTCACAAGGGGAGGAGGGGCAGGCGTCGAACCCTTCACTTTAGTGACCAATGACAGAACCCAAGGGAATGGCAAAAAGATGTGCCAGGGGAGGTTTAGGTTGGACGTTAGGAAAAGTTTCTTCACCCAGAGGGTGCTGGACACTGGAACAGGCTCCCCAGGGAGGTGTCATGGCCCCAAGCCTGACGGTGTTCAAGAAGACTGGACAACACCCTCAGACACATGGTGTGAACTGTGGGGTTGTCATGTGCAGGGACAGGAGTTGGACTCGATGATCTTTGCGAGTCCCTTCCAACTGAGGACATTCTATGATTCTATGTTTCCCTCCTTTGGGGTGTGCAACAATCAGCGCTCAACTGACGAGCAGCACTTGCATTTTCTGTTTTGCTCTTGCTGCTCTTCGTTTACCTTCAAACAGCTTAACTCTGCTCCAAAGGGCCATCATGACCCCAGCTTTCTTGGGTCATTCACCACCCTCCAGCTGGAGCAGTTCATTTAGATCCCTTCACTCCTTGGGATGGGAGCATGGAGGGAGGCATTACCCCTTCTTCAGCTAGACACAGAATAAACTCTTGTAGGTCCCTCATCTGGTGCTCTCCAGGTCCATTGTGTGAGAGCACCCAGTGATGTACATTCCAGCCCAGCTCACATTGCCATCCAGAATTGTACACTCACAGTGAGACCAGTAAGATAAAGAGTTGTCAACTCTGCCTTCTTGTAGGAGGTCAATCACTGCAGTCACTGGTGAGCAAGGTTAACACTGTCCTGCACACCTCCTCTAACTGGGAAAGGCATATACACAAGCAAGTAATGAAGCCAGTTGACATTCTAGGAAACCGGGACCATAAATGACAGTCTTTGAGGTGTTAAATCTGACTTGTTGGTGTTAAATCCTTCTGGTGATACTGATTTCAATAGAGCAAACACTGGAATGAGAAGGATACTGGAAGGAAGACACTGTGTGTGTTATAAGCCTTAAGGATAATAACAGGAGGTCTGAGGGCTCTGAGAGGAACAGGAGGTCCTGCAGTGATCTTGTTCCTACTGCATAGGTGTAGCATCAGCAGGCAGATAGAGATTTTCTCCAAATCTCCTAAATTACTTGGGCCCAGAAGTGGGAGGAACTGGGTCCAACAAAGTCTTTAGGCTTCTCACCCAGAGAAATTCAAAGACTTTTCAGAGAGCTTTCACATCACCCTGTCAAGTGTCTGACATAGGGCTATGTCCCTAGAGAAATAGACTTGGATGATGTGAAACACGTGCTGGATGTGCACTGAGAACACATGTCATTAAGCTGGACATCCAGGACACAATTCAGTTATCCCAAACTAGCTATCTCTGAGGGGCCCTGGGGTACCTAAACCAATTAGCAGATCTGACATGAGAACTTCGGGAGAGTCTTGTCCTTCCAAAGAGCAGCTGGAGGTCAGGAAGGACATCAGGTCATATCAAAGAATGCTGAACATCCATGTTTAGGCAACTGAATCAAAGCCCAGATGTGAGACATTGGTGTGAGTTTGTAAATTCCACATGATGTCTAGACACATATTCCTTTACCTAAATACTTTGATCTATATCTGGTCCTTCTGCTGGCCGTTATGTACTTCTGAAGGACTTTGATTCCTAAGCCATTTGGAAGGTTTGGCAAATGTTGTCTCTGGGCAGCTGAAAAGCTGTCTCTAAGATATCAGACCAGATCCAGCCAAGGTCTAGACCCACCCCACTGTTTTGGTTCTGTTAGATGCCCATCTGATCTGTTGCACTGGGGTCTCAGTCATTCACAAAATATCAAACAGCAGCAAAAATAGGAAGATCCAAGGCAGAGTACAAGCACAACCTGGCAGGAATCAAGGTCTCAATAATTCCATGGGACTCTGTTCTGAGCATCAAGGAGGCAGGATTTTGCCCTACGGATTTTAGCCCGAACTTTGCCTTTGGTGTCTACAAAATGGGGCTACAACAGGTTTTGAGAAGCATCAAGGCACTGCAAACCCTTCTGACAGAAGTTTGACCTGCCTGATCTTCGTATTCCTCTCTGCCTCGGTTTCCCGTTCTGCACAATGAGACCTTATCTACCTCATGTGGGCTATGCAATGATGACTAATTAATGTTAAGTAAGTGCTTTCAGATCATCCAATTCAAGGAGTTATAGGATTGCAAAATATTAATTACTGTTTACTTATTATCGTGAAGTCAATAGCAAAACCATGTGCTCATCTGCCTCAGCCATGACACAGAATAAGGATGATGACTGATAAAGGCAAAGGTGTTGAGTCCAGTTAATCCTGTACAGTGACACACGTGTATGTGTGTGTGTGCATGTGCAAAGGCACCGAACACAGCAAGGCCAAGGCCAAATTAGTCCCTACTCATGCCAAAGCCATGTAAATTGAAAGTCTGTGGCGATGAGCAAAAACTCATCTTGCCAAAGATCTAGTTGGGAAAATGGATATCTACCAATGATTTACATGTTTGAAAATCATGTTCATGTGCCACAGAGAATTCGAATAGGCAAAGCTGTAATAAATTACTGTGAATGACTACAAAGCTAGAACAGACTATTCTCACAGTGTGTTTGAAAACCTCATTGTCAAAAATAACAGACCATACGTGACAGGCAGGAGAGAAAGAAACAGGGAGAACAACATCCAGAAATGGAGAACTTGACAGACAGATGGAGAAGAAACTGACCTTAGTATTTCGTCAAATTCTTGCAGGATAATAGAAATTAGTTTTGGGTTCTACTTTGTGCCAGCTGGGGGTCAGAGGACTGGAGTAGAGTGGGTGTTCCACAAACAAGGACCACATAGGTGACACCCTCTGATTAATAGATGTTTAGGGCTGACCATGTTGATGGAGCAAAAGAGACTGACTCTACTGGAAAAGCGACAATTCTAGGAAAACTCTGGTAGACAGGTTTAGGAAGGACCCTGAAGCGAGATGAGGGATACTGAGCTTGTTGCAGGTTGTTGAGGCCTGTTGAGGGGTGCAGGGCTCACACTGCTGGATCCAGAGAAGTTGTGCTTTGCAAGCAGCACCAGGAAAGGGAGGAGGAGAAAACACAAAGGAACACAGCAGGTTTGGGAAAAGGGGGAACTGGGTCTTATAGATTCATGAAGGAAAGCAGAGGCTGGGTTTGGGAAATCTATGCCATGGATAATGAAGAGCTTTACCTTACAAAGGTTTTCAGGCATTTGCAGGTGTCTCCAAATTACCACCTGACCTCAGAGAACCTACTCAAATCCCTTCGGCATTCTAGCATCCTTAAACACTTCAAATTGCATCCTAGCATTTACACTGACATATAAAATCATCTTCCCTATGAGGGCTTGAAAGAGCGACCTGGAAGCCTGTGGCTGTGTCTCCTGCTTGGCTGCTTGCAGAGCACCAGGTGCCTCTAAGCCATGGTGATGTTCTCTACACGTTGGTTCAGAGCCAGGTACAAATACTGTCGGCAACCTGAGCAGCTCTTCTATGCACACACGAAGGGAAGCTGGATAAACTCCCCTAAGCAGGTCTTCAGGAGAACAGGAATGGTTCTGACCTACAAAAGCGGGATCCACAAGCCAAATCTATTTGTTTTCAGGGGTTTTTAGTAACTATAATATACTAGTTCAAGGGAGTCATGCGTGTTGATGCTATTCTGTAACGTGAAAGACAGGGCAGTTGTTGTGCCATGAAACCAGATGTGGAGCAAGAATGTGCTCAAGTCAATGGCAACAGCCAACAATTCTCCTCACAAGGAAAAGTATCAGCAGGACACAAGCTGGCTTATGGCCAGGGGCCCATAGGGAGCTCAAGCTGTTTCATCTCTTCCATCCAGAGCCCCAAAACAACCAGGCCTAAATTAAAAAGTGCAGTGATATTATGTCCTCCACACATGACAGAACAAAGCCAGAGGACTCCCTAGAGCCCATATGTTGTGGTCTGGAAATGGCGATGCAGCTCTCAGTGCATGACTCTTATTGACATTCACCGTGATAGACAACCAAGGTCAAAGGAACCATCAAATACTATTTTTTTTTCTCCTGCTTTGTGACTTCTGCCTAAGTCTCCAGGAGAGACATACAGCAAACAAGCATCTTCCATCAGAAAATCATTGCTGTTCTCTGAGACACTGAGACATGATGATGTATCCTCTAAGATCCTGTTGTGGGGATATAGCTCCTGATTCTATCCCCATCTCTAACAAAGAGGTCTAGCCCAAGGAAATACGCTTAAGCTCCAGGGTGTCTCTGAGATATGAACAGTCTGGAAGGCCTCAGTCTGATGAGAAAGTCTCCTTCTTATATTGCAGATGAAAGTTCAGAGTCAGAATATTTGCCCAAAGCTATTAAAAGAGTCAGGTACTAAAATGCCTTTGTCTGACACCTGAACCACCACACTGACACTTCATGTGTCTATCATGCCCATTCTCCTCTTCGTAAATTGCTCCCCAGTGACTCCTGGTTATGGCGGAGTCAGTTTGTGCAGTCTGAACATCACCGAAGTTCAGCCATGAGTTCTGCTGGTGGATGTGGTGCTTTCAGGAACACTGTTTTCTCTTGGTTGCAACATCGCTTTCAGGAGTAATATTCTTCCTTATTATTTTCCATCATCCGTTGAGATTCTGTTGCGTCTTTTGAACTGTCAGGATCCCATTGTCCATTTGCGATGAGTTTAACCATTCAGAGTATGGACCGATTTTTCAGGGGTATTATTTTATACAGCTACAACCCTTTTTGTTCCCATCCCTCAAGATCCTGGAACCACATACTTCCAAAACATCTCAAAGAACCAACATCTAAAGCATTGCAAATCATGTCTGGGCCCAGATTTCCAAAGGAATCCACTCTTTTTGTTGTTATTGCTTTCTTACAAAAACAAGCAGCTTACCCTCATGTTGAGTGCTTTTACCAGTTCTGACTGAAAAACTAGGTCTTAACAAGCAGAATTTATTCTTACAGTCTCTTACCAGATCTGTTTTGTAGCCATGAATAAATCTGGGTCATGTCAACATTATAACACTAGCTCAATCATAAAACCTAAGCCAACAGATCCAATGGCTTGAGTATAAATAGGACTAAACTGTGCTAAACAGAAATAAATTTATTAAAAGGCAGAGATTGTGCCCCACTCTACTCTGGAATCTGATTGTTTTCTGTTCTTCTGTTTGGAGAATCTGAGAACAGACATAGCAGTAGCTATAAATATTACTATCTCCAGGGTGGAGAGCCTGGGATTATGGCAGGGATCGTTAAAGAGGCAACTTTTCTGGTACCCCAATGAATGCAAAATCAAAAAGTAAATTTCGGACAATCTGTCTCTTACTGTCCAACAATAAACAAGAACAAATAAATGATGAGTCACAGCATCTTCCTGTTTATGCTTCTGTAGCTAAGAAGAGGTAGATTTCCATCTGAGCAACTCCACCTCATCTGCATCTATTGTATTGTTTGTCCTATCTCACTACTTTTATGCTATATCACACCCCCCACAGCATCATATCTCCTTCCCCATCTCTACATTTGCTGAACGGCTGACCTCACTTCATTGCAGAGAAGCTAAGCCCCCTGATCACCCTTGCAAGGGAACCTCATCTGAAACAAGGGCTCATCAGTGCTACAGATTCAGTCTTAATAGCAAACTTGCTTTTAGTGTTTCTGTGTTCCCCAACACAAATCTGCTTATGAGGGAGGACAAGACCTAGTCACACTCTACCAAATAACATCTGCAAATTGTCCTGGACACTTGGGTAAGTTGAGATTGTTCAAATGCCTGAACTACTCATGACATAAATTTCTGCTCTGAGTCCCCAGCCCCAGTGAAAGTTGTGAGGTGAATGTGCACCAAGATGAGGAAAGGAGAAGAAAGGAAACACAAGTGGCCTTCTAAAGGTGAGGCCACTTAATTCCTGTATTCCACCACCTATGAGATCTCACAGCTTCCTCCTCTATGAGATTTCTACTGGATCTGACAACAGCTTCACGTTGGAAGATGTGTTTGTGTCAAAAGGGACAGGACTGACAGCTGCCCTCATGGCGTCAGGTAGGAATTCTCCCCTGTGTTCTGCAGGCTGGTGGAGGCCATAGAAGAAAAGACATGGTGGGCTTTTTTGTTCCCTATATGTACCTCAGTTCAAATTGAACTGTCCTACACCAGCCTTCCCACAGCACTTATATTATTCGATCTTCCGTGGCAATAGCAGAATAAGGACAGTGGGCCACAAAGAGGGGATTTCAAACATGGATAGTAGGTTTCAAAATGGGGAGTTGTCACCAAACTCGTGGAACTGAAATTAAGAAAAAAAAAATCTAAAATGATAACGCATGTGAAAGAAAGCCTGTGTGCTACAAAAAGAGACTCTGGATGTGTTTACTCATTTTATGAGATCAATTAGTGCATTGGAAGGTATTACTGTCAATTAACTGATGTGATAATTTACCATATACAATAGACTAGTCCATTGCAAGTACAATAAAAAGGGCTTGCTTAACCCATCCATGAAGGTGTTTAAACTAACCCATTTAATTTCACAACCAGGACAGGCTCAAACAGAAGGAGAGAGTCAGTTACTATGTTTCATCTGAGAGGTAATAATTTCTTATGATGTGTTGACTTAATTCCCTTGCAATCAGATTAACATGCCCTTAATTAGCCACACAGAGCCAAACTGTCCTGATGTGCAGGGGAGAGAGGAAGCACAGTGAGAGATGACAGTGACAGTATCAAGCGCTGGCTGGTGACCTGGGAATCAGAAAGGAATTGTACAACAAATGGAAATGCTGTCATACAAGTAATGATGAGCAGGATGGAAAGGCAAGCATAAACTCAGGCTGAAGAACCTCAGAATGACTAGAAGCTGAGAAAATATACAGAGGGCTCTGTAGAAAAGCTTCTTTAATTACATTGGAAGTAAGTGGAAGATGAAGAAATGCAGAGCTGCTATTTACAGGAAAATAAAGCAAATAGCGAGTGAGTGAGAACTGTTATGTCCTGTGTTGTGCTTCAAAAGCAGGAAAAGGTTAACTGGGACAAGCTATTAAAGTATTAAAAAGGGGTGCGAGAGGAGTTCAGAATAGGAAAAATACAGGTCGAAGCCCAGTAGGCAGAGTCTAATAAACCAGGAGTTCTTAAGGAAGCAGCTAGAGACACTTTGGACCCACTAGTAATTATCTCTGAGATCTCTTGGTGTTCCCATAGGACTGGTGCAGGGTAAACACAATATCGATTTTTAAAAAGGAGGCCCAAGAAGACAGCGGGAATCCCAACTCTGTCAAGCCACCTTCTGTACCCGGAAAATCCCCGCCTACCCTATTAACTGGTCCAGTTTTAAGTGCTGGGAACGTAATGAGGTGAAGCCAAGATGGGTTTGTTGAGAAGAAATCACGTCAAAGCAAACCTGTTTCCTGCCAGATTACTTCATGGTCTGGAAGGAATCAGGAGATGAGATACCACAGTTGGCACTGTCCTGCATTAAATCCTAATACAAAATCAACAGAGAGCAGCTGTAGTCCTGGTTGAAAGAAGTCTGCACTCACGTACTTCATTTTGCAAAGCATGCTCTCGAATCTGGGAACATCTCAAAAGAATGCTCCGAGACATCAGCCTTGGGCATATGTTTATTCTGTGTTTTTATTGGGTCCCAGACAGAAAAAGGGTACACTTGCAAGTGAGTCTGGGGGGGCTTTGGAAAACTGGCTCAGGTGGAGTATAAATTACTTTAATAAACCAAACTGGGAGAGAGCCCAGCGTACGGCAACAAAGATAATTAAGGGAGTGGAATATCTCCCTTATGAGGAAAGGCTGGGGGAGCTGGGACCCTTTAGCTTGGAGAAGAGGAGACCGAGGGGTGACCATATTAATGTTTACAGATATATAAAGGGTGAGTGTTATGAGGATGGAGCCAGGCACTTCTCAGTGACAGACAATGGTAGGACAAGCAGTAATGGGTTCAAACTGGAACACAAAAGGTTCTGCTTAAATTTGAGAAGAAACTTCTTCTCAGTGAGGTTGACAGACACTGGAACAGGCTGCCCAGGGAGGTTGTGCAGTCTCCTACTTTGGAGATATTCAAAACCCGCCTGGACACCTTCCTGTGTAACCTCATCTGGGTGTTCCTGCTCTGACAGGGGAGTTGGACTAGATGAACTTTTGAGGTCCCTTCCAATCCCCAACATTCTGTGATCCTGTGAAACTAAAAGGCTGCAGAGCCCCGGGCAAAAAAGGTTGGCTAATCTGTGGGTGGTAAGGACAGGAGAGCCAGAACTGTGGCATGGGAAGTAATTATTTTGCTTTTTCCAGTGCTGATGGAGCTGTAGCTGGAGTCCAGTGTCCAACTACAGGCACTGTACCTCTGAAACAGCACAGACAAGCCAGAGGTAGTCAAGACAGATCAGCAAGAAGGGTTGTAGGTTTGAAATGGAGGGATTTGGTGTGAGTTGCAAGCTGCCTGGAGCACAGCTCCCAGCTGCCAGAAGCCCACCATGAGGACCACAAGCATTGCACATGGCAGGGTTGGGGCACCCACAAGAGCGGGTCCTGCAGGCATCACCAGGGTGCTGGTGCACTATACGTGGTCTCCATGTGCTGATATCACTAACCCACTCTCACAAGACCTCCTCAAGGTTTCATGCCAGAGTAGCTCCATTCACCAGAGGCTTTTTAAGTTGCTGCTGAGTTTAAGGTAAAACAGCGCTGAGCATGCAAGTGCTTTGCATAGAAGAGACATCACTTTTGTTCACATAGATGTGGGCTTCTTTGTTTCCAGCAATCACCAATTTATGGCACAGATCTTTCTCCTGGTGCTTGACCCGAATAAACACAAGGATGTGAGACCTTGGCTGTGAACCAGAGGGATGCACTTGTCGAGCAGCAGGCATCTACTAATAACAGGGGCTGATGGAAAGCCCACAAGAGGAAGGCAAGCAGGGTGAAGGGAAGAAGCAAGGAGTCACTGTCACCCCATCAGTCCAGTTCCCTGGCTAATGTCTCCAGGTGACACAATGTGAGTGATTCAGCGAGAAGGGACAGGGGCAGCACACCTCTGCCTGAGCTCTCCACTGGGTTCCTGTCTCTCTTGCCACCCCCAGTTCTTCTGCCAGCACCAGCTGGGCTGAGACACCGGGCACCCGTGGCCTCCACACACCCATCCCCTCCCCAGCACAGTGCTGCCTCAGCTTGTCCTCAGACAACCTGCACTGAAGGGACCTGGCCAGCTCATGACGCAACAGCGTTATTCATTGGCAGACGTGAGAAAGGGAAGTTGCGTTTTACCTTCCCAGTGATTTTAATTTTTTATGCCATTCCCTCCCCTAGGGACTGCCTCCACAGCTGGCATTGAATAGGATAAGCCAAGACCATCAAGCAAATATTCCCATCTTTGTGCGGCTGAAAGATGTTCTCCCAGGCTGGGGATGCTCACCAGTCGTATCAGGCTGCTGCTACTATAGACTAAAGGGGTTCATAGAATCATAGACTGAAGGGGTTCATAAAATCATTTAGACTGAAAGAGATCTTTGAGATCATTGAGTCCAACCATAACCCAAATCTAGCATGAAACCAGGTCCCTATGAGCCTCATCTACACGTCTTTTAAACACTTCCAGGGACGGTGACTCCACCAGTTCCCTGGGCAGCTTGTTTCAAGCTTCACAACGCAAAAAGGAAAGGAAGGAGACCTACCCAAAAGGTGGGCATGCACCCAAGGAATAGGTTCATATCGACATTTAGGGCTAAGCCTTGTGTCATCTGCCCCCAGTCTGAGCCACCCCTCGCTTCTCCATTTACTTTACATAGCCTGCACCCAGGCTGCTCTCCCATGTGCCTCATTGCTGGAGCAGAATCCTTTGGGGATGGGTCTGTCTTTCAGAAAAAACCCTCAGCCACCACAGGCTACTCAGCACAAAGCTACATGGTTTGCTGAGCCTCTACTTATGAAATGGTAGGAGTTACCACCTAATCCAAATTACTCCCCAGAGTTCCCTTAATTTGCAGGCATGTGAGACATCCTTCACAGCTCACTGCTCCTGAGTTTGTACCCCTCTTCCTTGTGTTGTCTAAAAGTACAGTTTTTGTCATTAACACGGAAGAGACAATTCAAACCTAACCACCCAGCTAGCATGGCTGCTGGAATTTCCCTCAATGTCAAGCTAATCAGACCTACCTCCAACATTTTCCATGTTCAGTCCAACATATCTCTCCCCATCCCATGCAGGAGCAGGACTTAGTGCTGCCAGCCCCCATGTCCCTAACAAGCTGTTTGAAGAAAATCCCTCCCAGATCAATTCCTAATGTAGAGGGACTCCTCCATTGCTCATGTTTCCCAGGGCAACCACAGAGCCTCATCTCCAGCTCCATCCAACCATGCATGGCTCCATGAGGTTCCTCAAGACCTTTCACCTCTGCAGCATTGGGCCCACCAGAACCTGGCACTCCCTGGGTCTCCAGTGCTAAGACCTGCCCTTGCTGAACCTCTTGAGACCAGCCTTTGTCCCAGCTCAGAGATACACACAAACCGGGGCACTGCTGTGAGAGGATTAAAAACCCAGTGCATATTGGTGGGCATATTGGTGGGCTATTTTGGAAATCATAAGGAATTCATGCTACTTTGTACCAAGGTGGACAAGGAAACCCAGACAACCACAGAAAGCTTGAGATGTGGTTTAGGAAGCTCTCAGTCAATTGCCACCTCCCACCTGAGATGTGGTGCTGGAGTGCGTATTAATTTAGATGCAAAACAGCAGATCAAGACATTCACCTGAACTCGATCCCAAGCCAGAAAAAAGCCTTTACATACAACTTAGAACCCTGCTTTTTATAGCAGGTTATAAAAACAGGGATCCTTTGGTCTGAAAGGTGAAGAAATAATGTCTCCTTATGGGAAGGCAACTGCTACACATACAAGAGACCAGTTTTAGTGTAGACACAACATCTATATGAGGAAAGCAAGCTTTGTAAGTTATGTTTTTCAATGAGGTATTATTGTGCAAGAAATATTATATAGCATGTTGGCTGGGAGCAAATATGTAGGAGGGTGTTATTAGAGCTATTACAGCCATTAGCTATGTCAGAAAAAACAAGCCTATATTCTGCTTGAGAAAGACACTACTTTGAGAAAGAACTAGTTTAAGTATGGCCAAAAGGGACTGAAGATTTTGTATGAAAAGTGTGTTCTTCTAGAGGCACTTCCTATCCCCTAAATATCTCATACTGATAAATGGCTGGGAAGGTTTCTACAGGTGTTGGTTATCTTTCCGATTCAAGACTCTAACTAGCCTTGGTTATTTCTTAACTGATTGTAATAACAAAGCTCTTTGAAGAAGTTTAGTTTGGATTTTTTTTCACCTTATACAAACCTTTGTGTAATTACCCCTTCATTGCTTTTTTATGTAAATCTGAAAGGCTTTATATTGCATATGGTAAACTCCCAAAAAAAGATTTTTGCATGATCACCACCAGAATACAGAGTACTCATAAGAATCAGGAAATTATCTGTCTGGCAGCACAGAGACTTATTGCCTAGAATATTCAAAGAGATATGAAGGATGTTAGGTAGAAAAGATGGTGATACTTTAAAAAAGAAATATAGTGTCAAGAATTTCTTCAAGAATTAACAGAATTCGAAAGACAACTTGTGTGCTGGAGGACTTTCATACAAATAGTAAAGTTTGTCTAGTTTATCTGGAACAAAATCTCCACTCCTGTAAGACCCCAGAATGGCACCTCATCAAACTGAAATCCATTCAGATAATTACTCTACCCAAGAAAAGAAAGACACAAAAATACTTTCTGCAAGAATGAAAGAGACCACAAAGCCATAAGCTGAAAATTTCAACAAGTTAACCCCAAGAGGACAGTGACTCATTGCAAGAACGTGGAGGTAACACAATAGCTTGCTTCAAATCTGGACAAGTATGAGAGATTTGTATTTTCTTTCTTCTTTGGGTCTTTGGAAAGAAGTAACCTCGAAAAAAAGCCTCTAAAATGAACATGTAAATGTGTCCTCTATCCTCATCCCTCAGCACCCATCACACCCTCTGCAAACAAACTCAGCAAGAGCAACAACAGAAATAAAAGAGTTTGCCAATCACAAAGCACAATCGTCAGACTTAGCAAAGTTTCAGCAAATTGACATATCAGAGACTTCTGTGCTCTGGGTGGGGCAAAGTATTTAAGCCACTGCCCATGAATCAGACCAACACCTTTATAGATGTTAATGGATTTTTTTAAACATTCTGGTTAATTCAGTATATCCTTGTTAATCTTATGATTGGAACAGGTTTTCCTGGAGGTGAAACACAAACAAAATTTAAATGGGAAAGAAAATCAGTAGGATTTGAGTGTGCTTTGGCTAGGTACTGAAATTTGCTATCTCAAGACAAGTCTTTAGATTACTTCTGAGTAATAGGCTTAGAGGATTTCTTTGATTTCATAGGACTTATTAATAGCACTTGTGTTTGTCCTTTCAACCTTAGAGTTTATTCTTTACATACCTGTAAATATTTTCTGACAAGGAAATGGTACTGCTGCCTGTGAAGCCTCTTAGCTACTGATGACACTTGCAGCAGCTCTTCTACTAATTCGGGCAAAAGGCTGAGCTTGCTTAGATCTGTAACTCCTGCAAGGCCTTGCTGCAAGGGGCTGCAGCTAGCCTGAAATGCTGTTTGCTTTCTGCTTACTGTAACAATAAATCACCCTATGAAATAACTTTGCCTTTGCTTCTGTTGCGCTGTAAGTCCTGAGCAAAGATACCCAGGAAACCCTACAGGGTGGAAAACCCCTCTCCACGAACCATGATTAAAATATAATCTGTTAAGAAAAATCAGACAGCACATGTAAATGTCCCGAGTGTTTTCTGCAGTGAGGTGAGATGCATTTTCGTCAGAGCTGTGAAGCTAATGTGGGGTAATGAGACATGCGGGGCAATGAGTTATTGCACACTAGAGCCATAATGACTGCCCCACTCATAAAATGTGCCTCAATTTAACAAAGCCTTTTAGACATGTCAGTCAAGGATGTGAAAGACAAGAATCTTTTAAAACTGTAAATAAACTGCAGTGAATGTAACTGGAATAGAATTAAAATAGAAAAAAAAAAAAAGAAAGAAAGGGAAAGGGAGAGGGAGAAGGAGAGGGAGAGGGAGAGGGAGAGGGAAAGGGAAAGGGAAAGGGAAAGGGAAAGGGAAAGGGAAAGGGAAAGGGAAAGGGAAAGGGAAAGGGAAAGGGAAAGGGAAAGGGAAAGGGAAGGGGAAAGGGAAGGGGAAAGGGAAGGGGAAAGGGAAGGGGAAAGGGAAAGAGAAGGGGAAAAGGAAAGAGAAGGGGAAAAGGAAGGGGAAAGGAAAGGGAAAGGGAAAGGGAAAGGGAAAGGGAAAGGGAAAGGGAAGGGGAAAGAGAAGGGGAAAGGGAAGGGGAAAGGGAAAGGGAAAGGGAAGGGGAAAGGGAAAGGGAAGGGGAAAGGGAAAGGGAAAGGGAAAGGGAAAGGGAAAAGGAAAAGGAAAGAGAAAAGGGAAAGAGAAGTGGAAGGGGAAAGGGGAAAAGGGGAAAAAGGAGGAAATGGAAAAAGGGGGAAAAGGGAAAAAAGAGAAAAAAAGGGAAGGGGCAGGAGAAGGGAAAGAAAAGGGAAAAAAAAAAGAAAAAAGAAAAAAGAAGAAAAAGCAGAAGAAGAAGAGAAGAAGAAAAAACAGAAAAGAAAATGAAAAAGAAAAATGAAAAAGAAAAAAGAAAAAGAAAAAGAAAAAGAAAAAGAAAAAGAAAAAGAAAAAGAAAAAGAAAAAGAAAAAGAAAAAGAAAAAGAAAAAGAAAAAGAAAAAGAAAAAGAAAAAGAAAAAGAAAAAGAAAAAGAAAAAGAAAGAAATAAAAAAGAGCAGGCCCCTGCCCTTGCACTGCAATTACAGAGGTCCTGAATCTGCCCACGTGGAGTGCAAGTGTCTCACCTCAGCTGGCTCGCCCTCATTAAATACCCTGTCCTCAGACCACTTTGCAAGTCCATCACCTCTTCCACTCTTCCTGCCACCTCTTAGTGAGGTCCTCTGCAAGACGCTCTGCCTCTCTAAAAAACCTATATATACAGCACAGCTCTGACTGGCTTCAAGCCTCTTTTCTCGTGAGCAAATAGAGCTATTGTGGTGAGTGACTGCAGCTCTTGCTTTCTTCAAGCCACAGCAAGTGTTTTCAGAAGAACTGGATTCTTGTCAAACAGCAGCGCTAGCATCACAGCCAATGTTTCTGACTGTTGTTCCCGCAATCACCTTTTGTCTCACTGGTACCAGGTAAAATTCAAGACAGTGCTGATTATGGGAGAAGTGGATAATGTTCAGGAAGATTTGTTCATTAGCACTGTGAAAAGTTAGGATCAAATCAGATGCTGTAAAGAAAGACTACCTGAGGTCACTGTATTTACCTCCTAGAACCAACATGCCAGTCTTATGATGTAGAAAAATAATAGAAATATAGACTGGGGGAGGTTTGCCTAGTAATTCATTGATTCCTGCAGCTGGATTGGTGGATTAGCATTGCTCAATACACTTCTACTAATCCAGAAAGGGAAGCGAGCCATTAGGTGACAAGTGGTTCATTGCTCCCTCCTTTCTCAACTGTGTTTATAAATGTGTTAAATAACAGTGACCATAAGTTAGCACTAGTCAGTTACACAATCGTAGCACATTGGGATGCAAAGTGACCTTGAGAGAGCCAAGAAGGGGTCAGTCCCATTCTTGTGATTACGGAGAGATGTTTATCTAGCCTGTTCTTTGAGATTACCTGCCAGGAATCCCAGGCCTCCTCAGATGACACATTCCAGCACCTGGTGATCCTTCTGCCTGTGAGATTTCGATCCCTCCACCACCATTGCTACAACACACTTTACTGACTTCCTGCCCCTCCAACTGAGGGAACAGCTTCTTTCTTCAATGTTATTTTTTCATGCATTCGAAAATTGGCACTGAGCCTCTTCCAGTCTTCTCTGTGCAACAGCAGTGGTTTGCTGTTTCTCACGTCAGTGTTGGACCCTAAATAAGTTCTCCCGCAAGTGTATATCTTTCTAGAGATATTTTATTCATCGGCAGGTCTAAAGTGTATATAAACTTGCTTTTCTACTCAAGTCTTCCAGATCCTTTAAAAATAGACCAGGAGACAACAGACTATAGTGCTCCAGACTAAACAACCCTGGTCTCATCAGTCTTTCTCCATGCATCATGTTTCCTCACCCTCTAGTCACTTCTGTTGCATTCCCTTGGACTCTGTCCCACTGGTACATATCTTTTCTGTAGGGCAGTGCCCAGAGCTGGTCATATTACTGCCATGTAGGCATGGTCTATGCTAACAAATTGTTGGAAGTATTTCATGTGTCCTGCGAACAATGTTGCTGTTTATAAATCCCAGGGATGTTTAACTTTTCCTTTTCTATTTGCAACACCATGGTGCTGTTGACTTACGGTCAACTGATAATTACTATAACCACCTGCAAAGCCTTTTCTATACAGCTGCAGCCTACCCAACTGTTTGTCTGCCTCTCCCCTGTTTGTCCAGAGGGCTATTCCTGCATCTGTACTGAAACCTGCGCCATCCTCCTCAAATTGCATTCCTTCTCTCTGGTCAGAGGTAATAAATACAGTCAGCAAAGAGCTGACAGGGCTGGGCATGGTGACGGTACAGTGGTCTATGACAATGTCAGATGGAATTCTGTAGAATTACAGAATCGTCGAATGGTTTCTGTTGGAAAGGACCTTTAAAGCTCATCCAGTCCAACCCCCCTGCAATGAGCAGGGACATATTCACCCAGCTCAGGTTGTTCAGAGCCCCGTCCAGCCTGGCCTTGAATGTCTCGAGGGATGAGGCATCAACCACATCTCTGGGCAACCTGGGCCAGTGTTTCACCAGCCTCATGGTAGAAAATGTCTTCCTTGTGTCCAGCCTGAATCTCCCCTCTTTTAGTTTAAAACCATTATCCCTTGTCCTGTTGTAACAGGCCCTGCTAAAAAGTCTGTCCCTGTCTTATAGGCCCCCTTTAGGTACTGAAAGGCTGCAACAAGGTCTCCCCGGAGCCTTTTGTTCTCCATGCTGAACAACCCAAACTCTCTTGGCCCTTCTTCACAGCACAGAACCCCACTTCCTGCTCTTTTTCTCTTGATTAACCCTTTTCTGTTCATCATCTACATAGAATAATGCCAGTTGCAAGGAAAAAGGTGGAATTATCCGAAACATTGCTTAGTTCAGCCTCTCCACAGAGACATCTGACCACCACAGTAAACATCTCATTGACAACGTCTATTCCATTTGCAATGAGTCACATAATTTATTTTTTAGTTAAATCTCTGTCTCTGAGTGGGAAGCTCTCTCTCCTCCTGATTCCTTGCTGGTGGTCTTCAAGATGCAACCCAAAACAGCGCAGGTCTCATAACAACCTGCGCAAACAAGCATGTGATTGCAATGCTGGAACCATGCAGCTCCAGTTACCTCCAAGGAACAAGGAAGTTCTGGCAGGGATTCCCAGAAGCAAAAGTGAAAAATGCAGCTTTCCTAGTGCCCAAGTCGTTAGCCAGCACAATCTCGCTGCAAAGATGTCATCTTGATGCAACACCCTTTTTTCGCTTCACATTTCATCTGTGGAGGGTACCGACCCTGTGAGCTCCCAGCAAGGTGGAGCTTCAGTGTCCACCTGGGCTGCTTGTGGGGTGAGGTGCATAAAAGAAGTGATGATGTCTCTCGAGAACAGTGACCAGGAATCCCACCAGAGTCATCCTGGCCTTTCATACATGCTTCAACAAAAGCCAAAAACAATACAAAACAGCCGCAAGAAGCAGGAGGATGGATGAAGGGGAAGTCACTGGAAATTTTCTAGCTCTATCAAAAAGAATTAAGTCTGGAGACTTTTGACCAAATGCCTTCACTCTGAAAAGCACCATGGACAGGAGTTTTGTGGGGTGCCTCATGTGTAGTGTCCTGTACAGACCATGATTGCCAGTGAGGACAAGCCAAGCAGATCCAGAAAGGATCTGGTAACGCCCATCTCACTAAATTTCCCTTTTTATATGTCTTCTTCTCAGAAAAAGTATATTTGAACTACCATCAAGCTTCTCATTTAGTTCAAGGTCACAGATTAAGACAGAGGTTCATCAAATTGTCTTTATATGATCTTTGCTTTGTGTCGGGATCTCCTAATCACTAGAATTTCCTTTACTAATTAGACTTCAACTGAATGAAGAGCAAGAATGCTTTTGCACCCAAAAGCCCTACAGCCTTCCACACTGTAGTTTTTCATGCAGGACATTGTTCACATGCCTGACAGTCCTGTTAGCCTCCAGGCTCACACATGGCCAGGTGTCAGGTTCTGCTGCCATTGTGAAATACCTGTAATTTAAATGAATGCGTAAAAAAAAAAAAGATCACAAGTTTTCCTATGCGCACAGTTTTTGTAGCGTGAAGGGCCCTAGTGCCCAGGGAGATGGATGGGTCAGTTCCACCTCGCCGGGCTGTGCAAGCTCTGCCATGCCGAGGTCATGCTTGCAGCACATTTCCAGAAATCTCAGCAAGGAGAACCCAACTTCTCCTTCAAAAAGAGATGAGGAAGGCTGGAGATTACTAACAGAAGTCTCAGGGAGGCTCTGGGGTGCTACCGCACCCCTTCTCCCTCATCCCAAGACAACTCAAGCACTAGTTGCACAGGGACCCAGTGGTGTTGCTGAGCCAGAGTCTGTTTCATGAGAGGGCCTCATAGCTATTTTTCTTCCATTTGGCATCTTCATCAGCTGTTTCCAGCCCATTAGCTGCTTCACCACAGCCTGGGTGTGGATGCTTTCACTTCTGGGGCACAGGATGAGGCCCCATTGACGGATTAACCACCTCAGTGGGCAGCATGAACGGCAAGCATAATTTGTG
Organism: Patagioenas fasciata; assembly: GCF_037038585.1. Lineage (NCBI taxonomy): Eukaryota > Metazoa > Chordata > Aves > Columbiformes > Columbidae > Patagioenas > Patagioenas fasciata. The sequence goes on along the minus strand of NC_092560.1, from coordinate 77,046,144 downwards.
CACTCAGGCTGCAGATGCCAAGAGGAACTGAATTTTAATCTCATGCTGCAGAGGTCATACCCTCAGCTCACAGCCTGAATCACATCCTCACCTCACATTCCTGACCCACTTCAAGCACGGTCCAGCCCCCTCGGCAAGAAAATGTTGAGAGGTCACTCCAAGTATATAACTGAGGGGTTCCCACTGTAACCAGTGGAAAGTTGGGGGCAACTGAGTCTCCTTTAGACCTGGCCATCAGGAGGATGAACACAATCCCCACCTTCTTGCTTTTCAAGGAGAATGGAGCGAGCTTTTTAGAGATGGATGTGGACCAAGAGCTATCAGACACAGAGCTGCGTGGATTTGCTTTCCTGGCCCTCTAACTCTACACGCTCCCAGGCAGTGACAGCCCAGCAATAGCAAACCCGTCTGTGCCCCTCCTGCTAGCCTTCTCCCATGTAATCAGGTCTAGTCATCAATTCAGTGAATGCCCTGCAAATAAATTACACAAGAAAACTCTGATTACATAAAGTGCATTGCACAACACATTATATAAAGCTCAGGTCATGGCCCAATCAAAGAGCACTCAGCTCCCTTACACCAAGCAAAAGAAATTAATCCAAGGAGCAGAAAGTAAGAGAAAGAAGAAGAAAGATACTCTCCTTCTCATATGGAACTTTGCTCATGGCAAACCTGCCCACCAGGTGCACCTCCACCCCTGAGCCAGCCCAGGAGGGGCAGCTCCCAGACAGACCCTACCTGTTGGGTTCAATCCTGCCTACAAGGTACCCAAAGTGGAGGGAGGATTATGCATCCTGTAGAAAACAGAACTACAAATAGCTACCACCTCACAGTCAACCTTGGCTGGCTCTAATCAAGTTTCCCAGAGGCAAATGGTGTCCATCCATCACTGAAACACACCTTGGAGAGGAGAAAAGAGAAAAGTCTCTTCAATGCATTGCTCAAAAAGGACTGGTTTTCTTTTCTGGCTCCTGATTTCAAATCAGCTGGAAATACCAATGGAGAACATTCAAATGCTCACTGTAATAGAACAAGTTTCATATCAGAAGGTGGAAATCGAAACAAAGTGGGAATGCTCTGCCGAGTCTGGAGCCAGAGGTGCGCCCAAGATAGACAATGGAGGTCAAAGGTCTCATTTCTGTGTCCAAATATTCAGATTTTTCCAGGAAAATGGTTTGGGATCCATAGATTTTAAAGCCTAAGAGCCCTATTAAATCAGACCCAGCATTTCCAATCAAACCACCATAGGGACTGCAGGTGGAACCTGCTCCTTCGCTTGGACAATCCCACTCACTGAATCTCCCTGTGGTTTTAGTACAACTCTTCCAATCAGCTTCAACAGGTCTTGGGCAGGATTTTGAGCTTGGAAGCACTTCAGGGCAGGAAATGTCTGCAAAAGTTTCCCCGTGCCTAGCAGTGTCAGATCAAATCAGCAGGGATCTCAGCGAAATTAATTTGTTACTGTTACCGTTTTAGTGATAATAGTGTACATTACAAAGGAAAGGCAATAAATCTATAGGGGAGATACACTGAAAACAAACAGTGAGGTTTCAGCTGCACTTTGAAATACCATGGAAAGGCCCAGAGGCAAAGAAACACTGTGAACCACTTGGTCTATTATGTCAGATCTGCAGAGAATAAACTTATTGTACCAGTGGGGAGAGTGAGAGGTTTACAGAGAGGAGAAATGCCCTCTCAAAGGGCTGGGCTTGCTGCTGGGCTGGGCTTTTAAACAGAAGGTGATATTCTGAAAAGTAAGGCATAGATGCAGGAAACAGCAAGGGTGATGCAAAGAAGTCCTCATGGGCCTTGGAGATAAATGGTTTCTAACAGCTCTTCCCAGAAGAACCACCACAAGGGAAGCCAAGTGGAGCTGGGATTTTATTCACTGACATGTTTTCCTTCAGTCACAAAAAACACCAGTTATCAACATGGAACACAGAGGTGGGCCAAATGGATGACACCCAAATGGACAGCTGTTATACTTCTCTGGTACATCTCAAAACAGCTGGCTGGGGTAAAAAAACCTAGAAACCCTGCCCTGTGTTGTAAAATTAAAAGGAAAATTATGAGGGGTAGAAAGGGCGACAAAGCACCATTCCCTGTAACCTGTCCTCTCCAGTGAGGGAGTTCCCACCACGTCTTCTGCGGGAATTAATGAGTCAAGGAGAAGTTACCACAGGCATGACAGGGCATGCGGGTGTGCACAGGCAGAGCAGGGAGCCGTATTTCTTCCTTGGATGATGGGAACAGGGAGGATCACTGAAGAGATATTCTTTACAGCCGAGGTCTCCTTGGGTTGAGTCAAGCAAGCCCTCAGGAGTGGAGGTACCACAAACGCATTGACTTGTCGAGGCCTGCCTATGGGACCAGGAGAAATTCACACACTTGGTACTCACCTGACCTCAGTGACTGCTGCAGTAGCAAATAGGTTTGGGTTGGGGGCCAGAGGCAAGGGGGTTGCTCCTAGCTACTCCTTCCACCTATCCTCCTTTTCTTCCAAAACTGGTTTTATCTAGGGGTTATTCAGTACATAAAGGCTTTTCTGTTTCAAGGGTAGTTCGCTGAGTCACCAGATGGAAAGCAAACCCGTGCCACTGGGGAGATAATGTGTATAATGCAAGAGCGAGAGGGGTCTTGCACAAGGCACTGGGTTCTCAACGATGAATGGCTCCAAGATTGGCAGAAAGCAGTGGGCTTTTATACTTCAAGTAAAATTCCCTGGGCAGACATGAAATGTCAACCCGTGGGAGGCTCAGGCTGGCCTCACCTCCTGCTCGTCTGGTCGGGAAACTGGTTCTGCAGCATGACCAGGGAAACTTGGCCGCAGCGGTACCTGCCCCAAATCCTCCCTTTCTGTGAAATGGCATTGAACAGGCACCTCCACTCATGCTTTCCCCAAAAAGACTGATGTGCCACCTACACCTCTGTTTCACACAGATGGTGCTTTCAGGAGATAACTGCTAATTACCAACACAAACAGACTTTGCACTGGGAGCTGCACAAGGGGAGACAATCACAGGGTCATGATATTTTTATTAGGATCAGGCTTTGAAGCTCTTACTAGCAGAAAGCTACCAACAAAGTCAGACAAAAACCAACAGTGTTTGACAAAATTTTCTCATCGTTGGTCCTGGCAAGCCTCAGTGGTGGTCTGGTAATCCAGATCCCCATTTGATACCTATGCCGATGCCTTCCAGGGGATTTTTGTCACTGAGGGTAGCAGCCCAACGTTGCCCATAGGCACACGGGAGGTGCAGCCCTCTGGCTGCAGAGGAACCCTCCATGGGCCACGACAGAGGCAACACAGACCAGAACCGACCATCCTGCACCAGGAATCTCCTACATCAGGGAGCTGATGATGATGAACACACTTTCCACCAAAGAACAAGGTTCAGAGGAGAACACTGCAGACTCTCAGGATCAAACCATTAATCAACGCCAAGCAATGGAAATTACTAATGACACATCCTTGGCCAAGCAACACTTCAGTTGGTACAAAATAGGAAGTGTATGAGAAGAGTTTCTGGTAAGGCACTAGCCCATCAGTCGATCTCCCAAGGTTTTGACAAGCCTCAGATCCAATGTAGAGGAGTCAACGCTGACCTTCTTCATCCAATGTTCTTCACCTGGTGTTCAGGGGAATCCAGAAGAAATCAGATCCAAGACTGAAGAGATCAGCCCCCATGCTGACAGCCACCCTGAGCATCAGATGGCCACAGGTGAGATTTCCACATCTCTCCTTTGGAAAGCTTTCCCACGTTTCATGAAACAATACATAAAATGAAGTGCAAGTCACCTCCATCAGAAATGGCATGGCAGAGGGCCTTCAGCAGGAGAGCTGGTGAGAGCCCTCCACCTCAGTGCCCTCTCAAGCCCACTTGAGCTTTCATGAGAGGCTTGGAATGAGGTCTCTTCAGGCAGCTGGACATGGGTCTCCTGCAACAACAGGATGGAATAGAGAGGTAAAATTGTAAAAGTAAGAAAGCAGCAGGTGAAGAATCCAGCTGTAGGAGAGAACAGACCAAGATTGTGTACCCTGCCCAGAATTAAGGGTGATTGGGAATGGTGGATGTTTGACTTAAACAATTCCATACTCAGACTAGAGCATTTGGGGAATTTGGGTAATTTCCCAGCTGTGCACTCTATAGAGGCCAGAGCACTTAATACCATGTTTCCTAGATGAGAAAGGCCACCGGGGTTAGAGGGCTACAAAGCTGGTGATGGCTTTGGAGGAGAAGCTGTATGAGGAGCAGCTAAAGTCACTTGGTTTGTTCAGCCTGGAGGAGACTGAGGGTAGACCTCATGGCAGCTACAGCTTCCTCACAAGGGGAGGACGAGGGGCAGATGCTGAACTCTTTTCTATGGCAACCAATGACAGAACCCAAGGGAATGTCAGGAAGATGTGCCGGGGGGGTTCAGGTTGGACATTAGGAAAAGGTTCTTCACCCAGAGGGTGCTGGACACTGGAACAGGCTCCCCAGGGAGGTGTCATGGCCCCAAGCCTGACAGTGTTCAGGAAGAGACTGGACAACACCCTCAGACACACGGTGTGAACTGAGGGGTTGTCCTGTGCAGGGACAGGAGTTGGACTCAATGATCCTTGTGGGTGCCTTCCAACTCAGGACATTCTGTGATTCTACGACTCTAGGTGTCCCTGTCCCACTGCAGTCCCCTTCCCCTCGCACATGCTTCCACTGAAAATTTCCACGATGGTGCTGCTGTGCCTTGGGCTGTGCAGGGAGGCTCACGGGGCAGAAAACCACAAGACACAGGTGCAGCGACATTCAAGTCACCTACAGTGCAGTGTAGAAAAGATCTGGTGGCTGCTGCAGGAACATTAAAGCCCCCACTGGAGTCAGGGTGATCTATGGGCAGCTCTTAGAGACCATAGGCAGCCATGACTTGCAAGTCCAGAACTGGCCCCTGCATGGCACCAGCTGCCCCCCCAGAAGACCTGTAGTCCACCCCTCCCTGGGTGCTACCAGAATAGGGAACATATTTCTTCCTCTCCTTGTTCCTGGGGTCCACTGCTTGACTAAGGAATGGCTATGGAAAGTGAAATATGTATATATTTTGAGAGACAGGTAGCAATGACATTCACAACGATAGTTATCAATTATACAGACATCATTGTCTACTTCTTGCCACAGTAAAACATTTGTAGCATTTTTTTCTTTTAAATTTATTGGTTACCACAAACGTCAAGGCACTTTTGGGGCTCTGATCTACATGCACAAGGTCAGGCACAGGGTAAAGCCATGATGGGAATGGTCTACACCACGTGAAGGGAGGAAGCCCAAGGGATTTGCAGCATACAAGACCTTGGCTGCCTGGTCCAATTCAGCTGACAGACCTCTGGTTTTAGTGCCACTCCTGCTGCTCAGAAACTGTGTCTTACAGGGGATCCATTGGCTTGCACATGATCTTTGACAAAAAGGTAGCGTGTTTGGTTTTGATCAGAGCAGAAGCAGCAGTGTTCACCAGACAAGGGGCACTGCTGAGCCAACCTGGAGGTTTAGATTGGATCTTGGGAACAATTTCTTCCCAGAAAGGGCTGTTGGGTGTTGGAACAGGCCGCACAGGGCAGTGGTGCAGTCACCATCCCTGGAAACGTTCAATAGATGCGGAGATTAAGTTACTGGGGAGATGGGTTAGTGCCAGGGTTGGGTGACTGGTTGGACCTGATGATCTTGAGGGTCCCTTCCAACCAAACTGATTCTATGATTCTGTGCCCGCCCTGCACATGCCATGAGATGGGCAGGGAAAGATTTCCCAGCACCACCACTCTTGCTGCTTTCCTTCAAGGGCACAGGAGAAACACCAGCGCGGTGCCGAGGACAGGGGGCAGCAGGTTGTCAGACAGCTCAGCAACTGGGTCTCTTCCTTGTCACCTTTTTCAGCCTTTTGCCTCTTTTAATCTACTGCTCATCTACTGCTAGAGCTTTGGGCCACCACTTGCTGCCCAGCCACGTCCTTATCTTCCTCTCTATAGCCTCTTAGGTCAAGGCTAAGGAAGTGCTACAAAGCAAGGAAAGCTGACATCTTCTCAGAGGCATCAGGCGTGGACAGCTACGGGCAGGGTAGGCAGATCATGGATGCAACATGGGAGTACTCATCTCTCCTTCCTCAGGTCACTCAGGAACTCCTTGCACCCTCAAACGGTTGCTCTGCACTTGCCTATCTCTGCATGTTGGGGCTGGCTCTTTGTCATATTGAGATCAATGATAAAAGCGGGGAATAAATAAATAAAGTAACTTGAGAAAGATCAGCTCATCAGACCAAGTGCAAACACTACCTATTCATCCAGGGAGTATCTTGCAACGTGCAAATGGGAACTGATAGAGATCCTCTTCCAAGGGCTGAGCCCACTCATAACTGGTAGATTTCCTCGGCCAAAACTGCCTCCTGCATATCTGGGTGTGAGCACTGCTATCTGCCACTGCATCGTGCACAGCCCAGATCTCATGGGCCATAGGCAATTCTCAAATTAGAGAAAACAGAAGCATCAGCGGCAGCAGATCTGTTGTCCTCATTAGTCCAGCATGTCAGGGAGCACGTCAGGATGAAAGCAGAGGGAGGAACACGCATTTTTATCTTGTCACATTCTTGCATATGGAAGGGAAGAGCTGAATCCCTGTGATGAGCTCTGCCTAACAGATCAAGCCCAGCTGCAGGACCAGCCTGCGGATCTCATGCTACAGACCACCAAAATGCCACCTTGGGAACAACTCTTGGAGTTCACACCACGAAAGGCCTCAGTTTCTGGCAATGACAACTGCAGTGGTGGAAAAATAGCCTCACTAAGGAGTCAAGGCTCTCAAGACACTGCAACTCTCTTCACAAGTAGTCTCACATACACTTTTTTTACCCTGGGGAAGCTGAGCCATGGAAAGTCACCTGAACCCCTTTATAAGAAGTGCTGCAATAATAACTGTGCCCAACAAAGTGGGTGGTCTCACAACTCATTTCTATTGCACAGGGCATTACTGAAGGAAAGGACATCTTAGGATTATCCACGGGTAGGTAATGAAGCAAGACAGCAGAAGGATGAAGCAACAACATGGGCAGCAGGTTCGATTCCTTAGGCCAAGCCAGGACACACAGCTATATCTCATTCCAGGCACTATTGCTGCTGACCACTGTGGAATAAACATTGACATCCAGAGATCTGCAAGGTAAATGGACCATAGCCATCAAGGCTGACCACTGGCATCACCCAGGTCGAATAGCTCCACACCCAGCAATTCCCACCCCAAGCTTGTCCGTCCAGCTTGGTGTGCTTTCAGAACCACACTGGAGGAGCATCTCCCATGGCATAAGAGACTTGCAGTCCTCAGGTACTGCATGAGCCAAATTTCAGCCCCAAAGCAGCAAATACCATGCCACAGCTGATACATGGCTCTCAGCTGCATGTCTTGTGTGACATTCGGTGACGTCCCTTTGAAGCTCCAGCTTGATAGGATCAGGGCAAACCTCTCCGCAGAGCCAGGACCCATCCTGCACATAGAGAGCACAGGCAGCATCTGACCATCACTCCTTGAATGTATTACTGCTGAAATCGCAGGTGGGCTAAAGATGGATATAGGAACACCACACAATATCGCCACACTCCCGTGGGGAAGAATAAACACAAACATCCGCTCTGAGCAGCACAATGTCCTTTGTGTTACTGCAGAGGAGGCACCATAAGTTTACACCAGCTCTGCCCTTCCCAGCCTTTCCTGCTGTGTACCAGGAGATGTGACAGGGCACAGAAGCAGCATTTGGGATGATGGTGCTGTGAAACTCATGGGACTTAAGGGCACAGCTAGGGCCACTCTGCTCCCACCCTGGGACTGGACAGTGGTCACCCAGTCTCACCAGAAGGCTGACGAGAAGGTAGATGCTGACCTCCAGCAGGCCTGGCTGCTTCAACAGCCAAGCACGGGCTCAAGGCAAGGGCTGGATGGGCACAGTTCATGCAGAGGGTTCTCCTCTCAGGGTTTTGCAGACCTTTTGGGTTGAAGGCTGTCCCACTGGGCAGTGCAAGGGTAACCTGGAGCCCAAGGGTTTAGTTGGAGGTGGGTAAGCTACAGGAGGAAGTGTGGAGACAGCGTGGGCAGTGCAAGCTCTGTGCTCTTCTTGGTCCTACATCTATGCTCACCACCCCCACTGCCTGGTTAGGTATTGTTGGCAATGCGCACAGCCTGGATTCATGTCTTCTTGATAACTCGGTGTGGGTGATCCCCAAACAGTCCTCAGCAGTCCTGGCACCAGTATGTTGCAACACTCCTGCTGTGCAGACTGCGCTCCTTATCAGAGCTGCTCAAAACCCAGCAATTCCGGGACAAGCAAAGCAGTTTCGTCCTCTCAGGAGCCTGAAGGGCTGCTCTGGAGATGAACTCACCTTTACTGCCTCCAACAGCTTCCAGTGAAGGCTGCTCAGTTTTTTTCCAGGGGAGCAAGACCTTCCCAAGGGCTGCAGCACATGCACTGGCACAGCCAAGGTCTGCCCTGGCTCACGCAGGGACCCGTTTGCCCCAGGGGTACCAGTTTGAGCTGTAAATATCAGCCCAAGTGAGCTGTGCCAGTTCACGTGGCCCAGCCAAAATTCCTAAAGAAAAACTAAGACTAATAAATAAAGGTTTACTGGCAGTGCTGGCACAAGCCGGAAGGAACTTGCTGAGGTTTGCACAGAAACCTACCAAGAGCGTTGTGGTTTCAGACGAAACTCAAGACACACGAGTCCTTCCGACGAGTTTCACCGCCAGGATCTGGTGTCACCCCCAGCAGCAGGAGCCAGCAGCACTGCAGGACATGGCCGAGACAGCACCGGGAGACAGGGGTGACGGCTGAGAGCACGACTGGCCCCACAGCCCCTCCAAGGTTGGAGCAGCTGGGCTGGTTCAGGAGGCGGAGGGGAGACAGTCCACCCCATAACTGCAATAACTGGGTGTCCTGGCAGCCTGCAGATCCCAGATTTCGGGTCTCCGCATGAGGTGACAGGGAGACAGCCCAGTCCTCTCCAGCTTGCACCAGGGATGCAGCAGAGACACACGGGCTGGCCTCTGGCTCACAAGTGACAAAACCCAGCTGGGACTGGGCAAGCAGCTCACGCACCCCTCCACTGCCGGCCTGACCTGCTGTGATATCCACGATGCCTGATAACCCCTGGGGCACCTCCGTGCCAAACACCCTCTCTCTCCCCTCCGGCAGCGCTGCCGCTGGGACCCACAAGCCCAAAGCATCATCCAGCTGCTCCATCTCTCGTCCTGCATCCCTGAAACGCTGTGGCTTGTGGATTCAGGGCTGCTCACTGCTAGGCAGGCTGTTTTCTTCATCCTTTCCTCCTCTTCCACCACCAAATAAGTGTTTGCCCGTGCAAAACCACAACATATTGCCAGGGGCAACTGCCTTGGAGGGGAAATGCCCCCACTCAGGTGGTGTTCTGCCCTAATCACATGGGGGACAGTAGCTTCGTGGCATCCCATTTCCATGGTCCTGCCCCACAGCTGCATGCCAGCATCCAGAGGGGCAGGAGGGGCTTCACACAAGTCTGTCATGGGCTGATAGTTTATCTTGGATCATGTCTGAGTGCTGGCAATCCCTTATCCCTTGGAAGGAAACCCTCTTGGCAGCTTTGAACGTTATGCTTCAAGAGCAGCAGCAGGAGCATAGAAATATATTCATGCTCAGGAACAAGCTGTTTGTGAGATGCTGCTCTGGTTTTCCCAGCCTGCAAAGCTCCAAAGTAGTATCAGCTCCTCAGAAGAAGAAGGGACGAGAGAGGTGGGAGCCATGTCCCCATTCCCAGCCCTACCAGGGACTTGCCCTATGGTTTTGACCCCACCACCTCCACAAGCCTCAGAGCAGCCACCTGAGACAGGAAGATAAAGGCAGATGTGTCCCCAGACTGCCAGACCGTGGCCAAAGGTCATTTTTAACAGCACTTTTCCTGTACAGGTGTCAAAGAGCACAGCCATGCAGTGAAAATGCTGAGTTTGCTCCCTGTCACCACTTTTCCCCAGCATGGCAGCAGCATCAGTGTGGCAATCCCATCCACATTTCCAGGGCAAACAGGGATGCCAAACACGCTTCTGGATGCTTTTGTTGAGGGGTGAAATAAGGTCCATGTCTACAGCAGGAGAAGGGACCCCTCAGACCCATCTCACTGCAAGCCAGAATGAGCAAGAGAGGGAACCAGGTGTGATCTCTGCAGAGTCCAGACAGATTCTCCTGCCTTGGTTGACAGGAGCAGGCTCCCACCATTTTGGGGGTAATTCCAAGGCTTTTCTGCCAGAGTAGAACCCATGGCTGTGGTGTACCACCCCATCTCTGCCCTGGAACCCCATGCTCCCTCAACACTCCCTCCTCAGCAGCCACTCACACCCTCCGTGTCTCATTCCACCTCCCTCCAACCGTCGGTGCTGCAGGGCAGGGAAAGTATCTCATTGCCTCTTCCCGATGGGCTGTGGCAGACCGTTGGCACCTAACAAATTGCAGTTTCTGATGAGAAACATCATTGTCATGAGACAGCAGCTGCAGGTATTAATCACTTGGAGAACTGTTTTCGTCTGGATCGAAAGAGGCCAGAGGCAGGAGCTGCAGGGATGGAGACCCAGAGCCCTTGGTCTTTGCTACCGCCCAGTGACAGTACAGTACCGGCCACCCAGTCCCCCCAGGACCTGTGCCAGGGAAAGCAGTGTGGTTCCCAGCACCTCACCATCCCCCAACAGGTACCTGAGCACCCTCACAAAAGTGAAGGAAGAGGTGCGGGCATCCCTATGTAAATACAAGGTATAGGGCAGCTATAAGGCAGGGCCATATATTGCCCTGTGTCCATGCAATGTAAAGTGAAATGAAAGGTCCTTGGCACAGGACTACCAGAGGAAGAAGGAATGAGATCTTGGGTCTTCAGCCATGGGAGGAGGGTTTTACCCTTCCAGAGTGCCAGGTTGGTGTGGGAGAGAGCCCGGTATTCTGTTTACCATTGTTGCACCTGATCGAGTCTTTAGCAAAGCTAATCCCTGCCAACAAGACCTAACAGCGAGACTTGGCTCATCCCTGCACTTTAGGACACCCCTCGCATTGGGACATCCCTGTGAGCCCTGATCCCACTGGATGGACAAAATCCACCACCACCTACTCCTAACACTCGGTCTTTGGTTTGTAGGGGTCTCCTCAGTCCAGGACAGAGTCTGATGCTCCCTGGTGTCACTAGGGACCTGGCTGCCTGTCCCTAATTCCTCACCTTGTAGCACCACCAGGGTTTCTGAGCACACAGAAGGACATGGTTGCACCATGGCGGCATCTCCAGCCCACGATGTTTAGTCTGGAGAAGGCTGAGAGGGGATCTCATCCTTGTATACAAATATCTGAAAGGTGGGTGTGAAGAGGATGGGACCAGACTTTGGTGCTCAACAATAGCATGAGGGACAACAGGCACAGACTGAAGCACAGGAGGTTCCATCTGAATATGAGAAGAAACTTCTTTACTTTGAGGGTGATAGAGCCTGGAACAGGCTGCCCAGAGAGGCTGTGAAGTATCCTCTGGAGACATTCAAACCCACCTGAGCACATTCCTGTGTGATCTACTTGAAGTGAACCTGCTTTAGCAGGTGGGTTTGGACTCTCCAGAGGTCCCATCCAACCCCAGCCATTCTGTGATTCTGTATTTTGGCAGGGAAGAGACAGCAAGGTACAAACTTGCAGCCCATCAGAGCCATCACTGTCATTTTCCTCCCAAACACTGCAATCCTCAATATTTTAATGTGAATGGAAACAACAGGAGATTAAGCCAAAGGGAGCTAGTAAATCAGCACCTGCTGTCCTGGTTTCAGCTGGGAGGGAATTTATTTTCTTCCTGGTAGCTGTTACAGTGCTGTTTTCTTTTTAGTATAAGAATATTGTTAATACATTGATGGTTAGTTGTCTCTGAGCAGTCTACGACTTTTCTGCTTCTCACACTGCGTCAGTGCATGAGAGGCTGGGAGAAGGCAGAGCCAGGACAGCTGACCCAAGCTGACCAAAAGGATAGTCCATACCATATGATGTCATGTTCAGTATACAAATCTGGGGAAAGAAGAAGGAGAGGGGGGACATTCAGAGTGATGGTGCTTGTCTTCCCAAGTAACTGCTGCATGTGACGGAGCCCAGCTTTCCTGAAGATGGCTGAACACCTGCCTGCCCATGGGAAGTAATTAAAGACTTCCTAGGTTTGCTTTGCCTGTGTGCATGGTTTTTGCTTTACTTATTAAATTGTCTTTATCTCATCCCACAAGTTTTTCCACTTTTACAGTTCTGATTCTCTCCCCTATCCCAGCAGAGGAGAGTGAGTGAGTGGCTGTGTGGTGCTCAGTTGCTGGCTCGGGTTAAACCACATCAGGCTTTTTTGGTGCCCAGTCAGGGGCTCAAAGCATTCAAGGCTTGACTGGAGTGTGCTAGATTGAATTTAGAGCTGTTATTACTGTTCAGCAGTTACTCAACAGGCTTCTGTGGTTGCCACAGGACTTGCTTGCCTTACTGTGAACTGGAGTCTTGTGCTTATTAATGGCCACTTTTTGCTTTTGTTGCTTGCTGTGCTGCATATCATCTTACTCTGCCGTGCCTGGAGCTTCATGATAACAGCAATGGGTGCCTGGGCTGGCAGGTGGCCAGGGCATTGCTGCTGCTTCTGTGCTGCTGTACCGGACAAGCTGGAACTCCAGTGTGAACCCAAGTCTAAAGAAGCCCTGCAGACACCAAGGTCAGTGAAGAAGGAGGAGAAGGTGCTCCATGAGCCAGAGCAGGGATTCCTTGCCAGCCCATGGTGCAGCTCATGGTGAGACTGGCTGTCCCTCTGCAGCCCTGGAGGTCCACAGTGGAGCACATTTCCACCTGCAGCCCATGGAGGACCCTGCACCAGAGAAGGTGGATGTGCCCAAAGAAGGCTGTGACCTCGTGGCAGGCCCAGGCTGGGGCGGTCTGTTCCTGAAGAACTGCACTCCATAGAGGGCACCCACGCTGGAGCAGTTCGTGAAGAACTGCAGCCCACGGGAAGGACTCAGGTTGGAGAAGTCTGTGGAGTGCTGTCTGCCATGGGAGGGAACCAACACTGGAGCAAGGGAAGAGGGTGAGAAGTCCTCCCTCTGAGGAGGAAGGAGCAGCAGAGACAATGTGTGATGAGCTGACTGCAACTCTCATTCCCCATCCCCCTGTGCTGCTTGGGCTGGAGGGAGGAGGTAGAGAAACTGGGAGTGATGTTAAACTCAGGAATTGAGTTGCACGTTATGGGAATTACTATAGCAGCAACAACCTGACCCAGTGTAGGATGAGCCCCACAGGAAGCAGTGCAAGTACAGCAGTGACCCAACCTGAGCTGGCTTTGGTGCCCAGTAACTCCACACAAGACACCACCTCTCCTGTCCTGCGTGACCACCATAACAGATGGAGCCCAAGATCATCGACTAGATGAACTCTACGGACATTTGTGGACATTTATGGACATTTTACAGACATTTCAGAGAGGTGGTCCATTGACCAAGGGAATGATATCTGTGTATTATATCAAAGGATGCGAGGGGTAAGCATTGGATAGTTTGAGACCTGAGCATGACATGAATTGTATAGAACAGCTGGATGGAGTGGACTTTCTTCCTGGTAGCTGGTACAGTGGTGTGTTTTGGATTTAGTATTACAGGGATATTGATGATACACTGATGGTTTAGTTGTTTCCGAGCAGTCAAGGACTTCTCAGCTTCTCACACTGTGCCAGGTGCACAAGAAGCTGGGAAGGCAACACAGCCAGCACAGCTGACCCAAACAGGCCAAAGGGATATTCCATACCATATGACATCATGCTCAGTACAAAAGCTGGGGGAAGAAGGAAAGATGACATTTGGGGTGGTGTTTGTCTTCCCAAATAACTGCTATACATGATGGAGCCCCGCTTTCCTGGAGATGGCTGAACACCTGCGTGCCCATGGGAATGGTGAATGTATTCCTTGCTTTCCTTTGCTTGCATGCGTGGCTTTTGCTGCACCTATTAAACTGTCTGTTTCTCAACCCACAAGCCCAAGGGTTTTAAAAAAATGAACAGTGCTTGTGGGTTCCCGAGCAACATGCTCCCTGCAAGTGCCTTTATTTCCAGGAAGCACATGCTTCTTGCATTCAGAGTGTCAACCTAAAGCCAGACAGCCATGGAGACCCCAAACCGCCTCCAAAAAGGTCGTAGTGGCCCTGATCAGTGAGAGCTGAACAGTTCAGTTGGCAGGAAAACCCCACAGCACCCTGATCATCCCATCATCCCAGCTGTCTTTCATCACCTTGTTTCTCCAGCTTCATTTCATAAATCTTGGGATCGGTACTCAAAGCTGCCGCGGCTATCTGGCAAGCAGGGGTCTGGTGGCAGAAGAAAGGCTCCATCATCCCCTCTCTTAAGACAGCATCAGCTGCCTCCCAACATTCCCCTTTTCAGGGCAACATGAGAAGCCTGTGAGCATAGCTGGGATAACACATTACTTGGGTAACTTTTGCTGTAATCCCTCCAGGTGATGTAAGCTGGGTTAGCAGCGGTCAGTTTTGCCAGTCTTCAGTGCATTTACTTCAAGGCTTTGCTGAGGTACCATTATGTGTCACCAAAATGGACCTTTATACCAGCAAACATCTGCAGCGTAGGCCTGGCCTAGGCTCACATCTGGCTGCTGGGCAGAGTGGCATTACCTTGTGAAACACGGACAGGTTAGCACTTGTATGAGTGTTTGATTACAAGTGAGTTCATTTATCATCAGCTACTTTTGCAGAAGGCTAGCCTGGACACTGCCCAACCTTTTTGCTGCGAGCTGCAAATTGCAATGTTTTACCAAGGATGGAGGAGCAGAGAGGACACTCAGGACACAGTAGACTGAAGTTATGCAGTCTGACGTCTTTTTAAAGGCAAAAAAGGAGAAGGAGCAGCCATATAGTACCTTACAGCATAACAAAAGCAGATAAGGAGGTGCTGCAGGGGTACAACTACAGAGTATATCCTTTGCATACCCCACAAGATACCCAGTCATGGGAGCTGGGCTGGGCATGGACTACATCACTGCTCAGCAGCAAAAGGAGAGACCGCCTCTCTGTAAATATGGCCAGGCAGGGGATGAGCCAGCGATGGGCTGCAACCCGTGACAGCCCTGGGAAATGGGGAGCAGGACCTTCCCATCCACCTGGTGCAGCAGTGGCACTGGAGGGACTCTGATCCCCTGCAAGCCAACATGGGGTTCAGCACACACCTCTGCCCTAGGGAAAAGCACAGATACACACAGTGAGGAGAGCACCCTGGCCCAAAAACATTTACATCCACAACACGCAGCAAGGGGAGAAGCGAGAGCAGGACAGGGCGTGGAGGGAACACGCAGAGCTCTGGCACAAGCAACCGGTGCAGCAACTGGAGTGTTGTCCAACAGATGCGTTGGCAAATTTACAGGATCCCAGTGTCAAGCTGCAGATTCGGAGAAAAGGCAGATAGGCACAAAAAGCAGGGATAATCTGACTACTGAGGAAAATCACAGCCATCGCTGAAGGCAGATTGGGCGATTCCAACATCTAGAGGATAATAAAACAGAACAAAGAAAAGCTTAAAAATTAATCCTTAATTAACTGCTTCTGAAACCTGTCGAAATCACTGCCTGCATATTATTTGTTGCTGGACCTGTCAGCAGCTTCTTCGGCTGCAGGGGTCATGGCAGCAACAGAAAGTGCTGCTTTGTTCTCAGGTTTGATAATCTGTTTTGCCCACTAAGTGCTTTCAAAGTTTTCACTTCAGGTGTACTCAAAAATCTCTCGCAAGTAGTAGATGGGCAAAGGACTTCACCTGCAGTCTCTCTCAGCCACCGGCACACGGAAGAGAGAAAAACATTCATTGTGATTTTAATAGTGCAGATATATCCTAGAATCGGAGATGCTGCCACACATATCTGCACCGCAGGACATACCGTGTGTCCAGCCACTAAATCAATGGGCAACGGGAGACAGCATGAGCCCAGTGCCACATCTCTGCCACAGCCCGCTTTCAAACGCTTCAGTTGTGAAGCTCCACCACAAAGGCTCAGACCTGCTTCCAACAGCTGGAAAGGCCAGTAGGTCTGGAAGCAACAGATTTAACATCCCATCTGAAATGTTCTTTACCAAGTGACAATTGTCTACAGTTATCAAACTGCCTGAACATCCACTTGCCTTTCCAAGCCTGATCTATTTTTGCTTTCTGCAATATCTGCTGTAACCAGGTCTGTTTTATTTACTTTCTGTATGATTCACCCACACTTTGCTGTTGGAACACGCATGCCACCTCCATCAGAAGAGGGCATAGGATTAGTGCATTCGCTCCCTCTTTTTTTCTCTGTTTTCCCATCAGGAGTCCCCATAATCATTGCACATGAAAGAACTAATCCAACACCTCTGCTAAGAGTAGGGTAATCTAAAGCAGGCTGCACAGGGCCATGTCCAGCTGGGTTTTGAATATGTCAAAGGACAGAGACTCCAGCACCTCCCTGGCCAACCTGTGCCAGCGTTCAACCACCCTCATGACACAAAAACAAGCGTCTGAAGTAGAATTTCCTGCATTTCAATTTACTCCTCTCATAACATCATTGAGTACCGCTAAGAAGAGCCTGGTTCCATCTTCCCTACTGCCCCATCAGGTGTCCATACACATTGGTGAGATTCCCCCTGAGCCCTCTCTTCTCCAGGCTGAACAACCTCAGCTCCTGCAGCCCCTCTCCATATGACTGAGGCTTCAACCCCTTTATTATTTTCTTTGCCCTTCACTGGACTCACTCCAGTATGTTCATGTCTCTTTTACTGGCAAGCCCAGCACCAGATGCAGCGTGCCAGATGTGTCTCACCAGCGCTGAAGGGAATAACCTGGTCATTTTTAAATGGCTCAGTGTTTCTTTGGTTAACAGCTGCCATGAACCCTCTGTTGAACTAGGAAACTGCTTTCCTCACTGCAAACCTCAGCCAGAATGTTCAGGCATTGACATTTTCAGGGGAACACAGCTTTGTTTCCTGCAATAAACAGGAGCACTTCCAAAGACTTTATCCCAACTTTGTATTTTTTTCAAAATAAAAAGGCATTTGTATTCTTGTAAACCATACCAGGTCCCATCACTTTTCTCAACAGGCATATAAGGATAAATAGAGTAAAATACACAGTTCTGGGATTTAAAAAGTTGAAAGCCTTTCCTAGGACTGATACATAAAAAGGAACAGTCCCAGAGTGAACAAACTCTGCTTCAGGACAGGTCCCTCTGACATCTCTCAGTGCCCTCAGATAGTCCATTTCTCTGTACGAGCTTCCACGCTTTTAACCAGGCCTTGTCCCAAAACCTCGAAGTCCTCCAGAATTGCCTCCACGTTGGGAACGCAGACCAGCTCATTGTTCAGAGTTGTCACCATCCTTCCTTTCACGTTGGAGACCTGCAGGACACACACAAACATTGTGCAAATGGGAGCACCTGCTCACAGCTGTTTCAGGACCTCTGCAAGCCCCAAATAGAAGTAAATTGTTGTCCTGTCTCATCACATCCAACCCCTGCCACACCCAGTTTTCTAAACTTCACTTCTCAACACCATCATTGCCCATTATTAGAGCTAAAAATCTGCAAGAGTGGACCTTCCAGCCCCTTTTAGTGTTTACCCACAGTCCAAAGACCACAAGGCAGGGAGAGAAGCAATGGCCAAGGGCATAGTGGATATGGGAAAAGAGTGGGCAGGTGCCTGGTGGAGCCTGTGTAAGCAGAGCAGACAGGGTATGCAAAAGGGACCACACTGTGACCCTGAGTGACAGCTGCCTGGGCTCTGCTCTGCTGTTGTTGGGTGTCAAGACCTTGAGTGGGAAGAGATCTTTGGTTCCATGAGTGAAAAAAAAACCCTTATGTTTAATCAAGCCACCCTCAGCTCAGATGCAAGCATCTCATCCTGTCATTTCATCCCTGTGAATAACTGCGTTTCACAACTGGAGCTGAACTGAATGGCCAATGCCCTCTGGCCATGAAGAGAAGGGAGATAAATCATCCAGAGACTGACAGAAGAAGAAGCTGCCAACTCTGAGCCATGAGTCACTGGTTTCTTTGCGTCTTTCCTTCATAGAAAGCAGCATGAATCACTCCAGCATGCCTCACACCTAGCTTAACCACCCTCTAGAGCTTGCCAACCCACACAAGGTAGCTGGAAAACATCTCCGTACATCAATAAGACTTGGGCAGTATGAACCTAGGCTTGCAACCCCAGCTTCTTGCAGGTTGGGTATTTCTGGGTAAGACACCCAAAGCCACAAGAATGGGATGGCCTGGTGCACACACCAAAAGTCTTTGGTAAACAATCTGCCTCCTAGGAGGGACCACAGAAGACCACCTGGGACAGAGAGCTTTGTTCTGATCCATGATCATGGTGCTGGGCCTCATCAGGGAACACATATTTCCTTCTCAGTTCTGCTGATATTTGGGGCACTGTGGCCACAGCCCTGTCTTGGTTTCACCCTTTCCAAGAAGGGACAGAAATACGAGCTCCATTTGTCTAAGGTCTTTGCAGCTGATGAGAGCTAGACAAACCAATTACAATGCAGAAAAAAAGTGCCACAGGTTTTCAGGGCATAAAGACAACACGAAGCTTAAAGTAGAGTCAGGAACTCACCTTAAAAGGCTGAGGCTGAAAGCTCAAAGGTTTCCACAAAACTGCAATCACTTCCCCACCATGCTTGTCATAGAAGAACAAGGCAAGATCGCTGAAGGCATCCTGGGTAGAAAACAAAGAGAGGTTGTGCCAGACATCCTGGAGCCAGAGCCCATCCCTGATTCAGTCTCCTTACACAGGGACACACAGTAGCTCCACACCAGCCAGGACCAAAAGCGCAGCTCTTCCAGGGGATCCACAAGAAAAGCAACTGGCAGCCCACAGATAATTCCTAGGTGCCTCCTGATGCCTCTTTTCCCCCAGCCGTGAAGGATACAGTGCACTGCCTTCAAGTTTTTCATGCAGACCTCATTGCTGACTACCTTTTGCTGTCCCAGAGAGCAGAAACAAAGACCCATCACCTCCCACAGACCTGCAGGAGCACCCGGAAACCAGCATCCAAGTTTAGGACATTGGATCCCTCAGGTGACACCCCACTGAGTGTTCCTCACCATGGTCCCTCATCAGCTGGACCTGGCAAAACCAAGCTGTCCTATCCCAACGTCCAACAGCCATGCTCAAGATCTCACAGTGTCTCAGATGGCAAGAGGTGGACCCTGCCCAACAGGCAACCCTGCCACAGTATGTTTCACTACATGGTAGTGAAGACCAGCCCAAATCAAGGGTCTTTTGCTGGAGGTCAACATCCCGAGCTCTGCAATCTGTGCAACCACAGTATCAAACCATCTGCTGTCAGTACACAGTGTCCAAAAGGAAACATAACAGATGAAATTTTAAGTAACAGAAGGTCCCATGAAGTGCAAAGAGGTGGAATGCTCACTGGAGGCACTGCAGGAATCTGCTCCCCTTGCCCCTGTGTTCCAGCAGCTGTGTCAATGAGTAGATCCTCTGGCAGAGCTGGGCAGGAAAGCTCAAAAAGAGATCTTGCATAAATAGATGACTGAAGCCCACAGTCTGGTTTCCCCAAGCCCACGCAAGCTGGATTCCCAGCACTGTAGAAGGCAGGTGATGAACGCTGCAGCAGAAGTAAACAACACTGTGTGCAAGCAGCTTTTCAAACACAAGTTTGTTTCTACAGCTCAGCACCCAAGACGCTGGCACCTGAAGATACACATCTCGAGTGCAGCTGAGCAAGACAGCCAAGAAGCTGCTCCCCGACACTTGTTCACCTTGGTGGAGACTAACATCAGGCAACAGCACAGGTTTACTGGGCAAACAGCCCCCAGCATCAGCACAGGACAAGTTTCTGCACATGGCCTCAGCAGCTCTGGAGCAAACTACTGCAAGACACACAGACCCTCTGCCCCCTCTTCATCCCTCTCCTCCATCCCCTTAGTCTGCAACTCAGTCACACTCTTACAAAGCAAAGGTCTCTGCTGGCATCATTGTATCATGAGGTTTTCATGAGGATGTGCGTGAAAGACCCAACCTCCAAGGCAAGCTTGGAAGGGGTCTTGTATGGACATACCAGGATAGCAGTAGAATGAAAAATAACATGGATTGGGTTGGTATTATCAGTGATCCCAAAGGGTGGGGTGGTATTTTAGGAGTAAAGACCTGATAAGCAGGGTGGGGTCGTGCTGTCTGCAACCTCCAGAGCCACATTTATGAGTTCAGACTTGAAGTATCATAAACAGTGGGAAATACAGTTAGACCATCAAGCTGGGAAGATCCTCAGACCTTCCAGCTCATCCCACTTCATGCGATCATCGCGGGGTCAAGGCTGGTCAAGGTATCATCGTGCCAAACTGGCAAGAAAAAAACACTGTCTAAAAATACATTGAGAAAGAGGCAACTTGCCCTGACATTTCTCAGCTGAGAGGCACCGGTTACGCTCAGAGCGCAGTCCACTAGGAATACTCCTCTTGCCGAAAAGCGAACAGCAGGAGGGAGGGAAAGATGCTCAGGGCACGCTGACCGCCAATGTGTGGCTTTCTGAACCAGAGGGGAGCACAGCGTGTGAGAACCTCAAAAAGCCCCACAAATCTAGAGGGCAAGGTTGAGTGCCACACAATGCTCCCTACGAGAAAGGTAGTTTGTTTTACAGGCATGTCTCGCTGGACAGGAGCCAGAAGCATTGGTGGGAAAGGAGCCCTCCTCCCAGGCTCAGCTCATTTCCCAGTAAAACCATTGTCTGACTTGATACCCGGCACCTTTTAACCAGACAGAGAGCAGATGTTAAGAGGATGACATGCTGTTCAAAACCCCAGCAAAACGCAAGCTTCTGCACTTGCGTGGCTCCCAGCACCATCCTCGTGATGCGCTTCAGGGCAGCCTCATAGAGCTGTGGAGAAGCACATTCATCTCGTGGGAAACTGCAACATTGCAAGGGTCTGGTGTGTTAGTCACCGTGCTTCTGTTTGCACAGGGGCTCTGGCAGTAAAAGCAAACAGTTCACCTCCCTTTCCACATCCCGCGCTCAGTGCCACCGGCTTGCCTGAGCCTGAAAACACCTTCCTCAAGGGAAAGTTTAAGAGAAAAGACAGGGAGCTCATTTGAAGCCCTACTCCCTCCTCAAACTGCTGTACCTTTGGTTGCGATCCAGTTCTGAACGCCTAGGAAAAGCTCTCCCTGCTCAGAAGGATCGCTGCCATCAGCAAAACCTACAGTGGGTTCCCAGCTCACAGAAGCACGAGAGACCTGCAAGCTCAGGGCTGCAATTCGCAGCAGCCTCATCATCCTGGGAAGGGGTACCACGGCACCTGGAAGATTAGCTTAAGGTCTGTAAGGAGCCATCTGGGTTGCAAGAATGGAAGGATGGAGAATGGTGTCAAGTAATGCAAACCCCTAATTTTAAACAGGATTAGTGGATTAAGCCGCTTGGACAGAAGTGTGGATTTTGCAACAAGGTAAGTGCTCATTGTTAGTTAAGCAACCACACTGCTGTTGTTTAGGGGTGGGGTATTTTCACCTAACCCTTTATCCACCCTTTTTTTTTTTTTTTTCACTGCTCCTACTTATATCCAGAGATCAGGCTCATTGCATCACAGCTGCTGGAAAAAGAGGAGCCATTTGGGGAGCTCTCTGCACCCAAACGGCACGTAGCAGTTCTTCCTGCTGCAACAGCAGTTCAAGTGGCAAATGGGTCAATCAAAATTCACTCAGTACTTAAAATATTTTAAGTGCTCTCAGCGAAGGATCTACCAGTATAAAAGCATATTAAAATCCACCTACTTGCATTGAACTACTACATTTTTGGTTAATACTTCATGGTCCTTGTTATCCTACTGTGACCTGGCCCTGATGCTCAAAGGTTACACAACACAAAGTCTTCCCCCACACCCAAACAGAGCAAGGAACACTGTCAAGAAAACCACGTTGGGGTTACTTCTGTGTCAGAGGGGTTTTAACAGAGAAAAAAAACCTGGGTGTAAGGTTTGGGATTCAGCTGGTAAAAGGAATTTCAAACCATCCAAACCTTCACACCTCTGAGTGCCTCATCAGAGCCACATGCACATCCTTGTCCCGGGCTTTGGGGCAGTGGCAAAGTATGGCAAGGAAAAATGACACCAATGCTCTCCTGGCTGCATCAGCAAATACACCTTGTCCACCAGTCTGCCCAAATATCTGAGACTAAAGTCTTCAGTCACTTCCTACAGGACAAATCCCACAGGACCTCTGGGAAGGCATGAAGAACACAGAAGAAATGCAGCCACAAGTGCCCTCTGAGCTTACCCAAGGAGCACAAAGGATGATGTTTCGATGCACACATGTATATCTAAACGTGTATGCATATGCATGTGCCTACACCTGCAACCCTGGGCACTACGCTAAGTGTCAAATAGCTACTCCACAGCTGTAGGGCTGGGGAATTTTCTGCCACCTCTGCCTCTCTGAGGGCACAGATCCAGGGAGGAAAGTTTCCTCCATGCTATGAGGGCCCACACAGCTTTTCCAGTTTGTCTCTGCCTGTCTGGAAGCTACCATTAGAGGAGTCAGCCCCGTCAGTCAAAACAGGAAGGGAGTAGTCTGACCTGAAAAGATTCCACCAGTCCCAGCTACATCCCATAACCACAGCTTATATAGTGTAAGACACTAGGAGCTTTTAATACCATTAATTCTTTCCTAACATGCAGCAGCAAGAAACACATTCCTGCACTGTGAGAGGAAGAAAGGAAAGGGCGGTAAGTCTCCCATATCAGTCTTGTCTGAAGGTGCAAGAAATGCCAAACGTCGCTTTAGAGGGAAGGATGTGTACAGTAAAGCAGGAAAACATTTTCTTACCCATCTGCACAGGAAAAGATCTGCCATGTACAAGACAGGCAGCTCCTCTGCCATGAGGTCTCTGACATACAGGTGCAAACAGAAAAAGCTTAACTCTCAGTGGAAGAGGGCACTTCACAACCAGTGGCCCACTGAGACCACTGTAAGAAACATCAGGTTTTTTAACAGGTGCTACAGGCACACAGATGGACAGGGCTCAGGTAGCTTCACTCGATGTCCCCTGCTATGACAGAACAACTCTGGACCCTGTGGAGGTGACCAGAGCCTTTCGGCTTTGTGAGCTCCTGAATGCATGCAGATGGGCATTGCAAGTGTATCCACAACTCCTGCGTCATCTGGATTGGCTCTTGAGCTCTAGAAGACAGCCAAATCACCCTGGATCAAAGGTGTGCTGACCAAGTCTCCCCATGCCATGTCCAGTGAATTGCTGGGGGTTCTGCACCTCGACAGCCGACATGACACAGACCAGCCATGTCATGTCATAGAGATCCCACAGGAGCCTCAGTTGAGACACTTACACAGTACTTTAGCTTTTCTAGGGAGTCCCTGCCAGGATCAGACCCAGGGTATGTTCACCAAGGTGCTCAGAACCACAGGCCCTGGGGAAGCTGGTGATGGGCTGCAGCTCCAGGGAAGCCCTCTCTGCAGGATGTCTGGAACCTGCTTTCCCTCAAAAGCATCTGTCTGCAAAGCCCTCTCATCTGGATAGACTCCCAGAACAGGTCTTTTCTATCTGTCCTGGAATTGAAGAAATTGCCATCTGAATTCCAGGATCAGACTTTGATCTCTACTCAGAGCCTCCCAGGAACCAGAGCAACTTGATCAAACCAGCTCCTGCATCATGTCTCCTTGAAGCAAGAAAAAAGAAAATCAAGGCAGTAAGAGCTCAATACCTCCTCTTCTTTCATTTTGTCCTCTGATTAGCCTCCCTAGGGAAGGCATGTAGCCATTCTCCAGCTCCAGAGTGCTCCTGCCTTACTAACCCCTTTGATTTGAGAAGAGATCTCTTCTTCAGTAGTAAACAGCTTGGACAGGAGAAAAATGCGTCTCCTGGTTACCGGGTTACTGGTTACTCTGTCCCCATTTAAATCCCTTTTTCACATGGCCAGCTCAGAAAAGGATGATGTTTCTTTTTTGCCCACAGAAGAAAACAAAATCCCACAGCTTCACTGCATGGCAGATGTCTCCATTGCTGTAAACCCACCACAGCTGCCCTGTCAGTCTCACCTACAACCCTGTTCCTCAATTCTGTGGTTTGCGCTATTAAAGGAGAGCAAATTACCCTGAGTCAAAGCCAGCCACTTCTGCATCCAAGTTGCCTTCTCATCCAAAATTTCTCATGTTCACTGATGTCCAGCACCAGCTTCTCACTGTATATGGGTCACCCCCAGGGTGACCCAGGGGAAGAGAAACACACGGGTGCTGGAGAGGCTACCAAACAAAGCCAGGTCAAAGCACAAAGCCAACACAAAGGTCTTGCCTTTAGGCAACAACACTGTACACTGCAAAACAAACTGGATGATTCTGATGGGGTAGCTTCTACCGACAGCTCTGCTGGTGACTCCACAGTGCAAAGTCAACTTTTGAGGACTTTCAACGCAGGTGGACGCAGCTGAGTTATCGGAAAGCATGTGCAGCATCACCTCTGTCACTCTTCCAGGAGAAGAAACACCTGTTTTCCCAGAAAGAGATATTCATCAGCCCCTTCAGGTCTGGCTGCTACTGACCCGGAAGCTACAAGAGCCAAGTGAACTGGTACTGCAAGATATCTTCAATATGATGGCTGCAAGGGAATACAGCTGTACCTATCAGAGCCTTCAAGATGAGGAAAAGCTGCCCAGCCAGGGCTGCAAAGGCAGACTTCAGGCTCTCTAGCCCCTAGCTTGCTCTTCAGAGGAACCTGTGACCAGTTCCTGCTCTGTTCCTTCCTGGGCACCCTCAGGCCAAAGGACGAGAGACACCAAGGAAGCACAACACTGCTTCCAATAAGGCAATGTGACCTTCACTCATATCCATGTTTCTTCACTGGGATGTCAGCACACTGGATTTAGAACAAGTTGTAATTTGTAACTCAACCAAACCCTATTCCGAGTCTATTATTACCAGCATTAGAGAAAACAGGCAGTAAAAATTCAGTTTTGATGTCATAATTGACTGGATCAATTAAGTCATAATTGCTTAAAGGATAATAAAAGTTGCTTTCCAGGGAAGTCTCTTCTACACCTTTCACTTCTGAAGCCATTTGCTGACACTAAGTTTAACAGAGGCACAAAGAAGTCCTATAAACTGCAACACACCCTGATGAGCTTCCTGCCGAGACATACAGCCAGATTTGCTGCAAGCCTGCTAACAGCCTCCCCAAGGAGCCTGCTGTCCCCATCAGCTTGTCCAACAGTCTCCAGGTCCTCTTCACACACCAAGTCAGTGTCGTGTCAGGTCCCCATTAGAGTTGCTTTAGTCTTGACCCCTCCAGAGACACCGCGGCTCCAGTCCCATGCACGCAGGCACCTCCAGCTCCTTGGCAGCTGTGAAAGGCTCCATTCAGCTCTAATTCTGGCTTCCAGCACGAGGTGGAGGAGGACTTCAGGCTTCAGGAACTCACTTCCTACCCAGATCTGTGCCTCCTGGTTGAGGTTTCATGGTGGTAGGTTAAATCCTTATCATACAGGTAACAGATGAGAGGGGCTGGTCTTGATACTCCTGCTCGGATAGATGGCAGGAAAGACTGAAATTGTGAATGGTTCCCAGCTGCTGTGTTTCCTGCTCCCTTAAGTCTTGTGCAGGGTGCTTCTCCCCTCCTACTTAGATATCCAGGACCTCAAGAAAGCCCCACATACTCTCAGCAATGTGTCCTGCGGGACCTCCAGCTTCAAAATCACGGTCCTTCTCGAAGGCAGGAGAGCACTGAGCATCTCCTCTCCCCTCTTTCTTCTCCTCCATGACTTTCCAGTTAAACAAGCAGCACTACTTGCAGCGAAACTGTAGGACAATTTTGAGATCTTCCTCAACTTAGAGATGTCTTGCATGCATCCCCATCCCTCACTTCCTTGCCTCATCCCTCGATCTGTCCCAGACAGAAGGAGCAAGCTCACACCTTGCTAGACCTAGCAGCTCTACTGAAGGCACAGCATATTCCCATAGACTGGGCAGAGATCAGCACAAACAGCAGCTGGCAGGCAGCATGGGAGGTAACAGGTCTGTGCCCAGGCTTGAGAAACATTCAAAGAAACCCTTCCATGTTTTCTGTCGTCACCTCCTGAGATACCTGGGTTAAAGTGAAAGAGGACCCAGCATCTTCCAGCCTGAACTGGAGTTTTAATTCAAGCACCTCTGCAATTCCTTCAACAGACAAGGAGGCAAGATCTGACCCTTTCTGCTGTCCCTCCTTGCAGCTGCCACCACTGCTGAGCCTGGTAGCAGCAGCAAAACGCTCGGTGGTTGTGTAGTATTAGCCAACTTGGGGGCCAGCAAACGCTAAAACCTGCAGAGCCTGCACAAGGCATCCCAGGAAGAGATGCTACCCAAAAATCTATTTTTCTTTTGCTGGCACTACTCCTTCCCCAGTGCAAGTTTGGAGAGAAGCTGATACCAAAGCTTTAGGCAAGAGAAGAATATGGGAAGGTGGACAAAGCCTTCCTGGTGCATCAGTCAGGAGAAGTACAAGACGAAAGACCTCAGACCTGCCCTGCTGCCCGGGAGCACCAGCCAGGAGCTGCAAGAGCACAGCTAAAGCTGGAGCACCCCCAGCTCCAGTACCGCCTTCCAGCAAGTAGCCACTAGCACAGCTCAGCTGCCAGAGACCTGAGGAGTCAACACTTGCTGCAACAACGGAAATCCCAGTCAGATAACAGGAAAAAAATATTCACAGTGGTCATCAAACACTGGGCCAGGATGGTGGTAAATCTCCATCCCCAGACACAGCTGGCAGTTCACAGGGCTGGACTCTGCGCAGCCCACACTAATGTCAAAGCTGGCTCTGCCCTGAGTGGGGAACAAGGGGCAGAGCCCTCTGCAGCACCTCCCTGCCAAAGCCAGCCTACAGTTCCTACAGCAGTTCTGACACTGCTGACAGCACTTCTGTCGGTAAGGGATGATGGCACTTGAAAGTCGAGCCAGGTTTTGAAAAAAGGCCATCACAGCCCCACCTCTCTGCACATGAACATTTTATTCAGCTACTGTACACTAGCAACAAAGAGGCAGAGGCTGCACATCCGCAAAGTATTGCCTGTCCAGATTCAGTGTGGATCACCACTGCCACCCAGCATCTTGCATATCTCCCCAGTTTGCTGAGACTTTGGCATGGCTACACGGTGGAAAAGCACTGGGTTGATAACTTCGGTACTGATGTTCTCCACATACCCACATTGCCAACTTCCTCTGCCACCATGCACGTAACCATCCCCAGAGAAACCACTCTGTGACCAATATTCAGCCTCTATGGCTCACACAACCATCAGCCTAACAGCAGGAGCCCTGTTGGTATCACGCCATGGATTGCTGTACCTCCCCCCAGAAAATACAGGTACCTACCATCCATCAGGTACCCCAGTTGGTACAAGAAGCCATGAAAAAAATAAATTGACAGACTAGAGACAAATGGCTTAAAGACACTTCTGGACTGAAATATCATACTCTTCAGCAAAAGCTCCAGGTGCTTTGTATCCGTGGCCATTCTCACATTAGCAGCACTCCCATTTCCATGGAACGGGTGATGCAATCACCAGGTCTTTTGCTGAAGAAGTGATTTCAGATGCACACAAAGAGAGACTATCTCATGCAAAATACATAAAAGATGTCATAAACGAGCTCCTGCAGTGGCAAGCAATTAACGACACAAATAACAGAACGCAGCTCCTTCTCAGGCAGATTGTCCCCTGTGCCTCCCCAAAGGGCTGTGCTTACCCTCAGCTCCTGGAGGTAGCACTGTACAGGGTCATAATCCACCACAGGGAAGAGGATCTTCACTGCAGCACTGTTCTTCACCACACCCCGGGTAAATGACTTTAGTGGCCGGTCCACACCCTCCAGATGTCGAGGAATCTGGTTTGGATTCAGGTGGATCAGGACATCGTAGAGGTCCAAAGGAGGGCGGAAGACCATCTGCAGGGAGAAAAGACCAGTGCTACTCAATATAGGACACAAGAAAGCAGAAGAGATCACAGACGTTTTCCAAGTTCTTGCTTGCATTTTATTCTCTTCTCCTTACAATGCAGTAAACCAAAGCCAAATTTTTTGTGAGATAAATGAGAAGTTTGCCAAAACATCCACAGGAAGAACATAACTGTGGTGGAGCCACAGGGAGCTCCAACCCATACAGGCCACTCCACTCCTGGGCTCAGGGAAGTCCCTGATCCAGTATGGGCTCTGTTCACATCAGGAGGATCTGACCCTCACTCCCCTACACCCCATGCAAGTGCTGTAACAAGGATTCTGTGGAGAGCAAGGTGGTTCCCCCATGGCCATCTCCTACTGGGCAGGCTAAATGTTCTCTGGACCACCAAAGTGCATCAGGAAGGACACACTCATTTGCCACAGCCCAACTGTACAGCAAGCTCAAACCTTAGAGGAGACACTCCCAACCCACATCAGACATCTTGCCACAAGGACTACGCTCCCTACCCTATTGCTTTCCCAGGTGAGCACAAAAATCTAACTGCTGTTGCCAGGACTTGGGGACAGTCCCTGGAGAAGAACCTTCCACAGGTCCAAGGTGGTCGTCTCTCCAGCCCTGACCAGAGAAGCCAGGAAGTCCACCTGAGTGCATAACCTTTGGGTGGGCATTCGAGAGACAGACAGATGGTGAGCTGAGACAGGTAACTGTACTGCATGTGGCAGGGTCTCAGAACAAAGAGGGGAGTCAAGAAGCTAATAGGAGCCAAACAATACCCAGGGGACACAAGGAGTTGTGCAACAACAGCATGGTCCCATCTGTCCAGCAGGAGTTGCCCCAGACAGCATCTTCCACCAAGCAGACAGAGGATGATGAGAGCAAGCCCCTTTAATGGATGGGAGCAATCCCAGACACATAAATATTTGGACAGCAGGATCTGGCACTGTGGACAGTGCTGCATTAAAATGGAAAAAAAACCATAAAACTATGTGTATGTTTTCATGGAATAAATGATGCAGGGACACAAACAGAGGCATGGGACAACACCCAACATGGTGCTGGCAGAAAATCCACTGCTCAGAGCTGCTTTACAGCCAGGCTGGGGAGAACACACATGTAGAACATCAGTCACCAGCACTGAGTCTCAGCTCTGGTCCACACAGATTTCCTTTCCCACCCAGCTGACCAAGTCCATGGCTTATTGTAAAGCCCTGGGAGCAAAGAAACAGACCTCACAAACCCATGTCTGCATCCACGTGAGAGCCAACATGTCCCCAGGGAACTCAAATGCAGACAAAAAAGCTTGGAACACCCTCTTAGATACATGTGAAGGGGAGGCAACTCCAGGTTGCAATGGAAAGGCTCTTCCCTCCTCACATCCCCATGCTCTGCTTACAGATTAGCAGCCCTGGAAACAGCATCGTGTATTTATCCCTAAAGAAAGCTGCAGGCTTGGGAGGATGCTGGTACAGACCAGCGGGACATCCTGGGCATGAGAAAGGAGTCCACTGCAATGGACGAGAGGAGGGGGAAGGAGGACCAAGGAGGGTGAGTCAAGGGGATGGGAAGATGCTACACATAGGGACAGCTTGTTTCAGGAGCTAACTGCACCACCCAGCTCACACTGCACCTCTTGGGTTTCAGTCTTGGGTCCACACTGCGACTGCAGCACAGCGGGTACATCTCAGGTGTGCAGTATCTCACCCCACCACATCTCAGCAACACACACTGCTCCCACCTCAAGCAGATCTCACCTCTGAAATACCACCAGCGCAAAATGCAGCAGAACTGAAAGCAACATCAATAAATCCTTTTTATATTGCCTAGGTAGGAAAAAGAAAACCACTATATGTGGGGTATTTTTCTAATGTGAATTTGTCATATCTAATCATTGTTTGGCTTACTGAGTCCTCTCAGCATCAACTGCCTAAGCCACTACTTGGTACGCCAGCCAGCTCCTCTCCAAAACAGACGTATCTCCCCCTCAAAGAGCAAAAAACTGTCTGCATCTCCCAAGTCTATTTGAGTAATGGATGTTTTAACTTATAAGAGAAAATGAAGAGGGTTAAACTATATAAGGCCTTGCTCCTCTGCTCAAATCAAAATAACATCATCTTGAAGTGACTGCTAGTGTCCTATCAAAGCCTCTGCCTCCTGGGCTTAGTTAGACTCCAGCACACGAGCCAGATTTGTAGTTACACCAAGAAAGAGCATCCCAAAGATACCACTTGCTCCAGCCAGAGACATGTGACCAATTCAATTCAAAGTAAATTTTCCCCAGTCAATTATATTCTACCCCAAGCTGCTATCCAGAGTGGGGTGCACCAGAGGCGGGGTAGCACAGTGACGCCCAAGCCTTGCAGCTCCCATCCTTGCTGCTCTGCCTCCTGAGGCAATCACATGTGGCCACAGCCTGAATTCAAACCACAGATCCCAGCAATCACCACCAATGACCAGTATGCTTTGCCAGAGCCTGAAAATCCTTGTGCTGGCACCCTGGGGTGTTACCTTCACATCTTGGCTGTTGAGCGGGTCCATGAGCTGCTCCTCCAAGGCACGAAGGGACTCAGAAGCCAGCACAAGAAGGCGCTGCAGGATCTGGGAAGGGAAGAAAGCCAGAGGGTGAAACCTGGCAGTCCTGGATGTGGCAGGAACCCAGCTCACACATCGGCCACTGGTGCTGGCTCCAGCACTGGGAGCAGGGAACTGCCCCAAGCGAGCACCCAGCACAGGGCAAGGACAGAGGGTCCAGCTCACCTGTGCTGAGGGTCTCTCTTGCGTCCACATGGAGCTCCACTGGTCTTTGGGGGTAGCGATGAACATGACAGGAAGGCGAGAGCGAGCAGCCATAAATTTGTTCTTGATCTCTGTGCAGTCAGCATCTGGGGATTGCAGGCAGATGGGTGAGATGCTCTGCCCCAACCACAGCCCTCCAGCCTTCTCACCCACGTATTGCAGCCCAGAAAAGGGCACAACAGGCTTTATCCTCTCCCACCCCCTGATCCCACAGTCCACACGCAAACAGATTTCTATCACCATGAGCTTGCTCTGCTCTCATGCTTCCTCAGCATGCACCTGCAGGAAGTTTTGAAAGTAAGATGGAGCACTAGATGGACCTTTGCTCTTAACCCACCCAGGTAAGCCCAGACGTGGCTCAAGACACAGCAGGCACTGACTCTGACATTGACTGGGAACTCATGTCATAAGCTTATAACAGAGTTTGTACCCAAAGAGCTTTTTACTTGCCTCCTGCCCCAGATGTGGAAAAACCAGCTCTTGGCCAGAAACACGTCCTATTTAGTTCATTGAAAAAGCTGAAGAGTAGAAAAGTATCGGGTTCCAAAACCCAATTCTCTGTCTCAGAAAAGAAGTTGTTGAGAGAGTGCTGAAACCCACAGAAACAGCTGCTCCCTCCAGCGCTGCACACACCACTACCAAGCAGCTTTACCTTTTCTTATAAATCACCTTCAAAAGCCAGCCATAGCTAGCTCCGCCACCTCATCACCACCCAAACCAAAGACAATCCCCTGGTCTCTCCTTGCTCCTGGGGAAAGACAGCATGTGTCCAAAAGATGGTCAGCAGACAAAACACCAGGAAGAGAGAAGGACTGCAGGTCTACCTGGACATACCAACATGTTCCTTTAGAAAACAGAGACCTTGACCAGGAAACTTTAAATGCTTGGGAGGTAATGAAATCTGGAGAACTGCAGCCCTTTTCCCTTGCAGGTTTTGAAACTGAGGATCCTCCCAATGATGTGAGTGGCACAGCAGTGCTCTCAAAGCAGACACAGCGCAGGAGCCTTGAAGCTTCCCATTCAAGAGCCTGACTGCTCTCCCAGCACAACTGAAGGTTTGGCCCCCAAGAGCCAGGCCAAAGCCTCAAGCAAACCCAGCAATTATGAAGGAGCAGAAGGCTTCCAAAGCAAGGCAGGACAGGAGTAAGGGAGGGAAAAATCTCCTCGTCCTCAGCAGAAGCTGTGACACCCCCATGTATCCAAGACCCCTAGAGCCAGGCACTGACCAAACAGGGCTCAAGACCCTCATGCCATGGCTCTCCTCCATGCTACCTGCTCACCTGTGAGGCCAGCATTCAGGTTGATGATCAGAGGGCTGTTTTTCCAGTCAAAGGTTGCCAGCAGGTTGAGGAAGCGCAGGAACCCAACCTGAGGAGAGCTGCAGACAAGACAAAAATTGTTCAACACCAGCATTTGCTCTCTTGGCAGCAAGAGGGGCTTGGAGGCAACTTAGCAATGCCCAGCCCACACGTAGCCCAAGAGATGTCTGTGGCGGGAAAGGGAAATCCAGAACAAGCACGAGTCTCTTCCCCTTCTCTAAATCCCCAGGGAAAGCCTTTCACCCTTGTTCCTCCCTTCTCAAGTAAAAGAAACCAGCAAAAAGCATAACACTGTCCTGGTCACCCCATCTCCCACCACTCCCCTGACCCAGACTCCTGGGGTTGGAGCAAGAGGGAGGTGGAGAGAGGGCTGGTCCCACCTCCAGTGCAGCTCTGAACAGCACCAGCCCAGCTCCCACTGTGCCTCTTCCCCTATGACACAACACGTGTGTGAAGCCAGACAGCTGGGTCAATGCAGCTCCTGCTAGCAGGGTATTTTAGGAGAGAGGAAAGCATTCCAGGCATCAGGCTGTTAATCCTGGCTACTTTGGGGAAGGAAACCAGACTCCAAGTGCAGGGCAAAGTAACCTTTTGGCTCCACACAGAGCAATAACAGTCCCTTTAACCTCATTTTGCTCCCTCTGGGCCAGATTCCATCCACCTGCCAGGAGCCAGCAAGCAATTGGCACTGCAGGGTTATTTACCAACATGATACCTCAATTCAGCTTTCAGCAGCCAGCCTCCTGCCCTTCCCTCAGGAGTCCTCTCCAGCAGAGAGGCTGCAGCCACCAGCACCACAGTAACATCCCTTCCAGGGAACCCAGTAGCCCCAGCATGCTGGTAGCCACAACGCAGCCCTCACCTCTGCTTCTCTCAGCCATCCCCTGCAGGACAAGGGGCCCCACCAGTCCTCAAGAAGGTACAGGACACCCCACAGTTGTGCCACCAGCACCAGGAGGCCATGACAAAACTTGCTCCCATCCTTATCTCCTTCCCCTCCCTACAGTGCACTGAGCCGGGAAGCCACAGCCCTGCAGCATAGATAATCTCCATCTTCTCTGGCCAACTGCTCCCAACAGGGCTTGGAACGGTGTTTTGGCAGCACAGTGGTCTCATGCTCAGTACCATACACTCTTCCAGCACCTCCTGCCCTAGCAGCATCCCATCCCTCCTCTGTACCAGGTAAGGAAAAAAAGACTGAAATTCACATTAGGTCAGTCCGGGCTCCTCATCCTCACCTGGGCGGCGTGAAGGGGGCCGGGTGGAGGAAGAGAAACGCCACAAGGAGGTCCACACACTCCTCAGAGATGTTGTCGCTCAGGAGCTGGGCACTGATCCAGCGCTTAGCCAGCCGGCAAGTGCTGCCGAAGACAGGGTGCTGCTGCTGGAGCCTGTGAGGAAGGAGACAAGCCACTGCTCAACCCACATCTCCCAGGACTCTCTGGCATTCAGCAGGAGGAAAGAGAGAAGCGAACATCTGCCTGGAACATGTGTGCAGCACCACAAGCACAGGGCATACTCTGTGGAGGTTGAGATTTTGGGGGAACAAAGGGGAAATTCTGCCACATGCTCTTCTATGCAGCTCTCTGGTACTTGTCTCCCTACACCAGTGACCTCAACAAGGACAACCAGTGCCATCCTCACCCACATTCATCCCCTCCATCCTCCCACAGAGCCTCTCAGGATGTGAGCAGAAGGGCCACTTCCCACAATGAGCTCCTCTCCCCACTATCATCCTGCAACTTCAAGGACGTTTCCACAATGGCTCCCAGACACATCCTGTGCCCTGGTCCCTCTGGGACCGCCCACCTCACCTACCCATGCAGGGAGCTGGTTAGATAGGGCAGATGCAATGTCTCCAGCTCCAGCTGCCGAGATTCCTCTGTGTCCTGGTACTTCAGCATCCCTTCTGGGGTGACCACTTCCTTCAAGATCAGGGGCTCCCTGTGGTAGGCTACTTGGAGACGGAAAACGTAGCCATCCTGAGATAGGAGCAGACAGTGAAGTCAGGTTTGGTGGTAACATAAGCAGGCACGCTGCACCTCAGGGATTCAACAGCAGCACCCTGGCATCAGCACAGTCTCACTATGCTCTCTTCCATGCGCTCTATCCAAATCTTGGTTCTGCCCAGTGGGACCATGCCCACAGACCACAGCTGCCTCTTCAGTAACAAGTGAGGTCTGAAGAAGGTTCCTGCTGTGCCCCTACCTTGTACACATCCGTGTGGGTGACAGCAGGTCTGCAAACCAGGTGGTGCTGCTCCTGGAGGAGCTCAGCCAGCTGGAGGTGGAAAGCCGCCTTGATGCGCTTGATGGCTTCTTTGTCCTGTGGCCACTGGCCACTGCCTTCCATGTGGCAGATGACTGGGAACAAAGGGACAGCAAGAGGCCAGTGAGCCCCACACAGGAATGAGATGTAGGAAGGGGACAGCTGGGAATAGAGGTTGCAGCAGGAGAGTAGGAAAAGCCAGGGCTCTGCTCCTGCCTGCAGCACACCAACACCGCAGTAATGGAGCCAGCATTATCACCTGCCTCTGCTTCCCCCCACCACATCATCTCCCACTCACACTGCTCCCCACTTACTCGTCAAAGGGGCTATGTAGGCCGGGCAGGGCTTCTCCTCTGAGGGAAGCAGCAAGTGCTTGGTCTTGATTTGGGTATGGAAAGAATAAATCGGCTTCATGGGAATGGGAGGGAACACCTGGGAGAGAACAGCAACCTGGGGACTGAGATCAGTGAACAGAAACTCCCCAGCACCATACACCCCCTCACCCCAAAACTCCCGCTCCAGCAAAGTGCCCCAACACAGAGGGCCTGGCCAACTTGTGCATAGCCAGTGCCAGGGACAGGACAGCAAAGAGACACTGCACTATCCGAGGGCTCTCAGGAGGCACACAACCAGACAGTGACTCGTTCTCTGTTCCCCCTCAGCCCAGGGCCTCCCCCCAGCTCCACGCAGACCCCCCACGCATGGGCTGTGCCTGCAGACACTCACGTCTGTGTACCGGAGGGCTGGGTGGACGCCCTGTACAGCAGTCACCGTCAGCGGCAGCCCCTTCAGGTTCCACAGCTTGCGGCTCAGGTCATCATAGGAGCAGACGACGCTGACCATGGCCTCCTCACCTGTCCCCGACACCTGCAGACACACAAGGAGCCTCTCCATCTCTCCCACTCCTGCATGGATGCCCACCTTGTCTCCCTCCCAGGCTGGCATCACAGTCAAGCTCCAAGGAGCCAGGACTGATACCCCAGGAAGCAGCTTCTGGCAAGAGCACTCAGCAAAATGGGGAGGTAAGAGAGAGAGAGAGAGGGAAGCCAAGGGCAAGGCTGTGGCTCCCCAGCAGCCACAGGCATCCATCCCAGAGGCTGTGTTTCAAGCAGCAAGTGAAATTATTTCCTGTGCAAGACACTTAGGTGGCACGAAAAGCCGTACTGCCAGCATTCTCCCTAAGAAGAGAGAAACTAAGAGTGTTTGGGGGCCAAAGAGACCACACACTGGCCAGGTGACAGCTCTGCTAGTGCCTCTCAATGCCAACACAGGCAGCAGTTAACAGGAAACTGCTCCAACTACATCCTTAACCAAGGTAGAGCTGTGAAGCATGGCAAAAGCAAAGACAACATAACCAGTGCATCGCAGGAGCCTTGGGGAGGATGAACGAGAAGCTCCAAAAGGAAAATTGGTGCTGTTCTGTCTGCTTGCATCTCCCAAAGTGCAGGAGAGGAGCCTGAATGAGGAGGAGACATCACTAACACCAAACCACTCAGCTCAGACACAGCTGAGCCAAGCCACACGCAGCCAGCCAGTCTGTGCTTTATGGCAGAGCAGCAGCACCCTCTGCGGGGTGTGCCACAAATGACAAACCCCCATTCTGTCTGTCTCTGGAGCTGGCTGTACCATACACCTTCCCTTATCCCCCATGTCTCTCGACCACCACAGACTCCCCAGCTGTCTGCAAACAAGTAGCTGGAGGAGCACAGACACTCCTACCCACTGCCTCGCACATAACAGCAAGTTGCTCCTTCATTCGTCAAGGATTGGCAACAATCAGACTCCTAAATGCCCCTCCAGCTCTGGAAAAGCACATCCCCTCTCAGCGTGGGGTTCATCCACCCTGCTCACCCCCAGTTAGCTTGCAGAGACACGGCACACACAGATTTTGCTGCCTCACCGCACAGCAGGCTGTACAAACAACCATCTAATTCCAAACCTGACGTGTGGCTCTGTCCAGACCACAACTGGTCCTGGCACAGGAGACTTTCAGTCAGATTTGGTCCCCTTTGCTCTTAAAAAGGAGAAAGGAAACAATTTCCTTCTCCATCCAACAACCAGCTAAAGAGCTGCTTTCATGAAAGACCCGCAAAGTGGTGCCAAAGTGCCATGGCTCATTTCCAGGCTTTAATTTTACAAGCTGGAGAGCAGAAGTAGGGAGGGGGATGCTTCCCAGCCTTCAAGATACATCTTTTTCTTTGTTTCAGATAGACATGTAACACTAGGGAGGGCTCAGTGGGCATGATCTTGCACTTTGCAGCGTGACAGGAAAGATACTTCTGGGTTTCTCAGGTGGGCCTACAAGATGAAGGCACAAGAGTGCCTGGCCCAAGACCTGAAGGATGCAGCACCTGAAAGGTGCAGCCAGCGGAGCACAGTAGGACAGTGATATATCCTCAGACAGTGTGGACATAGTGGACAGAAGCAGAAAGAGGAGGCCAGTCAGATGCTTGCTGGAGAAAATGGGTGGGCTACCAAAGCAAGAGGACTTTAGCAGCTATGCCTTGGTTGGCACGAAAAGGTCCAGAAGATTCAAGGAGAACACCATGCTGCCCATCCAAGAGCCCAAAGGCAGGCATTTACCTTACCTTTGCTTCCTTCTCTTGGGAACCACCTAGCTGCCTCGGGGCTACGAAGTCAAAATGACCTTCCCTTAGCCCTTCCCATACCTCTCTTCCATGAAAAACCCAGCCCCACTCGGGGAACAACTGTACCTCTCGCCCAGGCCTGATCACAGACTCCAGCAGGGCCCCAGTGTAGCAGACAGAGGATTCGGGAATGTCCGTGTGGCTATGTGGAAGAAGACAACAGAGGATCAGAGCTGTGACACATCAACTCATCCATCCTGACACTGCACGCTGTACCCACAGGCAAAGGTCTGTCCAAGACCAAGGAATTCCTCCATACAGGAAGGCTGCGGTGAGGAGGCGAACCTGTGTGTCCCCCTGATGCCCAAGTTATCAACCTAAAGCAGCACAGGAACTCGTTCAGCTTCACAAGATTCAAAGCTGAAACTGCCAACATGCAGCCTTTCTTGACAACACCCCTCCTCGAGTTGGGATAAGGAGGCGCAGGCAACCCCTTTACTCTGTGCAACAAGGTCTTGTTTTTTGCAGAAGGCCTAAACTGCTACGGAGAGGCCTTCCAATGCCATAGGGAGAGCCAGCCTTGTGAACCACAAAGCATCCTGCGAGGGCCAGATGGCTTTTATTCCAGCTCTACCAACAAGTGTCCCAACATCGCACCTGTACATAAGGGCAGAACCATGCTGCCTCCTTGCCCTTAGCACTGCCATCAGCATGTCTTTGCCCTCCCCACCTTCTTTTGAGAGGCACCTTGCAGCATCAGATTCCAGATTTCAAAAAGCCAAAACAACCCACAATGTCCCCCGAAGCACAAAGCTGACAATGGGTTTTCCAGGGACGTGGCACAAGCCAGGAGAGCAGCAATGACCACACACAGCTGCAGCCTCAGCTGCTGCTCGGTACAACTTACAGTTTCAGCAGGTGCCTGACGATCTGCTCAGGAATGAGGCGTTTCTGGCAAACAGTGTCAGCCTCCCACACCACTGCTTCGCAGATGCTGCCATCCTGGAACCGCCGTAGCTCCGACTTCTCCCCCCAGAAGGTCCGGAAGTCCTGGGCCTGCAAGGGACATTGGCCAAGCCAGGCCAGGGACACAGGTTACCACTGGGACTGGCCAAACCATTTCCACAACCACCAGTCAGCCCCACAGTCATCCACAATCACAGCACAACAGCAGCTCTGCTACACACCACTCAGCACAAGCAGCGCAACCCTCACCTCAGGGAGATCTGCTTGTGGTCCCTTCTCCAGCACGCTGGCAGCAAACTCAGGGACAAACAGAAGCCCAAAAGTCAGGGGCCCGACATCCTTGTGTTTCGGGGGCTCAGTGTCAATCGGCCACTGTGGGAAAATGGGGAACATGAAGCAAAAAAGAGAAATGAAGCTGCTGGGATATCAAGCTGCTAGACAAACCTCCAGCTACAAGCTCTTGAGTCCTGGACAAGCACAGCCAGTGAAAGCCCTTGCTGGGCCACAAATTCCCCCCAGACCAAGCCTCCCAGCTGCACCCCACATGCCAGCATGCAGAGCCTCAAGCCCTTCATTCTCCATAAATGGGTCAGGCTTGTTTTCTCCCCCAGCCAGCAGAGATGCCCTCCCTGTGCCCAGCAGCACCACAGGGGACATATAAGACACCACATGCTGCAAAAGACACAGTGTCATTGCTGAGCCACGTTACCTCAGGGATCTGGGGCAAGGAATGAGCTACAAGCAGTGCTCTCCCAGCCAGCCCACGTGTCAGCAGCGAGACTACGAAGGGAAGGGCTGCGGCAACGTAGTTCCCACCCCGATCCATCAGCTCGTTTAGCAGCTGCATCTTCTTGCACGCACCCTGCAGCTTGGAGACATGCTTCAGGCTACAGGAAGAGGACAGAAGCTGGTCACCAAGGAGAGAAGCTGGCCACCCACCTCTGCCACTAAATCCTTTCTGAGTGAGATGCTAGAGGATAGATAAAGAGGGGAGAAGGGGGTCCTGGCTCAGGAAGGGGGCTACTAGAAGAAACACTGCACTTCAGCATCTCAGGATGCACCACAGGAGATGCTAGTTCTTGGGACATTCATCATCCCCAAAAACCAAAGAATTTCCCCCCCTCCTCCTGGGAGGTTATCTAGACAGTAAAAGCAGAATGGCCAAATGTAAGAAGTACCAGTGTCTGTCTCAGAGCTGGCAGAGTCACCTCCCACCAGGCAGATCTGAATCCGCTCCAGTCCAAAGCCAGAAGCAGCTCACTACTATCTGAACAGGCCCCTCAGCATCAACCCAACAGCACAGCAAGACTCACTGGAAGACATGGTCAAAGGTTCTGAGCATGGGCTTCATGGTCATGAGCAGAGCCTGAAAGCCGTCCACCATTCGATCATCCAAAATTTCCATGGAGCGCCTGGCTTCAAACTGGACCTGAGTAAAGAGACAATACAGAGCAAGAGCATAAATGAGAGGGGAAAAGGAAAGCAAATACCTCCAACAGTGGTCACCAATGCTCCTCCATCAACCACAGGCAGCCCAGCTCCATGGTCACCAGCAGACCCTGATATCAGCCAGCGTCTGTCCTGAGCATGAAGCCAAGTCACTAACAGCTGTCACTGCTGGCCAGACAGTCCCTCCTGGATATCCCTGCCACCAAGACAATTTTTTTTCTGCTCCAAAATAGTTATTTCTGCTGAACAGCTGCTTGGCTTCACCCAGAAGTGCCCAGGAAAACAACTTTTCTCCATCATTCAAGTGAGACAGGTAAGACAGCACTACATCCAAGTCTTAAAATTAACTGCCAACCTTCAGAGCTGGAGGTGAATGTTAAAAGTCTAGAATACAACGCTGAACCCCTCACCCAGATCCAACATCCTCCTCCAAGAGGCCTAACCACCCTTCACCTGCCTCAGCTCCTAATATGGCATCTCAAGAAGCCACCACAACCTGTCCAGTACCTGGTGGTATTTGCTGGCAGTCATATCAGCACAGAGGTTCACCAGCCCAGAGGGATCCACAAAGACCACTTCAAACGCCTGGTGGAAATCATCCAGGACAGGCTGGAAGCATAAATAACAGTCTTTAGAGTCACAGTGCAGCACAAACACCAGGGTAACACCACCTCCTTGCCATCTGACATCCCTGTAACAAGCACAACTCTGCCTGGGGAGCGTTAGCAGCACAGCCAGACACAAGCACAAGCTCCCCAGGAGCGTTGCTCACCAGAGAGACATCTGCATCCTTCGCCAAGGTGATCCCCGTCACGCTCAGGTCAGTGGTGGCTGTGGGTAGACAGGAAGGAACAAGTCACACCACCATCCACATGTCCTTCTCTGGTGAGGGTGGTACAGCTACACACCAATACCACTGTGGTCTTACAACACAAACAGTGCTACACCATGATGCTGGCCTCCAACACTACCCACCTCTCTGCAAGCTGCTCCATCCAGCCCTTCTCTGCTGCCTCATCCCCTTCTGTCCACCTCACCCCACTCAGCATCAGAGGGAGAAAAGCCACAATTCCCCCTTCTCTCTGCCATTTTCAGGTTTCACTCAGAGACTGCTGAGACCTGGCAACTCACCCAGGAACTGCAGGGTGCTTCTCAGCACCTGATACCCACTCATCATCTTGACAATCTTGCGTTTCATCAGCAGGTAGCCAACAAGCATGGAGACCAAGAAGCCACTGAAGCACCCCAAGCCCTGTGAAAACAAAGGGCTGAGTCAAAAAGAGCTCAAAAAGGCACCACAAGCCCCAGAGCCCATTCCACATGGCTGCTTCAGTCACCTAGCCCAACCCCAGCAGGAAGACATAGAGGCAAAGCCCTATACGACAAGCAGAAATATTGATCCCCTTGCAGGAAGGTAACACCTCAAAGTTCTTTGAGAAATGGAATGAATTCCCCTCCCAAAAAAACCAAACACCCACTACATCATTCCCAGGATCTCAAAGAAGAACAACCATCCAGTACACACAGACTTGCTGCAACCCATAGCACAGACTGGAATCCCTTGACACCTAACCCAGATCAAAGTCACAAGCCCACCAGCCCACCCATCAGGACCAAAACACCACCTTTTCACCCCTAGAAGGGAGAGCAGGCCTAAGAAAGGTCAGCCAGGCGAGCAGAGCCTGCCCTGTCCCCTGGCACAGGGCATACCTTGCTGAGCTGCCGCTGGTTCAGCCAAACTTTGAGAAGGGCCAGGCCGTCCTTCATGCCTGGGAAGTCAGTGGCTGCACTAGACAAGAAGTGCAGGTGGGAGAGCAGCACTGTGTCACAGAGGATGGAGTTGTTGTAGTGAGGGGTTGGGGGCTCAGCAGCTCCTGTGCAGGGAGACGACAGCACGTTGGACCCAACCACAAACCTGCTGTTCACACAAAACAGCACAGCAAACTGGGTGCAGCCTCTGGCTGAACTGAGCAGCACCATGCTCCCCCATGCCCTACCTTCTTTGGGGGTGCTCTGTTCCATGAACCAGGCCATCCGGACATTGTTCTTGCTCGGGTAGAAGCGGCTGGGTTTGAAGAGACCGGGGGCAGGACAGGCATGGAGTCGGACAGTGACCATCTTCTCATCCTTGCCTGTAAGCGCCAAGGAACAGATAAACAGAAGGAAAACAGGGAGCATCCCCAGCTTGGGAAGAGGAAAAAGCTCCTTCCCAACAAAACTGAGCAGCAGTGGAAATAATCTCAGAGCAGAGAGTGACCATATCCCACAGTCAACAATAATTCCAAGGTCACGTTATTCATGTCCAAGTCCCATCTTCATCCCCACTGGCCAGTCAGGTACACCAGCACCTTCCTGTCTGCGCTGGCCTTGCCACCACCTGTCCCAGACCCAAACACACTATCACCTGGGGTCTGTGGAAACCAGCAGCACCTGGCAGCCCACGCATTCCCTGTCATCTCCAAGAGGAGCCACATTGTGTGCAGCTGCCTGGGAAAGGCCAGAGACGGCAAGGAGCATGGATGGGGAATGCAGAGGACAGCACTAGACACAGACATGTTTTTGTAGGGTC
The DNA here is from genome assembly GCF_037038585.1 of Patagioenas fasciata. Taxonomy (NCBI): domain Eukaryota; kingdom Metazoa; phylum Chordata; class Aves; order Columbiformes; family Columbidae; genus Patagioenas; species Patagioenas fasciata. Next base: position 77,004,222 of record NC_092560.1, on the reverse strand, counting down.
TGCTTTACTCCCTGGAGTACCTACAGGGTAGGCCAAGGCTGGGGAGTCCAGCCAAACTACAGAGGAGGATCAGAAGGGAAAGAGACTTTGAGGACTAGGCTCTGTGTGGAGGGAAAGGAGAACTGGGAACACCAAAACTCCAAAATTTATCACCAGTTGTGACAACAGCCCCATACTGATTCCCCCTCAAAGGAGCTATCACATAGTACAAGACCACCATCACCAGCCTACACCTAATGCCAACCCCCACTCACAGCCCCCACCAGAGCCAAGGCTCAAGTGTTACCTTGAGGCCTCAGGAGCAGGATGGGCTTGAGATGGTTGCTGTTCATAAAGGCAAACTTCACACTGCCAAAGAGCTTCTCCTTGGAGAAGTGCTGGGCAATGTAGGCCAGGTAGAGGGCTCTCTTCCGGTGGTAGCGCTGGTTCAGGTTGTCTTTGTCTTGAAAGATTTCCTGGGAAGAGAGGGACAGGGTAAATTCATTTCACATGCCTGCAGAGGCCAGTAAAGCACCCATCGCTCCCCTCAGCCCCACAGGCAGCCCCATCTCAGACATGCAGCTGAAGCCCCAGGGAGCTGCAAGTCAGTCAGGAGCTCTACTTTGCTGCTGGCTCACCAGGCTTCAGAATCACAGGAGACAGAGCAGAGCCATACAGCTAAATAGGGCATCACTTTGTCTCACGCCCCACTTGAACAAGTCTGGGCAGCAAACAGAGGGAGCTCTAAAGAGGTAAAAGCCTGCAAATGAGTCAACAACGTACCCTTGTGGCCAAGAAGCCAAACGGTACCTGGGGTGCATTAAGAAAAGCGTGGACAGCAGATCAAGGGAGGTTGTCCTCCCCCTCTATTCTGCCCTGGTGAGGCTGCATCTGGAATTCTGTGTCCAGTTCTGGGCTCCCAATTTGAGAAGGGATTACTGAATTACTGCAGGGAGTCCAGCGGCAGGCCATGAAGATGATGAGGAGTCTGAAGCAACCTTCTTATGAAGAGAAACTGAGACAGCTGGGTCTGCTCAGCCTGGAGAAGGTTGAGAAGGATTCCATCAATCTCAAGAGTGGGTGTCAAGACGATGGGACCAGACTCTTTACAGTGGTGCCCAATAATAGGATGAGGGGCAACGGGCACAGACTGAAGCACAGGAGGTTCCATGTGAATATGAGGAGAATCTTCTTTACTTTGAGGGTGCCAGAGCCCTGGAACAGGCTGCCCAGAGAGGCTGTGGAGTCTCCTTCTCTGTGGACATTCAAAACTTTTCTGGACACATTCCTGTGTGATCTGCTCTGGTGAACCTGCTTTAGCAGGTGGGTTGGACTGGATGATCTCCAGAGATCCCTTCCAACCCCAACCATTCTGTGATTCTGTGCAATATCACCCCCCCTGCAACACAGACTTGGAAGCCGGGGCAGAAGTGCAATGGGGCAAAAAACAGTACAGTATCTATCTCCTCGGCAATGTGGAAGAGCTTCAGCCCAGGCAGAGGGAAGGAAGATGCTCAAGAGGAACTAAAATCAACACAGCCAAAAACTTTAAGTGGTGAGACAGCACTCTCCAGCTCTTCATGGAGTCACCACACCGCATGTCCAGATGCTGCAACCTCACTCAGGATTGGAGAGCACAGGGCACGGGACAGAAGGAACAGCGCTCAGCCAGGCCCCAAGCCACTTGGAAGCCAGACTCACCCGCGGCATGGTCACCGCCACGTCCACATTGATCTCTGGCTTAATGCAGGTGCCCAGCAGGTAACTGCCCACCACCTTCAGCTCAGCTGGGGGCAGGAAGCGGAACCTCCCCTTCACGCTGAATGGTACCTGCAGGAATGGGACCTTCACACCCTTGGGGAGCCAGGCCTGGTCAGTGAGCTGTGGACAGACAAAACATGTGAAAAACACCGAACATCACCAATAGGTGCAAGGACCAAGACCCCTCTCACCACACAACTGCAGGCACCGGCATCCAGGGCTTAAAGATGGAGCATTCCCCTCTCCCCTCCAACATGAAGTAAGGTAATATTTTTTTCAGTCCCTAAAGGATACACTCCACAGGGACCTCTGCCCCTACAGCAAGAGCAAAACCTGCTCCATACAGGGTCACACTGCCTCCTCCATCCCTCTGGGACTTACTTCCGTTTCTGGGGTCTCTGGGATGGCACTCAGCAGGCTGCTAATTTCATGGAGGAAGGCATCAATCTTCTTCTTCTTCGTCTCCTTCAGTGTCACCTCCTTCAGAAGCTCTTCAATCTGTAAGGGAAAAGGGGACCCTGAAAGGCAGCTGCCATATTGGAATCGCTCCTGCCCTCTATCTTGTTCTCCAGCATGCACCATGAGACAGGTGAATAGGGCAGCAGGTGAGCTGGAAAACACATCTAAGCATCTCCACAATCCATGCCCAGAGCTGGGATTCCAGTCGATCCATGGGCAGAAGGATAACACAGCTCCTGCCATCTCCTGTGATGTACTGGATGAAAATCAGCTCCATCTCACCAGCTTCTGCATGACATTCAGTCACAAAAAAAGTGGAGCGATTCATGTAGGCTTTGTTCTCAGGAACATTTTCAGTATGACAAAGCATGAGCTCCAGAAAATGACCTTGCAGACTCTAGAGATTCTGCCACCAAACCCAGCAGATCTTCAGGAGATTGAAGTCATTCCTCAAAAAATCACCAGCATTACAACCACGAGAAGTCATCTAGCCAACAGCCAGACCTCCCCCTAATACAGACAGTTTGCTTTCCCAGGACATGAATAAACTCTCCTGTCCCATCCAGAAGCTGGTCAAAGACAGAAGCCAGGTGCACCTGTTGACGTTACTTTTTCACCCAGGTAAGCAATGAACCAACACAGCAAGGGATGCAATGGCCACGCTCCCACCATGCTGCAGTTGGAGGGGCTCAATTCTAGTAGTGTAAAAGAGACACAGAGCCTGGCACTGGATGGTAATAAGTATTACAGCGGAAATACCACTAACACGTTGAGTGTCTCCTATGGGTTGTGCCTTTCTGTGCCTAATGGTTCAGCGTTGGGCCCCTCTCTACAAGAGAGACATTGAGGTGCTGGAGAGAGTTCAGAGAAGAGCAACGGCACTGGTGAGGGGCCTGGAGCACAAGCCTGATGAGGAGCAGCTGAGAAAACTGGGGCTGTTTATCCTGGAGAAAAGAAGGCTGAGGGGAGATCTTATTGCTGTCTACAACTACCTGAAAGGAGGCTGTAGCATGGAGAAGGTTACTCACAGGTAACAAGTGATAGGACAAGAGAAAATGCCCTCAAGTTGCACCAAAGGAAGTTTATATTGGATATTAGGAAAAACTTAATCCACAGATAGGGTTGTCAGGCATTGGAATAGGCTGCCCAGGGCAACAGTGGAGTCACCATCCTTGGAAGGGTTTAAAAAGTGCATAGATGAGGTTCTTAGGGACAGGCTTTAGTGCCTCTTGGGTTAATGGTTGGACTCGATGATCTTGCGGGTCTCTTCCAACCAAAACGACTCCATGACTCTGCCCCAGTCCTGTGACAGATCCTGGGGAGGAGCAGCCGCTGCCCGGGATCACCGGGTCGCTCAGGGCCCGTGGTCTGTTCCGCAGGCGCCTCCCGGGAGCTCCGTGCCCGGGATCCCGCCGCTCCCCAGCCTCCCCCAGCCCAGCCCCCGGTCACCCCCGGCTGACCTGCAGACGAAGCAGGCTGGAGTGGAAGAGATCCTCCGTCTCCTTCAGCTGGCTCAGCTCCTCGCTGGTGGGCGGTTTGTAGAGCTCGGCCCGGCTCAGCTTGGCGGGCTGCAGGTCCCCGGCCGGGGCGGCCCTCTTCCCGCTCCGCGCCGCACGGCCCTGGGCCGTCTCCTCCTCTACCGCCTCCGGAGAGCCCTGCGAGGAGAACACAGCTCGGTTCGGCCCGGAGCCCGGTGGGACCCGCCGCAGGGGCTCCCGAGACCCCGGTCCCGGTCCCGCCGGTTCCTTACCGCCATGGCCGCCGCCTCACCCGCGCGCGTGGGCACCGCCACCACGTGCGGCGCCACTCACCCCGCCGGCCGCGGAGCGCCGCTCCCCATAGGCCGCGCGTACCGGCGCAGCGTTCCTATTGGTCGCACTGGCTTGCGTCCCGCCCACGGAGGCGAGCGCGCCTGAGCGGAAAGAGGCTGGGGGTGTTCCCTCGCTTTGCGGCGGGTCGTGCTGGGAGCGGTGCCTTTTGCAGCGGTTGCGGCGCTTGGCGTCAGTGTGGCTGAGGGGGGGGCACGGGGGTGGCGGGGCTGGGAGAGCTGTAAGCCAAACTTGCAACTTTTAACCCCAAAACTGCAGTCCTCAGGGCAGCCACGCGTGGTTTCGCGTTCTCGGGGCCCACCTGCGGTGCCTCCTGGTGTGAGCAGCGCCACGCTTGTCACATCGTGTTCAAAAGGGACCTTAGAATAATTGAGGGGGGAGCAGGAGGTGAAGTGTATGAGGTTTAATAAACACACAGGACTGTGGTTTTCAGCCTGTTCTGTGTTTGTGCTCTTGATATGGGGAAATTTGGGGCTGTTTGGGTGTGGGGTTGGATGGGTAACAGGGGAATCAGTTGGCGACGGAGCTGCCAGATGTAAATAAGCACGCAGGAAAACAAGCTGCAGTTTGCACAATGAATAGGATTCTGGGGAAAAAAAAAATAATATATTTTTTAAAATACTTATATATATATGGAAAAAAAAATCCTCAGGATCATCATGTCCAACCATAACCAAACTCTAGCATTAAACCATGTCCCTAAGAATCTCATCTGAACACTTTTTAAACCACTCCAGGGGTGTTGACTCCGCCACTGCCCTGGGCAGCCTGTTCCTGTGTCAGAACAAGTGGCTCTTTTTCAATGTAAGAACCCCCAGGCCCAAATAATTGGTGTCAATTGACAGAATTTTGGGGGTGTCTGTGTCTGTGTGTTTGGTCAAAGATGCTGAACCAGCTGGAGGTGACCACTGGATGGACCAGCTGGTGATGCCTGGAGATATCCTGCAGGAGAACATTCCCATTGCAAATGCCGATGAGGATTGCAGTGGGGATGCTGGAGAGCTGGTGGGCAGCACAGAGCTTGTGGAAGCATCTCTGCTCCTGGAAGGTGTCGCTCACTTTGGAGAACAACGCACGAAGTGCAAAGAGGTAAGAAATGCAACTTCTTGCATCAATAACCTGTGAAGACCCATGGCACAAAGCAGCAGACTCAGGCTTTGCTGAAACCGAGTGTAAACTGATAGTAACACTCAATCTTGAGGCCCTGAAGGGGCAGCAGCTAGTGTTCTGTTCTACCTCTGCACTCCACAGTGTCCTGTGTTCCACAACCCCGAGCAGCCCAGAGCAGTCGTGTCAGGGGAAAATCACTGCAGGTGCACCCCTCTCTGGTTTTGAACCCTGGGTGGCTCAGCAGTGGAGCCACATGAGGATTGTAGAACAACCCTGAGTTATTTGACATTTTCAAGGCACAGTGAACACAGAGAACTGTTCCCTGTGCCCAGAAAAAAAAAATAAAAAGGAGGTTTATTTTCCAGAGCAGGCAGGCTGGTCGTGGGCAGAGCCAGCACGGAGCTGTCCACATGCCGCAGAGCCAGGCTCTGGTACTCAGTGACTCACTGGGGTGGACGTCCCATACGTGACCTGCAGAGAGCACAAGGCAAAGCTGCTGCAGCCTGACCCAGCCCGGCCAGCAACCACAGAGGCTGAAACCAGCAGTGGGCTGGAAGCAGGCAGCGTGTGGATTGCCAGAGCGAGAGAAATACCCTGTTTATATATGCCTGTACGTATATATGCTTTTACAGAGCAACTCCAAGCTCCAGGCCTGACCCGATTTGGGTTGTCAGGGTGTTTAAAAGCCCACCCTATGTGTGTCCCTGACTGAGAAGCCACAGATTTGGGACTAAAATAATTTAGGACTCTTTCCAGCCCTTTGACTGGCTTTTGCATAACTGTAGGCAGTCTAATTCACCTCTCCGCGCCTTGCTGTGCACCACTGTGAAGCAGGGATGTTGTGACCCCAGTGGGACTGACCTTCTTGAGGAGGACTCTGCTCTAGGATAGCATCCCAGCCTGGAGTGTGTCACCTCACCTGGAGTACTGTGTGCAGCTCTGGGCACCACAGTGTAAAAAATATATAAAGCTGCTCGAGAGTGTACAGAAAAGGGCTGTGAAGTTGGTGAAAGGTTTGAAGGGGAAGCCGTTTGAGGAGCGGCTGAAGTCACTTGGTTTGTTCAGCCTGGAGAAGAGGAGACTCAGGGGAGACCTCATGGTGGCTACAGCTTCCTCGCAAGGGGAGGAGGAAAGGCAGGCATTGAACTCTTCTCTTTAGTGACCAATGACAGAACCCGAGAGAATGAGAGGAAGTCGTGCCAGGGGAGGTTCAGGTTGGACATTCGGAAAAGCTTCTTCACCCAGAGGGTGCTGGACACTGGAACAGGCTCCCCAGGGAGGTGTCACAACCCCAAGCCTGACAGTGTTCAGGAAGAGACTGGACAACGTTCTCAGACACATGGTGTGAACTGTGGGGTTGTCCTGTGCAGGGGCAGGAATTGGACTTGATGATCCTGGTGGGTCCCTTCCAACCCAGAACATAATATGATCTCCATGCCAGATCCAAATTCTTCTCCCTGAGCCCTGGCTACCCTCGGTTCCAGTTTTTACCTGCACTGTGGAAACACTATAAGCAGGATCTCTTCAAGAGCAAATGCGTGGACATGTTAAGACAGAGGGTAGAAAATCACATATTCATCCTGCAGGTAAATGCAGGCGTTCCGAGAACTCCCCAGGTGAACTGGGCTGAGCTCTGTCCCCCACACAAGACCCCTAAGCCAAATCCAGCCCACGAGCAGTGCTTACAGGAAGTAGGAGCACATTTTAGGAAAAATAAGCAGGGTGGGTGTTGGAGGGGGAAAAAAAAAAAAAAAAAAGAAAAAAAAAAAGCTGTGAGTTCAGAGACTGTTTGCAGCTGATTTTCTGCCCACCCTGCAGGTCTTTGCCACACCTGGCATGCAGCAGAGCGGGACAGACTCTCACCCCTGTGTCTGCAAGGGAAAGCAAAGCAACGCTGTGTCCGCAGTGCCAGCGGCCACCTGGCTTTCACCTCACAGAGCTGGGATCCACATGCTGCTGCTGTGCAGCATCTCTGCCTGGAACATGCTGGGCTCCTGCTCGAGGCTTAGCATTCTGTTCCCAAAAAGGCTGGTATCAGCCCCTGTGTCACCTGACCGGCTGCCTAGCTGGGCACAGTTGCCAGCATCATTACTCAAGAGCCCCTCACGCCTCACATGCTCAGTATTTAACAGCTTCCATGCAGGAAAACTTACTGGAAGTGGGTTCTCAGCCTGTGTCAGCCAGGGAACCAGGGCTCCTGCAAGTGGGTGTTTGGCTCCTGGTTTCCAAGGAAAGTCTCCCAAGACCTGAGCTGACCCTCTGTTGTATTTGGAGAATGCTTCCTGCACACGAACACTTGTGGTGGGGTTGCAGGTTGTAGGTGTGAGATAAGGCTTCTGGTCCCTGTTACTGCTCATTGCAGCTCTTGCCCAGTTGCTGCATCGTGGCCTCAATCTCAACCAGCAGCAGCAACACCCCCAGCCCTCTCCAGAGCATCCCAGGGAGGATTTTTGCCCATTGCAACCTTCGAATTGCATCTTCCTCCATCACAGTGTCCTGGGTCAGGTTCTGCAGGCATACCCCTGTTCCCTGAGCTGGGGAGACAAACTCCTTTCACCCATCCATGCCAATGCACGTATTCCCTCACACAACCTCGTATCCCAAAGTTACCTCCAAAACTGACTTCCAGTTAGCGCAGATGTTTAACTCCCGGCTGGTTTCACAAGTAATTCTTGTGGACAGCCCCAGTGACTCTGCTGAGTACGAATTATTGTCAGCTCCTAATTTGGGTGGAATTTATCCTCCATGTTCCCAAAAGAAACAGCTCCTTGACTGTTCCTCCCCCTTCCCTCTGGCCCCCAGAGGGACCAGGACCCCTGTGTCCTGGCTCCATTCCTCTTCCCCATTCCCAGTTCACCGTGGCCCATCCCCACTGTGACGTGCTGCTTCCCAAGACGTGATTCACTGCCTGACACCTCCAGGTGCTGCAGGCATACCTGCGGTGTCGGACTCCACTCTTATTTAAGGTGAGGGTAATTATAGCTCTGTGCAGTATTTTTTTTTTAAGGCTAGGAAAACCAGTTTGGTCATCTCTGGCCAAGGTCACATCCCTGTGCTGCACAGAAGGGACGTGGTCACTTGGGGGATAAAAATCAGGTCCAGGGTGGGTTGTTGGGGTGCCCGTTGTGCAAACCCCTCAGCAGTCCCCCTTTACCCCCCAGGACAGGGTGTAAAGCCCAACTGGGGTGACAGGGAGGGCTCAGGGTCTGGCTCTGCACGGGGACTGGATAACGGGGCATCACCTGGAACCTCCCCGGCCTTCTGCCACCCCCCAGCACCCTGCATTCTACGTCTCCAGGGGAAAGCCCTCATGCCATAGCCTCTGGGATGGGATATGCACGCCTGCAAACACACGCAGATACGTGTGCATATATGCACACACAAACAAGTATATACACATGCATCTGCACACCTCACCACACACGAATACCTCTAGACACACGTGTCCACATATGTGCACACATAAACACACACACCCCTGTAGACACACACGTAGACTTATATACACATATATAGAAATGCATACATATGCACACACCCCCTACACATATACACATATGCACGTGCACATGCACAAACATATGCCTGTATGCATACATAAACAGTCACATGCTCACACAGATGCAAGCACTTACACACATACGTGCGCACACACAAACACACACATACATTCAGGCATGCACGTACATATGAACCTACAGACACGTGCACTCATGCACGCACAACCACAGCAAGAAGCTGCCAGCTGTGCTGCAGCCAGGGAGTCCCAGGGATCTGGGGGCACCAGAGCGGGCTAGGGGTACCTGGGGATGCTGTGGTGGATTAGGGGGGGCCTGGGGGACCATTAGGGGAACTGGGGGGGCTGAAGCAGGCCAGTTCCTGGAGATACCCCTCAGGGGCAGCCAGGCAGCCCGGCCAGCCCTGCAGCAGGGAGTGGGGTCAGTGACGCCTTTCCCAGAACAAGTTATTTCATAAAGTATTTCAGCACCTAGTGAGTCATTAATTGCACCCCATCTTACCTTGTTAATGCTAATAGTAAAAAAAATATTTTACAGCATTCCACACCCTGCGCCCACCCTGACAAGCATCACACACTTCCCACCATCCCACCTTGGCTGAAGAGCTGCAGTATGACCCCAGCTGCCCACCCGCTGCCAGGGTCCAGCTTCCAGCCAAGTTTCCTCCTCACCATCCAGAAACCCCTGGGGAATCAGAGGAATCCTTCTCCTGACTCTGTCCCCAGGAATCCACAGTTTCCTAGCCCAGGTGAAGCCATTCCCAGGCGGTTTCTCACCAAGGGTGAGCATCCTCAAATTCTATGTACCAGCATCTTCTCAGCATGACAGCTTGGAGTTCCTGTTTTATGAAGAGGCACAGACAGACAGCAAGCCAGCATCAATGCACCCCTGGGAAATCTCACATCAGCACCAGCTATCCAGACAACACCATCGAATTCAACAGTACCAGCTATCCAGACAACACCATCAAAATTCAACAGTGCCAGCTATCCAGACAACGCCATCAAATTCAACAGTACCATCTTACAAATGGCAAAACGCCCCAAAATAAAATGCACACTTCCTTTAAAACATCTACATCACACTAAAGAAGCCGTGACACAGCCCCTGACTACCATCACATATGCAGCCAAGCCACCCAAATACCTCATGCTGTGTTCTACAGGCAACCTCAAACCCCAAAAGGTCCATGACCACCTGCCCCAGACCAAAAACCACAACCCATCCCTTCACTCCACACAAATGGAAGTCACTCATGAGCACACAGCCTGCCACCCCACACTGGACAAGCTGGTGTCGCAGTTAGTAGCTGAAATCACTCCCATGAGATAACAGAACTGGTGGGACCAAGAGGCTGGGGCTGAGATTTTTCCCCTTCCTGTTGGGTTATTTCTGTTTCCATCTGTTCCTCACTTGGTTCACTGTGCTGGTAGAGCAGAGCTGCCCTTCTCCTGTGACACAAGAAAGGCCAGGGGTGGTGTTGAATCACTGATGAGAATCTCTGGTGTCCTAAAAAGGGAAAGTTTCAGAAGAAAAGAGCAGTTGCTGCTCCCTGGTATCACTTTATGCTTGGCAGAACAACAAGTCTGGTGGTGATTTGCAGACATGGTTCCTGCACGTTTGTTTTTTTTTTTTGAGGGGACCCAAGTGCCATTGGCCTGCCAAAGCTGTTTGCAAGTAGGGTGCTAGATGGTGTGTTAAGTAGTTGGGCATTCCTCTGTCATTAGTCTCATTCTATCATTAGGCCCATTCCTTCTCCTCCTCTTCTCATTTCAGCCGAAAGAAATTGCTCAATAAACTGAAGGAATGCTAACAAGGATTTATACTGGCCAATAGTGGTTTTTAATATGACTTTTTCTCTCTTTTCATCCATTCCTGGACATCATTGACTTCCAATATCCCCTTACGTTTATCTTCTCTTTACCAAATTTGTTTGTGCACCTTCTTCCTTCTCCATGTCTTTCACCTTGTCATTATTCTACTCCTGGATTACCAAATAGTCTGAAGTGATGACTATGAGAAAGGAATCATGACACCAACTAGCTCAGCAGCTGTGTGCCCACAGTCTTTGAACCCACAGAGGTGGCAGAGGGGCTGTCAGGGGTGTGGGGAGGCACATGGCTGCTAAAACGTGGAGCTAAAACCTCGGCGTGTCCTCAGGCTCAGCATCATTGTCTTCTCCTGAGTAGCAAGTGATAGGGCAAGAGGAAATGGCATCACGTTGTGCCAGGGAAGGTTTGGATTGGATATTAGGAAACATTTTGTCAGAGAAATGGCTGTGAAGCACTGGAACAAGCTGCCCCGGGGAAGTGGTGAAGTCACCATCCCTGGAGGTGCTTAAAAACATATCGATGAGGCTCTTAGGGACATGGTTTAGTGCTAGAGTTAGGTTATGGTTGGATTCAATGATTTTAAAGGTCCTTTCCAACCAAAATAATTCCGATTCTGTGATTCTATGATTCTGTCACCTGTGGATATCTCATGCTTCCCATGGCCAATGCCAGCTCCTGCCCAGGGCCCTTCCCATCAGACCTTTGCATCCATCCCTAACCCCGCTTGGCCACAGCTGTTTTTTTTTTCCAGGCTCCTCAAAACCTGACCTCAGCGACAGTGCCTGAAGAGAGGCAGAAACCACCGTCTGGCCATGTGGGGATGTGGCACTCTCATTGCCCGTCCAATCCCTCCCAGCAGCCTTACCCAGATTTGATGGGGTTTCTTGCTTCTGCAGAGAGGGCGCTCTGCTCCGCCCCAGCAGAATCTGCATTTCATTGTAAGATTAAATAATTCCTCCCTTTGGTTTCTGAAGTATTAATACGTTCAAGGGCTTCAGATTCTCAAGTATTAACACATGATAGAGGCATTCATAACTCCCTGACAAAAATAATCTGGTACATGGGGTAATGACACAAAAAAGCACTCCCGTAATATTTGGCCGCCCATCCGAAGTATGGCCACATCACAGAAACACGTGGCTAACAAGCAATCTTCACAATGACCAAGAAGTGTGGCACCTCATAAGGGCAAGGAAATGGGGTAAAATACATACTTCTAGCCATTGAAGCTTTAAACAAAACGCAGTATCACATTGGTTAAAATGAGCCTCAGTCATCACTTGTTGCTTGCATGGGTGATGTTTCATGAAGTCTCACCTGGTTCATTAAGTTTCACGTGTCTGTTTGGGGATGGAGCAGCCACTTTGCATCCCCCTCACCAGCAGCAGGGGTGGCTCTGGAGCTTTACAGGGATAAACCTGAGGTTCATGGGGTGGTACAACAGCCAGAGCCCTCGTCAGTGGGTTGTATGCTGGGATGGTGTGCTATACACCCTGCCTTAGGAAAAAAAAAACCTAAAAAGTCAAAAATTCAAAGAGGACTACACCCATCCATATGTATAGGTCAGGAGTGGAGAGGGAGAGACTGATTTTGGCTGTCCGAAGTCAGTGGTTCTGGTAGCTTTGCCTCAAAACTGTGGTTGCCTGAATTACAAGAAGACAACTAATGGGAAGTTGATATGCTTTCATGATGTGCTTGCTGTGTTTTGCCTCCTTTTGAATCACTAATTTGCTTTTTGCATGGATTGTTTTGTGCCCTTGTTTTTATTTTCCAGATGCTTTTGTTTGCTTCCTGCAACAGGCAAGAGAGTAAATTTATCTGATTTCCCAGCTGTTGCTGTGGGCTTTATACATAGCAACAAAGAGAAGAAACCTTTTTCTTTTTTATTTTCTGATAGTAAGGAACAACCTGCAGCCTCCAAAAATCACATCGGAGGCACTGAGAGAGGGGAAAATCTGTGCTCCCTTTCCTCTTGCCATCATGCTATGTTTTATCAGCAACTGGTTTGTCTTGTCAGTCCCATAAAACAGCCCTCCATGCAGCACGATGGTGCTGTTTTCCCCAAAAAAAATCAATATGCAATCTCTGGGCGAGCTCCTGGGACTACATGTAGTGCAGAGAGCCAGGAACATACAAATGCGGTGTTTATTTATTCATGGCTTAAACCTCCGAGTGCCAAACTGCCTGGCAATGCATGTTCCCTCTCTCCCTCCCTCCTTTTCAGCCAAACCCAACCTGTGTGGTGCTGGGCAAATGTCAGCGGAGGTGATGATGATGATGATTACCTGATTAATTAAAATCTTCAGGGAAACCTGGCTCAGATTCAACAGCTCTGGCCCTTTTTTCCTTTGTCCTGGCCCCTCCATCCCAATGACTCTTCAAGATACGGTCCATTATTGTTCACCTGATGGGGAAACTGAGGCAGAGCAGTGGGAGGGTACACCAGGGGTCAGGAAAGCTGAGTCAGAGCTGACATGGGCATTTGAGAAAATCCCTCACAGTTCTCCATTTTGCTCTCACTTCCCACAGAAACAGGGATCATGCAACTGTGTTGTCTGTCTCTGCCAGACTCCTCCTAGTTCATGGTTTTTAAACCACAGAGACAGCTTCACCCCACAGTGTAGGTGTTTCATAGATGTTTTGTGGAATTAGGCAGCTCAGCTGGGAGGAGGAGAAAGACCAAAGTCTTCCTTCTCTGGGAAGATAGCGGGGCATGCTGAACCCCATGACTAGACACCTGAGACTCCACACAAGAGGCTGCTACTAGAAACCAGCTTCAAAGCTCTGCCGCCCCAGGAACATCTTGTGAAAGTCTTACCCTGTGAGTGCTGAGGCTGTTCTCCTGGGCCTTCTTCTCCACAGGGATGAGTCCCAAGTGTGTAGCCTCACTCCACAGGGTGCTTTGGGACTGGAAGGATGGAGAGGAGCACCCTAGCTTTGGGCTGGGATGAACCCCTCTTCCCTGGCCCCTACAGCCCCTGCAAGGCTGCTCTGTGAGCCAGATCTGTCATCGGCTGGGGTCACAGATGGCCTCCCCATCAGGGAAGATCTCTTTGAGGTCCACATGAGGGTCCTTCCACCAAAACAAAAACTGGACACCAGCTTTGGAGAATCTAGGCAAAGCTGCTTTAGCCTGGTTTGACCTCAAAGGGTAGGAGTTACCTGTCCTTGCACAGACACTCAGGAGAGACATTCCTCAAGATGAGTCAGGGGAAGACGGGGTGAGGCCAGCTGCCTCCTGAAGGTGCTGAAGGCTGCTGAGGGAGCTGAGAGCTTTGTGCTATCTAACATCCAGGTGGTTCCAAGAATCCCAAATGCCCAGACCCAGGGGCAACAGGCACACTTGAAACTCCCAGCTGAATGCTACCCCATACTGCCATGCTGTGGGTTACCAAGGCATGAGCAGAAGGCCACCTTGCCCCTCGGGTGATGAGCCTCTCTCCTGAAACAGGCTGGTTACTTCAACCAAGTTTTATGCTGGGAAGGAATGACTCTGCTGTTGTTTGGGGTTTCCTCTGCCTCCTCTGTGCACAGTGCAGGAGGAAACATGAAGAGACAGATCCCCCGGGCAGCAGGTCTTGCAGTCTGGGTGGGGACAGCAGCAGCACCCAGGGAACAAAATACAGGCATGGGACAATATGAAGTCACCTAGGAGATGGTGGACATCTCATTGTGGGGCATTTTCCTTTGACTTGTCTCTTAAACAATCTGGAGGGGTGCACCCGAGACTCATGGTGCTTACTATGAAAGGGATGGAGTCAAAAGGAAAACCATCTTCAGCTGAACACCATATGGTCTCTGTGTCCATAGGAGGAACAGTTGCGCAGGCTGGGAGTCTTCTATCCACAGAAGACATCCAAGGGAAAGGTTATGGTAGAGCCTGCAAAATTACAAAGGGCTTGGTTGAATAGACAAGACCACTCATAATCTTCTCTACTATGAGGATGAGGGCATTAAAAAAAAAAAAAAAACAAAACCAACCAACCAAACAAAAAAACAACCAAACAACCAAAAACCAAACCAAACCAAAACAAAAAAAACCTACTGGCAGGTGACAGGATCAAAACAAACCAAAGGAAATGATTCTGCACCCAGACAATTCATTAGCTTGGGCAGCTGTTTGTCACAGGATGTTGCAAATGCTTAAAATTTACCTGGTTTCAAAAATAACTAAACAAATTCATGGGAAAAAAATCTGAAGACTATTAAAAACAAAGACACCTCTGACTCAGGGAATTTGAGTCACAAAAAAATGTCAGAAGTCAAGGAAATATTCTGGGGAAGTGTCACTTGTCCTTATGCCCTTCCAAGAGTGGATTTTCACAAAGAGAGGCTAGATAGGCCATTTGGGGCAATTTCTGTATTTAAAAATATAGAAACACCCAGCACTGAAATGCAGTGTCAGTCATGATAAAATTTTTACCTATTTTTCCAAATCTGCCCCAAAATATCTGCTGAGCATCTCCTGGAGGCAGAGGGTCTGGGTGGGGGGACACGTGTGTCCCGGCAGGTGGGGAAAGGAGATAGTGGCCAGCAGGACCTGTGTAGGCAGGTCCCTGGAGATAGGGTGACGGTGGGGGAATCACTCACTGCAGCGCCTTGATAGAGCACCAGCAGCTGTCTCTTGAGCTGAGAAACTGAGCCTGAAGGCCATGAGATAAGGGCAGAGGGAGACCAGCCCCTGACCTGCCAGTGAGAATTTCCAAATCTCCTTTTTCGTTCCTGTGATGCAGGAAAACGAGATCGAAAGGGAAAATATTCTGATCAATTAATACATACTCTGAGCAGACACAGCCTAACCCAGCTGTCCCAGACCTACCCACAGCGTCAGGCTCCAAAGTGGTGAACAGGGCATGGCATGTGTGATATCTTCACAGTCTTCATGATCAAGATGCCCTGAGAGTTGAACAGTGAAAGCACTGGTAGAAGCTGGATTCAGAGTCATCCCAACAGGTGGTAGCACCTTCCCACACTTTGGGCTGCTGTCACCTCTGCCTCAGTAAAAGAGACAGTCAAATGCTCCCAAAACAGCCTCCAAGTCTTCGAGCCATCCATTATCCCCATATTACTGGGCATCCACTGTGTGGGAAGAATACCATCTCCACACCAAGGGCTTTGCACAGTGTGACCGTCGCACTATCTGTACGCAAAGTGTCTCCTGTGAAACCAGTGTCAGTGCTGGTAGAGAGCCTCAAAGTCTTGGGTCTCACTCTACAGCCATCTTCAATGTCCATAAAACACTGCTGGCCACATCGCCAACAAGATGTCCGTGAAATACAGTCAATAAGTGAGAAACCTTTTGACTTCTCTCGCTTTGCCAAACCTTTGGAAATACCTCCAATGGTGAAAGCAGCCAGGAATGTCACAGGTTATATATAGTCCCATGTCCTGTGTCCTGTGATCCCCAAATAAAATATTACTTGAATGTTTTCTATTATTCATTAATAAGCAGAATATTAAGAGTAACGGCAGGTTATTTTCATTGTGCTCTTTTATCAAATGCTTTGACAGCTTTCACAAATTTTTAGGCAGCAAGTAGATGTGAAAGAAGCACATGTGTTTATATATTTCATATATATGTGAAAGACATCATGTTGATGAGTGTAAACAAAAAGGAGAGTAGGAGAGCAGAATGAATGGGACAATATTTTCACATATATGAAAATAAAAACAGAAAAATGCCATATGATCAAGTCGAGCTTGGAAATGGCTCTGGAAAGAACAACTTTATACTCTCAGAGTACAAGCTACACATGATGTCACTAAACCCTTCCTTCTAATGTCTTCTGCTCATAAGTGATCAGGTAAATGAAAGTGTGTCTCACTCTAGGAAAAAAGTCTGCATTTTTGAACCTGAGCACATGTTTAGCAAAACATGACAAATTGAGGGACAACCTTGGCTCCCCTATCAGTATCAACATCAGAAATCTGACATTCTTTCATTCTGAGTCCCCAACACTGAAGAGTTACCAGAGGAAAACATTAACTCTATCCCAGGATGATGTTCTCAAACTACATTCAAAAAGAAAGGACCATGCTAACAAGAAAATTAAGCAACCTAATGGAAAATTACCTCAGTTCAGCCAAATCAGCGCAATGTTAAAGATGCATGCTGAGAGAAGAACACGTTTGAGGTGGTGAAAAGCTTTTAACCAAGTTGTGTGTCCTTTGCGGTATTTTGGTTGCCTCTTTGCAAAGAGGAGGATTCACTCCCTGTGAGGTGCTCGTTGCTTCCTCTGGTTTCCACTTTGCAGCCCCTGCTCCTCAGTTTTCCCTGTGGATGGAGATGCTTTCGGGCCTCCACTCCACAGGGTTTCCCTGCTGTGCCCCACTTACCCCCCCTCACACCAGAGGAGCAGCAGGAAGAGGAAAATAGCTAAAACTTGCCCTTTTTGGTCCTTCCTCACAGCAGGCAAGAACATTCAGCTGTTTTTTTTTTCTTCCCCAGGGCAAGAGCAAGGCAAGGTCCTTTGATTGTCTTGCAGATAAGGAGAACACAGACCAGACAGGACCAGGCTGCAGCCAGTTCAGCCCCTGCAGCACCAGCCAATGTGTTGCCCTCACCCACCCCAGAGACCAGAACAGGAACATTTTAATTTGAAGTACTGTGCAAATGAGAGTCCAGATGCAAAGTCTTCGGTTGGCTCTTAGCCTCCCTTTCTCCTGCTATTCTAGACCCTCCAGACATCCATGTGAAGACAAAACAAACCCATTTGAGATAAAATCAACAACTGATAGTTTGGGGCAGCATCAGAGCCTTCTCCAGCTTTAGAATGCTGATGCTCCTGCAGAGAGGACTGGCCATGATGCAAACATGCAGCCAGCCCTTCAATTGACAGCTGAAGTCTGGAGAAGGGGAATGACCCATCCTACAAGCCAGACAGAGGATGCTGAAGTGTGCTAGATGGGACAAGGATATGGGGTGTGCACCATGCATTGATAGCTTCAAGTTGGTGCAGCCAGGGGCTTTCCTGCAGGATGGAGATGTGCATAATTAACGGAAATCTCCCAGCAGGTGAACAGGTCTGGAGAAGAGTCACCTGGCTCTACAGGCAGCTGTGGATGGGGACTGAGGTGTTGGCACAGCACAGCATTGAGGCACAGCACAGCACTGAGGCACAGCACAGCATTGAGGCACAGCACCGCACTGAGGCACAGCACAGCATTGAGGCACAGCACCGCACTGAGGCACAGCACAGCATTGAGGCACAGCACAGCACTGAGGCACAGCATAGCATTGAGGCACAGCACCTACAGGGCACAGCCGCCCTCCACCCTGTCCACAAGTCCTCCAGGGACCCTCTTGCAGGGCTGAGCCCTCCAGCCACTGCCACAAAACCAGGGCAGGGACATAACTTGGGTTGCCCCAAGCTCTGCAACAGGGTGTGGACTGAGCAAGAGGGTGGCTGGAGGGGACATGGGTGCAGGGGAGCTGGTAGGGCCAAGGGGTGGACATTCAGCCTCCAGTTATTGCCTCCTGAGTCCTCGTCCCTGCGGGCTGGCATTGATGCACTCCTCTCTCCATGGATTTCCTTCTCCAGGAGGACACATGAGCACCACTTTTCCACACAGACAATGTTTGTGAGACCAGGCCAGTGGTTTTTCGGTTGTTTTATTTCCCAGACCCCTTAGAAGCTCTTCCCAAATTTCCAGGGGACAGCAAGCCCAAGGGTGGAGATAACTGTGTCACTCAGCAAGTTCAGGCCAAGCAGTGAGGCTTCTCCAGACTTGTTCACCTGTCTGGGAAATTTGCATTAATTACCCTCCTGGTGATTCAGACTCCTGCAGGAAAAGTTCAGCTTTGTCCTCGCCACGCACAGGTGCACAGAGCAGTTTGCAGGGCAAATGCAATGGTCTTCCCCTTCCCAATGCTACTTCACACGCACCACAGTGTGGTTTCCAGCCTACCTGTGCATACAGAGGAGTGAGACTTTGCATCTGCCACGTAAGCCCTGCAGACAGTTTTTCAGAAGAACATCTCATTTTTAGAAAGATGGATGTGGAGACTTTAAGGGAACATCTCCTGCCCCAACCCCTCTCTGGGCTGTCTTACCCAAGGGAATCTTTTTACCATTCAACCACCAAGCCTGTTGCCTGTGCCTGGGGCTTGGTGCTTATGCTGTAGTTTGGTTTCCTTCCTCTGAATCTGTTCATATTTATTGTGAGAAGGGTCACAAAAAGGCCAAATACAGCCTCAGTAAAACAAGGTCCAGCTCAACTCACTTGGCTCTCCCTCTATTTCCTAATGGAAACTCTTCTTTGTGATCAGTTTCAGCTAGACATCTTCAGCTAAGCCTAGCTTTTTAGTGGAGCTACTGGCAGAAGATGACTGTGTTGCTGCTGGAGACCAGCCCACAGTGACCACTGAAGGTCCAGCAGCGAGTGGGAACATTCATAAGCTCAGCTGATAGTGGCTGATAATGGGCTGGAAGTGAAGGGTCTTGTCCCCACACAGATCATGGTGTTGATGTGCACCCAGCCCCTGAACCAGGAGTGATGTGAAACCAAGAAAAGCTTAATCCTCCCCTTTGCTTGACTTCTACAAAATGCTGTCCCTTCTCACTGTGGCTTCTGCCCAAATACAAGGAGCTGGCTGTTCTGAGGGTGAAACCAGGGTCCGATGAACCCACTCAGGAGTCCACTGGGCTGCTGGTCTGTGGACCCCAGCTCCCTCTACCTGCTGCTAGTGCCTGCCTGTTCCAGACGGCTCTTCCCCAGGATCGGGGACAGCTGTGAGTCCCTGCTTGACAGTCACCCTCTCTAGGGCAGGACACTCACTCTATAGCAGGACGCCCACCCACTAGGGGCAGGACAGTCCTGTGGAGCTGACACTGCAGCAGAAGTGAAGGTAAAGGACTGGGGACGTTGACCTGGGCTGGTGCCTCTTCCTGAGCACACCCAGGATCCAACACTAGCTCGTGCCAGTAATTACAGAATTATAGAATAGTTTTGGTTGGAAGGGACCTTTCAAAGGTCATCTAATCCAACCCTCTGCAGTGAGCAGGGACATCTTCAGCTAGATCATGTTGCTCAGAGCCCTATCCAGGCTGGCCCCATCTCCGGGGATGTGGCATCCACCACCTTTCTGGGCAACCTGTTCCAGTGCTTCACCACCTTCATTGTAAAAAAAGTTCTTCCACATGTCCAGCCTGAATCTCCCTTCTTTTAGTTTAAAATTCCTTGTCCTACAGCAACAGGTCATGCATGTCCACCCCATCTCAGCCACACTGTAATGCTTCGGACAGGGATTTCTTGTGCAGGTAGAATAACCTAAAACACTGGTCCCCAACACAGAAACTATTGCTGGGACCAAGCACTATGGATATCTCAGTTACATACCCATCAATAAAGCAATATGTCACACAAATTGCTGCCTTGGTGGGTGACAATGGTCACTTCAGGCTTCAACAGATTGAGAGCCTCTGAGGACCAGAGCAAGTGCCACTGCTGCTGTGTGCAGATGGGCGACTGTCCCTGTAGCTGGCAGGTTAAACTGGTTCAGATATTTCTGTGCGCTGAGCCCAGAACAGAGGTGTAAGATGACCTGAACAGTCAGTTACACAAACTCTTTGGAAACGCAAACCACTGTCTGACAGGCATAAGGTCACAGCCATCACCCTCCTCAGGCCCTGGAATCACAGCTGAAATAGCATTCTAATGTGCTTATAATTTATTCATCAGCTGAATGAGAGCAGCAGCAGGCATTTTGATGGAACTCTTTTATGAAACCCCTGTGATGGACTTCATCCATTTCAAAAGAGCAAACTAGAGTAGAATTGAGGGGGAAAAAGAAAAAGACAACTTTATTCCATTCAAATTTAAACAAGCAGGAAAAGGGGCAAATCAAAATAAGATTTAAAAAATCCTCCATTAAAGAACTTTTTTATTCTCTTCATTTTGCTTCTGGTTTGTTCCAAATCTTCCAAACTCTGCATTTCTCTGCTGGTGGCTACGCTGATGCAGGAGGCTCCAGTTAACCCAGGTGCTGCCAACTGATGCTCAGAAGCATATTTTCATCCCTGTGATGAGTTCTGCCTGAAGATCAGTGTATTGTGGACAGACTTTTATTCTCAAAAGTTTCACAGTTGCTTCACTTAAGTACTCAGTTGCTCTGCTGCCCAAATGCACCTATATAGGTGCCAGTGTGAAGGTGAGGACTCTTGTACATCCATTCTCTTTTTTGGGAGGTGAGAATCAGTTTGTGCAGTAACGTTGCAATGCTCACTTGGGCAGCAGAACAGACAATTGCACTTTGATTTCCCTTGTGAAATACCTGGGGTGCTTGTTAGGGGAAATCTTTCCTTGTCAGCAGGGCATTGCTGCCTGGGCTGAGATCCATCACCACGGTGCTCATTTGCCCTCCAGTCTGGCACTGGGGTATCTAGTGTAAATAAAAGAAGTAACCCCAGATTCCCATGTTGCTGGTTCCTCTGGGGATGAGAAACCAGCCTGTGAAGCCCCAAGCAGTACTAACCCCTGGCCCACGTGCAGTGCGTGCTGCTGCTGTGGGAATGATGTTCTTCCAGCACCAGTGTGGCCTTGGCTGGAGATCTGCATCCAGCCTGGGCAGCAGCACTCCAGGAAGGAGACAGAGGAAATAATCCTGGCCCCTCTCTCTATGATCCATGTCCACATAGCGGTCTGGACAAGAAGAAATGGGGTGACATTCAGGACAGGGGAACACCTAAAAGGTCTCTAACAGGGAGGCAAGCTGAGCCCAGAGACACACTGAACTAGGAGCAAGCGAATCTCCACTGTGGGTGGTTTGAAGGACAAATATTAAAGAACTGGTTGGGCAAATATGTCTTGAGCTGCTTAGGATAAAGTGATGCTCTCTTGGGGCAGGAGGGTGATGAGGTGGACCTCTAGATGTCCTGCTTTGCTTCAGTACAGCCCAAGGAATAGCTGTCAGTGATTTGAGCTACAAGAGGATCTGGAGCGTGCTGTAAGGAGTTTGTAGGGACGATGAGCAGAGCTCCTACCCCCTGCCTGATCTTCCCCATCACAGGAGCAACCATCTGATGTGCTGGGGGTGAGATCTTGTTAAAGCCCAGCCCAGATTTGCTGGGATCCCTGATGATGCCTTGCCAGAGCAGAGGAGCAGGGAGGAGGCAGCAGGAGAGGAGATGGTGTCATCTTTTAGCCCAGACAAGTCCGTTTTCCCAGGGCAGGGAGCAGATGTCTCATCCTTTGTGCCACTCAGGAAAGAAATTGGATAAAGCGGTGAAGGACAGAGTCACGTAGGCAGGGCCTGCCCCATCTTGCCAGCTCTTGTCCCCTCTCTCTTGCAGCTCACAGGGCAGTAACCCTCTAGTGTGACACCAAGACAGCGTTTGCATTTTCAAAGCTTCTGCTGTTGCTAAGCAGAGGAGTTAACTCTCAGTTTGTCATCCTTCATGAATGCGACTCACAGAAAGGAGGAAAGAGGAGAGGAAGAGAGATATTAAAAATAGATAATGAAAACAAAGCAGAGAGGACTTGAAGTTTTCATCTCAGATTTACATAAGGTGACAGTGGCATCCTGAGGTCCAGTTTATAGTGACAAGTTCCACTGCTGGGGTTGAATTAAGGGCACATGTAGCCTCCTCCTCTCCTGGTGAGAATTCCCCTCCCTGGAGCCACATGTTCCTACACCAGACCCTATTTCTTGTTCACTAGTCCAAAAAACATACCAATTCCTTCAGTTGAGAAACAAAAATGGAGATGAAGAAGGGACAATAGAGTTTGTGGCAGAGCACTCCCCATGGAGAATGCTGCTTGCAGGCAGGCAGCGACCATCCACAGGATAATGGCTGAAGGAGGAGAGGACAAGGCTCCATCTTTTAATTGTGATATATTGGAGCTGATTAGGGAAGGAGAAATGCCATATGATAAGTCAAAAAGTTAGGTCAGGCTCAGGGCAGCCTGGGTTAGGGAAAGGGAACACCAGGCAGAGCAGTGGAACCTCCCTGGGAGTGCGGGCAGAAATGCATGCAGGAGCTTTGTTGCTTAAGTGGTTTCTATTTTCTGAGATCAGTGGAAGTTTTTGTTGGAGAGGGGAAAAAAAGGTGGGGGGCCAAAGACCAATATTCTCTCTAAAATCAAGCCTGATGGAAAAATTTCAGCCTCTCCTATTGAATACACCAGGGCTTTCTTTACTTTCTGCTTTGCATGATTACCTCTTTCGTTAATATTCGAGACTGGCAGCAGGTGGAGATAAATCCTGAATAGCTCCAAACTTTGCTTCTCCCACCTCTCCCAGAGTTAGGTTGGTTCAGACAAGGCCTGTGCTGGAGGCTGTCTGCAAGGAAAGGTGTTTTGATTACCATAGAAATAGGGGCAGCACAATCCCAAAAGCACTCATCTCCTGCACACTAAATCAATCCAACTTTTTCATTAAAGCTTGAGCAATGCCATGTTTCACTGGCGAGCTGGGCAGCCACGTTAACAGAGCCAGGTCCTTGCCAGCTGGCATTGATGAGGAAGGTCACAGTGCATCCCTCCAGGTTGGATGAGTTATTAGACTCATTAGCAACGAAAATGAGGCATAGGAGAGGCAGCTGGAAGTGGGCAGTGGGACTGGATCCTTTGAGAATTATGTTGGCCATGACATTAAACCTCGGTGCTTGGGAGGTGGGGATGGAGGTGTGAATGGGGCTGATTGGTTTTGCAGAGCAGAGAGCAATAATGAAGTATGGGCAGCTAGCCTCAAGTTGTTGGGACTGGGAAGGAGAAAGATGGAGCCAAAGACTCATTGCTGACTGTGTTGTAGGGCTGGGTGAGATTTGGAAGCACTTTCTCTGTCTCCAGAGGAAGCACTGCTGAGAGCATCATGTCTGGAACCATCTCAGATGTGGCCCAGATGTTGCAGTACTGAGATGGTTGGCCAAACCCAACGGTGATGAAAACACCTGCCACCCAGGAAGCCTGGCACCAAAGTCAGAGCGTGGCTTCTGCTCACATGTCCTGCCAGTCAGCTTGATCCAGTATTGATGAAACATTACAACTGTCAGCTCAAGACATAAATAAGAACATGGATCTCAGTTCCCACCAGTAAATATGCCCATGGTACATGCTACAGCCCGGCTGCCAAGGAACTTCTCCAACAAACAGCATTTTGGCCATTCAAGCATTTGTGATCCAGCCCTCCAGCCCCCAAGCTGATGATGTGAGGGCAGAATTAAGAAGCTTTCTGCAAGTCTGAGCTCACTCCAGGGTGGTAAGGTGTAAGTGTCAGCAGATGACCTGTGCTTGCGTGTACAGGAACATGCACTTTTTCACAGCACAACCAGGCAAACCAGGGATGGACGAGGGGTGTTCCTCCAGATTAGCCCTGTGGCAGTGAAGGAGAGCTCATCCCAGCTCACGAGAAAATCTGTGCCAGTCTCTGCAGGGACAGTTTCCTGGGTGAGGTGGGATCTTGCAAGGGCTTGTGCCCCTGACATGTCAAGCTGGAGTATTTAGAATCATAGAATCATTTAGGCTGGAAAAAACTTTTAAGGTTATCAAGTCCAACCAAGTACAGACTGGAGGCTGTCACAAGCCCTGGATTGGGTACCAGTGCTGGTTCTGGATCATCCATGGAGCAGGTGATAGGGACCTCCTTGGGGAGAGCCCAAAAGGCAGGAGAAGAACAAGCGGAGCAGTAGCAGGGGTGAGCAGGAGGATGCCATGATCGCTGCCGAGCCGACAGCAAATTAGTCCTGCTAACAACTTGTGCTCGAACAAAACCATCTGCCTCCTGGTCTCCTCCCTGGGTGAGGGAGAAGGAGCTGTGGCTGCCTAGTACCAAGCAGAGACTTCAAGGTCCATCTGCAGCACAGGCTGTCCCAGCTCCCACCAATACAGGGAGTCCTCCCTGTCAGTCCTGTGCCTTCGAGAAAGTCCATGTCTCTGGAAAAGGCAGGACACAGGTCTGATGGTCACCTGTGCCTCTGGTGCCGTCATCAGGATGGGAAAGCAGCGAGAGGTAATGGGGGCAAGGGAGAGGGTTAAAGCTACACAAGGATGTAGGGGTGATGGGGCACATCATCCAACCTGTTTGTCCATGGGGTTGGGGCCTCTGTGAGGTAGAATAAGCCCTGCCATGTGCATAAGGATGAAAGAAATGCCGAGCAGAACTGGGTTAAGATATCTCAAACATGAGGTGTCCAATGAATCCCATTCCTTTCTGATAACTCCAGTACTCTTGTTACTGTCCAAATAAACGTCCTGCCTCTCTGAGCATCAACATGTTTTTGCATGAAGTAATATCCTGTGATAGTCTAATGAAATAAGTATTCCCCGTTATTGGTTCCTCCTCTTTGGACAGTCCCTATTGACTCTCCCCTTGTTCTGGCTGTCTTTGATCACTTTGTTCATTTAATTAATTCCTAAAGTGAACACTCCTCAATCCCTCTTTATGCAACATAATCTGAGGGTCTTTTTCCATTTAATCCCTGCACTTGATGTAATGCAATGCTACAGATTTATATTAAGGCATTACATGATTTTCACTTTTATTAATTCCCTATTTTTGACTGCAAGTCCACAGGCAAGAGAGATTTCCTTCAAATAGCTCTGACATTTTGGGGGGACATTGCAATTGATTTAGAACTCATCATATCTCATTAGTTATTTAAATTGTACCTGTTAGAATCAACTCTTTATCAAGGAATACACCTCAGCTATTCTGTCAGGGCTGTGCATCCTCATTATTCCTTCTCTTCTGGCTGAGATAAAATGCCCAGTTGGCAAATACATCCGTCCTGGGTATTTCTCACGCAGCTGGGTGGTCCTGTGTGCTGAAGGGCAGGTGCATGCATTAACATTTCCAGAAGTGAAATGCAGATTTGCACTATCTGGGTTGTGCTGTGCTGTCTGTCCTCCTCCTGGATAGGCGCTTTGTTAATTTTATTTATTTTTATAATGAATGAAATTTACACTGTTCATTGAAGACTTGCTAAGGAATAGGTGCTTGCTCACATTCATGCGTTGGTGTATCTCACCACCTCTGCAAATGTTTTTCTCCCTTACCCAGGTCGGGGAATGGAAGATGGAAACTGTCTCTTCTGCCTGTAGCACCTCACACATCCATGGAGACACGTGAAAGTGGCACCCGTGGGAGGGGGGGAGCTGCCTGTTCCTCTCCTACTGCAGCTTGGGGCTTGCTGCAGGATTTTTAGGGGACCCTGGGTCATGTAGTGTTGCTCCTCAAAAACCATCCCTTGAAAAAAAACGTTTGCTGGGTTTTTTTTTGTCCCTGGGTGTCTGTTTGCTCAGCAGCACGACGACCCGGCCGTGCCGCTCCATACCCACGCGCGACACCGGCGCGGCGGCACCGCCCCCTCTGTCCTGTCCTGTCCTGTCCTGTCCTGTCCCATGGCTTGCCCCCGCCAGCCGCCTTGTGGCCGGGCCTTCCCGGAGGGGAGTTCACCGGAGCAGAGATACTGACCCGGACCCGCGCGGGTCCACACCGCTCCCGGGCCACGCGCCCAAACCGCTGCGGTGGGGAGCGCTGCCCCTTTAAGCGCGTCGGTAGGGGGCGTGGCTTGCGGTGCGGCGGGGCGTGGCTCTCCGTGCGGCGGGGCGTGGCCGGCGCGCTGAGGTCAGCCGCTGAGCGGGCGCCGTCACAAAAGGAAGTGGCGGCGGCGGCGGCCGTGAGCGTGGGGAGGGGCGGGGGCCTGCGGGCAGCGCGGCGGCAGCGGCGACAGAGGCAGCGGGAGCGGCGGTGGGAGCGCGGGGCGGTGGCGGCGGCGGGGGCCGCGCCGCGCCATGGCCCAGCAGCAGATGAGCAGCTCGCAGAAGGCGCTGATGCTGGAGCTGAAGTCGCTGCAGGAGGAGCCGGTCGAGGGCTTCCGCATCACCCTGGTGGACGAGTCCGACCTCTACAACTGGGAGGTGGCGATCTTCGGGCCCCCCAACACCCTCTACGAGGGCGGGTACTTCAAGGTACGGCCTTGCGGGCGGGCCGGGCCTCCCGCCGCCGCGGTGGTCCCGAGGAGCCGCCGCCGGGGCCTGCGCCGCCCCCCTTGGCCGCGGACCGGGCCTCTTTGTCGGGCTCGGAGGGGCCCCGGTGGGGCGGCGGGCCCGGGGCCGCGGTCAGACCCTCGCGTCCCCCGCCGGAGCGGGGAGGGAACGGGGAGGTTCGGCGCCCGGAGGTGCTGCCTTTCCCCTCCAGCTGCCGGCGGCGGGGGCCGGGCGGGCTGGGGCCTGCAGGAGCTCCCCTGGGCCTGGGGGCGGCCGGGGGAGAGGGGCCCGCGCCGCGGCCGCCTCGGTGCTGTTCTTTTCGTGGTCTAATCCCCCAAAAAGGCAGGTGCCTCAGGGCAGAGTGCGGGTTCTCCCCTTGCACCCCATGCTGCCCGCTTGGCTCTGGCCTGTGCACTCCTTATTTTTAAGGAAGGGACTTCCCAAGCATCCCTCGATGGCTTCACTCATCCTGCAGGGGTGTTCTGTGCAAAACGACTAATTCAGGAAAAAGGCTGTGGTTTTCCTCAGAACTTCATGGTGCTTCAGGACTGTTTGCGTTTTATTTTTTTTTTCCCTCCCCTTTTATTCTTTTCTTCCTCTCCACACTTTCTGGAGGGCAGCTTTCAAAGGGCTGCAGTAGCACTTAATTGGTCAAGGTAGATAAATGCTTTCAATTCCCCTCTCAGCCTTCCTGTTAATCCAGAAAAAACTTCTGTGGTTGTTATTTCCCCTCTTGTAAATGCAGTAAGCAAGAAATCTGGCACTGCTGTCCCAGGAGGGAACTGAAGGGAGCAGACTTAAATTCTCGAAACAACTGGAGGAGGAATTGCATGCTGTTCTTAAAAGCAGCAATTAAAAACCTTGGTGCCTGCAGAAGATACATTGCATGGGGTGTACCCACTTGATATCCGCTTGGTCTCTGGCAAAATGTTGACCTCATCAGCTCCCTTCTCCCAGGAGTTAATCATTTTAGTAGCAGCTTCTTCATCCCCCATTTCATGCCCTTTGGCTCCTGTCAAACTGAAAAAAAAATTTGGATCATCTCTTTGTATGGGTAACATGGATCTTCAGTGCCTGTTGGCCTCTCAGGGTCAAGGTTTAAGATCTTTGTTCCACAAAAGACAAAATAACCTGTAGCTTGGAGAATAATAGATTTGATTCACATTCGGTTTGGCCTCATTGTTTTGGAGGAAGGGAAGGCTTTGGCAGAAGGCTTGCTTTTTGTAATGAGTTGGCTGGCTTACTCATGTAGGTGTGATAGGTATATTCTTAGACTCACCTCCATTATTACTTATTCAGGAAGTCACTCTAGTCTTGGGTTGGTAACTGGGTCATTTTTACATCCAAATGGTTTGGCATCCTCTTCCTGCACTTATATTACTCATGCATTTTTTTTGAAGAAATCACAATGGATCAAAATATTTTTGTTTGGTTGGGGAGCTCCCTGGACTGTATGTTTGTAGTTGTTCCTGGAAAGAAGCTGAAGCAGCCTGGGAAATAATCTGGGGATGTGGGTTAACAAGTGCAGATTTAGGCAAAATGGCCAGTTGCCTTACATCACTCTTACGGATGTGCTATCTTTTTTGGTATTTTATGTCCTTGGGCTGTTGTGCCTTTCTTCTAAATCCTTCTTACTGATGCTGTGATACTTGTTTTGAGAGTGGGAGACTAAGGTCTCATGGAGCCTTCACCCTTCTACAACAGAGGGCTTTCCTTCAAGTGGTGTGACTGGAGTCTGTATGTCATTTCCTCCGTGAGGTTTTTTTGTTTTGGTAGCATATGATCTTTGCTTATGCATCCAAACTTCTGAGCCACTGAAGCCTGTACGTGTGTTAGGCTTGGCTCACTAAATCGTTTAGAGATAAGATTAATACCCTGAACTTTGTTTGGTGGGGTGACTTCTGTGATATATTCATAGTATATGCAAGGTGAGCACTAGTTCAGATCAGCCTGTGATTTATTTTTCAGATTTCTTGGCGTGCTGAAATGTCTAGCTTCATCTTGTTTTGTATTTTTAGTTTCCTAAGGTGAGGTAAGCAGGACTAGAAATGTGCAATTACAGGATGTAACTTTCTTAAACTTTGTGAGGATGAGAGTTTGGGAATTTTTTTTCCACTTGAGGTGTGGTTTGAGGGTAGGAACTGGATGGAAAGTACAAAGGCTTCTAGTTAAGATAAAGTATAAATAACTTGAGGAAAAACTGTGTTTAATGTGACCTCAATAAAGAAAGTGTTAGTGATGGTTGATTTGGAATGCAAATGCTTGATGTGTGCTCATGGAGCTCTTGGAGCTGGTAACATCAGCTTTTCACACCTTGTTTATTCTTGGAGAAATATGACCTTTCTCTCTGGGCTGTCGAACTGGCTGAATAAACTGAAATGTACCTCCTTGACAGGAGCTACTGCTGTTAAAACCTGCTTCAACATTTCAACAGATTCTAGTTTCAGTTGCTAATCCCGTAATTCTAACACTTGATAAACTGAAGCAGAAAACAAGTTCCCCTGACTGTTTGTTTGAATGGTAGGTTATTGATACCTTGGTCCTGGCTATAATGAAGTGAAGGACTTCTTAAAAATTCAAGCACAGCCTCTGAGCACTTTTTATCAACTAATATAGCATCACAGCTGGATGGAAAGGACAGCAGACCTCAGAAGCAGCCACTGTGTGAAGAGCAACTTGTGTCAGTGAGCTGGACAGGAGCAGTCCTGAACCACAGGATCCCCTTGTGTGATCAGCTGAACGTGCAGTGGAGGTTATATCAGCCCTTTGCCTTTATTCCTGGTCATGCTGAACAGCTATGTCATGTTTTGGGCAACTCTTTGACAAAGTTCCAGATTACCACCCTTATGGATGGAGTTGAGCTATTGCATGCACTGGTTGCCTGTCATTCCTTGCTGGAAAGGCAAAAACAGCTCAGGGGCAGGATGTTAAGTCCTCCAAAGAGGTCCAGTAATAAGAGCAAATGTCTGTCCCTCAGCTGCTATCAGCAAGAAGAAGCCAGTTTGATGTTTCTGGCAGAAATGCTTGTTGGGCTACAGGCATTTGATCACAGTAGGTGTGCTTGATTTTTGGTCCCTGCCTCATTCTAAGGAGGAAAAATGGGTAGACCTTCTGTGTCTAAGATGTTGATTTGCTTGCAGCTGATGCAGTTATTGAGCTTTTTTGAGTGACAAAGGGAAGATTTTTATCAGAATGAAATGCTTAATGTCCAGGTCATAGACAGTGCCTGTTGCTTTTTTTTCAGGTCAGGCAGGAAGGACACAGTGTGGTAGGACAGGTCCTTAGATCAGGCTCCACTGGGCTATGTGGTAGTTCTGAGTTGCTCTGGAAATTATGGGAATGTGTTTTTGCAACTTTTCAGGCAGTGCCTGAGCAGTAGAGAGCCAGATTGTGCTGTAGGCTGCAGAACCACATGTCAACAGTTCTTCGATGCCACCTTTATGCTGTAGGCATCTTTTGTTCAGATGAGAGGGTTCTTTGCTACTTGGCAGGAGAACTTCTTCACCTTTAATTTTGACAATTGATACTTGAATGGGGACCACCACAACAAAGGTTATTAAGCTGTAGTCTGGTGATAATATATTCCAGTTGGGGTAGATTTCAATGGCTGAGAGTTGTGTATGGTGAAACTTTCACCATCTCAGTTGATCACTGGTTGGTCTCTGTGTCTGCCTTGAAATCCAGTGTTTTACCTTGATGCTTGGACTTTTGAGAGCCTGGAGGTTGATAAACCTCTGCCCAATGTTTTGATCAAGCGATATTTTTGGGATTCTTGCAGAACTACTAGGAAGTATTTCCTGATGACTTACTCAAAGCTCTGCGTGTTGGGTGCAATTACGCTTTAGAATCACAGCCTTTGGTTGTCACTAAAAAAGGAAATTCTTCTAATTTTTATAGTTGAATGGTATTCTTGTGCTGGGAGCCAACCTTTCAGGGAGGGTGCAAGTGAAAAATTATAAAAATGTAAGCTTCATTATTAAACACGTAGCACTGCCCAGAAGCACGGTTTGACCACGTATGCTGTGTCAAGAAACAGGTTTAATGTAGAGCAAGAGTCAATGTTAAAAGCACCTTCAGAGGTGATTTAGGCTGGGTAGATGAAAATGAATACACGTAAGATGAAAGGAAACAATAAAAACTGTGTTGTTAGAGTTGCTACTTGATAGTTCTTAAGGTAACTTATTTCATAAGGTATTTTTGCTGCTTGAAGGAGCAAGTCTTGACACATAAGTTGGAGGGGGGGAAAAAAACCCAAAGCATTATGCTTAGTTTTCTCAAGTAATGTGGGGGCTAAATACTTGTCAAGGCATTTTTCCTTGCTTTTTGCAACTCATTAACTGTGTGCTGTTTAGAGTTTTGTGTTGTTGGATCTCAGTTTCTTCCAAGTGATTTGATTTCAAAGCAATTTGCAATATGTAGGAATAATTCTTTTTCAGAGCAGGAAATAGATATGGAACTTACTTACAGATAACTGATGGCAAGAGTGAGCACCATGTTTAAAAATTTGGTGTTGTAGGCCACTTCCCAGAAAGCTTAAAATTAAGCAAATAGGAGTTCCTTAAGCACTTATGTAACTGGTAGAACATTCAGCTCCACAAAAATATTCCTTGGTGCCAAGGAAAAAAATGTCTGGTGTTCTCAGCACAAAAGCTGCCTTCTGCAGGCCTCAGTGTTGCAGGGTGCTACAGAGCTCTTTTCTCACTGTACTTAATCTTCTGTTTTTTGTTGCCTTTAGGTATCATTGGTGCTAATGAGCAGAGGTTTGATGCAGCCAAGGGATACAGAACTGTGGGTGAATAGAGCCTGGAGTTGCTTGCTCCGGCTCTGAAGAGCTCCTGCTCAGAGCAGGTTATCTCCAGAGCCAAAGAACCCCTAAGCTGTCTGCAGGCAGGGAGGCAAGTGGCTTCTTCTGATGTTGATTCTCTGATCACAAGCACAGTTATGATCTCGAACTCTCAGGTCTGGGGAATACCTGATTAACCCTCACACTGCTGTTACATGTAATTTTTTTGATGGCTCTCTCTGTGGGTCCCACAGAAGCCCCCAGACAACTCACACAGCCTGTAGCTTGTTTTGGACAGCAGTCTATCCTCAGGAGGCAATGGGCAAGGTAATTATGGTGGTAGCCAGCCCCCAGTCCTTTCCCTAGGGCTCCTCTGATCCAGGTAGGGTTATTGCATGTACTAAGAAGTACAAAATGCGATTTCCAGTTCTGATACTGCCTGAAAAGACAAGATCACATTTGATTAGGTCCTGTTGTATTGCAGGAGGAGAGCTGTAGTATTATTTTTATTAGAATAAAAATTGAAAGCATTCCATTTGGAAAGATTGAGCACTGGTCAGTTTGCATAATTTTTTCCATTGTTTGTCTCTATTTCCATGAGTTTGCACAGAGTGATCCCTGGATAAAGTAGAATCCAACATGAATCTTTTCCTTGGATAGCAATGCAAAGAACTGTGACTCTTGAACTTCCTTGCTCATCTGTTGAAGAGATAGTAACTAAAAGCAGGTAGATAGCTCTCAATTTGGTTCGTATTATAGGAATTAGTGGAAGTTTTTGACTCTATAGTGTTAGACAGGTGTTCTTTTTTTTTTTGGTGTAAATCCTTAAGATCTCCACTATTGCAGTGACGTTATGCCAGAGTCCAAGTGTGGGACCACATCTGTAACTTCTCAAAAGCTCTAATATGTGTTTACCTCGCCATTTCTGAAATCATGTTTATGCTGGCTGCTATTTTACATAGTGATATATTCATGCTAGGTGCCTTCTCTTTAATAGCACTTTAGGTCTACTGCTTGATACTTATTTTGCATATAAAATAGAAGAGTAGGAAATGCTAGAAAAAAATGCTTGCAAAATCTTATCTCTGATCTTTCATATGCAGTTTGGTTGTGTAGCTTATTGCCATCATTAGGTATTAATAGTAATAAGTAGTATGGACTAAATGGTGGAGATTTTATGTTGGACTTACGTGTAACCGAGTTAAAGTTGGATATACATGTGAGTTACAGGTAGATTACAGTATAGATGGACTAGAGGTTATGTGACTCATAATATACAGGTCCTCTTATAACTTGGGCTGTGTGTGACCAGATGTGTGCATACACATATGCACATGCACAAAATTAACTTGGTATTGCTAGAGTGCTACTTCATTTTTAAAACCTTAGTGTTTCATCTGGCATTGAGTTAAAGGAATTACAGTTAACCTTAGTGAATGTTTGTGGTAGTGACTTACTGAGAATGTTTCATCTCACAAAGCTAGTTTCATAGTCATAAATGGGGCAATGTGTACCCTGCCCTAAAGCACTAGTAGCCAAGATGAGCCAAATTGATTGATTGCCCATCTTCATGTTTTCTGAAACATTTAAATGTGAAAATATTTGCCCAAAGTGACTTAAAAACAGGAGAAAAAATGAAAAACCTGTGGAATTGTGGTACATGTAGGGTGTTTTTGAATCTCACTTGACTTGAAGAAATGTGACCTCAGGATTTCCTTGTTTGTTTTTGTTGTGGGTTTTTTCTTCTTGTTTTTGTATATTTTTTTGGTTTTTTAAGTGAGGCTATTCCCTGGAGAACAAGGGGATGCAAAGGGGCTGTTTCAAGTGGGTGACACTTTCAGATATCATGGTATTTGTGATTAACAGGGAAGGCTGCCTGGCAGGCAGGTTGTCTTACTACTGAAGGTTTTAGCACTAAAGCATGACATGCTGTATTCCTATTGGTCTGTTTTGTTATCTTAAAGTTCTACAAGCAATTCAGAAGTTCAGGTAAAGGGCTTTTGGTTGAGAGATGAAACTCAAGTTGGTAGCAGTAGGGAGGGATGTGTTGGCAATAGATGTGACTCTTCCCTAGGTTAAGACATGTGTCCCAGTTGAAGTAATTAAAGTATCTTTTAATGTTCATTGTAGCAAAATATTTGGAGGGATCAAGATACAGAACCTTTTGCTAGAGTATTGGAACAGTGTAAGGACCAGTGCTTAGCCAATTGTGCTACTTTGGTCAGTTCTTGTGCGATAGACACTCGTCCATTGTGCAAAAAGTCTGTTTTAAAGTTACTTCTTAGACACCTCTGCAGCTAGAAGACTTTTGCTGTCAGATGTAGGAAAAGGCTGAAATAATATTCTCTCTGCAGCACCCTCTTTGGCCTTGTCAACACGAAAGCCATGCAATGGAGCAGCTTTGACTTACAATACATTTTTTGAAGACGCATTTGTTCCTGCATGTAAAGTCTGCTTGTATAAGCCTCTAATTCATTGATGTAAACTACACTGGTGTTTAAGTGTTTGCTTATCTTGGCTAGAATAAGTGTCTCTAAAAGCACTAACCTTGATTACAAGAATGGAGTGTTTATAATGCGTTGAAAAAACATGAATTTCATCTCGGTGCTCCCGATGACTTCTCTTGCAGAACAGTAACCGTACCCACACTTAGTAGTAGAATGCCTTTCAGTGGTGCATTAAGCGGTATAACTTGAGAGGCTAACATCTCTTCTGTATCTTTTAAGTGTCTTGTAGCTATTATCTAAATCCCTCCTAATTTGTGATTCATGTGGTAACAGAATACCCATACCCAAATATTTCAGATGAAGGTGTGTGGCCCTTTTTGGTCAAGGGGGAAAGAAAAGACCTTGTCTGTTCTTAGTGATATTGCCATGTTAGTGGGATCTCTGCATAACTTTTTTTCTCTGACCACATTACTCAAAATGCTAAGCAACAGAAAGCATTGAGGCTCAAGTCTTGTTGAAAAGCTAGTGTTCTAATTCAGTGGGTAATGGTAACTTTTCTTGTATAATTCTGTAAGTGTCAAGTGGCTTGATTCTTGAGACAACCTCAGTCATATTTAAACAATCCTCTATAGAGGACCTGTTTTAACTTTTTTTTTTAAAGGCATTTTAAATGGAGCTAGGCATTTTATATTGCTGTGTGATCTCCATTGGAGCAGATAAAAATAAGGTTTTGAGACTAACATATGGAATGGTTTCCATTTCTCAGTGTCTGCCAGAAACCTGAAAGCTTATGTGCTTCAAAATTTGACTAATATGCTTTCTGTGAAATTTAACTGAGTTTTAATTTTTTTCCCTGCTGGTAGCAGTCTTTTATTTGTGTGGAACAAGCTTGTCTGCCTTTGGCCTGAAATATAGCAATAGGGGCTCTACTGAGGGAAGCTGGATAGATGGGGTAGACTTCACTGAGGCTGTGTACATTTTTACATTGCAGAATTGGCGGGCTTTATTTTTGAAAATTCATTAATATTAATAGTGAAGTTTGTTTTGACTGTCGAATTATGGGCAGGCTCATTAGGAGCTAAAGACCAGCCTCAACAGGGTCATTATGGCATGTCGCTCTGGAGATGACGTTTTAAATGGCAATAATAGCCATGTTTGTGGTCTTGAACCCGTGTCGTCCATGGCTGTTCTCCAGTTGGAATGAGCTCATAGTTGTATTGGCAGCTACTAAGGAGGGATGGGGTAAGAATGCTGCTGGTCTCAGCCACTTTCTTCTGGATGTTATGGAATGTCTGGCTTCTAGTGCTACTAGAGGTGATACTGACTTCGCGTATTGGAAGCAGTGTGCTTAATGTTCAACTTGGACAAACCATTGTTAATTTTCATCTGATTTGCAGTCATATCCCATACCTACTCAGTATTTTGTTGTTCACTTTGGTTCATATCTCTGGTGTGAGTGGTGTGCTTATGCTTGGGCTCTTCATCCAAGGACTGTATTTTGCCTGCAGGAGACAATGAAGTAACATGCTGGCAACAAACAAAAGCTGTGAGAAGTGATACTGCTTGATGGTAATGTCCATGGAGACCACAGCTAGACTGGCTGTAGGAATGTGTTGCCCATCTTGGCTGGGGAGCTTCCTGCTGGGAGTGGCAGGTGTGTTGTGAAGTGGTGGACCAGGTCAGGTAGGGGTAAGGGTTGTGAGTAACCATCCCAAAGCATGACATTGCCTGTTCCCCTGACTCATGGGGGTGCAATGAAATGTCACATGGGGTTGTCTTCAGCAGTTTTCAGCCCGTGCACCATACTTGAGATCTTGACTTCTGTCTTGGTAGTTAATGACAGGTACTGTGGGGTCAGCCCTGTGCAGCAGCAGAGGAATGGAGGATTGCTCTAGTATGCTTGGCCACAAAAGACCTGTCACTGTGATGCTACCAGGCCTCTTTACCTGTGTTGGGGTCCCTGGGGATCCAGTCCTATTTTGGGTCTCTCTTCCTTCTCTCTCCATACTGGACTGACTGTACGTTAGGGCATGACTGAGGGCTGACGTAAGGTCACTGTGTGAGACCTGATTAGAGCTCCTGGTGTCTCATCCTTGTTCTGTTTCATCTCTCCCTCTGCAGCTATCAGCTTTGCTGAGCATGTGGATGACTTTCACCTGTCTCCAAGAGATCAGTGAAGTATTTTTGACTTTCCTCCTCCTAACCAACACTTTGAAGATGGCTAGTTTCTGCTATTAAAACAAAAGTAAGCTTGCTGGTGATGCTAGGGGGAGGCTGTGAGTTATACTTTGGCAAATCTAGCAGAGCTCTGGAATGGAGCTTAGTGAATAGAAAGAAACTCTTGAGGTTTTGGGGGCCTGCATAAGTTCTGTATCTTTAACTCTTTTATGCACGCATTTATTTGTGATTTCCTAGCAGTTTTGTTCAGCATGCGTTAGTTCATAGCGGGGTGTATAATTTGCAGTTTTTCTTCTCTTGTTAAGTATAGAGCGGTGACTTCTGTACTCCAGAAAGAAGAATAGATACAGTATGTTTCCTGGAATAAATGCTGTATGAATATCATTTTTTTTTGCATTGTTGTAATCTAAAATCTATCTTGAATATTTCTATTAGAACTAAAATTATGAAGGTGGTGTGTTATGGCAGAACAGGATGATGACACTGAGAAGGAGAGGCCCTCTGCTTGGAAGGGACTTCAGTGTTGTTAGTGTTGTTAGACTGCTATGTGATACATAACTTGTGCATGTGTAGTAATGCAGAAAAACCGAGGATGACAAAATTTAGGCTGAGCCTAAAGCCTACTACTAATGCTTTGTTGGTGTGTTGAATTTGGATCTTAACTTGCAGATTAATAACTAGATGATGTCAACTTGAAATAAGAGAATTATGGGAAATCAGCTTCTTCCTTCCAAGAAAGATTTGTCTGTTACTAGATGCTCATATGGTCAACCAGCTAATGCCTTCTACTAGGTAGCAGCCAACAAGCTTTCTTTGGTATGTTTTTTTGTTGAGCTTTGTTTGGTAAAGCTATTAAATATTGCTGTGTCACATTTACTGTGAACGTGGATTGTTACGATCTGGTGTTAGACTGGGTGAAAGGGATGCACAATCCAGAATTCATCATCTGTTAGGGCCTTTGTGTGGGTGAAGCGTGGCACTTGTCGAGAATAGTCTGCGGATGCTACACAAATAGGATGAGAAAGCCAATGCAAAGCATTGTTTAGATCTGTTGGTGACTGTTAGAGGTGCTTGTCTGAAGGACACAGGGCTATGATTGGGAGTCATGTAGAAGTATGGGGGCTTTGTACAGCTGTGAGTGCAAGGTAGGGCCAAAATGTTCTCTGACAACAGTGAGAGGCAGTGTAATTTAGTGAACAGGACAGGGACTAAAAGTCTTCTATCTGTAATGGGTTCATATTCATGATCCTGGGTAAATTAACATTTTTATGTAAAATGGGTATATCTTATAATAGCGTATTTGACTAAATCTGTAGGTAGAAAGTGGTTTGCCTTTTATAAATAGCACATGGGAAAGCTTTCTTCTAAAACAAATTCAACTTGTATGTTTACAAGTACAGTATTTAAATTTGGAATTTCTGAAGAAATTGTCAAGTGAATAGCTTTCGGGCTGCTTAAGCACAAAAGCAAAGAGATTTTTGGAATAAGAACTTCTGCTTATTCTTGATTTTTAAAAATAAAAACCTGAGCAGTTTCCTAGCATAGCTCCTGATGTACTGACAAGTCACACTCCTCTGCACAGACTTTGTCTGTGAGGCAGCTGCAGCAATTCTCGAAGAGCAAAAAATAAAGCTGGGGTTGTGTAACTTAACCTGGGGGAGGAGAAGGACATTCCTGGTGTTGAAGAGAAAGCCATAAAGGCAAGGCTTGGGTACATAGGCTTGCTGTGAGAGATGGATGCTATGCAGGCTTCACAAATAATTCTCAGAAAGAGTGTATTGGGGAGATCCTGGGCCAACATTTCGTTGGATGAGGCAAAGCTATGCCTTGGCTGCCTGTTTGAAGTGTCAGAGGGATCTGCACTGATTTTGTAGCTACCCAGCTTTTTTACCTCCCACCTCTGGGATTTCTTTCTTGTACTGTCGTAATTGCTGCAGCTCCTGTGCTCTTCTACTACAGCCACCACAGGTCTTCTCTCCTGTGCTTTGAAGATTAGGTTCAAAATAAAGCCTCTCAGCATAGCAAAACGGGCATGTGGGATTTGCTGTCAAGTGTGGAAGTGTTACAAGGCTTGCAGCTCCATAGCATGGCCAAGGAAACCATCCTGGAATGGCCCTTCTGGAGCCAGCGCGTTCGCAGGGCAAGGCTGGGCTCTAGTAAGTTCAGACAAGGTTTAAAGTGTATTACCGACATGCCTCCGAGTTCTCTTGTGCTTGTCACCCAAAGTGCAATTACCCAGGCTATGCCACAGCACTGAGCTTAAAACATGTGGGCAGAAAGCCAAATTCTACACTTAGCAAGCACTTTAAATAGAAAACTACAGCACAACTGACCTGCAGGTACCTTTCCTTTTATAAGGAAAGCTGGTGTTTCTAACTGGCAGAGGCTTCTTTGATTTAATTATGAAGGCATTGATAAATGATATTATGTAATGCTAAATGATATTATGTAATGCTAAAATAATGTTTGGTCACAACTTGATGTGGCTGCCATGTGGAGTCTGAGTTTCAGGCAGAATATGAAGTCTTTTCCTGCTCTAGTTTTTTAACCTTATATTAGCAGGTACAGTGAAAAGAATACTCTGAGCTTTCTCCAGTGACACTGTGTCAACCATGGCAAACAACCAAGGTTCACAGTACTAAACTGTTGAGATTATTTTACAGTGTTTAAGTATGTCTGCATCGCAGCAATGGCACATTTGACCTGCCTCAAGCACAGTAGTGGCCTGGCAGTGACAACATGATATTTAACAGCAGTGGTGAACTGACCCAGCTTACGAGTTGGTTTTGAAGCCTGCACTTAATCCCACGTTGCCATGGTTAGACCGCTACCCGTATCCACGCTGATGGATGCAAAGCTGGTACAGTTGCAGCTGTAAATCTCTAAGCCACAGTAGCAAGGGCCATGAAGACATAAGCTTAGAAGCTGCTCTTGAATGGCTTCAAACACTGACAGTTCAAAGATGATGGTAGTTTTGGTGGCAGAATTTAACCAAGCCTGACTTAACTGTTTCTTTTGGCTTAACTCACATTTTATAAGATGCAAGTTCTGATTGAAGCTCAGGTTGTGATGCCTTGTTTTTTGGGCCTAACATAGGGGGACTCTGGGGGGGAGAGGAGTGCAATGCAGGATGTTATTTGCCTACTTTTACTGTTGGGGAGCTCTTAGGAACTGAATTATGTCTCCTCAGGACTTTGCTGCTTGCAGAGCTCAGCTGAATTGGCCACCAGGTTTTGTGGTTGCCACAGCAGGACACTATCACCTTAAGCCTCACTCAGTTAAAACATGCATATAGTTGTGGGGATTATCCAATTATTAATTTCTTTGTGGAAGTTCTGTGATTTTTTTTTTAAGACAACATGTATTGGGCTGTGCATTTGAAGGCCTAGCTGAGTTTGATACATAGTGTAAGAAATACTGAGTCACTCTCTGCTTCCCTTGGTAACAGAAAACAAAATAGAGGGAGACTTCAGTGAGTTACTGAAAGTGACAGCACAGACGTGCATAAACCTGGTTTGGATGCATACCTCCGATCACATCTTCCTCTTCACCACAGTGCCCCAGAATTTAAGCTGTCGAGCTTCTTCCAGCTTTACAGGAAACCTCACTTCTGAGGGTATAATTAAAACAAATCTGGTCCTATGAAAGGACCTTGATAATTGGGACAGAAGATCTCAAAGGCCACTAAAAGCTTTTTTTTTAAAAAAAAAAAAAAGAAAAAAAAAGATATCAAAATGACTGTTTCTGGAAGCTGATTTCCTAGAAGTTGTGGTGACTGGAAGGGGAGCCTGAGATAGATGAGCTGAGGTGTTCGTGTTGATGAATCAGTTGTCTTGGCAACTGCAGTCACTTAAATATCTCTAGGAAAATAGCTAGCAAATATTGAGAAATGGTGAAGTGTTTGCAGAAGAACCAGGAATGGTGAGCAGTTTGAGGTTTATGCAGGAAATTGATTGAACTACAGTGGGAAGTTGCTGTTTTCAGTGTTGGGATCCTCAAGTGATGCAACCCTGGTGGTTCTTCTCCTGCCATGAGAGCGTGTCTGGCCACCTTCTTGCTGCATGAAGCAAGATCCTTGGGGAGAAACACTGACCTCCCAGGGTATATCCAGTCCCAAGAAAGGGGCTGATGAATGTGGTGTGAGTTCAGCTCCCACCGGGTGAGCGCTTCAGTTTGCAGCCCCGCTGTTCAATGTAGTCATACTAATATTGCAGAAAAACCTAATGCAAAGTAAACCCTGCAGGCAAGCAGACAGAAGCATGAGGATTGTATCCCTCATCAGAGCTCAACTGTAGAAGCTGCAGCTGTGTTGCGGATTGGTTTGGGTCTTTGTAGTGCCAATTGTGGTGAGAAATTGAGACATCTTACCATGTGCGTTTTGCTAATCATGATTGCGTGTACTGTTTTGTCGTTCTGTAGGTAAAACCGGTAAGTTTTAATTTTTGAATTTCCCTGTGGAGTGCTTTATTCTCTTTCATGTTGGCACCAAAAAGAAAACAAGAATTGAAAACCAAACAACCCAGAGAAAGCCTGAGTAAAACGAGGAATTGAGCCAATTGTTTCCTGCTGCCACAAGCTTATTTGTAGCTGCCAGCTATGGCAGGTATTTCTACAGGCTCTGAATCTTAAGCAGAACACCAGGTGCTCAGAAATTACAGAACACTAAGTGTGCTCTTCCTGCCTCTCATTTAATAGCTGATTTCTGAGCTGCAATTTGTGTAGTAACTTGTGAGAAGTTGCAGTCAAAAACTTTGTCCGAATGGGCATTAAACTCAAAAGCTACTTCTTGCTGCAAAGGACAGTAAGTGCTGAAAACTGATGGCAGGATCAATTTCCTATCAGATTTTTTTCCTTTTTTTCTAGGAAAAAATCCTACCCCGTAGCTACAGCAACAGTCATTCACACACATACTATATATACATATATATTTTTAATTATTATTTATTGCTTTTAACCTGCATGTTTGAAAGCTACCTGCCTATACTGGTGATGGTCAGATTACTACACAGATTTGATGTTTCTGTGATGCAGATCCAGTTTGGCATCCGATTTATTTCATTCAAAGCTTCGATCATTTGACCAGCTATTTCTGCTTAGACACATATTTAGCATTGGCAAAATCTCTTAACTTTTTCTACTAGTAATAATGTAAGCCAGTGTTACAATTAATAGTTGATTTGACTGCTGAAGCCTTGCCAAATTAGAGGGAAATTTTCCTTAGCAAGGGACATCAGCTTCTGCAGTACTGAAATGTTAAAGTAAAAAAAAAACGTGGTCCCTGCTGTAATGCAGATACTTACGGTAGGGTGTTTTATTCGTGAGTAGCTGTTGCTGAAGGAGCCATGGCGAAAATACTTATTTAGGCTTTTCCCCCCTCTCTGGCTTATAAGCTTTTAACCTGTCTCACATCTCCCTCTTACCCTTCAAGGTGTTCTCACACTCTAAGTCCTAATCTTAGATACAGGGCTTCAGACTTCTTAAGCCCTCTGAAACTTCTTTTGACACTGATCAACAGATTAAGGTTCGCAAATTACCCCTGGAAGTAGAATGGTACATTTCTCAAATATTTCCTACCATGCACGAAGAATATTTAATTCGAAAAGTGAGAGAGTATGGGATGAAACTTGGATCTCCCGATGCAAACCCTTTTAATTCTGTGCTTAGAGCGGACTACTCTGCTGTCTGCGTCTGCTATTTTATTTTCTTACCTATTTTCACTATATTAACAGCTAAAAGTTGCAAAAATGCATGGTACAATTGAAAGCACCCTCTTGTCAAAATGAAGCTCAATATAGGGAGCTTTATAGACAAGGCACATGAGGAGTCTGGGTATTCTAAAGAGAGCATATGGTAGCTGACACTTCAGCTGGAGATGACTTTAATTACAGCTCCTTTGTCTGAATCCCTCTGCCATTTCATGGGGCTAATGGCAAATTAAGCTGTTCTTTGTAGATGCAAAGAAGGCAGACTGCTAAAAATATTTGGTTTGTGCACATCTTGAATTATTCTGCCAGACTTGCACTGGACCAAAAGCTTGGAGTCAGAGGTAAGAGGTCAGAGTGGTTAAACCTTCTAAAAGGGGTGAATTGTCCCACCACCGGTCACAAACCTTCTTCTCATTGAAGGAGGATCTCTATTCTCTGGTTGATCTGTTTTGGGATAGGACAAGGCAAACCTGTTGTTAGAGACCATTGTTTTTTCTCTAGCCTCATGTAGCTGGTCACTGAAATCAGAGAATTGCCTGCTTAAGTGTTTCATTGTGTTGGTCTGAGTGTTTCGTTGTGTTCTGGCTTTGAGAGTGAGTCACATCAACTTCTGTGACTTAAATGTCTCCATTCCAGTTTATTATGTTGCAAGTGTTTTTGAATATAAATCAGCCAAAGTTTGGTCTGAGTTAATCCTCTTTGGAGATAAATGTAATATGCAGTTGAACAAGCTCACTAGAGAAGCTTGGACCTGAGCAAGTGAAATCTAGTTTGATTTTGGTTTTTTGTAGGCTGATCCTTGGTGTGATTTAGCAAACAGTTGCTTCAACAATGGACATGGTTTCTGCTGCTCTATGCTAAGCTAAACAATCAGAAAGAACAATTTATCTGTGGTGTAGTGTCTGACTCATGCCACAAGGCTTGGTGTTCCTTTAATCCTTTTATAAACTGTTTCATCCTAGCTAATGTAACTGTGGATGTTCTTATTACTCATATAATGCCTAATGCCTTTCGAATTCCTGACAAACTGGTCTTAATGTTCCTTAGTGATAATTAGCAAAATATAGGTGGCTCTTGTATTGTTTAACTCTTGATCAAACCTTCAAAATGTTGTGTGTGCTGACCCGTTACATTTTTATGTTGGTAATACTTCCACTGCTGAACAGTGAATGAAAACTCCTGTCAGTCCTGAGCTTGGATGTTTTCTTGAGCGTATCTTCAAAGCTCTTGTGTTTGTGTTCCCACTTGACATGGCAGGCTTTTAAGAGTGCTTGATAGCCCCC
The DNA here is from genome assembly GCF_037038585.1 of Patagioenas fasciata. Classification (NCBI taxonomy): domain Eukaryota; kingdom Metazoa; phylum Chordata; class Aves; order Columbiformes; family Columbidae; genus Patagioenas; species Patagioenas fasciata. The sequence goes on along the minus strand of NC_092560.1, from coordinate 76,961,411 downwards.
CTCCCAGAGTATGGAGTGTTTTGTGGGAAGCTTTGCATTCACAAAGAAAACAAAGCATCTGTGTCCCTTTTTGTGCAAATTTGTGAGTGGTGTTGCTTGATCCCATTCTGCTACTTTCAGTTTAACTATGCTTTCCTTACCAATGGCTATAATAAAGGAGGAATGGTAGTTGTTCACACATTTTTGGATGTCTCTTTAGCTTTGCCAGGGTGCTGGAGAGGCCTTCACTTTGGTTTTATTTTATTCCTATTTCTTCCTTTCTCAGATGCATTTGTTCTAGGTGAGTTTGGTTGTTCAAGGTCAGAGTTCTGCTTAAAGTTAAGGAATAGTACAGGCTTCTTAAATAATCCCTGCTATGCTTTTGTTGCAATATTTTTATCCCATATGATCTTGCCTTGTAACTCTATCACAGTTTTGGAGCAATCTGCGGTAAGTAGGGTAAAGAACTAAAATTGTGCAGAGGTGCCTGAAGTGTCAACAACTCCAGTACAGATAAATGATATTAAGGACCACCCTACTTATTTTAAGTTCCCAGCTTTGTAGTGGGACTTGGAGGGGCTCTGGTATTTCTTGTGTGGGGATGACTGTGCCCTCCTCAGGGCTTTGACTTGAGTGAGAAGTTTAATGTGTGGCTCTCAACCAAAAGTGCTGGTCAGCCTTGGCTTGCTGTTTGGAGATGTGTTCAGTTCCCTATTCATCTTGAAGAGACTAAGCCCATATCATATTTTTGTGTTGTCTAAGTCCCTAGGCAGTGAGTCCCCTCGTTGAAACTTTTGCCTCCTGGGGCATAGAGGGGTAGGGGCCAAAACCCAGCGAGCAGGGAGCGAAAGTGTCTCTGGTAGCCCAAGGTGCTCAGCTGGAGCAAGGGATGGCTCCTGTTTATCAGCTCACTTTCCAGTGTGAAATATTTATAATCCTGTCAGCTTTTTCCAAGCTCTGTCCTCTGAGCAGTCAGGCTCCTTTTGTTTTCTGGCCTGTGCTTTTGCATTCCTGCCTGGGCAGTGGCCTGATGCCAAGAGGAAAGCTGAAGAGAGCTGTGCTTAATGCCCTTTAGGGTAGGGCATCCACCCAGAAGGTGGAGGATACAAGTTATCGTGCCTTTGGGCCAAATGCCCCAGTGCCAGCTGACTAAATAAGGTGTCCTAATTTAGCTTTTTTTTTTTTTAGGAAAATAGGACAATCATCTGAACTGTAAAAGTGGTCATGTACAGGATTTCAGGCTCTGAGTCAGTCTCATACGCATACCTGCATGTAACCTTGAGTTCAGTATTAAATTCACAGAACTCAGTGTTCAGGACATGTCAAGGCATTTCCTTCCTTGTCACTTCAGTTGGGCAGGTCACCAGGCACTACTGAGAAGGAAGGAACACATGGAGAACCCTGGGTTTAGACCTGGCCTTTTTCAGGGTGGGTCCCTAGGTCAGCACTGCGTCCCGAGATGCACTTTGCAAGCCCCAGACTTGTCATGCTCCCCCACACAATGCTTTTTGTGTCACTCCTGTCTAGAAAATCAAAGGATATGATACTTGTAAGCAGCTGTTAATCTCTTCTGGAGAGTGCAGGATCCTTTTTCTTTCCCTATTTAAACTTCTGCTCTTATGTTTTTAGAGGACACTTGCGTTACACATGGGGTAAGAAGGCAGCCTCAGCCAGTTTCTGTTCTGTGCTTTAGTGCGTGGTCATATATTCATGGGAGAAAATCTTTCCATGTTAAAAGGAAGATTACTTTAAAATCCACCCTTGCACTTTGTCACTGACTTTTTGCATATTCCTAGGTTTTTCCAGTGAAATTTTCTCATTAGTTTTCTCTCGTCAGTTGTCTCTTGGATGAAACTGTGATTATGAAGACATTATTTCACACTGGAAGCAACTTTAATGTCCTGTGATAACATGTACAAGAATGTCAGATCAGTCGGTGTTTAATTTGCTGTTGTGGCTTTGTGTTAAACTACTGAACTGTAAGAATAATGAACTAGTGATGCAGACTTCATGATCATTAATCTGATATTGCACTAGCTGTGTTTAAAGCTAACTGTTCACAGTAAAACAGCAAATGAGCTATGTGTTACCTTAGATGCAATTAGGTTTGCTGCCTTGTATGTTTATTTTGGAGATTAGAGCAGTAGCATGTAAAACCCCTACAACATGGGCTGCAATGCCCAGTGCAGAAGTCGTTGTACAGTGGATGTAAGCCCTGCAACACACACGTCTTAGTGCACAGGGTGGGTTACCTTGGCTTTGGATTTGCTGGGAAGTTTTTTCCCCCCTGCTGGTAGGAGAAGGACAGTGTTTTAATTCTGATGGCTGCTGCCAGTAAAATGACCATATGTGAAATATGAAATCTGATGTCCACAGACATATTACCCTGAAAGGCTGGGCAGCATTGCAGCAAACATGAAGGAGCTTGTGCTGCTTACATCATTGCTTGGATACTCCTGAGGTCATTTCCTCAGCATCAAACTCCTTGATTTTTCCCTCTGAGGAAGATGAGGAGTGTTGAGCCTGAAATGCTGTCCCACTTGTTGCTAATACAGGCTGTAAACAGCTGCTGTGTTCAACCTTTGTATCTCTGCAGGCTTCCTATCTTGAAAAGACCTATCTAAACAACACTCAACAATAGTTAATTAGGCGGGTGTCTTCCAGATACTTGTTTTGAAATACTTTGAAGCCATAAAACTTATTGGATCTGCAGAAGAGCTGTCAGTATATTTGCTTCTAGCACGACATCCATCTTACCAGCAGGAGAAAGTACTTTGGGCTACAAAGCCCAAATTGACTCAAAGGTTTCTAGTATGTGTTTTGTGTTGTTTTTTTTTTTTTTTTTTTTTTTAAAGCACCTGAATCTGACTTTGTAGCTAGTGGTCCAGTGTTAGTTTCAGAATTTGATTCTTTTTTTTCTGCTTTCATACATTGATACTTATTTAGACTCATGCCCTGTTGGGAAGAGGCAAACTGAAAATATTGCAGACTAGAGCAGCAAACAGTCCAGTACTCAAATGAGACTGACCTCTGCATAACAAGAGTAAAAGAGCATATTTTGAAACTTGTCTTCTTTTGCAGTGCCAATCACAGTGCTATTGGCATATTTTAAGGGCAAGATAGTCGTAGAGGGTTTAGATTGTGGGGTGACAACAAAAACCCTGGCAGATGTATTGTTAACCTCCTCTCCCCCCCTTTTTCCCCTTCTGCCCCTTCCTCTCCCCCCTTCCCACTAAGGACAGGCAATTGGGAGGAAAAGGAGGACAGAGAGAAGAGAGCTGTAAAGATTAAAAATATTTTACTAATGCTACTGATAAGAATAGAGAAAATAATACAAAATATACAAAACCAATCTTGAAAGTCCCAGCAACTGCAGAGCTGGCACCTGAAGTCCTGGATTGGACTCTGTAGCCAACCAGAGTTGGATTCAGTCTGTCACTGGGCCTCAGTTCACAGGGATGACTCGCAAGGTCCTCTCCTAATGTCGGCCATAAGCAGAAGGGACGAAGAAAGGCAAAGAGGGAAAGGGATGAGATCCTAGTGATCTCCTACTTTTATATGATGTATTCAGGTGAATGGAATGTTATACACAATTGGTCAGTTTCTTGGTCACCTGTTTCTCGTTGCTCCTCTTGCGAGATGTCCATCCATGCTTATCAATAACTTCGCATTCCATTGCTGTGTTTACCAAAACATGTATCTGGTTCTCCAGGAAAATGCAGGCAAATTCACTAAAAGAGAAACTTGGTTTTTAGCAAAACCAGGACAATAGTGTAACTGCTCGTGTAATGTCCAGGACAATGAGGCTGTGACTTGCTAGGTGTCCTTAAACCTGCAAAGTTAACCCAGGCCACAAATGCAGTATGGGGTTTGTGGCTAGTAATGAGCTGCAAAAATGATAGTTACTGTACAGCTTTTTGTGTACAAATCTAAGAATTGAGAGCTCTCTTGAAGGACCAGCATACTCTGAAGGGTGGCAGCACGTGATTTTTCAGCTTTAACTAGGCTAGTCTATGGTGAGTGCTTGCTGGCTCTGCCAAAAAGTTAAACATGGGATGTTAATGACATGCTCTGTAGAGGTTTATGCGCTGCTGAAGCTGTAGTTTTAAAATCTACATAGTAGATCAGGTGGTCACTAGGTCTGGTAAAAAATTGCTGGCTTGGCTATCTTTATCACTAAACAAGCAACTAGGTTGCTAATTTAACTTGCTTGGATTATTTTTCTCTGCTGCCATCCCCCTGTTCTATAGCTGCCAAGATATTGCTCCAGTATCAGCATGAAGAAGGAAGGAAAACCCTGACTATATTTCTTTAGTCCTAGAGTAGAAAAGTACTGATAGACTACGTGTATGTATGCAGTTTTCATGTTATCAAATTATTAACACTTAAAAACCCAACTGGCAGTGTACAAAGTTGTCATTTTGTGAGTTTTCTACTAGGAAAAATAACAGGTGTTTGTACAGGATTTCAGTAGTAGCCGAAAGCTCCTGGTTGGGTTCTCTGCATGTGCAGTCCCAGAAAGAACCAAGTGGCTGATTGTTTAAGTGTGTCCTACCTAAACTGTTGACACTTAGCTTGAGAAATAAGTCTAAGAGGTCACTTCTTCCAAAATACACCTTTTAAGTTAGACAAGAGAGACTTTCTGGCTGTGGGGCCAGGATGGGTGGGAGGAGGAACCTCTGCTGTGACTTAATGGTGGTTTACTCGTCTTGCTTAGTGCTTACTGTGTTTGGATGCTAAGGTATTTATTAAGCTATAATACTGAGGATTTAACAGACCTATAATTGAATGTAAGAAGTAGGAAACAACAGTTTATGTGTGTTTAGTTTTGAGGGGTTCAAATGACAATGCTACCCACACTGTCATTATTCATCTGGTTCTTAATAACCTGTTTGACATAGTAATTCTGATTGATGCTTGTGCCGTAGTGTGACAACACGCTCAATGGGAGCCCTGAGCTGTCCTGCCATGTGTTTAACTGGTTAGCTGCTCTTACAGTACCTGCTAGTCCTCATTTTTTTAAAGGCTGTAAATCTAAACAAGGCCGTAGACCGTTTGGCATTGAGTTTCCAGTGCTTTGCCCTTTCCCATAGCAGCTGGCACTCTGCAGCTGTTTGTGCACAAGCAGACCCGTACACGTGAGCATTATTGTAGCTGCTGCCTCGATTGTCTGTTGTGGAGTAGGGGCATGTTGGTAGTGAGCAAGCTTGATACTGAGGAGATAACATGATGTTCTTCAAAGATAGCTGGAGTAGGAGGACATCCTCATTAATATGAAAAATAGACACAAGTTCAGGTTTCTAGAGATATTTTGGAGATAGTTCAATACAAATTTATCAGATACTGGTGTGGAGACTTTGTACGATCATTCCTCCTGGACATTTATAATAATAAAGCTTACAAGGGTGCTGCTTTCTGTTTGCAATACTTTGTTGGAATTTAAATCTCTCTCCTTGCCTGAGAAGTCCAAGCCACATCTTTAATCTCCTTTTAAAACCAGTCTCTACCTGTGCTCACTGTCTAGTACACCAAGCTTCCTCAGTGCTTTAATGAGCTCACTGTAACAATTTCTGTTATTTTAAAATGCCTCCGTGCTGTTGACAGGCTCTTCGTGCTACAGCACAGTGAAGTTGACTGCATGGAAAATCAGCTGAAAGAATCCTCAGATCGGGTTTTGGCACTAATGTGAGGTTACTTCCAAACAGTTGATATTTGAATCAAACTGTCATATTTTAATTTGTTGTCCTTCCCAATACTGATTTATGCACTAAAACACAATCTCTTCTGTCTGCTCTGTCCACTTTTTTTGCCCCTAATACTGCCTGGTAGGTTTTTAGAAAAAATACTTCAGGCAACTGAACTTGCATTGTGTATTTTGATCGGAAGGAACAGGGCAACAAAAGAAAGGCTTTAAATTTGGTTTGGCACCTTGTAAATGAGCACAGGCATTTGTGTGAACAGCTAGCAGCATGTGTAGATGAGCTGCTGAAAGGAATGTGTAGAGTGGCAGTCTGTCCCCAGAGATGGACACCGGAGGCTCACCTGGGGCTTCTGTAGAGTGTTTTGGTTGAGAATACCACAGTGCAGCTTTAGTACTCCTCATCTTTCATGTTAGCAGGAAGATAATTTACCCAGTTTCTCAGTTAACCTTGTAGATCTTAATGTCCCCCACAGCCTTCTTTGTTTTGCATTATAATAATTTGATAAGCAACACCTGAACTGCGTAGCACCTTAAATACTGGACTAAATATGGCTTTCTGAAAACATCCTCTGAGAAGAGTCCAGGAGTCTAAATGCTGACTTCTGGAGTGTGGGTAGTTGGTCTGGTGTTCTCTCTGTATCTTTCCTAAAAGGACAGAGAAATGCTTCAAGGCTATGAAGTGGCAGACTAAAAAGGTACACATAGCAACTGAAATAAATTTGGATTTTTAGACTACTCTGGAAAATAAGGGCCTAGCAGCTTACTTGGAGGAGACATTAAATGTTAGGACATTGAATGTTAGGACTTTAAAATTACAAACTAAATACTACCAGGTAGAAAACCTTCCAGATAATGCTTTTTACTTACATTTTGAGGAAGGGCATAATGTGTTTAATGAAATTAGGGAAGTTTTCTTGAGTTGGGTGACCAAGAGGTTGCTGGGGTTGATTCCAAGGAAGGGAACCAAGTGACCATCTAGCTTGGGCTACCCTGGTGTTGCACACTCTCTTCATTAGGCTGCTCTGTGCAAGTGAGCTGGGTTTTATACTGATGTCTCTGCAGATCTCATGTAGTCTCTGACCCAGGCAAAGCATTTCTGAGGTGGGAGTGCCCTGGCTCCCCAGACATACGACGCTTCTGTGTGTGCAGTCCATGCTCCAGATTCTATGGAGGAGCTGCTGCTCTGCTTTATAAGCACTTCTCAGCAGTTGTAGAAATACTGGTTATCAGAGCTGGATTGCAGACATTTTTGCCATAGTACACAACTTGAATCAAGCAGCTGCAGCTGGTTTCCTGGGATACCAAAGCAGAAGCCACAAATGGCTTAATGTTGCTCCCCTTTTGCTCTTGGACTCATTGATTGGGTTGTCACTGTCTCATCAACTTATGTTGTTGGTTTGTTTGAGGTGTACAGTATGTGGAAGGGATTAGCAGAATCAATATGATGTAATTTGTTTTGCAGCATGTGAAGTTGCAGGCACCTTCATCATTCGCTCTGCTTTTGGTGGTAGATGCAGGTCGTATGCCTGTCTAGATCTCAGGTATCCTGTTAAGAAGGTTAAAGAGTCCTGACAATGCTGCATATTAATGTAAATGTTATCTGTCTTAAAATGAGATGGAAGATAACTTGTCGAGTATTTTGATATTTATTTTTTTAATAACCAGAAGAGTTCTGTGCTGTCTAATACTGATGCTGGAAGTTGGCAGGTGTCAACCTGCGCACTTCAAATGTTGGAAATATCATAAAGTCCCTTGAAGAAAAGTGTTCTTTTTTAGTGTTTCTCTCTTCATGTATTGAACACTGAGCAGTAACCTTCACAACAAAACTTGCATACTTTCTGCAACAGGAATTTGTAGGAAATCTCTTGCCATTTGTGGTTGTAGTTCAGGGATGGAGGGGACAATTTTTTCAAACTTCAAAGCATAGCATGCTAATCTGGAACCGTGGTGAGTGTCTTGAATTGCAGTCTGTTTGGGAGACAGATCCTTATCCTGTTGCTAAAACCTAATGTGCTTTGCATGCGTATATTAAATGTTGGTGATATTGATAGCAGACGGAAGTTAATACACTTTAAAATACGTCAGCAGCAGTGTGTCTAAGAGATGAGGAGACTTGAGCATCAAGAAATCAGTAGCTGAAGGTACCCTGTTTGTCAGGGAAATCCTTGAGAAACGTGTTTTCCCTTCCTCTGTTTGTAAATCTGACTTGAAAGAAAAACATTCATAATTGATGTCCTAGATACTGTATGTGGCTTCTACTACTTCCTGGGATGGTAATGGCTTTGATTTCCCACCCCCCATATTCACCAGTGAGTGAACTGTCTTGCTCTCCAGCAGGTTTCAGTAAGCACCAAATTCTTCTGACCTAATTGATGCCGAAGGTGATAACAAAGCTTTCTAAAACGCTCTGAAGGCAGCCCTGTTAGAGTAGGTATTCATGACTGTACTAATGGGTGGGTGCAAAGTGGGAGTTAAAAGGGATTCTCTTATCGTTGTGTAATTGCTTAGCTATTGCTATGCAGGGGAGGAGAGCTCCTCTGTTACTGCAAAGCATCTTTGTAGTAAGGAGATGTTCGTGTTAAAATATAAGCATGATGCCTGGGTGTGTTCAGGTGCACTAAAGCATGTTTGTTTTTTCTAAAGCAGGGGATTGCAGTTTTAATTTTTACTTCCAATAAATTGGTCTGTTTATAAGACCAGTGTGAGGATTTTGTTTAAGTTCAAGATGGCAGTGCTTGTGTGAATATTAAAATGAATGCTAACAATTTTACTTTTCCATGGGTTTGGTGCATAGGGAAAGATGCTTCTATTTTGTTAAACCACGTTGTCTTTTAGAGTCTGATAGTTGTTCAGTGTGAGGTGTTTGACATTGAAAAAAAGGCAAGTTGATTGGCTTTAAACTTTGAGTAGCATGATGTGAACTTCTGTTTCCAGTAGGATGGTTAAAGGCTGAGTGGTTTTGAATGTCTGCAGGGTATTCTGTATTGCACCATAACCAACAGTATTGGGTATAAACCAGTGCAATGCTGAGCAGGTGGGAGTAATTTTAAGGGTCAGATGTGCAGAGGTCTTTAGAGACAATTGTGCTGCTTGGTTGAGCTGTTCATGTGCTTGATGCAGAAAATAAGCGTGGTGGCATGGCCAGGGTTGCTGGCTGTTTGTTCTTTGCACTGGGGATGTAGGTGTATCTTAAGCTGCTCACCCAAAATCCCGCCTTGGTGTACCTCATAGGCATGAATAGGATTGCTCCTGAAAGGTGCACGATCTTTGTTTTGCAGTGCCAGTTCAGGTTGGAGGGATGTGGAGGCAAATTGTACTGATGTGTGACGACCATATAACCCTTCTGGTGCAGCAAGGGAGGCTCTTGGGTCTGGTACTCAACTTCCCCATCTGCCTTTGGTGCTGGGGAAGCTTACTGCTGTTGCCGTCTCTGATGGAGACCATTTCTCTCAGCTGAAAGTGCTTTTCCTTTGTGGCTATAAAGAACTGTGTTAATTGAAACTCTTTGCAATGGGTCAGGTTGCATAACAGCTCACAAAACCATCTCAGGTTATGTGCCATTATTGCCCCTGGTGTGGCTAGATACTTTTAAAACTGGAAACATGCATAGCATAAGGCTTTTCTTAGACTAGAATTTCCAACGTCTAGCTGCCGCTGTACAGAAACACAACCAAGAGAAGAACGGAATAAAGCAGTGAGAGAAAATGTTTGACTCCTGTTGCTCACCTTGCAGTGTTCTCCCATTCCAGTTAATACTGTGATCTCCCCCAAAACCTTGCCAAGGCATGCAGAGCTCTTCAATGCACATCATTGCATGCTTCCTCCACAGTAGCATCCAGAGAGCTCTGAGGTCATTACTTTTTGTTTAGGAAATTAATTTCATGCAGGAATAGAATTGTAACCAGGTGAATGTATAGCTTTGTAGGCTACGTAGTAAGGAAAGAAATTGTGTTTGACTTCCAGTCAATTTACAGATCAACTTTTATCTGGAGATCTAACACAACAGCATTGTTTATTATATTTATAATTTAAATAATATCTGATGATGCTTAATTTTTTATATATTAGTTATTAGGCAGAGAATGCCTTGAGGGCTGTCCTTTTTATTCCATTATTTCCAGGTCTTCTAAAGCAAACCCTGGTGAGTGGCAATTACTGTAAATACACCCATAATGTGTAAATGGCTTTTAAGTTTGCAAACAGCTGTATGACTTTTGGTAGTAATTGAAAAAAAAATCACCATCAATTCTGCTAATGATTTTGGGAAAATTTTATTCCTCATACTAGATGGAGTCGTAAGGAAGACAGAGACCTATAGTTGTCAGACAAATCTTTCAGCTGCTAAAAACCCTTTGAAGTACTTAGACAGTGTCTAGTCTGCAGTTGTTGTTGCAGAGTGCTAAAACAACATTAACTTTTTCACTGTCTGAATCTTCTAACTACCAACAAAAGTTGGCTGTTTTGTTAAGGCTTGATGCCAGATGGGCCTTTTGGTCCTCCAGTTCTGGATAGTCTCTTACGGGAACATAAATGATATGGGAGGGGATGTGGGGAAATCACCAAATCTATGTTTTTGGTGCTTTTGTGCTAAACTGAAGAAAGCATTATATCAGAATTAATGATTGTCAATTAGTGTGATGTTTCAGGTGTTGCTGAAAGAGTGAAACTACTTTTCCAGTTTGTATGAGCCACATCAGTGTGGCTGTAGCAGGTCTCAGGACTGGAGAAACTCTGTAGTTAGTGATACCTGCTCTTGGGCTTGCCAGATGGAGTGCAAACATAACTGCTTCCAGTTTACACTGTCAAATTCAAACTCTAGAAAAGTCATTTTTGCAGCAGCAAGGCATTCTCCAGTCTTGGTACCTGTGGAATATACTGCTCTGATGTCTGTCTAAAATTGCTGTGTTTCCGCAGTGTGATTCTTAAACATTCCTACCTTCTGTGTGCATAGATGTAACATATTTAAAAATAGTGTTTTACTTGTGTCAGTATGTAACTTGGTGTAAATATCAGGTATGGACACTGCTTCATGTTCTAGGAAACTTTCAAAATCATTTACTCAGTTTATATACTAAATGTTATTTACAAGCAGAAGAGGACAAGGAGCAAGCTGGTTTGTTCCCTTGTTGAATCAAGGCAAGGTAAAACTTATAGGTAGAGAGCTATTTAAATCATCCCACTTGGTATGAAATGTGTGTGGCTTTCAGATGCTGATTGCGGGTGACCTGGCAAGGAGTAAAGCATCTGTGCACTAGTGTGAATGCCAGCAAGGCTGTTAGCTTATACCTGCACATCTTTTAATTCATAATCACATCTACTTTATCACCACTAGAGGCTCCTCCAAGTCATGCTTTGGATGTGTTTGCGTCAGGACGCAGCTCATGCTTTATGTAGCACATAGGTGTATGAATATGACAGTTTAACACCTCTTTACAAGCAGCAAATTAATTTTTAAATCAGAAAGTCATCTTCTTGTGGTATGGTTGAACCTGAATCATCAATTTGAAATAGTTACTCATCATTAACTACTGCTGAACTTGAAAGCAACATTAGAAGCCTGTAGTGTTGGTTGTTAATAACTAGAAAAAGACATGAAAATACTTGTAATTACAAGTGTGGTTAAATAGTTTTAACATCAATGTATTTTATACCACCATAGATAAGGCTGTAATTGTCAACACAAATTCTTTTAGGGTTCAGACACTTCCATGTATTTCTGAGGTAGTTGTTCAGTGTTTTGAGAATACAAGAGTAAGTACTTTTGTTGCAAACTGATTATTATGGCATTGTAAGATGCCTATACCTTATCAAATTATGTCAGGTGCAGTATGTCTGAGATACAGGCTCTGATCAAGCAGCCCAACAACATGAAGGCTATGTTTTCAAGAATTAATCTCATAAGACAGGATATAATGTCATAATAGTGTTGTGGCTAGCGTACAGATATAGATGAAGTTTCTGTCCTTTTTGCTCCTGGGCTTTGGTAGCAAGTCCTGTGCTCAGCACTTAGGTTTTTGCAGATGTGTGGTATAATTTTTCTTGGAATGGAGTAAGAGATAATCCAGTTCCCAGACTGACCACGTGGATGCTACAATTTTTGAGTGTGGCAGTATAGTGGAGTTATTGGGCACCCTATGCATTTTTTTGAGATTAAACATCAATGACCTCTGTAGTCACAGATACTTATATGTGATGATCCTGTTATTTAGAATGTGGAGGAGCCTTTAGATGAGTCTTTGCAGGAAAGCAACAGGGCTTGTTTCTGTGAAGGCTTCAGAATAAGAAGGTGCTGGGAGGTTATTTTGTATTATCTGTTTCTCTAGCATTCAGCTAGTGTTCTTGAACTTCAAAGCCTTAAAGGAAAGGCAAAGCTGAAAAATAAGTTGCTCAGAATTCACCAGAAGGGTCTAAGTAGACAGTGATGTCTCACAGCAGAATACTTGCTCTGTCTTCAAGTTCTCTGCTTCTTTTTCTCCTTGAAGTATCACCTGTTCCTACAAACCTCCATAACCGTAAATGTGGCACCTCTTGCAAGATATCTTAGTGTCAACCTGCTACCACAGTTTATCTTGTTGCTCAGCTACTGTTTGTTTTTTTTTTCTTTTCCCTCCATTGTTGTGTTTTGGAAGTTTTCCTTCATCCACACTGCACAGTTTTCACTAAAAGCAGACTTGATTCATCACAGATTTTGTCTTCTCCTCCCTGCTATGCTGTTTATGGGTGGTTGCTTAGCTGTCATACAAATTTCTTCTAAAGCTAAGTCAGGTGTGCCCCTTCAAATCAAGGATAATATCTGACATGCTTAAATACAGGATGAAAGATTAAACAAGTTTTAATTTCCCCCCCTGGTTCCTTTCTTGGTACTGATAGGCAATACTGCAGTGTTAGAACTATTTAATGGGTTTTTTTAGCCACACAATTGTACAAGTTTCCTCTGACGTTCCTACAAGATTCAGCTTTCTCTGTCTGGGTGATCAGATCTCTTGCCTGTATTCTCATCTTACAACTGTCTTGTTAAATGTCTGTCTTGACCTTGAAATCCTCTAGACCTGCAGTAGTCTGAAGTGGTTCTTTCTAACACTGCTCTTACTCTGTATGCCTTCACACTTCATGTGAATGGTTACAATTAATGAGATACAAGCTTGAATTTCAAGGGTGTTTGTTCATGTACCAAACTTTGATTGCCCTGGTTCTGGTTTTATCAGAAGTATAAAGGGTACCTGAAATATCTATACTGCACTGCAGATTAATCAGCCTGCTTTGCACCCTTTTGCTGGCTTTTTCAGGAGATATTTCAGCAAACTGAAGATTCTGGCTTTATCTAGATGTCATATTAGTCATTGATATTGCAACTAGTTGAAACACAGGTAGAAAGATCAATGTGAGCTTTCACTTCAGTGTTGTACTTTCCCTTGTATATCCATCTGTCCAGAAAGATGTCTCTCTAAGCATCTGTGTGTTAATGATCATAATGAACAACCATTTTGTAGATGGTTCTTGCCTAGCCATGTGTAATTAACTTTTTAAATGAAGCATGGTTGTTTTAGCAAGGTGGTGACTTCATGGTGTTAGTGTTTCAAGTAACAGTAGCACTTTGGAGCCACTGGAGGCCAAAGCCATTGAGTGTCTTGTCCTTGTGACTACAGAGCAGTGCTGTCTGATCTGGCTTTTTTTAAGTAGAGATGTAGTGTAAGAGCTAGTCTTCTGCTTGGTATTTGCAGGAGCTGGTGCTGTAGCAGATTTGGGCTGATGGCCGCTGCTGTTGCCCCCGGAACCCAGACATGAGTCCTTGGTTGTGTGAAAAGCAGCAGCTTAGTCCTCTGCAGGCCTCAGTGATCTGCCTCTGTGTTTTGGTTTTTGACTTACAGAGGGTCTCTATGTTTTGAAGTCATTGACTTAATTAAATGTATCACTTGAACTGGGCTTTCTTTCCTTAGTAGGCCAAAGCTCAAGCTGAGATTTTTTAACGCTTCAGTAATGTTGGGGGATTTGAGGGAGTTTGTCTTGTTTTTGGAAAGCTAAATCTGAGCCTAGGATTCATCTTTTTTTAAATTCTCTTCCCTTGCAGTGCAGTTTACTGGCAACCACATTGCTGCTGGTCATGAGTAGAGCTACACTGATTGTAATGCTGTGAGCTCCAAATGATCTAAAGCACAAGGCAGGGTTGAAAAGAGGTAGAGAATGACAGAAGGCTGAATGCTTCTTGAATTTGGCTCCTCACTAGCAAAAACCACCCAAAACCCTGTTACTGTAGAAAAAATAGCCTGAGTAGCAAGTATGGCTATGTATCTGCTAATGCACCTATATTAGCTTAAACTTTGAACTTGATCTGTTAGAATCAGCCAATGGTAATGGAGCTGACAGGTGGATCATTATGCATTATCAGTATGTGAAAATACGCTTTTGTGTCTCAAACGCAGGCTTCTCACTGGCAAACACCTGCAGACAGAGCGCTGGTTCCTGCAGGGAGCTGGAGATGCTGGGCAGGGAGGCAGCTTGCACAGGTCTGCCAGGTTTATAGACTTACACACTGGAGCCAAGCATAATGCATTGTAGCAGTATGGTGTTATAAATCTAGACTAATATAATGCTGATTGTGTCTCCACACTAGGAGACAGCGCTGCTGTATTTAGCTCTTTGTTTGCAAGTGATGCAGACTTGCCTAGTACTGCTGAGTAAGTGTTGCCTGTGTCTGTCTAGATTTAGTGCCTGTGACCAGCTCCAGACAGGAGAGTTCATGATCAGTAATGCAGTGAATGAAAAATAAGTAACAGGGCTGTCTAAGTGCTTAGTTGGCTTTTGTGTGGAAGCCAGCATAGATTAGGTTTTGACTGCGGTTCCTAGGTGTTGCCATGTAGTTTCTAGAAACCTATACCCCACTTTTAAATAAACTCTGGTATGCCAGCTTGAGAAATCTGGTTAGAAGAACTGCTGCCTGCCGTGCTGGGAAAGGCAAAGTTGTGTAACACTGCAGCACAGTGCTATGCTTTTACACTTACAGTGCTATAAATATTCCTTTCCCCTTGCTGCTTATGGAAGTGGTGACTGCATCAAGGCCTGCCCAGTGTTTTTAGCAGAAATGTGACTGGCTGTCCCTTGGGGAGAGCTTTCCTCTTGCATCCAGCCCAGCTTGTATATGAAGAGAATCAAGGCAATTAGTCATTCACTGACTCATGAATGGTGCTTGTTTTAAAGAGCTGTCTAAAAATAGTTAAAACATGCTGAGGGAATGGGTGTTTGTGTATCAAGCTAGCTTGGACATCTTTTTACTCAGCAGTTGCAGACCTCTGTGGCTTGCTTCACCAAACAATAAAGCAACCTGCTGTGTCTTGGTGAATACACAAACAAGGGAATGAATAGGTGAGTTCACAGAATCTCTGTCAAGATTGATGCAAAATGCTGCAAAACTGGGATGTGCTTTGGTCGTGATCACTTGAATTTGAGCAAACTAAACTGGAGAGATGAGCAGACAAGTCTGAAGTATATATACTGTATCTCATTCATCAGCCATTCCAGGTGTGCCTGTATGTGAATCTGCTTCAAGAAAGTGAATGAGGTCATGAAAGTTCAAAACATGAGATTGAACAGGATGCTGAGGATGTCATAGGCTAATGCAGTTCTTAATAAGAGACAATCTTCTGGACCCCAAAGCCTGGCAGACAGAGGCAGGTGCCCAGATATCAACCCTGTACACACGTCACTTCCACACATGCTGCCAGAGATGCCGGTAATGTAGCATGATACTTTGAATAAGCAGCCTTGAATATTCCTGCCACTGTTCCAGCAGAACTCCTTATTATTTTTGCAAATAGAAAGAGTTGGAAAATTGTTTCTTCTGCAGTGGTCACAAACTGTTCCTACAATAGCTACACTAGTGTTAGGACTTTACCAGTTCAGGTAGCAACATCCTCAGATATACCTGCAGTAGGATTATTTCAAGTAACAACTTCTCCAGAGGAGATGTATGATTTGGAATAAACTTAAGTTGTAGTATTGCCAAGTATCTTTGTCTACTTCAGCAAGTATTACACAGTATTACACACTGAAGTTTCACACATTTGGAATTATTCTTCTTCTTTTGTCCAAATGGGGAAGTTGGTGTGTTCGGACAGATATAAACCAAAGCCTTGAGTCATCTCTTTCTGCCTGGAAGATCGTCACACAGACTTACCTCTCTGTATTACACATAACCAGTGAGCCTGATTTCAAGCCATACAATTCATGTACAGTTTGCAGGCAACAAGAAGGCTTTAGACTCAGGAGCACAATCTCAACATGAGACCTTCAGTGGTGGCAGGAATTTCCTCACATCTGGCCTGCCACAATCTCTAATACATTCAATTTTTTTCTCAAAATCGGGCCTGATCCTGGAATTAAGGTTGAATAGGGGGCAGAATCTAGTAATATTTCAACATGGGAATTCCTGGGAAAATACAGAAACCTCACTATGATGTCAGCTTTCTCACAAGGGAATCTGAAATTGCTTTAGTGCTCAGCTGCTGTGGTTGAAACTCAGTAAAGCTGTTGGACTGGCAGCTCGCCATACAGAGGAAGATCTAGTAGTTCTGTTTGGTGTTAGGTCTTATATAGCTGCTGGTAGTTGTCTTTTTTTTCTGTGGTGAGGTGGCAGAAAAATGCGGAAGTGGAGTGAAAATGGACAGGTTATAGAAGAAATACTTGGATGGCTCAGGATGACACTTTCCAACTCAGTATCTCTAGCTGGATGCTACATCTGTGGTTGCTGCAAATATGGTGTTTTCTGTAGCATGTAAAATCAAAGTGACAAGAAAAGTATTGGAGATGGACCTGGTGGTTGTTAGCCTGGTGTAGGTGAGTGGTCCTGTGGTCTGCTCCTTTGCCTGAACTTTGAGGGCACTGACTAGCAGTTTTGGGAAAAAAATTGTAAAACCAGCACAGGTGTCTTAAGCATTTATACTAGGGAGTTTGGAAGTCCAGTCCTGTCTGGAAATGCTCTTGCTTTGCCATTATCAGCCTGGGACACAGAGCTGAGTCAGGAAATTCCCCTCAGACCATGGGCACTGTAGTACTGACCTGTGCACAGCTGGAGATGGGCACCTGGCCCCGTGCTGGTGGGACTGTGCTCGGTCGTGTGATGGGTAAAGGGAACAGCCCCAGGAGTGTGCAGGTGGCCTCTGGCCAAGGAATCTTACTGCTCAGCTTCCAGCATGTCCCCAGCAACCCACACACACGAGAGCGGTAACAGCTGCCCTGTCTGGAGCTAGATGCTCCCTGGATCAAGAGCACTGACAGTGAGTTTCTAGCCAGAGCGGTTGTGCATGGTTCGGACTGAACGACACAATTAGCTGGGCAATACTGGGGACTGTCCCCACTGTAAAACCCACTACAAGAGAGAAATATCTTGAACCGCTGAGCTGCTTGAGATGCTAAACACAGCAACCAACCTGAAGAGTGATCATCATGAAGGCAAGAACCTCCTGACTGATCATCTAGGGTATCAAAGGGAGACAGTATTAAAATATATATATACCCTTTTGTTTCTTTTGAGTAATGTTATAAGAAAATGATTTGGTTTCCAGGCACTGCTTTTCCTAATGGCATTGTTCAAAGCGGTTTTATTTACTGAGATCCCCTGAGAGGTGGCCCAGGCAACAGGAATGTGAATGTACAAGACTGCAGGAGCTTGGATGCAAACCACTTTAATAGGGCTGTAATGAATTCCCGCTTATCATTCAGCTCAACCCCCGTTTCATGTTTTGTTAGTCACGACTTCAGGTCTAAGGAGCAAAAAGACCAATATGTGTGTCAAAAGACCATTTTTCAAGGATGTAATTGTAATTTTGACCATTGTATTGTAGACTTGTTGCTTTGGTCCAGGTTAGGTGACTTAGCAACAGTCCTATCTTTATGAACATAGTTACATGGACAGTGAAGTATTTATAAGCAATTTACTGCTAAAATAAATTTTGTTAAAAAAAAACCCTGTTTATACCAGAGGAGTATTCCATTGGAAATGAGAGCTTTTAGTAATGCCTGAGATAACTAAATTAGGAAGTGTATATAAGATGTGATTTAGTGTGAAAGGGGAATGGGCTCTTGCCTGTCAAGCCAGTCTCTGATTTTGTAAGTGAACCTTACTTCTTGAGTTATCTTTGCCCTACTGACTTACGGCTCTATTTTCTTTCTCGCTTAGAAGCTTAATGTCCATTTTATGAGATCTAGTTCACTCACTTTGTGATTTTAAATTCCTTCTGAAACACTGCAGGTGATTCAGAGCATAAGGGGTTTGCTGCTGTTAGTGTTCACATGGCCATCACAGCAGCAAGGGAGCTTTCAGGACTCACGTGAATTAATTTACCTGGTCACTCATCTTCTAATTTGGATCATAGATGTGGTCCTTGTTCTCTAAAAGCACAATGAATGTCAATAAGCATTGATACGGTGCTGCTGGGAAATGAACTGGGACTAAATTACCAGGCCTAGTGCTCAGCTTTGCTGCAAGAGATGACTTGGGTCCTAAGTCATTGTATCTGGAGCTGAAATAGCAGCTTTTTACCCTGTCAGATAGTTGACAACACAGCTGGCTAGCTTTAATGATGCTTTGTGGGTTCTGAAGCTGGACAGAATCAAGGTGCTTTAAACGTCATTGATGTGAGAAACACGTTGCTAGTAGATCTGACCACTACTGAACATGTTTTCTGGCACATAGTATGTAATTCTGCATGTACTAATCCAGGCTTAATGTGGAAGAGAATCCATTTGATCAATTGTATAAATGCTTGATGCGCTAGAAGTGGTAAAGGGCATTTTGTGGGATTAGATACAAACACTTAACCCAGTAGTCATCTGTAGTTCTCTTCTTGGTGGCTTTCCTCTGTGTTAAATGCAGTTAGCATGCTGGCAGGAGGCATTCCTTAGGTGTGCAGCTCAGGGTAGTGATGATGTGCACAGCAAGGAGCCTCCTTATGCCTGTTACAAAGAGAAATGAGGAGGCCCTGTGCCAAACTGCAGGTGTGCTGGACCTCTTACTGCAGGAGGGAGGGTGACCTGCTTGTCTGTAGCAGATAGTTACAGAAAAGCACAAAATACTTAAAAAAAAAAAAAAAAAATCAAATGTTTCCTTTGCATCTGAACTTAAACACTGTTTTCAAAGGATGCTTATTTTCACTGGTGCTATGTTTTTTAGCATTGAGATTGTGATATTTTAAAATGAAAATTATCTCTATAGGTGTTTATATTATTCTATTAGCCACTGTAAAAGGTGCTGGTGCTCCTGATGTCCCCAAATCAGGTCAGTTGTGATTACACAGAATCACAGATGATGCTGGTGGCTTTCCAGAAGTGTGCTCTTCCTCTCATTGCCTCTCTGCAGTGGGCAGATAGGATGGATTAATCATTCCTACATTTGCTGCCTGAAGATCAGTGATCTAGGGTTTGTCAGTTCAGAATAGTAGAATAAATCAGTGTCAGACTACAGAAGTGTCATACACAGCTAGGCTGGAATAAATACTGAATTTCTAGACTGCTGCAGCTATGAGAGTCTTGTCTGTTAGTGCTCCCCACTGAGAATGAGGTGATATTAATATATATGTCAAGTACATGGCAAGATCTCCAGAAACAAAGTCACTGCAGTAGTTATTCATAGTGACTGAATCAGGACTTAATTCAGTGATTGGTAGAAGCATTATGTTTGTATTTTCAGTCAAATAAGATGGTATCTGCGAAGACTTTATTTTTCTGTTATGCATAGATTTCACTGTTGCTTTGCCTTATCCAAAGAGAAGAGAAACAACAAACCTGAAGTGCAGTGACTAATGAGGGTGCTGGGGACCAAGAGTAAAATAGGAAACAAAATAACCACACTGGTAGCAGTATTCTTAAAATGTGTCATGGTGTAACTTAGAGGTTGAAGTTCTTGTGCAGCAGCTGTAAATGCCTGTAGAGGACTGAGTCTTCTGCCAGACTGATGTCTTCAGTGTAGCATCAGAGGAGTTTATTCTTTTTCTAGAGACTACAAATATGACTAGTTATAAATTGGAGAGGAGGGAAATGGGTTGCTGTCTTCTCAGCCTTCCTGTCTACTGAGTTTGCTCAGTGGTGTCAAAGAGTCTAATGTCAGGACACTGGAATAGGATTATTTTAGTTTAAGCTCAGCTAGAGGTATCAAGCACATGGTGAATGCAGTAACAGTTGCGTACTTGAAGGTGGGGGACTGAGCTGCATCTTTTATCCTCCTAAACTAGTTGGGCTGTAACTGAGCTAATAACAAGCTGCCTTAACTCTGCCACTCTTTAGTACTTAGCAGTGCCTGGCTGAACTTATCAGTAATAAGCCCAGATAGCTGATTTGCCTTACATCAATGAAACTGTAGGGAGGAAACCTTTCTGGGAGCTCTGTTTAAAAAAGTAAGTTTATTGCCTAATTTGGTCTTTTGTCTCAAAATTTTTAGAGTTGGGCTTTTATTGGGAAAAAAGGTCCTGTAATCATGGCTGTCGCTGCATCTTTGCAAGCAGTCTCGCAGCTTGTCTTGGGAATTCATGGCTTGCACAACTGCTCCGTGCTGTTTCAGCTGAACATAGTTGGTTTTCTATGAGGTTTGTTAATATTTTTGTTCATGGTCCTTTGTTTTGAATGTAGTTCAAGAAAAAGGTAATACCATGGGATAGGGGTAAAAATTTCTTGCAGTAAATCTACCACATTGAGACTTGACGTGGAAGAATGTGAGAAATCACTGATATTGATACTTGTTGACAGGGAAGCCAAGGTTGTCCCTCAGTTTTTTGTGGCTTGTGAGTAAGTGGAGGAGAACAGGATCCAGGATAGCTGGCTTGAGATGGCCGACGGAAGTATTCTCAGAATGCGGGATTGGAAGGGACCTCAAAAGCTCATCCAGTCCAAAATCCCCACTGGAGCAGGAACACCCAGGTGAGGTTACACAGGAAGGTGTCCAGGCAGGTTTGAATATCTCCAGAGAAAGAGACTCCACAACCCTCTGGGCAGCCTGGTCCAGGCTCTGGCACCCTCACTTGAAAAGTTTCTTCCATACCATGAAAGTCACATTCCATACTGAAGTGGGAAGCTGCTGGGAACAGCCTCTTTCCTTGATGGCCCAATTCTCCAAGGGTGTTCTGCTCCTGTTCCTGCTCCCAGGTCCTGGTTCCAGAACCTTCCGTGTGCCTCACTGCTGTTCTCCATACCTTTACTGTGCTCACAGTGTCCATATTCTGGAGTTGATATTGCGAGTATGTGTTCTAGTGGCTGGGAAGCTGCCCTGTGGGAAAGGATCTCATGGTGTTCATTGATAGCACCTGAACATGAGCCAGCAGTGTGCTGGGTGGCCAAAAAGGCCAACAGCATCCTGGCTTGTGTCAGGAATTGTCTGATGAGGAGCAGCCTTGGGAACTGGGGCTGTTTATCCTGGAGAAAAGGAGGCTGAGGAGAGACCTTATCACTGTCTACAACTGTCTGGAAGGAGGTTGTGGCATGGAGGGGGTTGGTCTCTTCTCCCAAGTAGCAAGTGACAGGATGAGAGGAAATGGCCTCAAGTTGTGCCAGGGGGGGTTTAGATTGGATATTAGGGGAATAACTCTTCATGAAAAGCATTGTCAGGCATTGGAACAGGGTGCCCAGGGCAGTGATGGGGTCATCATCCCTGGAGGTGTTTAAAAGGTGCATAGATTAGGTTCTTACGAACATGGTTTAGTGCTAGAGTTAGGTTGTCATTGGACTTGATCTTAAGGGTCTTTTCCAACCAGAATGATTCTATGATTCTGTGATTCTAAGTGTTTCCTTTGTATCACTTTCCTTTTACTATTATTTCATTAAATCTGTTTCTCTTTTGACCCATGAATTGTTCTTCCTCTTTCCCTACCTTCCCCCCAGAGAAAGAAAGGTGAAGGAGCAAATATTGTACTGTTTTGCTGCTAGCTCAGTGGTAAATGGCTACACACTTAAATAACATTCAGTGAGAGCAGAGTGGGTTTATGTAATTTCCCATGATTTCTATTGGAGAAGAGATGTGGAGTAATTCTTTGAGACTTGTTTGTAATGCCTCTGGAAAAGTGTTTGGTTTCACTTTCAAATTCTGGATGATCTCAACATAGGGACCTGAAAATGATGCTGCTTTTGGGGTTGGAAAAAAAAATCCCATCCTGTAATGCAGGCTTTCGTGGTTTGGTGGCTCTGAAATTGGGTGTAGAGAAACTTCACTTGCTATATGCTCCAGTCTAACATCTCAGTGTGCTAAACATGTACAGGCTGCTTAGAAATGGCTTATCAACAATAACGTGACTCTTTCTTTAAACACATGACTGATTACAGGCAAGCATGGGTCTCAGCTGTCTCCACATGAGAAGAAAAGATTTCTGTAATTTCTCTCCGCTTGCATTCTCTGATGCCAGAGCACAGGAAGCATCCTTCATGTGGCAAAACACCAGCTTTATTTAATTGTGTGATGATTGTTATTTTGTGCAGGCAGATAGCCCTTTTCTGTCAAAGAGCTGGGGCTGCAAACCAGGATGTAGAAGTCTGAAACAGTCTTCCAGGATCTACAGCTTCTGCATGAGTCTGCATCGCATATGGAGACTCTAACTGCTGCAGCCTCAGCCTCTGCACTGGTCTTCTTGAGACAAAACCCTTAGGGTTAGACAATTTGAGAGCAGAGGGTGTTTACTGAGGGAAAGGAGACCTGCACCATCAGCTCCTTGAGCACGTATGTGAGATATAAACACGGTAATGCTGGTACAATAGGAGCAGTATGCATTTTTTTGCTTGCGTAGAAACGATACCTGTCTAGAAGACACATTGATTCTGCCAAGAAATCTTGTAGGTAGCTCAACCCTGAGTTTTTGTTGTCTGTTGCATTTTTAATCTCAGTCCCTGGGCTGCTTTGTGTCATGGATTTCACAAAAGTACATGTAAGCACAGGAATGGGCTTTCTTGGGAAAACTCCAGTGGCCCGGAGGAGCCTGCAGCTCTGGGATGGAAGCACTTGAGCTGCCGTGAACCTGCTCTGCCCTGGGCGAATCCCTGCTTTGTTACCAGTGCAGGGCGGCACATGGCAGAGCCAGCCGTGTCCTCACTGCAGCAGCCGCTCTCTTCTGTGGTGGTGTGGAGACAAGAGGTGTCCCCTTGCTCTTGGAGCAATGCCATTCATGTAACTGACCTTAAGCTGTGGGCTGGGATTGTTTAAGCGGATCATAAATCTTTTGTGAGCACGCTGGGCTTGGTGCTGCTGTAACATCCACACACACAGTCAGTTTCATGAGCAGGCATGTATGGAATGTAAAGCCATGTGAGCTGCTGAATTCATCCCATAAAGGTGAAGAGAGAACCTTTATTTTTCTTTGGTTGCCTGGCACTCTGGCCCCATAAAATCTGGGTTGCAAGGTGAAGGCATATGCTGATCTGTGAGTAAAACTGTAGCTAGGTACTTAATCGCTTAGTAATCCAGTTTGTTTGGTTGCTGCTTCTGTTTCTGGGAATGAAACTTCCCATAGCTTGTCCCATTGAACGAGGTCAGCACCCTGTGTCCAAGTCGCATGGCTAGATGCTTAAGTGGAAGAGGGTGGCCTGGGATCCTGCTGTCACTGTGTGCATCTTTTTCAGGACCTCTCTTGCATTCTCAGTCACACGTGAGCCCAGCTGTGGCGCAGGGCCAGGAGACGGTTCTCTGGAGGTCCCATGCTAGGCTGGTGGTGGGACTTTCTCAGTGGGTTGAGCAGTGCCAGGGGAAAGGTCTGTGCTCCTCAGTGCAGCAAGCAGCACATGAGTTCCCTTTAAGAGGGGATGGGAGTCCAGATTCAGCCCTCTTTCCTACTGTCTGACTTTTCTGGCTGCTGTGAATGGCAGGACAGCACAGAGAAGTTAATATCCAGTGCTGTGATCTCCGTAGTCTTCCCACAACCGACTCAGCTCTGAGAATCTTGCTGCACTGCTGGTTGCTGACCTCAGGAGCACTGGAAGGTGATGTTTGTCATTGCTCATCAATATTTGGTTCATCAAGTTGCACTGACTCATTAAACAGACACAGATGGTATTCAGACTTGGGAAATGCTTGTGGTGGCAAGAAGTGTTGTTAGGAACATGGATAGATGGACCAGCTTAACTCTCACACGGGAAAGGTAAAAAACCTTGGGTCTCAGTAGAGGAAGTACCTAACAAGTGTTCTTTTCTGCACAGAAAGAGTAACGTTAAATACTTGCACTGGCAAATGTAAAACAGGTCTAATCACCTTAGCAAACATTTTTAGCCTGCTTCTGAACACAGAAAGTAGTATCTTGAGTTGAAGCTTTTCAAATCTGTCTTACTGTTTAACAACAGTTGTTGGTTAGTGCTTCCTGAATTAGGATGTGGTAGATGCATTTTGGCTTGTTTTTTGAGCATTACCAGCCCAGGTCAGTCCTGGTGTTTCGATTTTTCTTGTTCACTTGGTGTTTTGCTCATATTAAACTGTGTAGAGTTTTACTGTGGGGCCAGACGGACACTGGGGTATAAAATGGACAACTTAATAGCCTTGATGGATTTTTTTTTCCAGTTTTTCACTGTACTGGTTGCTTTTTGATCTCTTTTGTTCTGTTTCATAGCTAAAATATTTTGCTTTTTTCCAGGCTCACATTAAATTTCCTATTGACTATCCATATTCACCACCTACCTTCAGATTCCTGACCAAAATGTGGCACCCCAACATTTATGAGGTAAGCTGTTTTTTTAAAATATTTTTTTCCACAGGCATGTGAGGTTTTATACTTCCTTAAACTAAGGTACCAAGGTAGTGACTCTAGCCATAACTAAAGTGGTTAGCTGTTGGGGTTAAATGTCAGCTTTGTGGCTGAACAGCTAAATCTGCATGTTGTAGGAAATATTGTTCTTGTAGGCAGGCATGGGGTCATTCTCATACCTGTGAGTGCAGTGGGCACAAAGCCATGAGCATCGGCAATTTTGGGGGATTTTTAGAGATTCTTAGATCAAGGTTGGTGAGTGGGGTCTTACCCTACGGTGATAGTTGAGATTGAGTTGTTTGTATGCAGTTCAAGTACATTTTAATTTGAGTTTATCCTACCAGATGGTGTGCTGAGACATCAAGTCTTCTGCAGCAGTTGGCCTACAAATGAAGGGCTTTGAATTTGGGGTGCTCTGACTGATTCCCCAGTTTGAAGTGGCCCTTAGTTTGGTGTGTGTGTGGGTCACATTCGGAGGGTAATGCTGTGGCTGTTGAGTCTGTAATTGGACCCTGGTACAATGACATGGCAGGTCCAGAATGGGAATGGTTTTATATAGGAGCAATTGGTTCAAAGTTACCGAGTTTCACAGAGCTGTATTTGAAGGCCAAAGGCCTGGTTTGGCTCAAAGCTTGAGTTTTAGTGGAGGCCAGTCAAATACTGCTAAGCTTTTGGATGTCCTAGAGAAGTGTCAGCCTGCTGGGAGTACAGGTTGAGTACTTTGAGGAGCTAAAGAACTTTCAAAATGTTCCTGTTGATGTAGGTCTGTTGCCTTATCACAGGTCTTCCTGTGAGAGGTTTGCATGCTTCCTTTGGCTCCACTTTAAAACAGTCTTGTCCTTGCTGTGAACAAATAATGGCTTCAGTTGATGCCTTGGAAGGCCCCTTTCTAAGAAATTTTTGCTGCTGAAATGTGCAGCCTGGAATGAGTGTGCTTCAAATGTCATGGTGAAGACTGCACTCATGGCTTAGTAATAAATGGCTAAAAAGCCTCTCCAAACTTCAGTGCGGAACAGGATAGTAGCCACCTTTAATTACTGGGTGCTCAGGAGGATTGCCTTAAGCCCAGGAGCGTCTGAATTAAGTCATCTGACAGACTTCTGACTTTAGTTTTGGACTCAGCGCAGAATCTTGCATGTAGCCAAGGATGGTGTTTCTCTTTAAGACTCTATTTCACTTCTATGGGAGTTTGATCTATAAATAAAGACAACTTTGAGACCTGCAGATTATTGCAGATCCATACTGAGGTTGTTCATTCTGAATCCAGAATTTCTCATGCAGGAGGTGAGGGAAACAGTTAGCAAAATGGTATGTACAAAATGAGTCTTGGAAAGGACCTCTCCCGGTCCTGGTGGGAAAGATGAAAAATTTGCTCTAGAGGCAACTGAAAAAACTAACCCAAAGCTTGACTGGTGTATTTTGGTGTTGCTGTTCAAACACTCCAGCTCTGTTTTGTGCTTTGTGTTTGTAGCAGTATTTCTTGGAGCCGAGGTAATCTGAAGCAGCTTGCAGGCTGTTTTGGAAACAACATTTAAGCAATGAAGATGAGGCAGTGGGATAACTCCAGTTGAAGCTGAGAATAAATCAGCAAAGAGCTTGAGGGTTTGTCAGGAGGAGAAAAAAAAGTGCAAGGAAGATGAAAGAAAGTAGTGATTTACAGAATCTGCTGGTGGGACTAGATGGAGAGGTTGGGGCTGATGTTCCAGTTCTGTGCAATGGGACTTGAGTAACTTGAGTGTTTTCCCCATCTCCAATTTACTTGGGTCATCTAGTTGAATTTTGGTGAAACTACGTTCATTTGTGCTTTGTTTTTATGACATAACTGTTATCACTGCAGATGGAAGTATAGGTTATTTCCCATTGGCAGATAAATACTCCATCTTCCTTGTTTATTTCTTTCAAAAATGTATCAAAGGAAAGGCTGTCTTGGCTACACTGGTCCCTAAAACCTTGTGCTGAACTCGCTGGGTTCCATGACACATTTGCCCTTCCAGATTCTGTAAGGCAGTGCTGCCCTGTGTGATTTTCCAAATGTGTAACACTGATTGCTGGAAGAGGGAAACTTCTAGTTTCCCTCTGTAGTTTTATATTGCCAAATATCTGCTAGTCCACACCCTGCTGACATGATTGCTTGAGGAACTTCCCCCAAATGCTGTGATGCTTTCTCCTGGCCACTGGTGCTGTGTTTTCCTAGGAGCTTGTTAAAGAATAAACTGGGTAAACTCGTGGAGATCTTTAATCAAGCTAGAACAGGCTGGAAAGGCTGGAACATAAACTAACACTGGTTAGGTTAACTTTACCTTAGTAGGATATTAAAAAATATTTATAGATTGCACAAGCCTGTTGGATGCCTAAAGATGAAACTACTCTGTTGTGGCTGGCTGTTCCAGCAATGTAAGTGGGTGCTTGGGTGTTCAGCAGCTCCAGGTGCTACATTGCTTTGTGTAGTTGTGTTCTTCACAAAAACCTGCTTCAGAATAATGGGGGCTTGCTAGATCAGCATACCTGGAAGGGTTGGCAAGCCACTGAAATTTGGCTACTGATCACAAGCCTCCAGTGTTGAAGTAGGATCTTGTTTGACTATAAAACAGATGTCATGGTTAATCAAGGTGAGTTGAAATGTTTGGGAGGCCCCTCAGGTGAGCTGGTGCTGTCTGTAGCTTTGATCCCTGACTGCCCCTGGGGGCTTGTAAGTCATCCCAGGAGCTGGCTGCAAGGGGCAGCGGGGCCTGGGGACACATCTGCTGGGTGGCCTTGGGTTCCATCTGCACCTTCACCCCATCCTGCAGTAAGGCACTGGGACCCCATGAGCTCCTGGAATTGACTCCAATGGTGAATGTCAGCTGTGGTGAATGCTGCTGCAGGACTCCTGCAAAGCAGTCGTGTCAGCGTGCTGTTGCTGGTGGAGAACTGGTTTTACAGGCTTCTTAAAGCGTTTATAAATGGTAGGCATTATGGAGCTTTAAATCTCTATTCAGGCTATAACACTAGTGAGTGAAACACAGATTGAGGATTACGTGGCTGTATGGCTTCCATATGCTGCCAAAATATTCTTCCTTTTGCATGCTGGAAGGGATTTTTGATGAGTCCTTCAGAGAGTATCTCCTGCTTTTATATTTCAAACAGCTGTGTCCTGGGGGAGCAGTGTAAACCTGCCCCACACCATCTGTTCAACCTCGCTGTGTCCTGGGAGAAGCATTATTTTGATACCTGAGCTGGCAGAGAGTGCTAAACCTTTCAATTCAGAAATTCCTGTAGTTAGCTGAGCTACCACTGGGAACAAAAAAAGAATGTAACCCTACTTTGCGTCTCCTGTGACTGAAGCTTAGTTCTGTTACTGTGACAGCACTTGCTGTCTGGAGACCAGTTTAGTTTTATGTGACTTTATTACTATTTTTGCTTACTTTGCTACATTCTTTAAACTTCTTGACTTGAGATTTTGTCCCAATTTGCAGACTAACTCTGTTTATTAATAGCAAGGGAAACTTTTGAATGTATACATACTGTAGATTCAGGAAGAATAAAGAAGAGTTTTTTCTTGCATATTTTTACTGGAACTTGAGGTGTTCGTATCAACAAGGTTAAACTGCTCAGACATGACCAGAGTGGTGGTGGTGTTGTGAGCCCTCTACCTCTATCCTCAGCTTTCATTTCTCTCTTGCAGAATGGAGATGTATGTATTTCAATTCTTCACCCACCTGTAGATGACCCACAAAGTGGAGAGCTGCCATCCGAGAGGTGGAACCCTACCCAAAATGTCAGGTAACAGTGTGAATCCATAATGTACAACGGTGACCTCAAGGCCTGTTGTCTCTCTCCAAGACTAAGGCCTGTGCTGGGAGAGGTTGGGAATGGAATTTAAGACTTTATGGGCTTTAGGGCTTCAGCCAGGTGGGAACCAGACTTATTAAGCTGTCTAAAGATCCTGGAGTGCTGTGTATCCTGATGCTGGGGTAGCAATGTGAAGGCTTCTGTTCACAGGGTTTAATGCTCTTGAAGCAAATTGTCTCAAGTGTTCTAGCATTTCCCAATCTGTTATCCTACACCTGCATTTTTCAAATTCCTCCAACTTACCACTAGTGGAAAAGAGCATTTTTGAGTATTCAGGCCTATTCAGGTAGTCATCATCCTACCCACTGTTTGCCTTCTAGTATTTGTCTGTCTTGTGTCCTGCATCATGGTATCTTGGGCAGCTAGCCAGGTGGGTTTTTTCCTGCCAGAATAATGAAGGATTGCTGAGTACCAGAGGCATTCAAGGCTAACCTGTCCGCTCTTTTTAAACACCAGCTGAATTTAATTTTCATTGCAAGACATTGCCAGTAAAGAATTGATAAAGCTCAGATCAAGTAGCAGCTCAGTGGCCTGTGCAGCTGGAGTAATGAGTGACGTAGTGGAAAAACCTTAAAGTAAGATACTTCCTGTTCTAACTTATTTGGATAATGAATCAGATTAAAATAATTGCCTCTAGATTTTTAGCATATGTGTGAGCTGATGCAGGTTGCAGGAACAACCACAAAATGTGGATGAAATGCAAAGTGTAAATTTATTTTTGTTACCTTGATAACTGAGGGATCCCCAGAAATGCACCCAGGCAGAGGCACACAAGTGGGAACATGGCACCACAGGGCTCAGTCTGTGCTAGATGATGACCAAACCTTCTGTTTTTACCTGTATTTCAAGGATTCAAGCAGACATAGTTTTCCACTGTGCTTTGATCTTTTCCACAGCAAAGCAGGAATCTTGGGCACGTTCAATAAGTTGCCTTTGAGTCTCTAATGGGCCTATGTTATCTAAACACAAAAGGCTCTATAGGTCAATGAAAAAGTAATTGTGCTTTTGAACCAGGAATTTTAAATATTATAACTAGACTCAAACATCTTTAATCAAAATAGGAACTGTTACAATCAGCACATTTTTGCCATTGAGAAATAAGTTTGTTCATTCCTGTAGCATAAAAATCCGTGCTTCAGGATTTGAACTCTTGGAAGGCATTTTAGGCATCTTGGTGGTTGTAGAAGCATTTTCCCTGCAAAAAGTTGATCCTTGAAGAAGTGGTACTCAGTTGGCAAGAGGTCAGGTGAATATGGCAGGTGAGGCAAAACTTCGTAGCCCAATTTGTTCCACTTTTGAACCCCTGGTTGTGTGATGTGTGTTCAGGCGCTGTTGTGGAGAAGAATTGGGCCCTTTCTGTTGACCGATGCGGGCTGCAGTTTTTGGCACATCTCATTGATTTGCTGAGCATCCTTCTCAGATGGGATGGTTTCACCAGGATTCAGAAAGCTGTAGTGGGTCAGACCACCGGTGACCATGGCCTTTTTTGGTGCAAGTTTGGCTTTGGGAATTGCTTTGGAGGTTCTTCTTAGTCCACCCCCTGAGCCAGTCATCACTGCTTGTTGTATAAAATCCACTTTTCATCGCATGTCACAATCCAATCAAGAAATGGTTTGTAGTTGTTGTGTAGAATGAGAGAAGATGACACTTCAAAACAACGATTTTTAAAATTTTTGGTCAATTCATGAGGTACCCACTTATTGAGCTTTTTCACCTTTTCAGCTTGCTTCAAATGCTGAACAAATGTGGAATGGTCAATGTTGAGTTCTTTGGGAACTTCTCATACAGTTTTAAGAGCGTCAGTTTTGAGTGCTCTCCAATGGTGGTTGTCAGCTTCAATGGCCACCGCTATGCTCTTCATCTTCATGGCTCTCAGCTCCTTTGTGAAGCTTCTTGAACCCCCCACTGGGCTGTATGTTCGTTAGTGGTTCCTGGACCAAGTGCCTTGTTGATGTTGTGAGTTGTCTCTGCTGCTTTACCACACATTTTAAACTTGAATAAGAAAATAGCTCAAATTTGCTTTCTGTCTAACATTTCCATAGTCTAAAATATAAAATAAACGGCAGGTAATAAATCAGTACCAAAAAAACATAAAGCAAGAAAACTGCATTAAAACATTTAAGAATGTATTTCAATACTAAACAACAAATTTCAACAATGCAAAAACTACAACTCATTTTTCACCAACCTAATGCTTGTCAAGCACACGAGGCCAAAAGACAATCAGTGTGATATATGTGGGGGTTTTTTATATCCCTGCTGCAGTCACTTGAGTGTGTTTGCACTTCTCCTTGCTAATCTTCCAATGCATTCATACAAGAATGGTGTTCATTT
This sequence comes from Patagioenas fasciata, assembly GCF_037038585.1. NCBI lineage: Eukaryota > Metazoa > Chordata > Aves > Columbiformes > Columbidae > Patagioenas > Patagioenas fasciata. The sequence continues at coordinate 76,930,868 of NC_092560.1, read as the reverse complement.
TCAGAGTGATTTATTAGATGTTGATTCCCCAACTTGAAATCTTATTTATTGATTGAACACAGATAGGCATCTCAGCACACCTGAGGGAGTGCAGTGATTTGAGAAGAGTGGTTGGATAGTTTGACTCAGCTTTCATTTAATTTGGCTGCATGAAACTAATTTGAAAAGAGCCTTTGTCAAAGCAGAGATCTAGCAAGGAGGGTTTATTGGATTCTTGGCCCTTGGAATGGGATTGTAACATACACATACACACAGTCTGCAAAGTGCTGAACCAGAGCTAGCGCAGCAGGAGGCTGGGAACTGTAGCAGTCAGCAAATTATAGCAAATAATGTTCCTTCTGGAGCATGCTACTTCAAGGTTTAAAAGGCTCAAGAGAAATGCTGAGTCTTAGCTGCATGAAGTCATGACGGGTTGGTAATCTGACTTTCTGAGCTTAAGGTAAATGTTATCCGATCCATCTGTACCAAGTGCAAGTGGGTATGAAGCAACCTCTCAAAGTTCTAGTTCAGATTTTTAAAAAGGGGGGAAAAAAGCATAACTTAGCAATACATAGCTTAAAATAGTATTTATCACCTGTCCTTCTGCTCACATGGCAATTAAGCTGTTTTTTTCATACGTGTGATATGGCTAGGAGTTGGTGACAAGCCCCAGCTCACAGTTAGGAAACTGTTTTGGGCATTAATTACTTACCTTGCACACACATTGAGTATTTCATTATATGGAACCCTAAAGATTGATCAGAAAGTGATGCCAAGGGTTAAAGTTGGGGCTTTTTTGACCATTTTAGTTGCTTTTCTCCCTGTCTCACCTCACCTCACCGTGTCTCAGAGGTGCACGGGCCAGAACTGATCGTGGTATTCCAAGATCTTGGTGCATCAGTATCTTGTGAAGGCAGGTGATGTCACAGAATCCCAGAATGTCAGGGGTTGGAAGGGACCTCAAAAGCTCATCCAGTGCAATCCCCCCGCTGGAGCAGGAACACCCAGATGAGGTTCCACAGGAAGGTGTCCAGGCGGGTTTGAATGTCTGCAGAGAAGGAGACTCCACAACCTCCCTGGGCAGCCTGGACCAGGCTCTGGCACCCTCACTGAGAAGTTTCTTCTCATATTTAAGTGGTATCTCCTGCATTCCAGTTTGAACCCATTATGCCTTGTCCTGTTATTGGTTGTCACCCAGAAGAGCCTGGCTCCATCCTCCTGACACTCAGCATTTACATATTTATAAACATTAATGAGATCACCCCTCAGTCTCCTCCAAGCTGAAGAGCCCCAGCTCCCTCAGCCTTTCCTCATACGGGAGATGCTCCACTCCCTTCAGCATCTTTGTTGCCCTGCACTGGACTCTCTCCAGCAGTTCCCTGTCCTTCTGGAACTGAGGGGCCCAGAACTGGACACAATATTCCAGATGTGGTCTCACCAGGGCAGAGCAGAGGAGAGGAGAACCTCTCTCATCCCAGCTTGCTGTTGCTGTCTGCTGAGGATGCCCATTTTTGTTGGCTTTTTGGCTGCTTTAGTGTATTGAACTGGTTGCAGAAACCGTCCAGATCCCTGTGCTGTCTGTTCTTACTTATATTGGAGAGCAAAAACATGGTAGGACAAATCTATACTTTCCTCTAAAGGTGACTGTGAGAGGCTACAGTGTAGAAGGTAGTTGGAACAAAAAAGCAAATTGTTTTCGGCACAGTATATAACAGGATGTGCTGGTTGGGAGCCCCAGCCAGTCTACATGATAGAATAGAATATTTCGGTTGTCCATCAAACTGCCTGACCATTCCAGGGCTGACCAGAAGTTCAGGCATGTTAAGGGCATTGTCCAGATGCCTCTTAAACACAGGCAGCCCTGGGGCGTCCACCACCTCTCTAGGAAGCCTATTCCAGTGTTTGACCACCCTCTTGTTAAAGAAATGCTTCCTAATGTCCAGTCTAAACATCTCCTGATACAGCTTTGAACCATTCCTATGTGTGCTATCACTGGATACCAGGGTAGTGTCTGTTTTGGATGAAATTCATCTGTGTCTGAGCCTTCTGTTGATACATGGAGATAAAAAGGCGCTGAACAAGTCTGACTCCTCGAGCTTCTGGTGGTGTCTCTGCTGATAAAGGGATGCAGAGGGGCTTGCTCTGACCAAGGCAACAGCATTGTAGACACCTAAAGTAGCATGGCAGCTGAAAAACTTGCTGCTCCCCAGAATGCTATGTGGGGCATGTAAGAAATCAGAAAGCAGGCTTGATATCCCCACTTATGCGAACAACTGGAATGGAACAACATGGTAGAGCAACCTCACCCAAGGCAGAAAAAGACCCCTGACAACACTGCGAAGAGTCAGTCTGTATCCAGTCCAGTGCAGTTCGTATCTGGTGATGCTGAGGATGTTTGCTGTCCTACATGGTTCAGTTATTTTTGTACTTTTAATCCTGCCTGATTCCACATGCTGGGGTTCCCTTCTTGTTTGTGTACCTTGTTCAGCTTCTGACCCAGCGTAGGGAGGGTTTGGGTCAGAGAAGGATGTCCAGCACTCAAGGTATCGGCAGTGGTGGAGCTGAACTAATGTGCTGCTTGGGAATGGGGAGTGCAGAGAGCTTCATCTCTGAAAGACAATAACTTTGGTGTATTTAAATAGCTTTACACTGGCTATAGGGCACCACAGTGGAAACTCAGCTTCTCCTTGCTTTGTTGATGGAAGTGTGGTAGAGCAAATGTTAAATCCAGACACTAATTCCCATCCTTGGCCTTCCCTTGCTCTACAGTGAAGTTGATGCAGTGATGCTGGAGCTGGCATTCTGGCTTTACAGCCTGTTTGCTGAGAACCAAAGCATTTAAATGAATTGTTGAGATAGAACAAAATATTATTTCTCTTCTGCCCATCGCTCCAGTCTGACCAGACTGTCTTTTGCAGAGCTGCTGTCCTTGTTTCATCCTGGATTATGTCATTTGGAAAATAAATTGTAGAAGACTCTCCTAATAGCTGTGCTGAACAGTCTGGCCAGACACAAGTGTGTTGTTTTTAAACTTTTCAAGAAGCTCAGTGTCCAAATGACCAAGCGTTTCCTGGAATTGTATCCCAGATACACGATGTGGTAGATGTGCTCAGGACACACTGCTCTGGGTGTGCCCCTAAATCAATGTCAGTACAGCTGTGGCTGTAGTCTCCTGTGATCAAACTCTGCAAAGCAGCTGCTTTGTACTGCTGTATTTCAGGACTTACTCCTTTCCTCTTGTTCTTCCCTTTAATTTATATCAAAAGCTGTGGCCAACAGGACCACCTTGGACATGTGAAGCTGTTGTGGTGGTTGCTACCGCTGGGTGTGTGGAGCTGCCTGATGAGACTTGCTGTTGACTTTTGTGCTGGTGGTGGCCCTGTCTGAGGAGGAAAGGACCTGCAGTGGGTGGTGGGAATTGCAGGAGAAGGGTCTGGGTGAGGGAGGTGATGTTTGTCCCTAGGAAATGACAGCAGAGCGGAGCAGCTTGTGGCTCTGCGCTGCCGCTAGAAATCTGGGAAGGCACTGTGTCTGCCAGGAGTTACATTGACTGGGGTTAGAAGGGACCTCTGGAGATCATCCAGTCCAACCCACCTGCTAAAGCAGGTTCACCAGAGCAGATCACACAGGAATGTGTCCAGGTGGGTTTTGAATGTCTCCAGAGAAGGAGACTCCACAGCCTCTCTGGGCAGCCTGGTCCAGAGCTCTGGCACCCTCAGAGTAAAGAAGTTTCTCCTCATATTCAGATGGAACCTCCTGTGCTTCAGTCTGTGCCCATTGCCCCTGATCCTATTGCTGGGCACCACTGAAAGGAGTCTGGTCCCATCCTTTTGACACCCACTCTTGAGAGATATTTATAAACATCGATGAGATCCCCTCTCAGCTTCTCTTCTCCAGGATGAACAGACCCAGCTGTCTGTCTTTCCTCATAATAAGGATGCTCCAGACCCCTGATCAACCCACTGCTGGACTCCTTCCAGTAATTCCTTGTCCTTCTTAAACTGGGAAGCCCAGAACTGGACACAGAACTCCAATATATCACGAGTAATAGGCTCACCAAGCAGGTTTCCAGTCCCACACCATCCATGGGTAGTGTGGACAAGCTGAATTTTGCCTGATCTGAGATTTAGCTGCCACCTACAAGCATATGCACAGACGCGATGATCTGTAGTCAGAGGTTAGGTCCTTGAGGTTTGCATTGCGTCACCTTCCCTGCGCTGGTGGCTGGGGTCTGAAGTTCATGAACACCTGCCCTCACTTCAGCTATTATCCTTAGTTTAAGTTTTGACTTTAAACAGGTTACTGATGCATGATGTAAAGAAGTCATCAGCACCCAGAGTCTGTGAACGCGTTAGCTCTGACTCTGCTGTTGTGGTTACCTTTTTCAGGACTATCTTACTGAGTGTAATCTCTTTGCTTAATGAGCCCAACACATTCTCTCCTGCCAATGTGGATGCGTCCGTCATGTTCAGGAAATGGAGGGACAGTAAAGGAAAAGACAAGGAGTATGCTGAAATCATAAGGTAAGCTGTGCTATGTGGGATGCTGTGCTGCCAGCCTCCCACTTTGAATCCTATAAAACAGGCTGCTTGCAGAATTTGCTGTAACCAACTTCTCACTGTGGTTGCTTCTTTGGAAATGAGTTTTACCATTGCATTCCAAGTCCATGCTTCTGGTCCCTCTAGGTTTTCAGCACACAGAAGCAGTGCAGACTTCCGGAGCAGAATTAGGCTGATCTCTCTTCAAATTCTTTTTTTTTTTTTTTTTTGACTAATCTGGCATGATGCTCTGCAAAACCTATTGGCTGCTGGTAAAATCCCATTTGAAGTCACCGCTTGCCTCTGAGGGCTGCCTGCATCGCTTGGGATGTGATTCAAACCGACTGCATCCCACTAATTCTGCGCTCAGTGCACTCATGAATCATAATCTTGTCCCTCCAGTTTGCGGGAAGATCAGTGGGATCTGGCGAGTGCTTGCGGAGCTGGGTTTGATCAGCTGGAAGCACGGGTCAGTCTAGGACTGTCCTTTGGTTCATCAGGCGCTGGAGGGAGAGGACGTGAACTTTAGCTGGGGACGGGCAGCCCATGGGGCCGCTGTCACTGGGCTGGTGATGGGCCACATCTGCACGGGCTCCACGAGCCAGGCGGGCAGGATGTACCCCCAGGAGGCGCTTTGCAAGGTGGTCAATCTGTGAGAGCAGCCTGGCTGGGAGGTTCTCTCAGTCCTCTCCACCTCCCTTGGCTCTGGTGGAGCTGGATGTGCTCTGTAAACAGAGAATGAGTCTGAGCGGGCCGGGGCGAAGGGCCCCGCTCTGCTCCTGTCGCTGCTGGGAGGCGGCAGCGGCTGCAGCGCTTCGCAGCCCAGAGCCCGTCCTGGCCATGGGAAGCCCTGGTCTGTGCTCTGAGGGCATCTCAGCGCTGCCACGTGTGTGAGAGCCGCGGTCTTGAGCACACCGGGGTGGAGTCATCGGTGGTGGATTCAAGAAGTTATTTTAGGAAACCCCTGACCGTCCCTTCTGTAGCAAACGTGGTGGAACTTGCTCTGAGCTCTGGCTGCCCTCTCACACCGCAGCGCTGTAGAATAACTGATTTCATATGTTGCTGAGAGCGTGCGTGCTGCAACACCCTTGGTGCGCTCCCAGGCCTGGGGCTGCGGGAATTAAATCTGTTGTAGTGCTGCTTGTGGCGCTTGAGCCGAACATCAGGTGTCCCTGCTCGGAGCGCTGGGGCTGGGGGGCAGCGGGAGCCGACCCAGCACTCACCCTGCTCACGTCTGTGTGTCCTCCCCGCAGGAAACAGGTTTTGGCTACCAAAGCCGAGGCAGAGAAGGATGGCGTGAAGGTCCCCACTACGCTGGCAGAGTACTGCATCAAAACTAAAGTGCCTTCCAATGACAACAGTTCAGATTTGCTTTACGACGACTTGTACGATGACGACATTGATGACGAAGACGAGGAGGAGGAGGACGCCGACTGTTACGACGACGATGATTCTGGCAACGAGGAGTCGTGACCTGCTCCCTCTATACCCCTGTACTGCCCTGCCGACTCAGGCTAGAAGGGAGCAGCGGTAACCTAGCAGCAGTCCAGCAAAAAAGTGTGGGGGGGGATCAAAAAAAAACTTTTTGTCTCCTGCTGTCTCCTGTTGTATGGATCTGTTTGCTCCTTTTTTATGGACCTCTTAGAGACCCTCCACAGAATGTCTGAATTCTTGCATTCTTAACCCTTTCATCACTGTATCATGATTTCTTTTTAAAAAAGAAAAACTCCCCTTTTCACTTCTCTATGAAACGCTCACAGCGAAACAGGTTTGCTCGCGTTTAGATTCTGAATTAAATACAGTCTTGCATTGAGATGTTTAATGTATTTAAAGCTGGAACAAACCCATTGGAAGCTGAATTTTTGGGAGTTCAAGCGTTGCATTTACTGGGAAGAAAAAAAATCCACACAAAGCAAATTGCCAAGGTTTAGCTGCTCCATTTACAATAATAGCGTGTGTACATTCGTTTAGCCTTGTGGTGGTGGCTTTTCCTTTATAAGGTGTGGGGCGGAGAGTGTGAAGCTGCTGTGTGTTGAGCGTGGTGGGATGTTACTGAAAGGTACAGTATTCCTTTTCAGCCTGCTCAAGTTAGAAAATAGCTCTGGTCCCTGGAGCCCTGGAGGGCACAATCAGCTTTGTCTCTGAAAAAGGCTTGTGATATGAACCCTAAAATAAACACTTAACACTTCACGTCTGTACAACTGAGCCCTGGGTTGCTATTTTTTTTAATTGGTTTTTTTTCAGAGTAGATTTGGGCTGAGGAAGTTCAGTTCAGCCACACTGCTGGGAGCTGCTGCCCCTCTCCAGAGGGAGGAGGACAGAGGTGCATCCCGCTGCCCTCTGTGCCAGTGTTCATCCCAAACTCGTTTTTGGCAGAGGGCGAGCGCGGCAGCCCCTGCCCTGTTCCCTGGCAGCCCCTGCATCCCGCAACCCCAGCCCAGTGCTGGCCTGAGCCTCCTGTCTGTTGGCCAGCGCTGGTAACCACAGCCCTGCCTGGTGGGGCCAGTGTGTGCGGCTCTGCCGGTGAGGGGTGCGTGGTGCTCGTGGGCCGGGGGCCAGTGCAGGTCTGACGGGCTATTTATTCAGCAGCTTGCTTCAGCGGGTGCACCTGGCTTGACCTCCTGCATGCGTTTTTTTTGGGAGCCCTTGGCAGAGCTTAGGGCCCTCCCTTGTGGGCAAAGGGGATCCTGCATGCTTGTCTCTGCCGAGCCTCCGTCCTCGCCCGGGCACCCCTGCCCCGTCGCTGTGTGCTCTGCTTGTTCAGCTGTGGGGCACTGGCCCCAGTTCGCATCCCCCGTGGTCCCTCGGTGAGCAGCCAGCCCTGCCCTCCCGTGCTGCGCCTGGCCCTCTGTTCCCACAGCTGCCCTGAGAAGAGCTGCAGGTGTTTGTTTGTGCCTCCCCTCCTTGTATCTCAGGCTTTTCAATGGTACGTCTCCAGCTGTGGTGCCTCCGGGGGTGTTTTGTTGGGAGGAAACTTGGTTCTGTGATCAGCCCTGGGGTTGTGTCCCCAGTGGGAGCACAAACAAGCTCTGCCTGGAGGGAGAGGAGGGCAAGGTGGCCCTTGGGAGGGGAGGAAGGCCCATGGGGCTCTGAGCATAGCAGATGTGTCTTCAAAATGTTGCGTGACAGCGCTTTGCTGCCACAGGGACAGTCCCTGCTCTTTTCCCCCCAGGGTGTGCTGGCGGTGGGTCACACAGGTGTGACCTCATCACCAGTGCCCCCTGTGACACTGCCCCCAGCCTGCGAGTGACATGGGGACACAGTTCAGCCCCTCCTGAAGTGTCCCCACATGGGCTGCATCTCAGCCTCCTCACCAGGGACTGACTGGGCCCCTTGTGCTTTTTGGGGTGACCCCCAGGCCTGCCAGGGCAGTCACAGCATCAGCAAATGGGCCCTGGCACCGCAGGGCTGGTCCGGGGGCTGTTCCAGGATGGGGACACTGACCTCTGGCTTTCGGGGCAGTTTTCGGGAGGAGCAGAGTGTGGTACCGCCGGCTGTGCTGATGACTTGGTTTGAAATGAGGATACTGCGTCTTTCGGGATTTCCCTTGTACTTTTGACCATCTTCACTGTATACTCTCCAGTGACTTGTATTTTCAAGCTTGGTGTTGTAAGATGGATTACCATGGCTCTTCTGTCACTTTTGGTTTGGTTTGGTTTGTTGGTTTTTTGTTGTTTTAAAGACAAAAGGCAACCTATTTTGAGAGCTCCTACATTAACCAGACTAATTTCTCTGCCCCGCTGTCCTGTGCAGTGTCATCGCTTGTTGACTTGCTGGTTTCCTTTTTTGAGATACAAACTGAAGTATGAACATTTTTTTTAACTGATTGCAGAAAAACGTTTACCTGCTCCATGTATTCTGTCTTTTTCTCAACCCCGTTCTCCTGTCTCAGCCAATATTAGTGTTTACATTTGCAACTACAAGCCCCTTCAAATGCAGTTTTCAACCATTCTGAAACCAGCAGGGTACACTAGATTTCTTAGTAGTTTTCTTAGCTGAAATCCCAGATGTTTTCCTTTTCCTTTTTTTTTTTTTTTCCCTTTCAGTATAATTTACCAGAAATAATTCACTGGTGCATTTTTGTGTTTGTCTTCCCCTTCAGTAGTTATATTTTGTCTTTTCTGCACATCTGTCTACTAATAAAAATGTGAAATGAAAATAGCCCTGTACTGTTACTTCCCTGTTAATGGAGCTGGTTTATTTGCATGGGTTATTTAAAGCTTCGAGTAACAGCTGTTCACAAATCCAGTGCTGCTCCCATATCAATGCCTATATATAAAAGTATCTATTAGGCTATTGGAAAATAAAGCTGCTGTTTGACAGCTGCCTGAACCCGAGATTAAAGAATGAACTGATTCAGATCAGGACTTTGAGAAAAGCTGCAGGCTTTGCTGTTACACAGCGTGTTTCAAAAACGATGGACCTGGTTAGAAGTCACTTTATCTGCAATCACAAACCGCCCATGAATGCAAGTCTTGCATCTGCATCAGGTGGAGGGAACACAGAGCATTTATAAAAGACTATTAGAACTTAATAATTCATTAAACTCTTGATTTTTGTGTGGCTGTAAGATGTCGGGGCCATCTTTTTGAAACATCCTGTATTTAGTCTTTCTAAGTCAGGAAGAGGGGCCGGGGGGGTGTGGGTGTCCCCTGGTCTCGTGTGGCTGCAGGGGGACGCGGGTGCTGCTGGCTGGGCCCTGGGGGGCAGGATCCTGAAATGGCCGGATGAGGCGGGGGGACATGAGACCTCATACAGGAGCCCAGCAGAGGAATGGCGATCATCACTGCCCCCCCTGCGTGTCCCATGATGGTCCCTGCAGGCTCGGGACGGGGAGGTTTGTTCTACACGGTGCCTTGCTGCTGCTGTCAAGCTAAATTTAGCAGGACAAGTGTGAAGGAGCTGCGTTTGCTGCACTTGGCATCATTTGCCGGGCACCAACTGCTGAGTCAAAGGTGGTGGTGGCCTGAGCGCTTCTGCTTCACCGTGGGAGCGGCGGTGGCATTTGAGAGCTGTGTGCGGGGAGGGGACTGAGAGGATGGGACTGGCGTCAGGGTTGCTTCTGGCTGCTGCAGCACCAAGGTGCCCGAGGCTGCTTCACCCAGCGGAAGCTGTGGTACCAGAGCCAGGACAAATGCTCATGCACTGGGTAGACCCCACTGCCACTTGCACAGGTGGGTTTCTGTTGTTGTTTGTTTTTCCTTTTTCTTGATGGCCAAGTGCAGCTGAACAGCCTCATCTCTGCCCTCAGCCCGTGGAGCGGGGAATTAGAGAGGAAATTGCTGCAGAAGACCCCAGCTGGAACCAACAGCACAAGGAAATGGATAAAGAACCTGTTTGTTCTTGCTTGGAGAGGAGGCTGCACACAGCTCCTTCACCGTGCCGCCTGCAGGCAGTGGCGAAGGTGCTGGCGCTGCCTTTGCTGCCTGGTGCTGGGGAGGAGGAAGAGGAAGGTGCGGGAGGGCACAGCCCATCACCTCCGGTGTGGAAGCGCTGCCCTTCTGCACCCACAGCTGCTGCCCAGGGCAGTTGTGCAGCTGGGGCAGCGCTGGCCGAAGTGCTTGTGCTGGAGCCTCCTCGCTGCTCTGCAGCAAACCCGTGGCTCAGGGGCGGCCGCGCCCCAGCACTGACTCCTGCTCTTGCCTTTTGCCGCCTCCAGCTGCTTCTGGACCCTGACACACAAGCAAGGGCCACCCTCAAGCTGTGGGGAAGCAGTGGATTTCTATGAACAAGAACCAAAGTGTGTGTAGACCGCTCTGGGGGAGTTTTTTTCCTAAGAAAATCTGTGCAGCAGCAGCTCTGTGAGCAAACAAGGCGCCATGAGCCCGGCAGGCTCAGCTGCTGGTGCTGCCCTTGTGCAAAGCAGCAGCAAGTCCCCAGCCTCCAGAAACATTTCTGCCATCCTTGACATTCAGGCAATGGGACAGCAGCTGCCAGGGGCTTGCAGCAGCTGCTGGGGTTCAGGCAGCAGCAGAACTTGATCTGGGGCAGAGGAAGGCCAGTGCAGGTCACGCTGTGCTGCTGGGAGGCAGAGGGAGGTGACACACAGACTTCTTCTAAGCCAGCTGGGGCTCACAGCTGCTCCACGTGTGACTGCAAGAAAGAAAAATGGCTCTCATGGTAGATTTTTTTTTTGTGTGGGTCTTGAACCAGAACTAAGAAGTGCAAAAAAAGACCTCACCTGTTGTGCGGACACATAGGGCTTCGCATTCACCCACCTCAGCTGCCGTGAGGGCCCAGGATGCTCAGGGCCTGTCCCTCGGGAGCCGCAGCACCGGGCTGGGCGAGGCAAGGACGGCAGCAGCCGCTCTGCAGGGACGCGGGCGCAGGGACGCACGCGATGCTGCTGGACAGGGGCAGCGTGCGGCTCACGGCTGCACTCACCTGTGCGTGTTCCCTGCAGAGCCCTGTGCGGCTCTCAGCCCGGCCGAGCTGCCCCAGCAGCGGGCGGAAACGGAGAGGCTGGAAAAGCAAAGCTGCTCCTGGAGCCTTTGAAAATGCAGACAAACACCAGCGGTATGTTCAGATCTTTATTAGGTGGAGGAAGGGCTAGAAAGAAATGAAACTCCTAGAACATTTCACTGCACTGGTGCAGGACAAGGACAGCCAGGAGTTGTCTCCAGGGTCTTTGTTTTAAAAAAGTGAGGAGGGACAGGTTTCCATCCAGCAGCTCGGGCTTTCCTGTGCAGGGCGGCTCAGGGCAGAAAGAGGTACAAGACACAGCTTATACTTTAATTTAAGAAACCGCTACATAGTTTTTGCTTCTAATGACGCAAAGGAGGTTCCAGGACCCAAGGAGCCATCCCAAGTCTCTTGGTAGAGAAACAAAAAAGAAAAAGAAAAAAAAAACAAAACAAAAAACAAAAAACAAAACCCAACACAAACAGAAAAGAAAACCCTGTGTTTATTATTATTATTATTGTTATTCAAAAATTGAAAAGGTGAGACTGCAGCTCATGGCCACAGTGACCGAACTGTCCAGGAGAGCTCATCTTCCACAGCAAGAGTGAGGGGGAAACGAAAGAAAGGGGAAGGCCCACAAAACTTGAAAGTAACAGCTATATTGGAGGCTGGAGGCAGAAATCAAAAGAGAGGACACCTTGATTCTTTTTTCCAGCGGTGGACCAGGCCTCCTTATTTGTCTGAATTTAGAACTGCATTAAATACATGGGCTCCGGCTCCAAAAGAAGGCGCAGTTTGTCATTGACCAAGGTATAAAGCCCATAGAGCTCAAAAAACACAAGGAAGGATGCCCTGGTTCAGATGGGAAATGAATAATTAGTTTTCCTACAAAGAAAACAGGCTGCAAGATGCATAAACCCACATTTAGGCTCTATTACATTTACAAATACATACATAAATATATTACATACAACAGCAACTCAAAGAGGAAGCGGGTGAGTCACACAGAGGATGGCTGACTGGCTGCAGTTCTCCCCGCACAGACGTTTGGCTGAGTAGTTACTTCTTCTCCTAATAATTCCAGGAATGGGCTACAGCTTTTATTCTCTTTCTCCTTTATTATCTTTTCATTTATTTTTAATTTTTTTTCTCTCCTTCTCCTCCTCTCCTTTCATTCTCTCCCCCCTCCCTGGTTTCGGATTTAGTTTGTCCAGTATGGAGAAGTGCCATAGGCGGTTTTGGTAGCCTGAGACTTTTGCTGCATGGTGCTGGGTTGGTTGCGTTGGCCAGATCCACCCTAGAAATCAGAAAAGGAGACATAAGCATCATCACTCCCAACAGATGAGCTGCCACCCACCAAGGCAGCGATGCTCCCCAGAACAGATGTGTTTCTGCTCTGTAACATCTCCGTGTCTTGTGATCCAGGACCAATGGCCAGAGAGATCACAAGCTGGAGCGCAGGGATGCACCATCCCACTGCCCCCCACCCGAGACAGGCTGAAGCACAAGGAAGGAGCAGAGCAGGACTGGGGACAGCCAAGGAGGTCTCTCAAGGTGAATGGAGGTGGTGCACTAGCCAAGGATGTCACACACTCAGAGGGAGAAGTCATTTCCCATCTCTGGACTAAGGCAGAAGACTTTTTTCAGGGCGGAAACGCAAGGGCTGGTGAAACTGAATCAGAGCCAACGCGTGACCTGCAAGGTCTGGCCGAGGCTGGAGGGACCTCTTGAGGCACCTTGTCCAACCCCTCTGCTAAAGCAGGATCACCTAGAGCCAGTTGCCCAGGACCATGTCCAGGCAGCTCCAAGGACATGGACGCCACAACCTCCCTGGGCAAGCTGTGCCAGTGCTGGGTCACCATCCTGGTAAAAAAGTGTTTTCCTGATGCTCAGACAGACATCCTGTGCTTCAGTCTGGGCCCATTGCCTCTGTCTTGGCACTGGGCACTGCCAAAATGAGCCCAGCTCCTCCACTTTACACCCTCACAAGTATTTATACACACTGGTAAGATCCCCTTGAGCCTGCTCTTCTCTGGGCTGAGCAGTCCCAACCCTTTCAGCCTTTCCTCAAAGGAGAGATGATCCATTCCCGTCATCATCCTTGTGGCCCTTTGTTGCACTCTCCAGTACACCCATGCCTGTTCTGTTACTGGGCAGCCCAGCACTGCCCACAGGATTCCAGATGTGGCTTCACCACTGCTGAGCAGCTCCCTTGCCCTGTCAGCAATACTGCACCTAAATGCGACCAAGGACACCATTGCCCTTCTTTGTGGCAAGGACACATTGCTGCCTCACGGTCAACTTGGGTGTCCACCAGGATGCCCAGAGCCTTTTCTGCCAAGCTGCTTTGGCCACCAGCAAATACTGGTGCATGGGGTTGTTCCTGGCAGGGGCCAGACTCTGTGGCTCCACCTTTCTGAACTTCATGAAGTTCCTGCCCCAAGCTGGTCAATGGCACTGAGTCTGTCAGCCCGCAGTGATTGTCAAGGCCCTTTCCCAAGGAGCAATCTGCCCTCAGGCAAGCTGTACAAGTGGAATGGGACAACCCACCTGCCCATCTTGCTGAAGATGGTGGTGCAGCATCTGGGAATGAGGCTGCTGATGTGCAGGCAGGATATGGAGGAACGGGGCTGGAGCATAACCTGGGGCAGCACCAGGGTTCAGGGGCCCAGTCGATCCGAGAGCAGAGGGCAGGCTGAAAGGAGGCGGCGTGCCAGCGTGGAATCCCTGCTTGTCAAACGTCTGCACGGGAGGCGAGGGGGACAGCGTCAGAGACTGGTGTGAGAAGCCCCACTGTGACCAAACGAGAACAAGAGTGGCCCAAACACACATCACCTGAACCTTTCGCCAACCCGTGAGCAAGACAAGTCACATCCAATACCTGCGAACACTTCAGCAAATAAGTTTCAGCTCCTGCTCTTACCCATATTTCTGCACTAATGCCTTTGACATTTTATTTTATTTTACTTTATTTCCACAGTTATTTGGTTCATTTTTAACCTGACCTTTTTTTACTCAATAGGACATGGGACAGCAGTGGCTGCCTGAACTCAGCCCTTCACACACTGCAAGGGCTTCGCCTGGAATTACTTGACCCACCCAAGGCAGCCCAACAAAAAAGCAAGAAGAACTTGAAGTAAGATTTTCCTTGCCCTGGCCAAAGCTTGACTGCTAACACTGACCATGTAGCTGAGAGCTGGCTTCCTGCCTGTACGCACAGACAATAGCCAGACACCACTTCTCCTGACTGAGGGTGCAAGGATGGGAAAACAAGAGCTGGACATAAGCCCACAGCCCACCACAGCTTGTCAAAGCACTTTCTGCTTTCCCTGAGAAGCTGCACGCTGAACAACAGCCACAGCAGAGCGTGGGACAGGGACCCTCGAGTGTTAGGGGTGGGCACTACTGACTGGTGTCTGGTGAATGGCCTCCTGACTCACCTGCTCTGGGGGCTATTTTGACTAGAAACATTAGAGCCATCGCATCCATTTGCACACACAGGCAGCGTAGAGTGCTGTGCCTGTGCCAGCAGCTGCCGTGGGGAGCTGACACGGCAGGAGCAGTGGGACAGAGGGCGAGACTCCAACCGCAAACAGCTGGTGCAGAACTGCCGCGGCCAATGGGCCAGGGAACAGGTGGGGCCATCGGCCTCAGGCCATGAGGGAGAGAAGGGTCCAGCACTGCTCACCTGAGTCTTGTTATAGACTGAGCCACTGATATCAGGCACACCTGTGTTACTTGAGGTCACAGAAACACCTGGAAAACAAAAAAAAAGCCACCAACAGTGAGAAAATCAAACACCACCCAGCGTGAGCCCTGGGCTTTGCTCCCAGCACTGCCGGCAGCCTCAGTGGATGCACCTTCATCCGCAGCTGCTGCAGCAGAAGCCCCGCTGCTGGCCAGCCCCAGGGGGTTCTCTGCGCTCTCAGACCCATGGTACCCTGCATGGGAACAGAGGAAGGGGCTTGGTTCCTTGCTTCTGCTGCAAAGTGGGTAAACAGCCTGCTGGGATAAATTCAGCTGCATCCATGACCCAGTTGTTACCACCTGGGTTCAAATGCACTTGACCAGGCAGCAGCTGGCTGCACCAAACACTCATTTAAGCTCACAAAAAGCCAGCTTTGCCCTAGGATTAGGGACACATTTGGCTCTTCCGCAGCATTCAAGAGCTTTCCAGTAGCGAGCTGAGCAATGAGATTCAGCATCTGCTACACATTGGAGCCCTTGTGCATTAGCAGAAGGGTGAGGTCTGCAATGCTCCTCTGCCCTGAGAGAATTAATGTCACTGATTCAGCCTGGCTTCCACCTGGACCAGCTGGTGCCACAAGAGTCTCATAAACACTCACCAGCTAGGTGACTCTCAAACCAGCCACTTGTTCAGTCTTGTAAAAACTGGCTCTAATCATTTAACTTTGATCAGCATAAAACCAGTGGTTCCTTTGGCCAGTGAATCAGAGGACTGGACTTGGAAGGTGTGCCCTGCTCTGAGGTTGTGCCCTTCAGAGGACACTGGTCCTGTTTGGATTGCTCCTCCACAGAGGACAGCATGATAGGCTCTTGGCTGAAGACGGCCCAGGTGGAGTTTCAAATGCACAACAAATTTGCTTAAGCCCAAGGACGAACTAGTTAGTGCTAAGCAGTTCAGATCTAACCAGCCTGTGCAGAATAAAGCTTTCATATAAGCTTCATAAATTCTTCAGCCTTTACAGTCACAAAGGAAACATCTCCAGGCATAGAACAATGCAATGAGTTACAGGGTGGACAGACAGTAGCTGAAACAACAGCTCAGAGGTGTGTGAACTGCACTGCTTGCTCTTAACACATGGATATTTCAGGTGCCTACCAAGAAACTCAAAATCTAGTAATCATTTGGCAGAGGACCATTTGAGCAGCAGCATACAACTGCTTAGGCTTCAAAAACATGGCACGGCTGCACAAACACTATTCTTCATGAAAGAAAACTTTGGCACATCAATAAACTCACCATTTCTCCCATGTATAACTGTGGGCAAAGCTGCGCATCAGCCAAACAAATCCTGATGCAAAGTTCAGCTGTGAGGTTTACCAGGAATATTTGAGCCTTTAAAAAAGCATTTTATACACGGGAGATGGAGAAACAGCTTGGATCTTGACCCCATTCAGAGCTGGCTGCTGTGTTGGCTGCACAGCACTGGCAATACTGGGAGTTCACCCTACTAAAGCCCGCTCAAGAGCACCCTCGAGTCTCATGTGTTACCTTTCCCAGGTCCAGTGCCAGCAGATTTGTTTTGTGCTTGAGATGACCCACTGTAGCCTCCTTTGCTGTAATCTCCAGCTGCCGTTCCCTGTGTTAAGTCATCATAGCCTGCCGGTGTGGTACAAGACAAGGTGTTACAGTGTGCAAGCAGCTCTGCAGATGCTCACGTGAAAAGCGCAGTGGTAAGCATACCTGCCCCATAGCCGTGCTGCCCGTAGCCACTCGGCTGCTGGAAAGGAGTCGAGGCGGTGTTCAGGTTGACTCCATGCTGTTTAGCAGATGCTGGAGGTACCTGGACAAAGGAAGGGAACAAAAGGCCCTCTAAATGGGGAACAGCACGAGAAACACAAGCTCCATCTGCCATCTAGTGGGGACGGCACCTCTGGAGCTGGGAGCACTGGGGTGGCACGGGACACAGCACTCCTGCTTCCAGCTGTAACCTGCTGCAGTGGCTTCGTACAAGGCTCAGGTTTTGTGCTATAGCCACCCCTCTGACTGCAGTGCAACCTTGTCTCACAAGAGGTTGCATATTTCTTTCATACACTGACTCTAAACAGAAAATTCTTACTAACAAACTCAAGGAGCAGCCATACTGCTCTCCATCCAGAATAAAATGAAATGCTAACTTCTGCCTGAGGCTGCTTCATAAAACATTGTCCTACAGGGCCCTAAAATAGACTCACTGGAGTATCACCTCTTCCCAAATAACCTTCCTCCTCCTGAGACTACCAGCCCTGGTCTCTGACTCAATGAGGTTTCCTCCACCCTCTCAGCTTGCTGACTCCACTTTGGGTCTCCCCTTGACTCTCCAGAGACCGGTAAGGGCCTTCAGAACAGGGATTCCATGAGCTGCAGCTGCCTGCTGTTCGCAGTAGCCTGTGCAGCAGCCCAGGAGCTCTGGCATTTAAATTTCCCATTTCCTTGGGGAAGGGACTGCAGCTCTTTTCTCCTGCTTGCATGTTTTTGGAGATCCCTTGCAGACAGGGGATGATGACACCAGCCCATTCTGGTGAGACCCCACCTGGGGTCCTGTGTCCAGCTCTGGAGCCCTCAGCACAGGACAGACATGGACCTGTTGGAGAGGGGAGCCACAGAAATGATCAGAGGGCTGGAACAGCTCTGCTGTGAGGACAGGCTGAGAGAGTTGGGGTTGTTCAGCCTGGAGAAGAGAAGGCTCCAGAAAGATCTTATTGTGATCTTTCAGTACTTAAAAGAAACTGGAGAAAAACTTTTTACCAGGCCCTGTAGTGATAGAACAAAGGGCCATAGTTTTAAACTGAAGAAAGGCAGATTTAGTTTAGACATAAGGAAGAAATTTTTTACAACAAGGGTGGCAAAACACTGAACAAGTTCCCCAGAAAAGTTGTGGGTGTCCCATCATTAAAAGTGTTCAAGGCCAGGCTGCACAGGGCTTTGAGCAGCCTGATTTAGTGAAAGATGTCCCTGCCCATGGTAAGGTAGTTGGACTAGATGATCTTTGAAGGTCCCCTCCAACCCAAACCACGTTGTGACTGCATGATGTGAGAAGGTTTGTGCTGGAGAGACCAAAACCCGAGGCATGAAGGGAGGGTTACAGTTTAGGCTGTCACACTTACAAACATGGTTGGCCCATACTGGAATGCACTGGGTACACCGGGCACACCAGCATAATAAGGTAACCCGGTGTAGCTGTACCCCGGGGGCAGGGTGGGGTTGAGGAAGGGCTGCTGAGTTGTATGGTGAGTCTGTGTCTGGTTTTGCTGCGGCTGGGCGAGTGTGGTAGCAGGAGCAGGAGAGGCAGAATCCCCACGGCCAAATTTTGTTACGTCACCTGTGAAAGAAAGAGCTGATCAGAAAAGCTATCAAAGCCACTCCAAAAGTGGATTCAAATCCTCTAAATACAAGCAGACAGCTACAGAAGAGAGCACATCCTACACTTGAAGGCCTGCATTTGTTCATGGGAAGTGCTCTCCTGGTCTCTGCTCCTGATGGCCACAGGGCCATTACCTGTTCATGGCACAGAACTCATTCCATGGCTAATCCATTGACAAAACAGAGATGCCAATACTTACCTATCTTTACATGGTCTGAGCAGATTCATTACTATCAGATGATTGAAATAAAACATGCTTAAAGCAGAAGTATGGTAAATAGCATAAAGAGCAAATGGCTGTTGTGTTAAAGTGTGACTCTCTGGGAGGTTAAACTGATTAGCTAAGCTTCATGGGCTGCAAGCAAGTTAGGATTTACAGGCAGTGATGGCCGTATTTTTGTCAACATCAGTTTGTCAAGCATGACTGGTTAGATGTCTGGTTCCTCACACCACCAAAGTTCTGGAGACAGTAGCTGAAGGCCGGGAAAGCAAGGCTTGCATCGTGGGCCACCTTATTGAAGAAGGGAAATTCTGTTATTAACCCAAAAGCAGCCTCTCAAGAGAAGTGGTTATGAAGCAGGAAACTCAAAAACACTTGCATTTTCCAGCAACCTACAGAGCAGCTTGTTCACCTATTTTTTAGGGGGGTGATATATATCAATCACATCTATCACATTCCCAACCAGTATTCCTTTATGCTGGTTACCAAGAAGTATGACAACACTTAGTACCATCATTATAGGAATTACAACACCTATGCCTACAGTTTTAGGCTGTAATCAGATGGCAGTGGAAGAAAACCACTGGCTGAAAATCCTGGATGGCATTAATGTCATTTTTGCATGCTGAAAAGCAAGAGCAGGAATGAATAAGGGCTTCTCAGACCACATGCTTCTGGGAATGAAGTCCATTAGATCTGGGGACTGTGAGGGAGATTCTGCTAGATGCAGCTCGCGCAGGGAATGCGCAAGTGCTAAAACAGCAGTAAAAAAGTATGAGGAGCTGCTGAGGGGAGCCTGTTCCACTGCCAAGAAAAGGAAAGCCAGCCAGCTGAATTTTGAGAAGAACGATTAAGGTATTGAATATTTTCCAAGCACCTGTATGTGCTTGGGAAGGGCACTAGATGACATGGCCATTTACATTTTTAACAATTTGGCACTTATTCTCAAAGGCTACCCAAAGAAGTCACGTATGAATTATTGACCAAAACCATGAAGAAACATTAACGCCAGGGTTGAGAGGGAATTGCTTGCTTTTGTTTGACTAGTTTGGACTGATGGATTTAACTGCTTACAGAAGGCAAAAAATAACTGCTATTTCAGCAACAGCAGGATGACCTGCATTTAGAAACCAGCTCATCTCACTATCTTTATCTTTAAATAGCACTCACCTGAGTATGGGTTGTTAGCAAGGCCCCCATCTCTGCCTGTCAAGGTTGCAGGAGCAGGGAATGTAATTCCGTAGTAATCCTTGGAAAGATAAAATACCATTTGTTAATAGTTGAAACTGTCACAGAGCTGGACAGCTCTCATGAACCCTGTGTTATACACATAAGAAAATTTAAAAAGAAAGAATTAAAGGAAACCTGAGCAGAAGCTGACCTTATCACTTACGGAAGAGCTGAGGGTTTACCTGGATCCTCAACTTAAAAATAAACCTATTTTATGGACATTTTTAATATTATATACAAAAAGTTCATCTCTTAATGCTAAGTTACAGACAACGAACTAGGTGCTTTCCCCTCCCAGTCCTCAGCTCTGAGCTGTCATCTTCCAGCAAGACTTTGTCTGGAAGAGCAGCAAACCATCACAGGGCAAAGACCTGGACCTAACTGCAAAGCGGATGTAATCTAAAGGTTTTATCCCTATAACATGCTCTGTTTTCTAAGAGTGGAAACATCTGCTAGGAAAATGGCAAAAATATTTAAAAAAAATAAATAAAAGTTGTTACCTGGTGATTGGAAATTTATTTAAACCACATTACAGGAGACTTCAGACCAGTAGTCTCCAAAGTGGAGTGTGCAAGACAATACATTGGAATGTGTGAGGAAAATGGTTTCCATATCATTAATTAATAAAAATTAAAAAAAAAAAAAAAATTGTTTGTTTAACATTTCTCTCATGCTGTTCTAAATTCCTCTTCTTTAATATGTCTTATATTGGTATGGTAACATATGTACATAATTTAGAAATAAAAATATATTGGGGCAAGTGCTTGCAAATTTTTTTAGTGATAGGGGATGTAAACAAAAAGCATGGAGACCGCTACCTCAGATCATTCTTCTAAGTCCTCTACAGGAAGGTAAGACAGTCCTCATGCCAGCAAAACCAAAGCAGCATTTTGTCCTTCCCTCTCTGGCTCGACGCCACATGTGGGGCTGGTACTCTACTAAACACTTTTTCCTCAAAATTCTTATGCTTTACTCCTCGCCACCTCCAATCCATCAAGAGTTAGTGCTTTAACCACAAACGTATCCATTTCCAAAGATTCTCCAGCTGCAGGAAAACATCATCGCTCGTACCCACCTCTGCAAATCCCCCAGCACCTCAAATTCTTTCTCTGAGTTGATGGCACTGTCCCCCTTGACGCATTTCTGTGCGTCACCCTTCCGTTTCCTACACCCAAGCCCTCCATCACTGAACATGAAATAATCCAGGAAAGATTTAGTACTGCAGGTGCTTTCTGTAACTTGAAACAGTGGCATATTTCATCATCCTTTCCTTCCCAGGTAATCCCACCTTATCGACTCTGGTATTAATCACTTAACAAAACACCACGAAATTCATGTTATAAGTCTTAGTAAGTCACTCAAAAGTAGTGCTCCCATTTCCTTCCAACAAAAACGCCACAAAAAGCAGATTTGGAGAAGAGATCTGAACAAGATTTGGTGGATATGAACTGGAACCGACACACTAGCATTTTCCTCTATATAAACTGGACAAAATAGAATCGAACCTGCATGCAAACAGGGCATAAGGAATGTAATTATCCCCACTGCAGGAGGAAACCACGTCAGCACTGCATATCCCTATGCACACACACATTCAAAACAAGAACTTATTAGAAAATATGAATGCGAGACATTATCTCTGTATTTCATGCCAATCCATTGGAAAACATCAGAAGAGGTACTACTGTGCTCTTCAGATAACATGCCTATTTCCTGACCTACAGAAGGCATGCAGGAGAATGTCAAAACTGAAATATCAGGAATACACTCAAAAAGTGGAAATGGAAAAGACTAAAAAACAATAAGTGATCTGATGTAATAGATTTAAGCTCCATCAAGCAGTTTGCTAGGTATCGCACACACCAGCTAAGGCATTTGTAAGGTCTCCGCTACATAGGCAACCTGCAACAGGCTAACAGAGAAGATACCATTTCCAAATGTAATACACACAATAATACATATATTTTTTAATTAAAAAGCATCACAGTATCACAGTGAGATTTTACAACATCAACATACACATGAATTAAGCTTAATTAAAAAAAGAACTCCCTCCCAGGCCCCAGGGGAAACCCCCTGTGCTGCGGTATGAGCAGCCAGCAGTGGCTCTGCCTGCTGGAAGCTTCCCAGGAAGCAGTGACGACTGCACTTGAGACTCTGCCCACTTTCACTTTCTAGATGTAAGCGGGCGGGCACCTCCAAGACAAATATTCCCAGGCACTCCTGCCTCCCAAACACCTAACCTTGCCTGATTCCTACAATAAATTCAAAAAACAATGACAAAACCACAAAACCCAGAAAGCACACTCATTGCATGAATTGTTGATGAAAAATTGCTTACATCCTTTATGCATTTATTTATAAATAATGCCACACCAGGAACAAATAACTCAGGAGGCATGACAGACAACCCCAAAAATACTATGCAAAATATTTGCAGAAAGAGGAAAATTTCTTACAGCAGTAAAGCTGCAGATACTAAAGAGAAAAAGAAAAACAAACAAACCCACCCCATAAAAATATGTCTTGTTGGCAGGTTTCCTCCCATTAGCCAAGATTTTGAACCTGACTGCTTTGTGATCACTCTGGCCAAGGGTGCCACCAGTTGCCACTTTTCCTCACAAGACCTTCTCTGTTAGTGAGAACTAAACCTAGGAGGGCACATTTCCCAGCAGTTCCCTTAGTACCTACAGCAAGACGTTATTATCCAGATGCTTTCTGGACCTGTTGGTGCCAGCTGTGTGATGGCCTCAGTTGACATCTGGCAAACTGAAGGCCCCATAAGGACAAGGGCAGGTGACCTGGAGGCTTCGCTTACTTCATTAAAGGATAACTGATCAGCATCATCATCCTGGTTGGGTGGCCTATAGCACACTCTCTTGACGACACTTATTCCTTACCCAGAGGGTCCCTCCCAACTTTGCCATCCCCAATCGCTCCATGCACTCCAGCCCCTCCAGCACACACAGGGCCACCCCCAGCTCCTACCCTGCTTGTCCCTTCTCAATCGCTGTACCCGTCCACCATGGCACACCACTCACAGGATTCATCCCACCAGGTTTCACTGCCCTTACCTGCTCTCTCCTTGACACTGCTTGAAAACACCTTGTGGCACCAACTGCTCCACGGAAACACACACAGCCACGGACCTCCAAGCTCAGCACCTCCTGCAGTGACAGCACTCAGGGACGTCACATCATCCTGTACGTGGCAGCACCCGAAGCACAGCACCCACCAACACAACGCTGCCTGACAAGACCAGGGATCCCAGCCTGACAACATCACACACCTTTCCCCTGCTTCAAAACCTTTCACAAGCTCACAGCACCACCACAAGATCCTTCACTTGGAAGGGACACAAACACCTCAGCGAGTGCAACTGAAAAATATTCTGCAAGGTATTTGCAGAATGTAGGAAACATCCTTCCAACACCAAAGCTGCAGTGCTATAAAGAAAAAAACCAAACCCCTTAAATATTTGTCAGTAAGAAATACAGGGAAAACATGCATTAGCTCATATAAACAAATAGTATCAGAGAAAGAATGAGGAAAAACACGTGTTGGTAGGCAGAGAATCTAGAAAACAAAAACCAAGAAACACAACTCCCAAAACAGATCAAAAGGAAACCCTGCAGTGCATCCCCAGCACAGCTGACACAAAAGGCTCGGCCGCACTTTCACATCCCCCGCCGACCCACAGCAGCAGCGGGGCCGGGCTCCCCCTGCACTCGACAGCAGCCCTGGGAAAAAAACAGCTCCTCTTCCCTAGGGCAGGGCCAACCGGCTCACACTTTGACAAGAACAACCAATGCGGTGAGGAGAAAGCAAACAGAAAGCGAAACTGAAAATGGAAGTCGGGAAATTCTGGTTAGATGATGAAAGGAAAGCCATGGCACCACATAAAGCCATGGACACAGCAGCAGCCCAAGCACAGCGCCCACCCACACCGCCAGCCAGCCTGACCGGGCTCCTGCCCAGCACCACCCAGCAGCACCCACAGCCCCACCATGGCTGCGCCCCACACCCCACGGCCCCGCCTGCCGCACGGCGCCCCGGCGCTCCTGCTCCTCCTCACGGCTCTCGCCACCGCCACCGCCTGCCACCACCTGCGGCCCCGCCACGCCACCTTCCCCTGGGACAGCCTCCAGCTCCTCCGGGCCATGGCTCCCAGCCCCACACAGCCCTGCCACCAACAGCACGCGCCCTCCTTCCCCGACACCCTCCTCAACACCCCCCGCTCCCAACAACCCGCCGCCGCCCTCACCATCCTCCAGCACCTCTTGCAAATCCTCAGCAGCAACAGCATCCCCCAACACTGGCACAACCAGGCACGGGAACACCTCCTCAACAGCCTCCACCACCACAGACAGCAGCTCCAGCAGTGCCTGACACACAACAGGATGCTCTTCAAAAGGAAAGGACCCCGCAACCTGCTGCTCACCATCCACAAATACTTCGGGGACATCCAGGACTTCCTCCGCACCCACAACCACAGCGCCTGCGCCTGGGACCACGTCCGCCTCCAAGCTCACATCTGCTTCCAATACATGGACCAACTCCTAGGGCAGGTGAGGAGCCAAACCGCTCCTGCCCTCCACCAAACGCGCCTGCTCCCAACGCCCATTCCCAGCCAACACCAGCGGCTGCAGCCGGAGCAGAGGACGCAGCAGCCCGGTCTGGCATCGCTCAGCACCGCTCCCAGTGCTTCGGGACAGGAGCCGACAGCCACACGGGCGTGAGCACAGAGGGGTCCAGGTTGCAGGACAGCCGCACAACCACCTCTGCTGGAATGGAAGGAGGACGAACCTGCTGTGCCGCACACTCATGGAGAGCCGCCAGGCGATGGGGATACGGGTGGTACTCATCACCCACGGCGTTATGGAGCCCGTCTGGACTGCGACCTCCCCGATGGAGGGGAAGGGCCCTGTGGACACTCTGGGACTCTCACGCCAACGACTATTTATCACAGAGCTCTAACTATTTATTTATTTATCTATTTATCTATTTATTTATTTATTTATTTTGCTGGCCACTGATTTACATATCAGTATTATTTATATGGATTATTTGTTCACTTGTTGGAAATAAAGACCTTTTCCATAAGCAAAAGAAGAAAAAAGACTGTCGTGCTGCATGTACCTGACAAGCAAAGACAAGGCCTCTGCAGGCTGGCAGGGATGAGCCTCCCTCCTGCACCCTGGCCCACTGATGCCTCCGGACCCACCAAAGGCTCCGGACAGCAGGACACTCTTGGGGATCCACCATGGGTCTCCAAGCACACACGCATCTCCCGCCGATGCTTGACCCGCGGAGCACACGCTCACCCAGACCACAGGATGCCTGCCCTGTGCGCTCCTCCTCGCCCACCACCCACCCTCTCTCTTCCCAGCCCTCTCCCATTGCCAACACATGAAACCCAACCTCAAACCACCACCCATCACAAACAGCCATTCAGCAATGCCACAGCACTGCTTGGGAGGCCCGGTTTTGTTAAAAACAAGACCACTTGCTCTTTTGGTGAATTTTCCTTTCAGCTAAGTTCTTCTAAGGAACGGCACTCTTCCCAATTTGGATGCATGCTTTTCAAGATGCTGTTTGCTCTGGAGTTGATAATGGTAACGATGCAGAAGAGTTCCAGGTTTAGACATTGCTATGGCAGCCAAAGTTACTGATATATTTTGCATGTCCCATAAGTGACAGGGTCACATTTGAAAAGAGGGGTGAACAGAACAGGTGACTAAAATTCAAAAACCAAGTATTTCATCCCATATACGTCATACACCCTATGAAAATGGGAGACCACCAGAGTCTCGCTCTCTTTGACCATGGACGGCATCTGAAAATGACCCTCCCTGCTGTGCCTGCAATCTGAGGCCTGGCTCCAGACCCTGCATCCCTGAATCCAGTTCCACTTTACTGCAGAGTCCAGCCCACAACTGCCGGGTGCCTGCCCTGCAGCCGCTGCAGCAACCCTGCACTAGCCCGGGAAATTCAAGAGTGGATTTCTCTATTTTTGGATTATTTTCACTATTTATTAGTAGTGTTAGTAAAGCATTTTTAACTTTTTCTACCTTGTAAGCCTCTCTCCCTTTTCCTCCTATTTCCTTTCCTTAATGGGGACGGTGGGGGGTTAACAGAGCATATCTGCCACAGTTTATTATCGCCCTGCAGTAAACAGTGACAATGGGCCCAGTGAGGTGTTATAGACAAGGTGCACCTCCAAGAGGCAAGACGGGGACACATCAAGGCCTGTGTAGGTTTCGACAAGAAATGCCTGTGTTACCAAACACCCCAAAAAAGTCCAAAAAGCCCTAAAAACACAGGAGATGCCCAGGACTGCTCGCTGCTCTCCTACAATCACCACAACTGGCCCAGGACACTCCTGCCTGGGCTCGCACACCAGTGCCCATGAGAACCTGCCTCATTACACAGAACACGTTTGTCCTGAGCCGCCTTCGTCCCAACACATCCTTAGAAAACAACAAGATCCATCCCCCAAACACCAACACCCAACATGGTCCAAACCAACCAGCACACACCAGCACAGCATGCCCCATGACGAAAACTACCCACGCACCACCAGCACCAGCTGCTCCTTCGCCCTCCAAACACCAACCCTAAAACATCTGCCATGGGGGCTTTGCCCTCCCCACGTAGCCTGAGCAAGACAACACACAAGTTCAGCAGCTCTGGGCTCCTCCAACACACCTCACACAGCTTGCTCTCCATGCTTGGTCACACCATCTCCACCACCACGTCACCGCAAGGACACTGCTCCGTGCAAACACACGTGGGGAATTCCCATGTAGCTGGAGAGCAAGAAAACAAGCAGCACCAGATATATTCAGGTAAACAGCACAACCCCTCCAGGTGCAGCTCACACGTTGCACTACAGTCCTCCTGATGTTCCCTCCAACCAGAAATACCCTCTGACACCACCCGGGGGGAACCTCACTGGCTCTGCTTTTCCTGAGGTGGTTGAAGAAAGGAAACCCTCCTCAGATACAAACACAGAGGAGGAGAGATACTGACACAAGCTGGAACACAATGACTTGCAACATGAAAGAATCAAACATTATTACTATCTCCACCATGAGGGCGAAACAACCCCACAGGCGGGATCAGGGAGGTTCTGTGATGTCCATAGCTGGAGATATACCCAAAAGAATCACGGGACAAGGCCAAGAGCAACCTCCTCTGACACCACCTGTCCTCAGCATCACATTCAGTTGGGCATCTCAAAAACAAAATAGACCGTTAAAGAATAGGTAAAACAATGGAAAGATGTGATGAATGAACAGTGATCAAAAACTATAACAGAACAAAACAACACACAAAAAAACCCCAACCCAGGTAAATAAGCAAATACATACATCCATAAATACATAAGAACAGATAATAATACAGAAGTTCCAGTACTATGAAGGCATAACATCAAAAAAAAGAATTTTACCACGCAAATATTAAAAAATAGGAAAAATGATACTTTTACTAGAGGACCTTGCACTCTGCACAGTTAAAGTGACAGTGGTCATGAAACAGTTCTCAAAACGAAAATGGAAAATCAGCCTATGTAAAAACCTTCCAGGAGTATCGCCTTCATTGTTCAATGAGCAATAGCTCACAGAAGACTTTGTATCGCCCATCACAACCAGGTTGAAACTGATGTAAGTGAAGCAAAGACATTGCAGATGCTTCAGCAACAAACATGCAGTGCCCAGACCCACAGCCACCTCCTCGAAGGACATCTGGACAGAGAGAGCTCCTGAGATTCCTGAGACACATCTCGTAAAACCCCAGAATGTGAACAGTAATGATGTAATTAAAAGGAAAAAAAAATTACATAGAAAGTAAAAACTCAAAAAACAATAACTGGTGTATTACACAAGGAAAAGAGACTAAGAGAGAAAGGGAAATTCAGTGAAACACAGCAGGCACAAGTGCTCACGAGAGGAAAAGGAAAAACCACAAACACATCACTGCGTGTCACCACGACCCCAGCGCTTTCGAGTCCCCCGCTCAACATCCACTGTAGTCTACCTGCCCCCAACACACCAGCAGCAAAGCACCCACACCGCCCGCCCCCCGCACGGGCACCCCACCAATGCACTTCCCCAAGACCACCACGGCCACCAGCCACCGCTGGAAACCACGGCCGGAAACTCACCGCAATCAGAAAGCCAGGAAGGGAAACCGCGGCACCACATAAAGCCATGGACACAGCAGCAGCCCAAGCACAGCGCCCACCCGCACCGCCAGCCAGCCTGACCGGGCTCCTGCCCAGCACCACCCAGCAGCACCCACAGCCCCACCATGGCTGCGCCCCACACCCCACGGCCCCGCCTGCCGCACGGCGCCCCGGCGCTCCTGCTCCTCCTCACGGCTCTCGCCACCGCCACCGCCTGCCACCACCTGCGGTCCCGCCACGCCACCTTCCCCTGGGACAGCCTCCAGCTCCTCCGGGCCATGGCTCCCAGCCCCACACAGCCCTGCCACCAACAGCACGCGCCCTCCTTCCCCGACACCCTCCTCAACACCCCCCGCTCCCAACAACCCGCCGCCGCCCTCACCATCCTCCAGCACCTCTTGCAAATCCTCAGCAGCAACAGCATCCCCCAACACTGGCACAACCAGGCACGGGAACACCTCCTCAACAGCCTCCACCACCACAGACAGCAGCTCCAGCAGTGCCTGACACCCAACAGGACGCTCTCCCGAACACAAGGGCCCCGCAACCTGCTGCTCACCATCGACAAATACTTCGGGGACATCCAGGACTTCCTCCGCACCCACAACCACAGCGCCTGCGCCTGGGACCACGTCCGCCTCCAAGCTCACATCTGCTTCCAGCACCTCCACAACCTCACCAGCACCACCCCCAATTAGACCAACCACCCCCAACGACCCGCACGGCCCCACGCACACCGCCCTCGCCACCGCTGGACCACTGCCGGACCATTGCCCCATCCCACCTCCATCCTCACACCTTCCCTGACCCACGGCAAGAGCTGCTGCCACAACGGCCCTGCACCCCCAGCCTCCCACTCCCCTATTTATACACCTTCCTCTATTTATTTGGACAATGCTTTTTATCTATTTATTCGCCTATTTATTCAACACGTAATAAAGACCTGGTGCTAAACGCTTGCCGGTGCCTCTCGTCTCAGAAGCAGAACAACAAACCTTTAGGGTGAGGGGCAGCCGCCTACACTCAACACCTACCCCAACCCCGCTCTAAACGGGGCTCTGCACATCCCCAGCCCACTCTCCTCTTTGGCACCTTCCTAAGGCGGCTCTGGCCTCAACCTCTTGGGAATAACTCTGCCAGGGTTCAACCATCACCATCACAATCATCTCCGTGGCCCTTATCTCCTAAACCTTCGCCACCTTCCATCCCGCTTTAGACCGGCTGATGTTCACCTCTCAAGTCCTCAGTATGAGGGCGACACAAACCTGATACATTGGGTCTGGAGGAGGCCACAAAAATCATCAGAGGGCTGGAACACCTGTCGTCTGAGGACAGGTTGAGAGAGTTGGGGCTGTTCAGCCTGGAGAGGAGAAGCCCCTGGGGAGACCGTATTGCAGTTGTTCTCTATGTAACGGGGGCTTCTAACAAAAGGGGAAAAGAATCTTGGGGCAGGAGTTCGCAGGACGCATTGAGATGGCTTTAGACAAGATTTGAAGGGGGAAGGGGAGGAAACCAGCTCTGGCAGAGACAGACCCCAGAGCAACAAAGCAGCATTTGAGGGCAGTGCTAGTGAGGCCCTTCGGTCGGCCATCCCAGTGGAGGCGGGGGATGGAGAACAGTGCAGCAAGAGAAACACAAGAGTTATCCATGTGTTAGAAACCGTGGAAGCACTTGAGGATGGCCACAAAGGAATCAGAGCTTCTCACCAGGAAAAGATGGTGGCATCACTGGCCTGCCTGATGGGTATCTGTACGAATGCACGAGCACGGGCAACCAACAGGAGGAGCTGGAAGCCACTGTGAGGCAAAAAAACTACAACAGAACTGCCACCTCAGAAACATGGTGGGATGACTCTCGTAACTCACGTGCTGCAATGGATGCCTATCAACTCTTTAGAAGCGACAGGCGAGGAAGGAGACCAGGTGGCACAGCCAGTGGACGTTAGGGAGTGGTTTGATTGTCTTGAGCTTGATGAGAGTGATCATAGGGTTGAATGTCTAAGGGTGAGATTCAAGAGGAAGGACAACAAGGTCACATCCTGGTGGGAGGTTGTTACAGACCACCCAACAAGAAAGAAGAGGAAGATGAAATATTTCGCAGGCAACTGGGAGAAGTCTCCTGATCACTGGCCCTTGTCCTCATGGGGACTTCAACCTACCTGATGTCTGCTGGAAGTACCACACAGCGGAGAGGAAACAGACTACGGGGCTCCCGAAGTGTACGGAAGACAACTCAGTGGGTTGGTCAGCCTACCACGCAATGAGCCTCACACACTCTGTTGTTTGCAAATAGAGAGGGACTTGTGGGCGATGTGTTGCTTGGAGTTCTCCTTGGGCATAGTGATCATGAAATTATTGAGTTGTCTGTTCTTGGAGAAGCTAGAAAGCTGTTCAGCAGAACTGCCAATGTAGAGTTCCGAAGGGCAGACTTCGACCTGTTTGCAAGGCTGCTTGGCAGAGTCCCTTGGGACGCAGTCCTGAAGGACAAAGGAGTCCAGGAAGGCTGGTCTCTCTTCAAGGAGATAATCTTAGAGGCGCAGGAGCAGGCTGTCCCCGTATGCCGGAAGGCGAGCCGGCGGGGAAGAAGGCCGGTCTGGCTGAATAGAGAGCTGAGGCTGGAACTTAGGAATAAAACCGGGAATTTATGACCTTTGTAAGGAGGGGCAGGCTGCTGCGAGGTTATGCAGGGAGAAAATCAGAAGGGCCAAAGCCCAACTAGGCCTGGAGCCTGGCAACTGATGTACTAGGCAACAAGAAATGTTTCCATAAATCCACCAGCAACAAGAGGAGGGCTAAAGAGAATCTCCATCCCCTGATGGACGCGGGGCAAAACACAGTAGCAGAAGACAAAGGAAAGGCTGAGATACTAAATGCAATCTTCACCTCAGTCACCAACAGGCACAACAGTTGTGCTCCAGGCACCCAGTGCCCTGAGCCAGAAGACAGGGATGGGGAGTAGAATGAAGCCCCAACGATCCAAGGGGAAAAGGTTACTGACCCGCTACATTAGCTGGACACGCACAAGTCTACAGACCCAGATGGGATACACCCAAGGGTGGTGAGGGAGCTGGTAGAGGTGATCACTAAGTCACTTCCCATTATCAATCAGCAATCCTGGCTAACTGGGGAGGTCCCGGTTAACTGGAAGTTGGCTAACGTGATGCCCATCTACAAGAAGGCCCAGAAGGAGGATCTGGAAACTACAGACCTGTCAGCCTAAACATGTTGCCAGGCAAGGTCATGGAGCAGATGATCACGAAGTGACACCACACAGCACATACAAGACAACCATGTGATCAGGCCCTGTCAACATGGGTTTAGGAAGGGCAGGTCCTGTTTCTCCAACACGACCTCCTTCTATGACAAGGTGACACCCCTAGCAGATGAGAGAAAGGCTCTGGATGTTGTGTACTTACACTTCAGTAAAGCCTTTCACACCGTATCCCACACCATGCTCCTGCAGAAGCTGCAGCCCATGGCCTGGATGGGTGTTCTGCGATGGATAAAGACCTGGCTGGAGGGTCGGGACCAAAGAGTTGCGGTGAACGGAGCCAAATCCAGCTGGCTGCCAGTCATGACTGGTGTTCCCTAGTGCTCCGTACTGGGGCCAGTTCTATTTAATCTCTTCATCAATGATATGAACAAGGGAACCGATTGCATGTTTACTAAGTCTGCAGATGACACCAAATTGGGAATGTTGATCTTCTGGAAGGTAGGCAGGCCATACACTGGGATCTGGACTGGATGGATTGTTGAGCTGAGCTCAATTGTATGAGGTTCAACAAGGCCAAGTACTGGGTCCTGCACTTGGGTGACAACAACCCCAGGCACCGCTACACGCTCAGGGAAGAGTGGCTGGCAAGGTGCCTGGCAGAAAAGGTACCTGGGAGTGTTGATCGATAGCGGGCTGAACATGAGCCAGCAGTAGGTCCAGGTGCCCAAAAGAGCCAACAGCATCCTGGCTTGTGTCTGGAACAGTGTGGCCAGCAGGACCAGCGCACTGACTGTCCCCGTTTACTCGGCTCTGGTGAGGTCCCACCTTGAATACTGTGTTCAGTGCTGGGTCCCTCATCACAAGAAAGACCTTGAGGCACTGGAGAGAGTTTACAGAAGAGCAATGAAGCTGGTGAGGGGTCTGGAGCACAAGCCTGATGAGGAGCAGCTAAGAGAACTGGGGTTGTTCACTCTGGAGAAAAGGAGGCTGAGGGGAGACCTTATCACTGTCTACAACTACCTGAAAGCAGGTTGTAGCATGGAGGGGGTTGGTCTCTCCTCCTAAATAGCAAGTGACAGCACAAGGGGAAATGGCCACAAGTTGCACTAGGGGAGGTTCAGATTGGATATTACGAAAAAATTCTTCATGGAGAGCGTTGCCAGGAATTGGAACGGGCTGTCCACATAAGCGGTGGAGCCGCCAACCCTCAAGGTGTTATAAAGGGGCTCAGACTACGTTCTTATGGATGCCAGTTAGCGCTAGAGTCGGGTTATAGTTGGACTCAATGCTCCTAAGGGTCTCTTCCAACCAAAATGATACAATGATTCCACAAAGAAGGATGGGCACAGACTTTTAAACACTTCTTGCAGAGATAAGACAAGGGGTAATGGCTTTAAACTAGATGAGGGCAGATTCAGACAAGATACAAGCAAGATATTTTCTACTATAGAGGCGCTGTAACACTGGCTCAGGTTGCTCACAGAGATGGTGATGCCCTGTCCCTGGACACATTCAGGGCCATGCAGGACGGGGCTCTGAGCATCCTGATCAAGACGACAAGGTCCCTGTTCCTTCTTGGAGGTGTCTATCAGATCACCCAGAAAGGTCCTGCCCTACCCACACCATTCCAGGATTCCATGGAAGAGAAGCACAGTAGAGATAGTCATGGCAGCCCCTCTCACACCAGCAACACCACAAGGCCCTTGCTCTCGGAAGGGACACAAACACCTCCGTGAATGCAACCCAAAAATGTTCGGCAAGATATTTGCACAAAGAGGAAAAATTCTTCCACCGGAAAAGTTGCAGATGCTATAGAGAAAAAAAAAAATCACCATAAAAATATTTGTCAGTAAGAAATATAGGGAAAACATGCATTAGCTCATATATACAAATAGTATCAGAGAAAGAATGAGGAAAAACACATGTTGGTAGGTAGAGAATCTAGAAAACAAAAACCAAGAAACACAACTCTCAAAACAGATCAAAAGGAAACCCTGCAGTGCATCCCCAGCACAGCTGACACAAAAGGCTCGGCCGCACTTTCACATCCCCCGCCGACCCACAGCAGCAGCGGGGCCGGGCTCCCCCTGCACTCGACAGCAGCCCTGGGAAAAAAACAGCTCCTCTTCCCTAGGGCAGGGCCAACCGGCTCACACTTTGACAAGAACAACCAATGCAGTGAGGAGAAAGCAAACAGAAAGCGAAACTGAAAATGGAAGTCGTGAAATTCTGGTTAGATGATGAAAGGAAAGCCATGGCACCACATAAAGCCATGGACACAGCAGCAGCCCAAGCACAGCGCCCACCCGCACCACCAGCCAGCCTGACCGGGCTCCTGCCCAGCACCACCCAGCAGCACCCACAGCCCCACCATGGCTGCGCCCCACACCCCACGGCCCCGCCTGCCGCACGGCGCCCCGCCGCTCCTGCTCCTCCTCACGGCTCTCGCCACCGCCACCGCCTGCCACCACCTGCGGCCCCGCCACGCCACCTTCCCCTGGGACAGCCTCCAGCTCCTCCGGGCCATGGCTCCCAGCCCCACACAGCCCTGCCACCAACAGCACGCGCCCTCCTTCCCCGACACCCTCCTCAACACCCCCCGCTCCCAACAACCCGCCGCCGCCCTCACCATCTTCCAGCACCTCTTGCAAATCCTCAGCAGCAACAGCATCCCCCAACACTGGCACAACCAGGCACGGGAACACCTCCTCAACAGCCTCCACCACCACAGACAGCAGCTCCAGCAGTGCCTGACACACAACAGGATGCTCTTCAAAAGGAAAAGACCCCGCAACCTGCTGCTCACCATCGACAAATACTTTGGGGACATTCAGGACTTCCTCCGCATCCACAACCACAGCGCCTGCGCCTGGGACCACGTCCGCCTCCAAGCTCACATCTGCTTCCAATACATGGACCAACTCCTAGGGCAGGTGAGGAGCCAAACCGCTCCTGCCCTCCACCAAACGCGCCTGCTCCCAACGCCCATTCCCAGCCAACACCAGCGGCTGCAGACGGAGCAGAGGCCGCAGCAGCCCGGCCTGGGATCGCTCAGCACCGCTCCTGGACAGGAGCCGACAGCCACACGGGCGTGAGCGCAGACGGGTCCAGGTTGCAGGACAGCCGCACAACCACCTCTGCTGGAATGGAAGGAGGACGAACCTGCTGTGCCGCACACTCATGGAGAGCCGCCAGGCGATGGGGATACGGGTGGTACTCATCACCCACGGCGTTATGGAGCCCATCTGGACTGCGACCTCCCCGATGGAGGGGAAGGGCCCTGTGGACACTCTGGGACTCTCACGCCAACGACTATTTATCACAGAGCTCTAACTACTTATTTATTTATCTATCTACCTATTTATTTATTTATTTATTTTGCTGGCCACTGATTTACATATCTGTATTATTTATATAGATTATTTGTTCACTTGTTGGAAATAAAGACCTTTTCCATAAGCAAAAGAAGAAAAAAGATTGTCGTGCTGCATGTACCTGACAAGCAAAGACAAGGCCTCTGCAGGCTGGCAGGGATGAGCCTCCCTCCTGCACCCTGGCCCACTGACGCCTCCGGACCCACCAAAGGCTCCGGACAGCAGGACACTCTTGGGGATCCACCATGGGTCTCCAAGCACACACGCATCTCCCGCCGATGCTTGACCCGCGGAGTACACGCTCACCCAGACCACAGGATGCCTGCCCTGTGCGCTCCTCCTCGCCCACCACCCACCCTCTCTCTTCCCAGCCCTATCCCGCTGCCAACACATGAAACCCACCCTCAAACCACCACCCATCACAAACAGCCATTCAGCAATGCCACAGCACTGCTTGGGAGGCCCGGTTTTGTTAAAGACAAGACCACTTGCTCTTTTGGTGAATTTTCCTTTCAGCTAAGTTCTTCTAAGGAGCTGCATTCTTCCCAATTTGGATGCATGCTTTTCAAGATGCTGTTTGCTCTGGAGCTGATAATGGTAACGATGCAGAAGAGTTCCAGGTTTAGACATTGCTATGGCAGCCAAAGTTACTGATATATTTTGCATGTCCCATAAGTGACAGGGTCACATTTGAAAGGAGGAGTGAACAGAACAGGTGACTAAAATTCAAAAACCAAGTATTTCATCCCATATACGTCATACACCCTATGAAAATGGGAGACCACCAGAGTCTCGCTCTCTTTGACCATGGACGGCATCTGAAAATGACCCACCCTGCTGTGCCTGCAATCTGAGGCCTGGCTCCAGACCCTGCATCCCTGAATCCAGTTCCACTTTACCGCAGAGTCCAGCCCACAACTGCCGGGTGCCTGCCCTGCAGCCGCTGCAGCAACCCTGCACTAGCCCGGGAAATTCAAGAGTGGATTTCTCTATTTTTGGATTATTTTCACTATTTATTAGTAGTGTTAGTAAAGCACTTTTAACTTTTTCTGCCTTGCAAGTCTCTCTCCCTTTTCCTCCTATTTCCTTTCCTTAATGGGGACGGTGGGGGGTTAACAGAGCGTATCTGCCACAGTTTATTGTCGCCCTGCAGTAAACAGTGACAATGGGCCTAGTGAGGTGTTATAGACAAGGTGCACCTCCAAGAGGCAAGACGGGGACACATCAAGGCCTGTGTAGGTTTGGAC
The DNA here is from genome assembly GCF_037038585.1 of Patagioenas fasciata. Lineage (NCBI taxonomy): Eukaryota > Metazoa > Chordata > Aves > Columbiformes > Columbidae > Patagioenas > Patagioenas fasciata. The sequence goes on along the minus strand of NC_092560.1, from coordinate 76,895,389 downwards.
AAGAAACGCCTGTGTTACCAAACACCCCAAAAAAGTCCAAAAAGCCCTAAAAACACAGGAGATGCCCAGGACTGCTCGCTGCTCTCCTACAATCACCACAACTGGCCCAGGACACTCCTGCCTGTGCTCGCACACCAGTGCCCATGAGAACCTGCCTCATTACACAGAACACGTTTGTCCTGAGCCGCCTTCATCCCAACACATCCTTAGAAAACAACAAGATCCATCCCCCAAACACCAACACCCAACATGGTCCAAACCAACCAGCACACACCAGCACAGCATGCCCCATGACGAAAACTACCCACGCACCACCAGCACCAGCTGCTCCTTCGCCCTCCGAACACCACCCCTTAAACATCTGCCATGGGGGCTTTGCCCTCCCCACGTAGCCTGAGCAAGACAACACACAAGTTCAGCAGCTCTGGGCTCCTCCAACACACCTCACACAGCTTGCTCTCCATGCTCGGTCACACCATCTCCACCACCACGTCACCGCAAGGACACTGCTCCGTGCAAACACACGTGGGGAATTCCCATGTAGCTGGAGAGCAAGAAAACAAGCAGCACCAGATATATTCAGGTAAACAGCACAACCCCTCCAGGTGCAGCTCACACGTTGCACTACAGTCCTCCTGATGTTCCCTCCAACCAGAAATACTCTCTGACACCACCCGGGGGGAACCTCACTGGCTCTGCTTTTCCTGAGGTGGCTGAAGAAAGGAAACCCTCCTCAGATACAAACACAGAGGAGGAGAGGTACTGACACAAGCTGGAACACAATGACTTGCAACATGAAAGAATCAAACATTATTACTATCTCCACCACCAGGGCGAAACAACCCCACAGGCGGGATCAGGGAGGTTCTGTGATGTCCATAGCTGGAGATATACCCAAAAGAATCACGGGACAAGGCCAAGAGCAACCTCCTCTGACACCACCTGTCCTCAGCATCACATTCAGTTGGGGATCTCAAAAACAAAATAGACCGTTAAAGAATAGGTAAAACAATGGAAAGATATGATGAATGAACAGTGATAAAAAACTATAACAGAACAAAACAACACACAAAAAAACCCCAACCCAGGTAAATAAGCAAATACATACATCCATAAATACATAAGAACAGATAATAATACAGAAGTTCCAGTACTATGAAGGCATAACATCAAAAAAAGGAATTTCACCACGCAAATATTAAAAAATAGGAAAAATGATACTTTTACTAGAGGACCTTGCACTCTGCACAGTTAAAGTGACAGTGGTCATGAAACAGTTCTCAAAACGAAAATGGAAAATCAGCCTATGTAAAAACCTTCCGGGAGTATCGCCTTCATTGTTCAATGAGCAATAGCTCACAGAAGACTTTGTATCGCCCATCACAACCAGGTTGAAACTGATGAAAGTGAAGCAAAGACATTGCAGATGCTTCAGCAACAAACATGTAGTGCCCAGACCCACAGCCACCTCCTCGAAGGACATCTGGACAGAGAGAGCTCCTGAGATTCCTGAAACACGTCTCGTAAAACCCCAGAATGTGAACAGTAATGATGTAATTAAAAGGAAAAAAAAATTACATAGAAAGTAAAAACCCAAAAAACAATAACTGGTGTATTACACAAGGAAAAGAGACTAAAAGAGAAAGGGAAATTCAGTGAAACACAGCAGGCACAAGTGCTCACGAGAGGAAAAGGAAAAACCACAAACACATCACTGCGTGTCACCACGACCCCAGCGCTTTCGAGTCCCCCGCTCAACATCCACTGTAGTCTACCTGCCCCCAACACACCAGGAGCAAAGCACCCACACCGCCCGCCCCCCGCACGGGCACCCCACCAACGCACTTCCCCAAGACCACCACGGCCACCAGCCACCGCTGGAAACCACGGCCGGAAACTCACCGCAATCAGAAAGCCAGGAAGGGAAACCGCGGCACCACATAAAGCCAGCGAGCCAGCAGCAGCCCAAGCACAGCGCCCACCCGCACCGCCAGCCAGCCTGACCGGGCTCCTGCCCAGCACCACCCAGCAGCACCCACAGCCCCACCATGGCTGCGCCCCACACCCCACGGCCCCGCCTGCCGCACGGCGCCCCGGCGCTCCTGCTCCTCCTCACGGCTCTCGCCACCGCCACCGCCTGCCACCACCTGCGGTCCCGCCACGCCACCTTCCCCTGGGACAGCCTCCAGCTCCTCCGGGCCATGGCTCCCAGCCCCACACAGCCCTGCCACCAACAGCACGCGCCCTCCTTCCCCGACACCCTCCTCAACACCCCCCGCTCCCAACAACCCGCCGCCGCCCTCACCATCCTCCAGCACCTCTTGCAAATCCTCAGCAGCAACAGCATCCCCCAACACTGGCACAACCAGGCACGGGAACACCTCCTCAACAGCCTCCACCACCACAGACAGCAGCTCCAGCACTGCCTGACACACAACAGGATGCTCTCCCGAACACAAGGGCCCCGCAACCTGCTGCTCACCATCGACAAGTACTTCGGGGACATCCAGGACTTCCTCCGCACCCACAACCACAGCGCCTGCGCCTGGGACCACGTCCGCCTCCAAGCTCACATCTGCTTCCAGCACCTCCACAACCTCACCAGCACCACCCCCAATTAGACCAACCACCCCCAACGACACGCACGGCCCCACGCACACCGCCCTCGCCACCGCTGGACCACTGCCGGACCATTGCCCCATCCCACCTCCATCCTCACGCCTTCCCTGACCCACGGCAAGAGCTGCTGCCACAACGGCCCTGCACCCCCAGCCTCCACTCACCGCTCCCCTATTTATACACCTTCCTCTATTTATTTGGACAATGCTTTTTATCTATTTATTCGCCTATTTATTCAACACGTAATAAAGACCTGGTGCTAAACGCTTGCCGGTGCCTCTCGTCTCAGAAGCAGAACAACAAACCTTTGGGGTGAGGGGCAGCCGCCTACACTCAACACCTACCCCAACCCCGCTCTAAACGGGGCTCTGCACATCCCCGGCCCACTCTCCTCTTTGGCACCTTCCTAAGGCGGCTCTGGCCTCAACCTCTTGGGAATAACTCTGCCAGGGTTCAACCATCACCATCACAATCATCTCCGTGGCCCTTATCTCCTAAACCTTCGCCACCTTCCATCCCGCTTTAGACCAGCTGATGTTCACCTCTCAAGTCCTCAGTATGAGGGCGACACAAACCTGATACACTGGGTCTGGAGGAGGCCACAAAAACCATCAGAGGGCTGGAACACCTGTCGTCTGAGGACAGGTTGAGAGAGTTGGGGCTGTTCAGCCTGGAGAGGAGAAGCCCCTGGGGAGACCGTATTGCAGTTATTCTCTATGTAACGGGGGCTTCTAACAAAAGGGGAAAAGAATCTTGGGGCAGGAGTTCGCAGGACGCATTGAGATGGCTTTAGACAAGATTTGAAGGGGGAAGGGGAGGAAACCAGCTCTGGCAGAGACAGACCCCAGAGCAACAAAGCAGCATTTGAGGGCAGTGCTAGTGAGGCCCTTCGGTCAGCCATCCCAGTGGAGGCGGGGGATGGAGAACAGTGCAGCAAGAGAAACACAAGAGTTATCCATGTGTTAGAAACCGTGGAAGCACTTGAGGATGGCCACAAAGGAATCAGAGCTTCTCACCAGGAAAAGATGGTGGCATCACTGGCCTGCCTGATGGGTATCTGTACGAATGCACGAGCACGGGCAACCAACAGGAGGAGCTGGAAGCCACTGTGAGGCAAAAAAACTACAACAGAACTGCCACCTCAGAAACATGGTGGGATGACTCTCGTAACTCACGTGCTGCAATGGATGCCTATCAACTCTTTAGAAGCGACAGGCGAGGAAGGAGACCAGGTGGCACAGCCAGTGGACGTTAGGGAGTGGTTTGATTGTCTTGAGCTTGATGAGAGTGATCATAGGGTTGAATGTCTAAGGGTGAGATTCAAGAGGAAGGACAACAAGGTCACATCCTGGTGGGAGGTTGTTACAGACCACCCAACAAGAAAGAAGAGGAAGATGAAATATTTCGCAGGCAACTGGGAGAAGTCTCCTGATCACTGGCCCTTGTCCTCATGGGGACTTCAACCTACCTGATGTCTGCTGGAAGTACCACACAGCGGAGAGGAAACAGACTACGGGGCTCCCGAAGTGTACGGAAGACAACTCAGTGGGTTGGTCAGCCTACCACGCAATGAGCCTCACACACTCTGTTGTTTGCAAATAGAGAGGGACTTGTGGGCGATGTGTTGCTTGGAGTTCTCCTTGGGCATAGTGATCATGAAATTATTGAGTTGTCTGTTCTTGGAGAAGCTAGAAAGCTGTTCAGCAGAACTGCCAATGTAGAGTTCTGAAGGGCAGACTTCGACCTGTTTGCAAGGCTGCTTGGCAGAGTCCCTTGGGACGCAGTCCTGAAGGACAAAGGAGTCCAGGAAGGCTGGTCTCTCTTCAAGGAGATAATCTTAGAGGCGCAGGAGCAGGCTGTCCCCGTATGCCGGAAGGCGAGCCGGCGGGGAAGAAGGCCGGTCTGGCTGAATAGAGAGCTGAGGCTGGAACTTAGGAATAAAACCGGGAATTTATGACCTTTGTAAGGAGGGGCAGGCTGCTGCGAGGTTATGCAGGGAGAAAATCAGAAGGGCCAAAGCCCAACTAGGCCTGGAGCCTGGCAACTGATGTACTAGGCAACAAGAAATGTTTCCATAAATCCACCAGCAACAAGAGGAGGGCTAAAGAGAATCTCCATCCCCTGATGGACGCGGGGCAAAACACAGTAGCAGAAGACAAAGGAAAGGCTGAGATACTAAATGCAATCTTCACCTCAGTCACCAACAGGCACAACAGTTGTGCTCCAGGCACCCAGTGCCCTGAGCCAGAAGACAGGGATGGGGAGTAGAATGAAGCCCCAACGATCCAAGGGGAAAAGGTTACTGACCCGCTACATTAGCTGGACACGCACAAGTCTACAGACCCAGATGGGATACACCCAAGGGTGGTGAGGGAGCTGGTAGAGGTGATCACTAAGTCACTTCCCATTATCAATCAGCAATCCTGGCTAACTGGGGAGGTCCCGGTTAACTGGAAGTTGGCTAACGTGATGCCCATCTACAAGAAGGCCCAGAAGGAGGATCTGGAAACTACAGACCTGTCAGCCTAAACATGTTGCCAGGCAAGGTCATGGAGCAGATGATCACGAAGTGACACCACACAGCACATACAAGACAACCATGTGATCAGGCCCTGTCAACATGGGTTTAGGAAGGGCAGGTCCTGTTTCTCCAACACGACCTCCTTCTATGACAAGGTGACACCCCTAGCAGATGAGAGAAAGGCTCTGGATGTTGTGTACTTACACTTCAGTAAAGCCTTTCACACCGTATCCCACACCATGCTCCTGCAGAAGCTGCAGCCCATGGCCTGGATGGGTGTTCTGCGATGGATAAAGACCTGGCTGGAGGGTCGGGACCAAAGAGTTGCGGTGAACGGAGCCAAATCCAGCTGGCTGCCAGTCATGACTGGTGTTCCCTAGTGCTCCGTACTGGGGCCAGTTCTATTTAATCTCTTCATCAATGATATGAACAAGGGAACCGATTGCATGTTTACTAAGTCTGCAGATGACACCAAATTGGGAATGTTGATCTTCTGGAAGGTAGGCAGGCCATACACTGGGATCTGGACTGGATGGATTGTTGAGCTGAGCTCAATTGTATGAGGTTCAACAAGGCCAAGTACTGGGTCCTGCACTTGGGTGACAACAACCCCAGGCACCGCTACACGCTCAGGGAAGAGTGGCTGGCAAGGTGCCTGGCAGAAAAGGTACCTGGGAGTGTTGATCGATAGCGGGCTGAACATGAGCCAGCAGTAGGTCCAGGTGCCCAAAAGAGCCAACAGCATCCTGGCTTGTGTCTGGAACAGTGTGGCCAGCAGGACCAGCGCACTGACTGTCCCCGTTTACTCGGCTCTGGTGAGGTCCCACCTTGAATACTGTGTTCAGTGCTGGGTCCCTCATCACAAGAAAGACCTTGAGGCACTGGAGAGAGTTTACAGAAGAGCAATGAAGCTGGTGAGGGGTCTGGAGCACAAGCCTGATGAGGAGCAGCTAAGAGAACTGGGGTTGTTCACTCTGGAGAAAAGGAGGCTGAGGGGAGACCTTATCACTGTCTACAACTACCTGAAAGCAGGTTGTAGCATGGAGGGGGTTGGTCTCTCCTCCTAAATAGCAAGTGACAGCACAAGGGGAAATGGCCACAAGTTGCACCAGGGGAGGTTCAGATTGGATATTACGAAAAAATTCTTCATGGAGAGCGTTGCCAGGAATTGGAACGGGCTGTCCACATAAGCGGTGGAGCCGCCAACCCTCAAGGTGTTATAAAGGGGCTCAGACTACGTTCTTATGGATGCCAGTTAGCGCTAGAGTCGGGTTATAGTTGGACTCAATGCTCCTAAGGGTCTCTTCCAACCAAAATGATACAATGATTCCACAAAGAAGGATGGGCACAGACTTTTAAACACTTCTTGCAGAGATAAGACAAGGGGTAATGGCTTTAAACTAGATGAGGGCAGATTCAGACAAGATACAAGCAAGATATTTTCTACTATAGAGGCGCTGTAACACTGGCTCAGGTTGCTCACAGAGATGGTGATGCCCTGTCCCTGGACACATTCAGGGCCATGCAGGATGGGGCTCTGAGCATCCTGATCAAGACGACAAGGTCCCTGTTCCTTCTTGGAGGTGTCTATCAGATCACCCAGAAAGGTCCTGCCCTACCCACACCATTCCAGGATTCCATGGAAGAGAAGCACAGTAGAGATAGTCATGGCAGCCCCTCTCACACCAGCAACACCACAAGGCCCTTGCTCTCGGAAGGGACACAAACACCTCCGTGAATGCAACCCAAAAATGTTCGGCAAGATATTTGCACAAAGAGGAAAAATTCTTCCACCGGAAAAGTTGCAGATGCTATAGAGAAAAAAAAAAATCACCATAAAAATATTTGTCAGTAAGAAATATAGGGAAAACATGCATTAGCTCATATATACAAATAGTATCAGAGAAAGAATGAGGAAAAACACATGTTGGTAGGTAGAGAATCTAGAAAACAAAAACCAAGAAACACAACTCTCAAAACAGATCAAAAGGAAACCCTGCAGTGCATCCCCAGCACAGCTGACACAAAAGGCTCGGCCGCACTTTCACATCCCCCGCCGACCCACAGCAGCAGCGGGGCCGGGCTCCCCCTGCACTCGACAGCAGCCCTGGGAAAAAAACAGCTCCTCTTCCCTAGGGCAGGGCCAACCGGCTCACACTTTGACAAGAACAACCAATGCAGTGAGGAGAAAGCAAACAGAAAGCGAAACTGAAAATGGAAGTCGTGAAATTCTGGTTAGATGATGAAAGGAAAGCCATGGCACCACATAAAGCCATGGACACAGCAGCAGCCCAAGCACAGCGCCCACCCGCACCGCCAGCCAGCCTGACCGGGCTCCTGCCCAGCACCACCCAGCAGCACCCACAGCCCCACCATGGCTGCGCCCCACACCCCACGGCCCCGCCTGCCGCACGGCGCCCCGGCGCTCCTGCTCCTCCTCACGGCTCTCGCCACCGCCACCGCCTGCCACCACCTGCGGCCCCGCCACGCCACCTTCCCCTGGGACAGCCTCCAGCTCCTCCGGGCCATGGCTCCCAGCCCCACACAGCCCTGCCACCAACAGCACGCGCCCTCCTTCCCCGACACCCTCCTCAACACCCCCCGCTCCCAACAACCCGCCGCCACCCTCACCATCCTCCAGCACCTCTTGCAAATCCTCAGCAGCAACAGCATCCCCCAACACTGGCACAACCAGGCACGGGAACACCTCCTCAACAGCCTCCACCACCACAGACAGCAGCTCCAGCAGTGCCTGACACACAACAGGATGCTCTTCAAAAGGAAAGGACCCCGCAACCTGCTGCTCACCATCCACAAATACTTTGGGGACATTCAGGACTTCCTCCGCACCCACAACCACAGCGCCTGCGCCTGGGACCACGTCCGCCTCCAAGCTCACATCTGCTTCCAATACATGGACCAACTCCTAGGGCAGGTGAGGAGCCAAACCGCTCCTGCCCTCCACCAAACGCGCCTGCTCCCAACGCCCATTCCCAGCCAACACCAGCGGCTGCAGCCGGAGCAGAGGACGCAGCAGCCCGGTCTGGGATCGCTCAGCACCGCTCCCAGTGCTTCGGGACAGGAGCCGACAGCCACACGGGCGTGAGCACAGAGGGGTCCAGGTTGCAGGACAGCTGCACAACCACCTCTGCTGGAATGGAAGGAGGACGAACCTGCTGTGCCGCACACTCATGGAGAGCCACCAGGCAATGGGGATACGGGTGGTACTCATCACCCACGGCGTTATGGAGCCCGTCTGGACTGCGACCTCCCCGATGGAGGGGAAGGGCCCTGTGGACACTCTGGGACTCTCACGCCAACGACTATTTATCACAGAGCTCTAACTATTTATCTATCTATCTATCTATCTATCTATCTATCTATCTATCTATCTATTTATTTATTTTGCTGGCCACTGATTTACATATCAGTATTATTTATATAGATTATTTGTTCACTTGTTGGAAATAAAGACCTTTTCCATAAGCAAAAGAAGAAAAAAGATTGTCGTGCTGCATGTACCTGACAAGCAAAGACAAGGCCTCTGCAGGCTGGCAGGGATGAGCCTCCCTCCTGCACCCTGGCCCACTGAGGCCTCCGGACCCACCAAAGGCTCCGGACAGCAGGACACTCTTGGGGACCCACCATGGTCTCCAAGCACACAGGCATCTCCCGCCGATGCTGGACCCGCGGAGCACACGCTCACCCAGACCACAGGATGCCTGCCCTGTGCGCTCCTCCTCGCCCACCACCCACCCTTCTCTCTTCCCAGCCCTCTCCCATTGCCAACACATGAAACCCACCCCTAAACCACCACCCATCACAAACAGCCATTCAGCAATGCCACAGCACTGCTTGGGAGGCCCGGTTTTGTTAAAAACAAGACCACTTGCTCTTTTGGTGAATTTTCCTTTCAGCTAAGTTCTCCTAGGAACGGCACTCTTCCCAATTTGGATGCATCCTTTTCAAGATGCTGTTTGCTCTGGAGTTGATAATGGTAACGATGCAGAAGAGTTCCAGGTTTAGACATTGCTATGGCAGCCAAAGTTACTGATATATTTTGCATGTCCCCTAAGTCACAGGGTCACATTTGAAAGGAGGGGTGAACAGAACAGGTGACTAAAATTCAAAAACCAAGTATTTCATCCCATATACGTCATACACCCTATGAAAATGGGATACCACCAGAGTCTCGCTCTCTTTGACCATGGACGGCATCTGAAAATGACCCTCCCTGCTGTGCCTGCAATCTGAGGCCTGGCTCCAGACCCTGCATCCCTGAATCCAGTTCCACTTTACTGCAGAGTCCAGCCCACAACTGCCGGGTGCCTGCCCTGCAGCCGCTGCAGCAACCCTGCACTAGCCCGGGAAATTCAAGAGTGGATTTCTCTATTTTTGGATTATTTTCACTATTTATTAGTAGTGTTAGTAAAGCATTTTTAACTTTTTCTACCTTGTAAGCCTCTCTCCCTTTTCCTCCTATTTCCTTTCCTTAATGGGGACGGTGGGGGGTTAACAGAGCATATCTGCCACAGTTTATTATCGTCGTGCAGTAAACAGTGACAATGGGCCCAGTGAGGTGCTATAGACAAGGTGCACCTCCAAGAGGCAAGACGGGGACACATCAAGGCCTGTGTAGGTTTGGACAAGAAATAGCTGTGTTACCAAACACCCCAAAAAAGTCCAAAAAGCCCTAAAAACACAGGAGATGCCCAGGACTGCTCGCTGCTCTCCTACAATCACCACAACTGGCCCAGGACACTCCTGCCTGGGCTCGCACACCAGTGCCCATGAGAACCTGCCTCGTTACACAGAACACGTTTGTCCTGAGCCGCCTTCATCCCAACACATCCTTAGAAAACAACAAGATCCTTCCCCAAACACCAACACCCAACATGGTCCAAACCAACCAGCACACACCAGCACAGCATGCCCCAGGACAAAAACTACCCACGCACCACCAGCACCAGCTGCTCCTTCGCCCTCCAAACACCACCCCTAAAACATCTGCCATGGGGGCTTTGCCCTCCCCACGTAGCCTGAGCAAGACAACACACAAGTTCAGCAGCTCTGGGCTCCTCCAACACACCTCACACAGCTTGCTCTCCATGCTCGGTCACACCATCTCCACCACCACGTCACCGCAAGGACACTGCTCCGTGCAAACACACGTGGGGAATTCCCATGTAGCTGGAGAGCAAGAAAACAAGCAGCACCAGATATATTCAGGTAAACAGCACAACCCCTCCAGGTGCAGCTCACACGTTGCACTACAGTCCTCCTGATGTTCCCTCCAACCAGAAATACTCTCTGACACCACCCGGGGGGAACCTCACTGGCTCTGCTTTTCCTGAGGTGGCTGAAGAAAGGAAACCCTCCTCAGATACAAACACAGAGGAGGAGAGGTACTGACACAAGCTGGAACACAATGACTTGCAACATGAAAGAATCAAACATTATTACTATCTCCACCACCAGGGCGAAACAACCCCACAGGCGGGATCAGGGAGGTTCTGTGATGTCCATAGCTGGAGATATACCCAAAAGAATCACGGGACAAGGCCAAGAGCAACCTCCTCTGACACCACCTGTCCTCAGCATCACATTCAGTTGGGCATCTCAAAAACAAAATAGACCGTTAAAGAATAGGTAAAACAATGGAAAGATATGATGAATGAACAGTGATAACAAACCAGAACAAAACAACACACAAAAAACCCCCAACACAGGTAAATAAGCAAATACATACATCCATAAATACATAAGAACAGATAATAATACAGAAGTTCCAGTACTATGAAGGCATAACATCAAAAAAAGGAATTTTACCACGCAAATATAAAAAAATAGGAAAAATGATACTTTTACTAGAGGACCTTGCACTCTGCACAGTTAAAGTGACAGTGGTCATGAAACAGTTCTCAAAACAAAAATGGAAAATCAGCCTATCTAAAAACCTTCCAGGAGTATCGCCTTCATTGTTCAATGAGCAATAGCTCACAGAAGACTTTGTATCGCCCATCACAACCAGGTTGAAACTGATGAAAGTGAAGCAAAGACATTGCAGATGCTTCAGCAACAAACATGCAGTGCCCAGACCCACAGCCACCTCCTCGAAGGACATCTGGACAGAGAGAGCTCCTGAGATTCCTGAGACACGTCTCGTAAAACCCCAGAATGTGAACAGTAATGATGTAATTAAAAGGAAAAAAAAATTACATAGAAAGTAAAAACCCAAAAAACAATAACTGGTGTATTACACAAGGAAAAGAGACTAAGAGAGAAAGGGAAATTCAGTGAAACACAGCAGGCACAAGTGCTCACGAGAGGAAAAGGAAAAACCACAAACACATCACTGCGTGTCACCACGACCCCAGCGCTTTCGAGTCCCCCGCTCAACATCCACTGTAGTCTACCTGCCCCCAACACACCAGGAGCAAAGCACCCACACCGCCCGCCCCCCGCACGGGCACCCCACCAACGCACTTCCCCAAGACCACCACGGCCACCAGCCACCGCTGGAAACCACGGCCGGAAACTCACCGCAATCAGAAAGCCAGGAAGGGAAACTGCGGCACCACATAAAGCCAGCGAGCCAGCAGCAGCCCAAGCACAGCGCCCACCCGCACCGCCAGCCAGCCTGACCGGGCTCCTGCCCAGCACCACCCAGCAGCACCCACAGCCCCACCATGGCTGCGCCCCACACCCCACGGCCCCGCCTGCCGCACGGCGCCCCGGCGCTCCTGCTCCTCCTCACGGCTCTCGCCACCGCCACCGCCTGCCACCACCTGCGGTCCCGCCACGCCACCTTCCCCTGGGACAGCCTCCAGCTCCTCCGGGCCATGGCTCCCAGCCCCACACAGCCCTGCCACCAACAGCACGCGCCCTCCTTCCCCGACACCCTCCTCAACACCCCCCGATCCCAACAACCCGCCGCCGCCCTCACCATCCTCCAGCACCTCTTGCAAATCCTCAGCAGCAACAGCATCCCCCAACACTGGCACAACCAGGCACGGGAACACCTCCTCAACAGCCTCCACCACCACAGACAGCAGCTCCAGCAGTGCCTGACACACAACAGGATGTTCTTCAAAAGGAAAGGACCCCGCAACCTGCTGCTCACCATCGACAAATACTTCGGGGACATCCAGGACTTCCTCCGCACCCACAACCACAGCGCCTGCGCCTGGGACCACGTCCGCCTCCAAGCTCACATCTGCTTCCAGCACCTCCACAACCTCACCAGCACCACCCCCAATTAGACCAACCACCCCCAACGACCCGCACGGCCCCACACACACCGCCCTCGCCACCGCTGGACCACTGCCGGACCATTGCCCCATCCCACCTCCATCCTCACGCCTTCCCTGACCCACGGCAAGAGCTGCTGCCACAACGGCCCTGCACCCCCAGCCTCCACTCACCGCTCCCCTATTTATACACCTTCCTCTATTTATTTGGACAATGCTTTTTATCTATTTATTCACTTATTTATTCAACACGTAATAAAGACCTGGTGCAAAACGCTTGCCGGTGCCTCTCGTCTCAGAAGCAGAGCAACAAACCTTTGGGGTGAGGGGAAGCCGCCTACACTCAACACCTACCCCAACCCCGCTCTAAACGGGGCTCTGCACATCCCCGGCCCACTCTCCTCTTTGGCACCTCTCCAAGGAGGCTCTTTCATAGAACCACAGAATGTCAAGAGTTGGAAGGGACCCACAAGGACCATTGAGTCCAGCTCCTGTCCCTGCACAGGACAACCCCACAGTTCACACCATGTGTCTGAGGCCGTTGTCCGGTCTCTCCTTGAACACCGTCAGGCTTGGGGCTGTGACACCTCTCTGGGGAGCCTGTTCCAGTGTCCAGCACCCTCTGGGGGAAGAACTTTTTCCTAATGTCCAGCCGGCACCTCCCCTGGCACATCTCCCTGCCGTTCCCTCAGGTTCTGTCATTGGGTTCTGCCTCTTCTCTAAAAAGAAGGGTTCCACGCCTGACCCTCCTCCTCCCCTTGTGAGGAAGCTGTAACCGCCATGAGGTCTCTCCTCAGTCTCCTCCAGGTTGAACAAACCCAGTGACTTCAACTGCTCCTCATACAGCTTCCTCTCCACACCTTTCATCAACTTCGTAGCCTCTTCTGGACACTCTCCCGTACCTTTATACCTTTTTTCTCCTGTGCTGCCCAGACCTGCACACAGTGCTCCAGGTGAGGCCGCATCAGTGTGGAGCAGAGCGGGACAACCACCTCCCTGGCCGGCTGGCAACGCTGTGCTGGATGAACCCAGGACACAGTAGCCGTCTTGCCTGCCAGGACACCCTGTTGGCTCATGTTCAACTTGTCGTCAACCAGAACCCCCAGACCCCTCTCTGAAGAGCTGCTTTCCAGCATCTTGGCCCACATTCTGTATCTACAGCCAGAGTTGCCATGTCCCAGGTGCAAAATCCAGCACTTGCCCCTTTTGAATGTGTTTGGTGATTGCCCAGGTCTACAGTTCATTCAGATCCCTCTGCAGGGCCTCTGCCATCAAGAGCATCAACAGCTCCTACCAATTTTGTCTCATCAGCAAACGTACTAAGCCATCCCTCAAGTCCTGAGTCTAAGTCATTTATTAAGATATTGAAGAGCACTGGCCCTAAGATGCATCCCGTGGCAACCCACTTGTCACCGGCTGCCAGCCCAACATAACCCCATTTAGCAGAACCCTTTGAGCCCAGCCTGTCAGCCAACTGCTCACCCTCTGCATTGTGTGTTTATCCAGCTGGATGCTGGACATCTTCTCCAGGAGGATACTGTGAGAGACAGTAGCAAAGGGTTTACTGAAATCCAGAAAGATCACATTGACAGGCTTCTCTTGGTCAACTGGGTGGGTAACATCGTCATAGAAAAAAATTCAGTTTGTTAAACAGAACATTCAACTCAAGAACCTGTGGTAGCCCATGGGCCCCTCAGTTCAGGGAAGAGATTGAAGTGCTGGAGTGGGTCCAGAGAAGAGCAACACGACTGGTGAAGGGACTTGAACACAAGGCCTGTGGGGAGAGGCTGAGGGAGGTGGGGTTGTTTAGTCTGGAAAAGAGGAGGCTTAGGGTGAGCTCATCACTCTCTGTAAGTACCTGAAGGGAAGTTATAGCCAGGTGGGGATTGCTCTCTTCTCCCACGCAGTCAGCAACAGGACAAGGGGGCATGGGTTTAAACTCTGCCGGGGGAAAGTTAGGCTGGATATGAGAAAGAAATTCTTTACAGAGAGAGTGGTCAGGCATTGGAATGGCTGCCCAGGGAGGTGCTGGACTCACCGTCCCTGGAGGTTTTTAAACTGAGATTGGACATGGCACTTTGTGCCATGATCTAGTAAATGGACTGGAGTTGGACCAAGGGTTGGACTTGATGATCTCTGAGGTCTTTTCCAAACCAGTCGATTCTGTGTGATTCTGTGCTGGCTGTGACCAACAACTGCATTGTCATTCAGATGTTTTCCAGTAACTCCCAGAACATTCTTCTCCATGATTTTGCCAGGAACAGAAATGAGGTGGACAGGCCTGTAGGTGTCAGGGTCATCCCTGTTGCCATTCTTCTGGATTGGGACAACGTTTGCCAGCTTCCAGTCAACTGAAACCTCTCCACATTCCCAGGAACACTGGAAAATCACAGAGACACATCTCGCTATGACATCAGCCAGCTCTTTAAGCACTCCTGGATGAATCACATCAGGCCACATTGCCTTACAGGCATCCAGCTGCAGTAGGAAATCCTGTACCAGTTCCAGAAGCATTGGGAGTAGATTCTTCACGCAGCCATAGTTCTCTAACCCAGGGCTGTGGGCGCCCCCAAGTCCATCTTCGGTGTTGAATTCCAAGGCAAAGAAGGCAACAAACTACTAAGTTGACCATGCTCATCGAGTAATGGGACAACGTTATTTCTAGTTTGCCTTTTGCCATTAACATATCTTTAAAAGCCCTTTTTATTGTCCTTCACAGTACTGGCCAGCTCCCATTCTAATGGAGCTCTGGCTGTGCAAATTTCCTCCCTATAGGGGCGAGCAACATCTCTCCGGTGCTCCCATGATGCAGGACCTACCTTCCACCGACTACGTAATTCCTTCTCGCATCCTATTTCAAGCCGAAGATCCCAGCTCAAATAAGCTGCCTTTGTGCCTCGCTTGCTTCATTTCTGGCATTCGGGAATTGCCTCTTCTTGTACTTTTAGCAGGTGGTACTTCAAAACTGACCAACACTGACAGACCCCAACACCTTCAAAAGCTTCTCCCCAAAAAATCCTACTCAGTAGTTGTCTGAGCAGCCCAAATTCTGCTCTCTTCATATCTAGAGCTGAGGTCTTGATGGCAGGTTTCCTCTCCTTAGCCAAGATTTTCAACCTGACCGCTTTGTGGCTGCTGTGGCCAAGGGTGCCACCAGTTGCCACTTCTCCTCACAAGACCTTCTCTGTAACTGAGAATTAAATCTAGGAGGGCACATTTCACAGTCCGTTCCCTTACTACCTAGAACAAGATGCTATCATCCAGATGCTTTAGGAATCTTCTGGACCTGTTGGTGCCAGCTGTGTGATGGCCTCAGTTGACATCTGGCAAGTTGAAGGCCCCATAACGACAAGGGCAGGTGACCTGGAGGCTTCGCTTACTTCATTAAAGGATAACTGATCAGCATCATCATCCTGCTTGGGTGGCCTATAGCACACTCTCTTGACGACACTTATTCCTTACCCAGAGGGTCCCTCCCAACTTTGCCATCGCCAATCGCTCCATGCACTCCAGCCCCTCCAGCACACACAGGGCCACCCCCAGCTCCTACCCTGCCTGTCCCTTCTCAATCGCTGTACCCGTCCACCATGGCACACCACTCACAGGATTCATCCCACCAGGTTTCACTGCCCTTACCTGCTCTCTCCTTGACACTGCTTGAAAACACCTTGTGGCACCAACTGCTCCACGGAAACACACACAGCCACGGACCTCCAAGCTCAGCACCTCCTGCAGTGACAGCACTCAGGGACGTCACATCATCCTGTACGTGGCAGCACCCGAAGCACAGCACCCACCAACACAACGCTGCCTGACAAGACCAGGGATCCCAGCCTGACAACATCACACACCTTTCCCCTGCTTCAAAACCTTTCACAAGCTCACAGCACCACCACAAGATCCTTCACTTGGAAGGGACACAAACACCTCAGCGAGTGCAACTGAAAAATATTCTGCAAGGTATTTGCAGAATGTAGGAAACACCCTTCCAACACCAAAGCTGCAGTGCTATAAAGAAAAAAACCAAACCCCTTAAATATTTGTCAGTAAGAAATACAGGGAAAACATGCATTAGCTCACATATACACATAGTATCAGAGAAAGAATGAGGAAAAATACGTGTTGGTAGGCAGAGAATCTAGAAAATAAAAACCAAGAAACACAACTCCCAAAACAGATCAAAAGGAAACCCTGCAGTGCATCCCCAGCACAGCTGACACAAAAGGCTCGGCCGCACTTTCACATCCCCCGCCGACCCACAGCAGCAGCGGGGCCGGGCTCCCCCTGCACTCAACAGCAGCCCTGGGAAAAAAACAGCTCCTCTTCCCTAGGGCAGGGCCAACCGGCTCACACTTTGACAAGAACAACCAATGCGGTGAGGAGAAAGCAAACAGAAAGCGAAACTGAAAATGGAAGTCGGGAAATTCTGGTTAGATGATGAAAGGAAAGCCATGGCACCACATAAAGCCATGGACACAGCAGCAGCCCAAGCACAGCGCCCACGCGCACCGCCAGCCAGCCTGACCGGGCTCCTGCCCAGCACCACCCAGCAGCACCCACAGCCCCACCATGGCTGCGCCCCACACCCCACGGCCCCGCCTGCCGCACGGCGCCCCGGCGCTCCTGCTCCTCCTCACGGCTCTCGCCATCGCCACCGCCTGCCACCACCTGCGGCCCCGCCACGCCACCTTCCCCTGGGACAGCCTCCAGCTCCTCCGGGCCATGGCTCCCAGCCCCACACAGCCCTGCCACCAACAGCACGCGCCCTCCTTCCCCGACACCCTCCTCAACACCGCACGCTCCCAACAACCCGCCGCCGCCCTCACCATCCTCCAGCACCTCTTGCAAATCCTCAGCAGCAACAGCATCCCCCAACACTGGCACAACCAGGCACGGGAACACCTCCTCAACAGCCTCCACCACCACAGACAGCAGCTCCAGCAGTGCCTGACACACAACAGGATGCTCTTCAAAAGGAAAGGACCCCGCAACCTGCTGCTCACCATAGACAAATACTTTGGGGACATTCAGGACTTCCTCCGCACCCACAACCACAGCGCCTGCGCCTGGGACCACGTCCGCCTCCAAGCTCACATCTGCTTCCAATACATGGACCAACTCCTAGGGCAGGTGAGGAGCCAAACCGCTCCTGTCCTCCACCAAACGCGCCTGCTCCCAACGCCCATTCCCAGCCAACACCAGCGGCTGCAGACGGAGCAGAGGCCGCAGCAGCCCGGCCTGGGATCGCTCAGCACCGCTCCTGGACAGGAGCCGACGGCCACACGGGCGTGAGCGCAGAGGGGTCCAGGTTGCAGGACAGCTGCACAACCACCTCTGCTGGAATGGAAGGAGGACGAACCTGCTGTGCCGCACACTCACGGAGAGCCGCCAGGCGATGGGGATACGGGTGGTACTCATCACCCACGGCGTTATGGAGCCCGTCTGGACTGCGACCTCCCCGATGGAGGGGAAGGGCCCTGTGGGCACTCTGGGACTCTCACGCCAACGACTATTTATCACAGACCTCTAACTATTTATTTATTTATCTATCTACCTATTTATTTATTTATTTATTTATTTTGCTGGCCACTGATTTACATATCAGTATTATTTATATAGATTATTTGTTCACTTGTTGGAAATAAAGACCTTTTCCATAAGCAAAAGAAGAAAAAAGATTGTCGTGCTGCATGTACCTGACAAGCAAAGACAAGGCCTCTGCAGGCTGGTAGGGATGAGCCTCCCTCCTGCACCCTGGCCCACTGACGCCTCCGGACCCAGCAAAGGCTCCGGACAGCAGGACACTCTTGGGGACCCACCATGGGTCTCCAAGCACACAGGCATCTCCCGCCGACGCTTGACCCGCGGAGTACACGCTCACCCAGACCACAGGATGCCTGCCCTGTGCGCTCCTCCTCGCCCACCACCCACCCTCTCTCTTCCCAGCCCTATCCTGCTGCCAACACATGAAACCCACCTTCAAACCACCACCCATCACAAACAGCCATTCAGCAATGCCACAGCACTGCTTGGGAGGCCTGGTTTTGTTAAAAACAAGACCACTTGCTCTTTTGGTGAATTTTCCTTTCAGCTAAGTTCTTCTAAGGAGCTACATTCTTCCCAATTTGGATGTATGCTTTTCAAGATGCTGTTTGCTCTGGAGCTGATAATGGTAACGATGCAGAAGAGTTCCAGGTTTAGACATTGCTATGGCAGCCAAAGTTACTGATATATTTTGCATGTCCCATAAGTGACAGGGTCACATTTGAAAGGAGGAGTGAACAGAACAGGTGACTAAAATTCAAAAACCAAGTATTTCATCCCATATACGTCATACACCCTATGAAAATGGGAGACCACCAGAGTCTCGCTCTCTTCGACCATGGACGGCATCTGAAAATGACCCACCCTGCTGTGCCTGCAATCTGAGGCCTGGCTCCAGACCCTGCATCCCTGAATCCAGTTCCACTTTACTGCAGAGTCCAGCCCACAACTGCCGGGTGCCTGCCCTGCAGCCGCTGCAGCAACCCTGCACTAGCCCGGGAAATTCAAGAGTGGATTTCTCTATTTTTGGATTATTTTCACTATTTATTAGTAGTGTTAGTAAAGCATTTTTAACTTTTTCTACCTTGTAAGTCTCTCTCCCTTTTCCTCCTATTTCCTTTCCTTAATGGGGACGGTGGGGGGTTAACAGAGCGTATCTGCCACAGTTTATTATTGCCCTGCAGTAAACAGTGACAATGGGCCCAGTGAGGTGCTATAGACAAGGTGCACTTCCAAGAGGCAAGACGGGGACACATCAAGGCCTGTGTAGGTTTGGACAAGAAATACCTGTGTTACCAAACACCCCAAAAGAGTCCAAAAAGCCCTAAAAACACAGGAGATGCCCAGGACTGCTCGCTGCTCTCCTACAATCACCACAACTGGCCCAGGACACTCCTGCCTGGGCTCGCACACCAGTGCCCATGAGAACCTGCCTCATTACACAGAACACGTTTGTCCTGAGCCGCCTTCATCCCAACACATCCTTAGAAAACAACAAGATCCATCCCCCAAACACCAACACCCAACATGGTCCAAACCAACCAGCACACACCAGCACAGCATGCCCCATGACGAAAACTACCCACGCACCACCAGCACCAGCTGCTCCTTCGCCCTCCGAACACCACCCCTAAAACATCTGCCATGGGGGCTTTGCCCTCCACACGTAGCCTGAGCAAGACAACACACAAGTTCAGCAGCTCTGGGCTCCTCCAACACACCTCACACAGCTTGCTCTCCATGCTCGGTCACACCATCTCCACCACCACGTCACCGCAAGGACACTGCTCCGTGCAAACACACGTGGGGAATTCCCATGTAGCTGGAGAGCAAGAAAACAAGCAGCACCAGATATATTCAGGTAAACAGCACAACCCCTCCAGGTGCAGCTCACACGTTGCACTACAGTCCTCCTGATGTTCCCTCCAACCAGAAATACCCTCTGACACCACCCGGGGGGAACCTCACTGGCTCTGCTTTTCCTGAGGTGGCTGAAGAAAGGAAACCCTCCTCAGATACAAACACAGAGGAGGAGAGGTACTGACACAAGCTGGAACACAATGACTTGCAACATGAAAGAATCAAACATTATTACTATCTCCACCACCAGGGCGAAACAACCCCACAGGCGGGATCAGGGACGTTCTGTGATGTCCATAGCTGGAGATATACCCAAAAGAATCACGGGACAAGGCCAAGAGCAACCTCCTCTGACACCACCTGTCCTCAGCATCACATTCAGTTGGGGATCTCAAAAACAAAATAGACCGTTAAAGAATAGGTAAAACAATGGAAAGATATGATGAATGAACAGTGATAAAAAACCAGAACAGAACAAAACAACACACAAAAAACCCCCAACCCAGGTAAATAAGCAAATACATACATCCATAAATACATAAGAACAGATAATAATACAGAAGTTCCAGTACTATGAAGGCATAACATCAAAAAAAGGAATTTCACCACGCAAATATTAAAAAATAGGAAAAATGATACTTTTACTAGAGGACCTTGCACTCTGCACAGTTAAAGTGACAGTGGTCATGAAACAGTTCTCAAAACGAAAATGGAAAATCAGCCTATGTAAAAACCTTCCGGGAGTAGCGCCTTCATTGTTCAATGAGCAATAGCTCACAGAAGACTTTGTATCGCCCATCACAACCAGGTTGAAACTGATGAAAGTGAAGCAAAGACATTGCAGATGCTTCAGCAACAAACATGCAGTGCCCAGACCCACAGCCACCTCCTCGAAGGACATCTGGACAGAGAGAGCTCCTGAGATTCCTGAGACACGTCTCGTAAAACCCCAGAATGTGAACAGTAATGATGTAATTAAAAGGAAAAAAAAAATTACATAGAAAGTAAAAACCCAAAAAACAATAACTGGTGTATTACACAAGGAAAAGAGACTAAGAGAGAAAGGGAAATTCAGTGAAACACAGCAGGCACAAGTGCTCACGAGAGGAAAAGGAAAAACCACAAACACATCACTGCGTGTCACCACGACCCCAGCGCTTTCGAGTCCCCCGCTCAACATCCACTGTAGTCTACCTGCCCCCAACACACCAGCAGCAAAGCACCCACACCGCCCGCCCCCCGCACGGGCACCCCACCAACGCACTTCCCCAAGACCACCACGGCCACCAGCCACCGCTGGAAACCACGGCCGGAAACTCACCGCAATCAGAAAGCCAGGAAGGGAAACCGCGGCACCACATAAAGCCAGCGAGCCAGCAGCAGCCCAAGCACAGCGCCCACCCGCACCGCCAGCCAGCCTGACCGGGCTCCTGCCCAGCACCACCCAGCAGCACCCACAGCCCCACCATGGCTGCGCCCCACACCCCACGGCCCCGCCTGCCGCACGGCGCCCCGGTGCTCCTGCTCCTCCTCACGGCTCTCGCCACCGCCACCGCCTGCCACCACCTGCGGTCCCGCCACGCCACCTTCCCCTGGGACAGCCTCCAGCTCCTCCGGGCCATGGCTCCCAGCCCCACACAGCCCTGCCACCAACAGCACGCGCCCTCCTTCCCCGACACCCTCCTCAACACCCCCCGCTCCCAACAACCCGCCGCCGCCCTCACCATCCTCCAGCACCTCTTGCAAATCCTCAGCAGCAACAGCATCCCCCAACACTGGCACAACCAGGCACGGGAACACCTCCTCAACAGCCTCCACCACCACAGACAGCAGCTCCAGCAGTGCCTGACACCCAACAGGACGCTCTCCCGAACACAAGGGCCCCGCAACCTGCTGCTCACCATCGACAAATACTTCGGGGACATCCAGGACTTCCTCCGCACCCACAACCACAGCGCCTGCGCCTGGGACCACGTCCGCCTCCAAGCTCACATCTGCTTCCAGCACCTCCACAACCTCACCAGCACCACCCCCAATTAGACCTACCACCCCCAACGACCCGCACGGCCCCACGCACACCGCCCTCGCCACCGCTGGACCACTGCCGGACCATTGCCCCATCCCACCTCCATCCTCACGCCTTCCCTGACCCACGGCAAGAGCTGCTGCCACAACGGCCCTGCACCCCCAGCCTCCACTCACCGCTCCCCTATTTATACACCTTCCTCTATTTATTTGGACAATGCTTTTTATCTATTTATTCGCCTATTTATTCAACACGTAATAAAGACCTGGTGCAAAACGCTTGCCGGTGCCTCTCGTCTCAGAAGCAGAGCAACAAACCTTTGGGGTGAGGGGAAGCCGCCTACACTCAACACCTACCCCAACCCCGCTCTAAACGGGGCTCTGCACATCCCCGGCCCACTCTCCTCTTTGGCACCTCTCCAAGGAGGCTCTTTCATAGAACCACAGAATGTCAAGAGTTGGAAGGGACCCACAAGGACCATTGAGTCCAGCTCCTGTCCCTGCACAGGACAACCCCACAGTTCACACCATGTGTCTGAGGCCGTTGTCCGGTCTCTCCTTGAACACCGTCAGGCTTGGGGCTGTGACACCTCTCTGGGGAGCCTGTTCCAGTGTCCAGCACCCTCTGGGGGAAGAACTTTTTCCTAATGTCCAGCCGGCACCTCCCCCGGCACATCTCCCTGCCGTTCCCTCAGGTTCTGTCATTGGGTTCTGCCTCTTCTCTAGAAAGAAGGGTTCCACGCCTGACCCTCCTCCTCCCCTTGTGAGGAAGCTGTAACCGCCATGAGGTCTCTCCTCAGTCTCCTCCAGGTTGAACAAACCCAGTGACTTCAACTGCTCCTCATACAGCTTCCTCTCCACACCTTTCATCAACTTCGTAGCCTCTTCTGGACACTCTCCCGTACCTTTATACCTTTTTTCTCCTGTGCTGCCCAGACCTGCACACAGTGCTCCAGGTGAGGCCGCATCAGTGCGGAGCAGAGCGGGACAACCACCTCCCTGGCCGGCTGGCAACGCTGTGCTGGATGAACCCAGGACACAGTAGCCGTCTTGCCTGCCAGGACACCCTGTTGGCTCATGTTCAACTTGTCGTCAACCAGAACCCCCAGACCCCTCTCTGAAGAGCTGCTTTCCAGCATCTTGGCCCACATTCTGTATCTACAGCCAGAGTTGCCATGTCCCAGGTGCAAAATCCAGCACTTGCCCCTTTTGAATGTGTTTGGTGATTGCCCAGGTCTACAGTTCATTCAGA
Source organism: Patagioenas fasciata (assembly GCF_037038585.1). Classification (NCBI taxonomy): domain Eukaryota; kingdom Metazoa; phylum Chordata; class Aves; order Columbiformes; family Columbidae; genus Patagioenas; species Patagioenas fasciata. The sequence continues at coordinate 76,872,318 of NC_092560.1, read as the reverse complement.
TCCCTCTGCAGGGCCTCTGCCATCAAGAGCATCAACAGCTCCTACCAATTTTGTCTCATCAGCAAACGTACTAAGCAATCCCTCAAGTCCTGAGTCTAAGTCATTTATTAAGACATTGAAGAGCACTGGCCCTAAGATGCATCCCGTGGCAACCCACTTGTCACCGGCTGCCAGCCCAACATAACCCCATTTAGCAGAACCCTTTGAGCCCAGCCTGTCAGCCAACTGCTCACCCTCTGCATTGTGTGTTTATCCAGCTGGATGCTGGACATCTTCTCCAGGAGGATACTGTGAGAGACAGTAGCAAAGGGTTTACTGAAATCCAGAAAGATCACATTGACAGGCTTCTCTTGGTCAACTGGGTGGGTAACATTGTCATAGAAAAAAATTCAGTTTGTTAAACAGAACATTCAACTCAAGAACCTGTGGTAGCCCATGGGCCCCTCAGTTCAGGGAAGAGATTGAAGTGCTGGAGTGGGTCCAGAGAAGAGCAACACGACTGGTGAAGGGACTTGAACACAAGGCCTGTGGGGAGAGGCTGAGGGAGGTGGGCTTGTTTAGTCTGGAAAAGAGGAGGCTTAGGGTGAGCTCATCACTCTCTGTAAGTACCTGAAGGGAAGTTATAGCCAGGTGGGGATTGCTCTCTTCTCCCACGCAGTCAGCAACAGGACAAGGGGGCATGGGTTTAAACTCTGCCGGGGGAAAGTTAGGCTGGATATGAGAAAGAAATTCTTTACAGAGAGAGTGGTCAGGCATTGGAATGGCTGCCCAGGGAGGTGCTGGACTCACCGTCCCTGGAGGTTTTTAAACTGAGATTGGACATGGCACTTTGTGCCATGATCTAGTAAATGGACTGGAGTTGGACCAAGGGTTGGACTTGATGATCTCTGAGGTCTTTTCCAAACCAGTCGATTCTGTGTGATTCTGTGCTGGCTGTGACCAACAACTGCATTGTCATTCAGATGTTTTCCAGTAACTCCCAGAACATTCTTCTCCATGATTTTGCCAGGAACAGAAATGAGGTGGACAGGCCTGTAGGTGTCAGGGTCATCCCTGTTGCCATTCTTCTGGATTGGGACAACGTTTGCCAGCTTCCAGTCAACTGAAACCTCTCCACATTCCCAGGAACACTGGAAAATCACAGAGACACATCTCGCTATGACATCAGCCAGCTCTTTAAGCACCCCTGGATGAATCACATCAGGCCACATTGCCTTACAGCATCCAGCTGCAGTAGGAAATCCTGTACCAGTTCCAGATGCATTGGGAGTAGATTCTTCATGCAGCCATAGTTCTCTAACCCAGGGCTGTGGGCGCCCCCAAGTCCATCTTCGGTGTTGAATTCCAAGGCAAAGAAGGCAACAAACTACTAAGTTGACCATGCTCATCGAGTAATGGGACAACGTTATTTCTAGTTTGCCTTTTGCCATTAACATATCTTTAAAAGCCCTTTTTATTGTCCTTCACAGTACTGGCCAGCTCCCATTCTAATGGAGCTCTGGCTGTGCAAATTTCCTCCCTATAGGGGCGAGCAACATCTCTCCGGTGCTCCCATGATGCAGGACCTACCTTCCACCGACTACGTAATTCCTTCTCGCATCCTATTTCAAGCCGAAGATCCCAGCTCAAATAAGCTGCCTTTGTGCCTCGCTTGCTTCATTTCTGGCATTCGGGAATTGCCTCTTCTTGTACTTTTAGCAGGTGGTACTTCAAAACTGACCAACACTGACAGACCCCAACACCTTCAAAAGCTTCTCCCCAAAAAATCCTACTCAGTAGTTGTCTGAGCAGCCCAAATTCTGCTCTCTTCATATCTAGAGCTGAGGTCTTGATGGCAGGTTTCCTCTCCTTAGCCAAGATTTTCAACCTGACCGCTTTGTGGCTGCTGTGGCCAAGGGTGCCACCAGTTGCCACTTCTCCTCACAAGACCTTCTCTGTAACTGAGAATTAAATCTAGGAGGGCACATTTCACAGTCCGTTCCCTTACTACCTAGAACAAGATGCTATCATCCAGATGCTTTAGGAATCTTCTGGACCTGTTGGTGCCAGCTGTGTGATGGCCTCAGTTGACATCTGGCAAGTTGAAGGCCCCATAACGACAAGGGCAGGTGACCTGGAGGCTTCGCTTACTTCATTAAAGGATAACTGATCAGCATCATCATCCTGCTTGGGTGGCCTATAGCACACTCTCTTGACGACACTTATTCCTTACCCAGAGGGTCCCTCCCAACTTTGCCATCGCCAATCGCTCCATGCACTCCAGCCCCTCCAGCACACACAGGGCCACCCCCAGCTCCTACCCTGCCTGTCCCTTCTCAATCGCTGTACCCGTCCACCATGGCACACCACTCACAGGATTCATCCCACCAGGTTTCACTGCCCTTACCTGCTCTCTCCTTGACACTGCTTGAAAACACCTTGTGGCACCAACTGCTCCACGGAAACACACACAGCCACGGACCTCCAAGCTCAGCACCTCCTGCAGTGACAGCACTCAGGGACGTCACATCATCCTGTACGTGGCAGCACCCGAAGCACAGCACCCACCAACACAACGCTGCCTGACAAGACCAGGGATCCCAGCCTGACAACATCACACACCTTTCCCCTGCTTCAAAACCTTTCACAAGCTCACAGCACCACCACAAGATCCTTCACTTGGAAGGGACACAAACACCTCAGCGAGTGCAACTGAAAAATATTCTGCAAGGTATTTGCAGAATGTAGGAAACATCCTTCCAACACCAAAGCTGCAGTGCTATAAAGAAAAAAACCAAACCCCTTAAATATTTGTCAGTAAGAAATACAGGGAAAACATGCATTAGCTCATATATACAAATAGTTTCAGAGAAAGAATGAGGAAAAATACATGTTGGTAGGCAGAGAATCTAGAAAATAAAAACCAAGAAACACAACTCCCAAAACAGATCAAAAGGAAACCCTGCAGTGCATCCCCAGCGCAGCTGACACAAAAGGCTCGGCCGCACTTTCACATCCCCCGCCGACCCACAGCAGCAGCGGGGCCGGGCTCCCCCTGCACTCGACAGCAGCCCTGGGAAAAAAACAGCTCCTCTTCCCTAGGGCAGGGCCAACCGGCTCACACTTTGACAAGAACAACCAATGCAGTGAGGAGAAAGCAAAAAGAAAGCGAAACTGAAAATGGAAGTTAGATGGTTAGATGATGGTTAGATGGTTAGATGATGAAAGGAAAGCCATGGCACCACATAAAGCCATGGACACAGCAGCAGCCCAAGCACAGCGCCCACCCGCACCGCCAGCCAGCCTGACCGGGCTCCTGCCCAGCACCACCCAGCAGCACCCACAGCCCCACCATGGCTGCGCCCCACACCCCACGGCCCCGCCTGCCGCACGGCGCCCCGGCGCTCCTGCTCCTCCTCACGGCTCTCGCCACCGCCACCGCCTGCCACCACCTGCGGCCCCGCCACGCCACCTTCCCCTGGGACAGCCTCCAGCTCCTCCGGGCCATGGCTCCCAGCCCCACACAGCCCTGCCACCAACAGCACGCGCCCTCCTTCCCCGACACCCTCCTCAACACCCCCCGATCCCAACAACCCGCCGCCGCCCTCACCATCCTCCAGCACCTCTTGCAATTCCTCAGCAGCAACAGCATCCCCCAACACTGGCACAACCAGGCACGGGAACACCTCCTCAACAGCCTCCACCACCACAGACAGCAGCTCCAGCAGTGCCTGACACACAACAGGATGCTCTTCAAAAGGAAAGGACCCCGCAACCTGCTGCTCACCATCGACAAATACTTTGGGGACATCCAGGACTTCCTCCGCACCCACAACCACAGCGCCTGCGCCTGGGACCACGTCCGCCTCCAAGCTCACATCTGCTTCCAATACATGGACCAACTCCTAGGGCAGGTGAGGAGCCAAACCGCTCCTGCCCTCCACCAAACGCGCCTGTTCCCAACGCCCATTCCCAGCCAACACCAGCGGCTGCAGACGGAGCAGAGGACGCAGCAGCCCGGTCTGGGATCGCTCAGCACCGCTCCCAGTGCTTCGGGACAGGAGCCGACGGCTACACGGGCTTGAGCACAGAGGGGTCCAGGTTGCAGGACAGCCGCACAACCACCTCTGCTGGAATGGAAGGAGGACGAACCTGCTGTGCCGCACACTCATGGAGAGCCGCCAGGCGATGGGGATACGGGTGGTACTCATCACCCACGGTGTTATGGAGCCCGTCTGGACTGCGACCTCCCCGATGGAGGGGAAGGGCCCTGTGGACACTCTGGGACTCTCACGCCAACGACTATTTATCACAGAGCTCTAACTATTTATTTATTTATCTATCTATCTATCTATTTATTTATTTATTTTGCTGGCCACTGATTTACATATCAGTATTATTTATATAGATTATTTGTTCACTTGTTGGAAATAAAGACCTTTTCCATAAGCAAAAGAAGAAAAAAGACTGTCGTGCTGCATGTACCTGACAAGCAAAGACAAGGCCTCTGCAGGCTGGCAGGGATGAGCCTTCCTCCTGCACCCTGGCCCACTGATGCCTCTGGACCCACCAAAGGCTCCGGACAGCAGGACACTCTTGGGGACCCACCACGGGTCTCCAAGCACACAGGCATCTCCCGCCGATGCTTGACCCACGGAGCACACGCTCACCCAGACCACAGGATGCCTGCCCTGTGCGCTCCTCCTCGCCCACCACCCACCCTCTCTCTTCCCAGCCCTCTCCCGTTGCCAACACAGGAAACCCACCCCTAAACCACCACCCATCACAAACAGCCATTCAGCAATGCCACAGCACTGCTTGGGAGGCCCGGTTTTGTTAAAAACAAGACCACTTGCTCTTTTGGTGAATTTTCCTTTCAGCTAAGTTCTCCTAGGAACGGCACTCTTCCCAATTTGGATGCATGCTTTTCAAGATGCTGTTTGCTCTGGAGTTGATAATGGTAACAATGCAGAAGAGTTCCAGGTTTAGACATTGCTATGGCAGCCAAAGTTACTGATATATTTTGCATGTCCCATAAGTGACAGGGTCACATTTGAAAGGAGGGGTGAACAGAACAGGTGACTAAAATTCAAAAACCAAGTATTTCAGCCCATATACGTCATACACCCTATGAAAACGGGAGACCACCAGAGTCTCGCTCTCTTTGACCATGGACGGCATCTGAAAATGACCCTCCCTGCTGTGCCTGCAATCTGAGGCCTGGCTCCAGACCCTGCATCCCTGAATCCAGTTCCACTTTACTGCAGAGTCCAGCCCACAACTGCCGGGTGCCTGCCCTGCAGCCGCTGCAGCAACCCTGCACTAGCCCGGGAAATTCAAGAGTGGATTTCTCTATTTTTGGATTATTTTCACTATTTATTAGTAGTGTTAGTAAAGCATTTTTAACTTTTTCTACCTTGTAAGTCTCTCTCCCTTTTCCTCCTATTTCCTTTCCTTAATGGGGACGGTGGGGGGTTAACAGAGCGTATCTGCCACAGTTTATTATTGCCCTGCAGTAAACAGTGACAATGGGCCCAGTGAGGTGCTATAGACAAGGTGCACTTCCAAGAGGCAAGACGGGGACACATCAAGGCCTGTGTAGGTTTGGACAAGAAATACCTGTGTTACCAAACACCCCAAAAGAGTCCAAAAAGCCCTAAAAACACAGGAGATGCCCAGGACTGCTCGCTGCTCTCCTACAATCACCACAACTGGCCCAGGACACTCCTGCCTGGGCTCACACACCAGTGCCCATGAGAACCTGCCTCATTACACAGAACACGTTTGTCCTGAGCCGCCTTCATCCCAACACATCCTTAGAAAACAACAAGATCCATCCCCCAAACACCAACACCCAACATGGTCCAAACCAACCAGCACACACCAGCACAGCATGCCCCATGACGAAAACTACCCACGCACCACCAGCACCAGCTGCTCCTTCGCCCTCCGAACACCACCCCTAAAACATCTGCCATGGGGGCTTTGCCCTCCACACGTAGCCTGAGCAAGACAACACACAAGTTCAGCAGCTCTGGGCTCCTCCAACACACCTCACACAGCTTGCTCTCCATGCTCGGTCACACCATCTCCACCACCACGTCACCGCAAGGACACTGCTCCGTGCAAACACACGTGGGGAATTCCCATGTAGCTGGAGAGCAAGAAAACAAGCAGCACCAGATATATTCAGGTAAACAGCACAACCCCTCCAGGTGCAGCTCACACGTTGCACTACAGTCCTCCTGATGTTCCCTCCAACCAGAAATACCCTCTGACACCACCCGGGGGGAACCTCACTGGCTCTGCTTTTCCTGAGGTGGCTGAAGAAAGGAAACCCTCCTCAGATACAAACACAGAGGAGGAGAGGTACTGACACAAGCTGGAACACAATGACTTGCAACATGAAAGAATCAAACATTATTACTATCTCCACCACGAGGGCGAAACAACCCCACAGGCGGGATCAGGGACGTTCTGTGATGTCCATAGCTGGAGATATACCCAAAAGAATCACGGGACAAGGCCAAGAGCAACCTCCTCTGACACCACCTGTCCTCAGCATCACATTCAGTTGGGGATCTCAAAAAGAAAATAGACCGTTAAAGAATAGGTAAAACAATGGAAAGATATGATGAATGAACAGTGATAAAAAACCAGAACAGAACAAAACAACACACAAAAAACCCCCAACCCAGGTAAATAAGCAAATACATACATCCATAAATACATAAGAACAGATAATAATACAGAAGTTCCAGTACTATGAAGGCATAACATCAAAAAAAGGAATTTCACCACGCAAATATTAAAAAATAGGAAAAATGATACTTTTACTAGAGGACCTTGCACTCTGCACAGTTAAAGTGACAGTGGTCATGAAACAGTTCTCAAAACGAAAATGGAAAATCAGCCTATGTAAAAACCTTCCGGGAGTAGCGCCTTCATTGTTCAATGAGCAATAGCTCACAGAAGACTTTGTATCGCCCATCACAACCAGGTTGAAACTGATGAAAGTGAAGCAAAGACATTGCAGATGCTTCAGCAACAAACATGCAGTGCCCAGACCCACAGCCACCTCCTCGAAGGACATCTGGACAGAGAGAGCTCCTGAGATTCCTGAGACACATCTTGTAAAACCCCAGAATGTGAACAGTAATGATGTAATTAAAAGGAAAAAAAAAATTACATAGAAAGTAAAAACCCAAAAAACAATAACTGGTGTATTACACAAGGAAAAGAGACTAAGAGAGAAAGGGAAATTCAGTGAAACACAGCAGGCACAAGTGCTCACGAAAGGAAAAGGAAAAACCACAAACACATCACTGCGTGTCACCACGACCCCAGCGCTTTCGAGTCCCCCGCTCAACATCCACTGTAGTCTACCTGCCCCCAACACACCAGCAGCAAAGCACCCACACCGCCCGCCCCCCGCACGGGCACCCCACCAACGCACTTCCCCAAGACCACCACGGCCACCAGCCACCGCTGGAAACCACGGCCGGAAACTCACCGCAATCAGAAAGCCAGGAAGGGAAACCGCGGCACCACATAAAGCCAGCGAGCCAGCAGCAGCCCAAGCACAGCGCCCACCCGCACCGCCAGCCAGCCTGACCGGGCTCCTGCCCAGCACCACCCAGCAGCACCCACAGCCCCACCATGCCTGCGCCCCACACCCCACGGCCCCGCCTGCCGCACGGCGCCCCGGCGCTCCTGCTCCTCCTCACGGCTCTCGCCACCGCCACCGCCTGCCACCACCTGCGGTCCCGCCACGCCACCTTCCCCTGGGACAGCCTCCAGCTCCTCCGGGCCATGGCTCCCAGCCCCACACAGCCCTGCCACCAACAGCACGCGCCCTCCTTCCCCGACACCCTCCTCAACACCCCCCGCTCCCAACAACCCGCCGCCGCCCTCACCATCCTCCAGCACCTCTTGCAAATCCTCAGCAGCAACAGCATCCCCCAACACTGGCACAACCAGGCACGGGAACACCTCCTCAACAGCCTCCACCACCACAGACAGCAGCTCCAGCAGTGCCTGACACACAACAGGACGCTCTCCCGAACACAAGGGCCCCGCAACCTGCTGCTCACCATCGACAAATACTTCGGGGACATCCAGGACTTCCTCCGCACCCACAACCACAGCGCCTGCGCCTGGGACCACGTCCGCCTCCAAGCTCACATCTGCTTCCAGCACCTCCACAACCTCACCAGCACCACCCCCAATTAGACCTACCACCCCCAACGACCCGCACGGCCCCACGCACACCGCCCTCGCCACCGCTGGACCACTGCCGGACCATTGCCCCATCCCACCTCCATCCTCACGCCTTCCCTGACCCACGGCAAGAGCTGCTGCCACAACGGCCCTGCACCCCCAGCCTCCACTCACCGCTCCCCTATTTATACACCTTCCTCTATTTATTTGGACAATGCTTTTTATCTATTTATTCGCCTATTTATTCAACACGTAATAAAGACCTGGTGCAAAACGCTTGCCGGTGCCTCTCGTCTCAGAAGCAGAGCAACAAACCTTTGGGGTGAGGGGAAGCCGCCTACACTCAACACCTACCCCAACCCCGCTCTAAACGGGGCTCTGCACATCCCCGGCCCACTCTCCTCTTTGGCACCTCTCCAAGGAGGCTCTTTCATAGAACCACAGAATGTCAAGAGTTGGAAGGGACCCACAAGGACCATTGAGTCCAGCTCCTGTCCCTGCACAGGACAACCCCACAGTTCACACCATGTGTCTGAGGCCGTTGTCCGGTCTCTCCTTGAACACCGTCAGGCTTGGGGCTGTGACACCTCTCTGGGGAGCCTGTTCCAGTGTCCAGCACCCTCTGGGGGAAGAACTTTTTCCTAATGTCCAGCCGGCACCTCCCCCGGCACATCTCCCTGCCGTTCCCTCAGGTTCTGTCATTGGGTTCTGCCTCTTCTCTAGAAAGAAGGGTTCCACGCCTGACCCTCCTCCTCCCCTTGTGAGGAAGCTGTAACCGCCATGAGGTCTCTCCTCAGTCTCCTCCAGGTTGAACAAACCCAGTGACTTCAACTGCTCCTCATACAGCTTCCTCTCCACACCTTTCATCAACTTCGTAGCCTCTTCTGGACACTCTCCCGTACCTTTATACCTTTTTTCTCCTGTGCTGCCCAGACCTGCACACAGTGCTCCAGGTGAGGCCGCATCAGTGCGGAGCAGAGCGGGACAACCACCTCCCTGGCCGGCTGGCAACGCTGTGCTGGATGAACCCAGGACACAGTAGCCGTCTTGCCTGCCAGGACACCCTGTTGGCTCATGTTCAACTTGTCGTCAACCAGAACCCCCAGACCCCTCTCTGAAGAGCTGCTTTCCAGCATCTTGGCCCACATTCTGTATCTACAGCCAGAGTTGCCATGTCCCAGGTGCAAAATCCAGCACTTGCCCCTTTTGAATGTGTTTGGTGATTGCCCAGGTCTACAGTTCATTCAGATCCCTCTGCAGGGCCTCTGCCATCAAGAGCATCAACAGCTCCTACCAATTTTGTCTCATCAGCAAACGTACTAAGCAATCCCTCAAGTCCTGAGTCTAAGTCATTTATTAAGACATTGAAGAGCACTGGCCCTAAGATGCATCCCGTGGCAACCCACTTGTCACCGGCTGCCAGCCCAACATAACCCCATTTAGCAGAACCCTTTGAGCCCAGCCTGTCAGCCAACTGCTCACCCTCTGCATTGTGTGTTTATCCAGCTGGATGCTGGACATCTTCTCCAGGAGGATACTGTGAGAGACAGTAGCAAAGGGTTTACTGAAATCCAGAAAGATCACATTGACAGGCTTCTCTTGGTCAACTGGGTGGGTAACATTGTCATAGAAAAAAATTCAGTTTGTTAAACAGAACATTCAACTCAAGAACCTGTGGTAGCCCATGGGCCCCTCAGTTCAGGGAAGAGATTGAAGTGCTGGAGTGGGTCCAGAGAAGAGCAACACGACTGGTGAAGGGACTTGAACACAAGGCCTGTGGGGAGAGGCTGAGGGAGGTGGGCTTGTTTAGTCTGGAAAAGAGGAGGCTTAGGGTGAGCTCATCACTCTCTGTAAGTACCTGAAGGGAAGTTATAGCCAGGTGGGGATTGCTCTCTTCTCCCACGCAGTCAGCAACAGGACAAGGGGGCATGGGTTTAAACTCTGCCGGGGGAAAGTTAGGCTGGATATGAGAAAGAAATTCTTTACAGAGAGAGTGGTCAGGCACTGGAATGGCTGCCCAGGGAGGTGCTGGACTCACCGTCCCTGGAGGTTTTTAAACTGAGATTGGACATGGCACTTTGTGCCATGATCTAGTAAATGGACTGGAGTTGGACCAAGGGTTGGACTTGATGATCTCTGAGGTCTTTTCCAAACCAGTCGATTCTGTGTGATTCTGTGCTGGCTGTGACCAACAACTGCATTGTCATTCAGATGTTTTCCAGTAACTCCCAGAACATTCTTCTCCATGATTTTGCCAGGAACAGAAATGAGGTGGACAGGCCTGTAGGTGTCAGGGTCATCCCTGTTGCCATTCTTCTGGATTGGGACAACGTTTGCCAGCTTCCAGTCAACTGAAACCTCTCCACATTCCCAGGAACACTGGAAAATCACAGAGACACATCTCGCTATGACATCAGCCAGCTCTTTAAGCACCCCTGGATGAATCACATCAGGCCACATTGCCTTACAGGCATCCAGCTGCAGTAGGAAATCCTGTACCAGTTCCAGATGCATTGGGAGTAGATTCTTCATGCAGCCATAGTTCTCTAACCCAGGGCTGTGGGCGCCCCCAAGTCCATCTTCGGTGTTGAATTCCAAGGCAAAGAAGGCAACAAACTACTAAGTTGACCATGCTCATCGAGTAATGGGACAACGTTATTTCTAGTTTGCCTTTTGCCATTAACATATCTTTAAAAGCCCTTTTTATTGTCCTTCACAGTACTGGCCAGCTCCCATTCTAATGGAGCTCTGGCTGTGCAAATTTCCTCCCTATAGGGGCGAGCAACATCTCTCCGGTGCTCCCATGATGCAGGACCTACCTTCCACCGACTACGTAATTCCTTCTCGCATCCTATTTCAAGCCGAAGATCCCAGCTCAAATAAGCTGCCTTTGTGCCTCGCTTGCTTCATTTCTGGCATTCGGGAATTGCCTCTTCTTGTACTTTTAGCAGGTGGTACTTCAAAACTGACCAACACTGACAGACCCCAACACCTTCAAAAGCTTCTCCCCAAAAAATCCTACTCAGTAGTTGTCTGAGCAGCCCAAATTCTGCTCTCTTCATATCTAGAGCTGAGGTCTTGATGGCAGGTTTCCTCTCCTTAGCCAAGATTTTCAACCTGACCGCTTTGTGGCTGCTGTGGCCAAGGGTGCCACCAGTTGCCACTTCTCCTCACAAGACCTTCTCTGTAACTGAGAATTAAATCTAGGAGGGCACATTTCACAGTCCGTTCCCTTACTACCTAGAACAAGATGCTATCATCCAGATGCTTTAGGAATCTTCTGGACCTGTTGGTGCCAGCTGTGTGATGGCCTCAGTTGACATCTGGCAAGTTGAAGGCCCCATAACGACAAGGGCAGGTGACCTGGAGGCTTCGCTTACTTCATTAAAGGATAACTGATCAGCATCATCATCCTGCTTGGGTGGCCTATAGCACACTCTCTTGACGACACTTATTCCTTACCCAGAGGGTCCCTCCCAACTTTGCCATCGCCAATCGCTCCATGCACTCCAGCCCCTCCAGCACACACAGGGCCACCCCCAGCTCCTACCCTGCTTGTCCCTTCTCAATCGCTGTACCCGTCCACCATGACACACCACTCACAGGATTCATCCCACCAGGTTTCACTGCCCTTACCTGCTCTCTCCTTGACACTGCTTGAAAACACCTTGTGGCACCAACTGCTCCACGGAAACACACACAGCCACGGACCTCCAAGCTCAGCACCTCCTGCAGTGACAGCACTCAGGGACGTCACATCATCCTGTACGTGGCAGCACCCGAAGCACAGCACCCACCAACACAACGCTGCCTGACAAGACCAGGGATCCCAGCCTGACAACATCACACACCTTTCCCCTGCTTCAAAACCCACAAGCTCACAGCACCACCACAAGATCCTTCACTTGGAAGGGACACAAACACCTCAGCGAGTGCAACTGAAAAATATTCTGCAAGGTATTTGCAGAATGTAGGAAACATCCTTCCAACACCAAAGCTGCAGTGCTATAAAGAAAAAAACCAAACCCCTTAAATATTTGTCAGTAAGAAATACAGGGAAAACATGCATTAGCTCATATATACAAATAGTTTCAGAGAAAGAATGAGGAAAAATACATGTTGGTAGGCAGAGAATCTAGAAAATAAAAACCAAGAAACACAACTCCCAAAACAGATCAAAAGGAAACCCTGCAGTGCATCCCCAGCGCAGCTGACACAAAAGGCTCGGCCGCACTTTCACATCCCCCGCCGACCCACAGCAGCAGCGGGGCCGGGCTCCCCCTGCACTCGACAGCAGCCCTGGGAAAAAAACAGCTCCTCTTCCCTAGGGCAGGGCCAACCGGCTCACACTTTGACAAGAACAACCAATGCGGTGAGGAGAAAGCAAAAAGAAAGCGAAACTGAAAATGGAAGTTAGATGGTTAGATGATGGTTAGATGGTTAGATGATGAAAGGAAAGCCATGGCACCACATAAAGCCATGGACACAGCAGCAGCCCAAGCACAGCGCCCACCCGCACCACCAGCCAGCCTGACCGGGCTCCTGCCCAGCACCACCCAGCAGCACCCACAGCCCCACCATGCCTGCGCCCCACACCCCACGGCCCCGCCTGCCGCACGGCGCCCCGGCGCTCCTGCTCCTCCTCACGGCTCTCGCCACCGCCACCGCCTGCCACCACCTGCGGCCCCGCCACGCCACCTTCCCCTGGGACAGCCTCCAGCTCCTCCGGGCCATGGCTCCCAGCCCCACACAGCCCTGCCACCAACAGCACGCGCCCTCCTTCCCCGACACCCTCCTCAACACCCCCCGCTCCCAACAACCCGCCGCCACTCTCACCATCCTCCAGCACCTCTTGCAAATCCTCAGCAGCAACAGCATCCCCCAACACTGGCACAACCAGGCACGGGAACACCTCCTCAACAGCCTCCACCACCACAGACAGCAGCTCCAGCAGTGCCTGACACACAACAGGATGCTCTTCAAAAGGAAAAGACCCCGCAACCTGCTGCTCACCATCGACAAATACTTTGGGGACATCCAGGACTTCCTCCGCACCCACAACCACAGCGCCTGCGCCTGGGACCACGTCCGCCTCCAAGCTCACATCTGCTTCCAATACATGGACCAACTCCTAGGGCAGGTGAGGAGCCAAACCGCTCCTGCCCTCCACCAAACGCACCTGCTCCCAACGCCCATTCCCAGCCAACACCAGCGGCTGCAGACGGAGCACAGGACGCAGCAGCCCGGCCTGGGATCGTTCAGCACCGCTCCTGGACAGGAGCCGACGGCCACACGGGCGTGAGTGCAGAGGGGTCCAGGTTGCAGGACAGCCGCACACCCACCTCTGCTGCAATGGAAGGAGGACGAACCTGCTGTGCCGCACACTCATGGAGAGCCGCCAGGCGATGGGGATACGGGTGGTACTCATCACCCACGGCGTTATGGAGCCCGTCTGGACTGCGACCTCCCCGATGGAGGGGAAGGGCCCTGTGGACACTCTGGGACTCTCACGCCAACGACTATTTATCACAGAGCTCTAACTATTTATTTATTTATCTATCTACCTATTTATTTATTTATTTATTTTGCTGGCCACTGATTTACATATCAGTATTATTTATATAGATTATTTGTTCACTTGTTGGAAATAAAGACCTTTTCCATAAGCAAAAGAAGAAAAAAGATTGTTGTGCTGCATGTACCTGACAAGCAAAGACAAGGCCTCTGCAGGCTGGCAGGGATGAGCCTCCCTCCTGCACCCTGGCCCACTGATGCCTCCGGACCCAGCAAAGGCTCCGGACAGCAGGACACTCTTGGGGACCCACCATGGGTCTCCAAGCACACAGGCATCTCCCGCCGATGCTTGACCCACGGAGTACACGCTCACCCAGACCACAGGATGCCTGCCCTGTGCGCTCCTCCTCGCCCACCACCCACCCTCTCTCTTCCCAGCCCTATCCCGCTGCCAACACATGAAACCCACCTTCAAACCACCACCCATCACAAACAGCCATTCAGCAATGCCACAGCACTGCTTGGGAGGCCTGGTTTTGTTAAAAACAAGACCACTTGCTCTTTTGGTGAATTTTCCTTTCAGCTAAGTTCTTCTAAGGAGCTACATTCTTCCCAATTTGGATGTATGCTTTTCAAGATGCTGTTTGCTCTGGAGCTGATAATGGTAACGATGCAGAAGAGTTCCAGGTTTAGACATTGCTATGGCAGCCAAAGTTACTGATATATTTTGCATGTCCCATAAGTGACAGGGTCACATTTGAAAGGAGGAGTGAACAGAACAGGTGACTAAAATTCAAAAACCAAGTATTTCATCCCATATACGTCATACACCCTATGAAAATGGGAGACCACCAGAGTCTCGCTCTCTTCGACCATGGACGGCATCTGAAAATGACCCACCCTGCTGTGCCTGCAATCTGAGGCCTGGCTCCAGACCCTGCATCCCTGAATCCAGTTCCACTTTACTGCAGAGTCCAGCCCACAACTGCCGGGTGCCTGCCCTGCAGCCGCTGCAGCAACCCTGCACTAGCCCGGGAAATTCAAGAGTGGATTTCTCTATTTTTGGATTATTTTCACTATTTATTAGTAGTGTTAGTAAAGCATTTTTAACTTTTTCTACCTTGTAAGTCTCTCTCCCTTTTCCTCCTATTTCCTTTCCTTAATGGGGACGGTGGGGGGTTAACAGAGCGTATCTGCCACAGTTTATTATTGCCCTGCAGTAAACAGTGACAATGGGCCCAGTGAGGTGCTATAGACAAGGTGCACTTCCAAGAGGCAAGACGGGGACACATCAAGGCCTGTGTAGGTTTGGACAAGAAATACCTGTGTTACCAAACACCCCAAAAGAGTCCAAAAAGCCCTAAAAACACAGGAGATGCCCAGGACTGCTCGCTGCTCTCCTACAATCACCACAACTGGCCCAGGACACTCCTGCCTGGGCTCGCACACCAGTGCCCATGAGAACCTGCCTCATTACACAGAACACGTTTGTCCTGAGCCGCCTTCATCCCAACACATCCTTAGAAAACAACAAGATCCATCCCCCAAACACCAACACCCAACATGGTCCAAACCAACCAGCACACACCAGCACAGCATGCCCCATGACGAAAACTACCCACGCACCACCAGCACCAGCTGCTCCTTCGCCCTCCGAACACCACCCCTAAAACATCTGCCATGGGGGCTTTGCCCTCCACACGTAGCCTGAGCAAGACAACACACAAGTTCAGCAGCTCTGGGCTCCTCCAACACACCTCACACAGCTTGCTCTCCATGCTCGGTCACACCATCTCCACCACCACGTCACCGCAAGGACACTGCTCCGTGCAAACACACGTGGGGAATTCCCATGTAGCTGGAGAGCAAGAAAACAAGCAGCACCAGATATATTCAGGTAAACAGCACAACCCCTCCAGGTGCAGCTCACACGTTGCACTACAGTCCTCCTGATGTTCCCTCCAACCAGAAATACCCTCTGACACCACCCGGGGGGAACCTCACTGGCTCTGCTTTTCCTGAGGTGGCTGAAGAAAGGAAACCCTCCTCAGATACAAACACAGAGGAGGAGAGGTACTGACACAAGCTGGAACACAATGACTTGCAACATGAAAGAATCAAACATTATTACTATCTCCACCACCAGGGCGAAACAACCCCACAGGCGGGATCAGGGACGTTCTGTGATGTCCATAGCTGGAGATATACCCAAAAGAATCACGGGACAAGGCCAAGAGCAACCTCCTCTGACACCACCTGTCCTCAGCATCACATTCAGTTGGGGATCTCAAAAACAAAATAGACCGTTAAAGAATAGGTAAAACAATGGAAAGATATGATGAATGAACAGTGATAAAAAACCAGAACAAAACAACACACAAAAAACCCCCAACCCAGGTAAATAAGCAAATACATACATCCATAAATACATAAGAACAGATAATAATACAGAAGTTCCAGTACTATGAAGGCATAACATCAAAAAAAGGAATTTCACCATGCAAATATTAAAAAATAGGAAAAATGATACTTTTACTAGAGGACCTTGCACTCTGCACAGTTAAAGTGACAGTGGTCATGAAACAGTTCTCAAAACGAAAATGGAAAATCAGCCTATGTAAAAACCTTCCGGGAGTAGCGCCTTCATTGTTCAATGAGCAATAGCTCACAGAAGACTTTGTATCGCCCATCACAACCAGGTTGAAACTGATGAAAGTGAAGCAAAGACATTGCAGATGCTTCAGCAACAAACATGCAGTGCCCAGACCCACAGCCACCTCCTCGAAGGACATCTGGACAGAGAGAGCTCCTGAGATTCCTGAGACACGTCTCGTAAAACCCCAGAATGTGAACAGTAATGATGTAATTAAAAGGAAAAAAAAAATTACATAGAAAGTAAAAACCCGAAAAGCAATAACTGGTGTATTACACAAGGAAAAGAGACTAAGAGAGAAAGGGAAATTCAGTGAAACACAGCAGGCACAAGTGCTCACGAGAGGAAAAGGAAAAACCACAAACACATCACTGCGTGTCACCACGACCCCAGCGCTTTCGAGTCCCCCGCTCAACATCCACTGTAGTCTACCTGCCCCCAACACACCAGCAGCAAAGCACCCACACCGCCCGCCCCCCGCACGGGCACCCCACCAACGCACTTCCCCAAGACCACCACGGCCACCAGCCACCGCTGGAAACCACGGCCGGAAACTCACCGCAATCAGAAAGCCAGGAAGGGAAACCGCGGCACCACATAAAGCCAGCGAGCCAGCAGCAGCCCAAGCACAGCGCCCACCCGTACCGCCAGCCAGCCTGACCGGGCTCCTGCCCAGCACCACCCAGCAGCACCCACAGCCCCACCATGGCTGCGCCCCACACCCCACGGCCCCGCCTGCCGCACGGCGCCCCGGCGCTCCTGCTCCTCCTCACGGCTCTCGCTACCGCCACCGCCTGCCACCACCTGCGGTCCCGCCACGCCACCTTCCCCTGGGACAGCCTCCAGCTCCTCCGGGCCATGGCTCCCAGCCCCACACAGCCCTGCCACCAACAGCACGCGCCCTCCTTCCCCGACACCCTCCTCAACACCCCCCGATCCCAACAACCCACCGCCGCCCTCACCATCCTCCAGCATCTCTTGCAAATCCTCAGCAGCAACAGCATCCCCCAACACTGGCACAACCAGGCACGGGAACACCTCCTCAACAGCCTCCACCACCACAGACAGCAGCTCCAGCAGTGCCTGACACCCAACAGGACGCTCTCCCGAACACAAGGGCCCCGCAACCTGCTGCTCACCATCGACAAATACTTCGGGGACATCCAGGACTTCCTCCGCACCCACAACCACAGCGCCTGCGCCTGGGACCACGTCCGCCTCCAAGCTCACATCTGCTTCCAGCACCTCCACAACCTCACCAGCACCACCCCCAATTAGACCAACCACCCCCAACGACCCGCACGGCCCCACGCACACCGCCCTCGCCACCGCTGGACCACTGCCGGACCATTGCCCCATCCCACCTCCATCCTCACGCCTTCCCTGACCCACGGCAAGAGCTGCTGCCACAACGGCCCTGCACCCCCAGCCTCCACTCACCGCTCCCCTATTTATACACCTTCCTCTATTTATTTGGACAATGCTTTTTATCTATTTATTCGCCTATTTATTCAACACGTAATAAAGACCTGGTGCAAAACGCTTGCCGGTGCCTCTCGTCTCAGAAGCAGAGCAACAAACCTTTGGGGTGAGGGGAAGCCGCCTACACTCAACACCTACCCCAACCCCACTCTAAACGGGGCTCTGCACATCCCCGGCCCACTCTCCTCTTTGACACCTTCCTAAGGAAGCTATTGCCTTAACCTCTTGGGAAAAGCTCTGCCAGGGTTTTGTCATGTAAGAGAGGCATTGCAGAAATTGCTTCAATCTCTCTGCGTTTAACTACTCCTGACACTTCAGGCCACCTTTATGACAATTCCTGTACTGTGCCTGAAAATACCCTTTAGTACCATGCATTCTAGGGCAACACAGAGAAGGTATGAATTGTTACATTTTCTCTTTTTCATCTTTTCTCCTGCACTTAGTCGTCAGCGTAAGAAATATTTTTGTCCATTTGCTTTATTTATTTTAGATTAGGTATCACCCATTTATTTTTTTCTCTATATTTGCTGTTACTACCTGCTAAAGAACATCAAGAATTCTGATCTCCTGGCCTCTCGGAACCAAACCTCACTTCCTAGAGGCATGCCCTGCTCCAGCCCCGGGCTGGCCCTGTGGTACAGCTACATGAAAAAGCACTCGTGCCCAGAGTGGAAACACTTTCTAAGATTTGGGTTTATTTCTCATTATCGTACTCTGATTTGATTGGTAATAAATATATTTTCCCCACTCAAGTCTATTTTGCCCATGACAGTAACTGGCAAATGATCTCTCCCTGTCCTTATTTCAGCCCATGAGCCTTTTGTTTTATTTTTTCCTCTCTCTTGCCCAGCTGAGCAGGGGGAGTCAAAGAGCAGTCTGGTGGGTACCTGGCATTCAGCCAGGGTCAACCCACCACACCATGTCTCTCCTGGTCCCAGAACTGCAAATACTTTGTTGTTTTGCTGTTCTGAAAATAATCCCATTCACCTCAGCCAACAACTCTTCCAAGAATCATGCTTTCATCAGGTAGTTAAATTCTTCATTAATGCACTCAACATTGTTGGTTTTTTTTTAATCAGGATGCGCAGCTGCACAGGGTTTTGTCTGGGACACCCCTGTACTCACCTTGGACTATCTGACTCCGGTTGTCTCCAAAGTCCAAATGGAAGACCTGGTACTGACTTGGAGCTTTAACTATGGCATTCATACAGTGATACTGCCTTTCCAGATCACTGCTCATTGCTCCATTTCTGCCCCTACAGATATATAGCATCACTTAATCCTGTGACTTTTCTCAGTTCCATGCTACCAAACTTTCAGTCCAAGATCCTTGTCCTGGTTTTCTGAAAACAAAATTATTTACCTTTCTGCAATCTAGGCTAAGAATATCTTTGTGAATCTGTCTGGGAGCTCAGCTTCTCACACACCATTTACATTCTGGATCTAAGTAAGGAAAAAAAACTTCATATACTCTCCCTCCTGCAGCTGACCTGCATTTGTTGCCATGATGCATACACAAAGATCTCCACCTGTGATCACCTTCAAAACATGTCCAATGCACCTCCTGGCTGCCACTTTGTGTACCTCCTGTTTAATCCCACCTCTTGGTAAAAGGAAACATTCACGATCAGATTTCAACTAGGTTAGACAAGATACCATTCCGTTACTACTACAATTAAAAATTTCTCCACTCAAAAGCAGAGAGTACACTTGCTTCTCTTTCCAGAATTTGCAGATGGACAAATGCACAACGCAGCAGTTGTTCTATATCAGTTTATACCACTAAACAAACGGATTTTCGATATTTAAAAAACCCAGAATACAGAACACAAGGATAAGCTCTTAATCGCCATCAAATGAAACAATTTGTTTTTAATAAATGATCAACAACAAAAATCACTTGTTTAAAACTAAATAAACTAAGCTATTTACTTACCATTGGCAGCCTGGATTGAAGCATCTGGAGATCATCATAACCATAAATCTGCTTAAAGACAGATTAAAATACAACATAATTATAACACTTTTCTCTGATGCTCAACAATTTGAGTCTATTAACACAGTCTGACAGTTTGTTTTAAAGGTATACAGCTATACATCGCACTGTGCCACCATGGCACGCTAGAGCACTTAAAGGCAAGTAGAGCTAAGCTTAAAATGGCTTGTCACTCTGACATTGTTTCTTGGTGACAGCAGTCCTCTGAGGAGAGTTTGACTGTCCCATCTTCAACACCATTTTCACAGATGCATCATTCATCAACCTGTGAAACATCTTTAGGGCATTTAGATTTGGAAGTAAGGGCAGCAGCCTTCTTTGCTTCAATCATTACTTCTGATAACAGCAGGATTTAAGATTTAATGACTAGACCACAAAGCAATCCATGGCATCCCCTCACATTCCGTGTGATACAGAAAGATGATTAAAGTTTCTGATTCAAAAAACAGATAATCAAAAACATGTCGATCTTGGACAGACATCACAAAGCTAAGTGCAGACTTCCAAAGTACGACAGACAGGACACATGGCACATTTCAGCCATCACTATAGTAAATCTACTCCGGCAACACAAACCTGCATGGGTCTAATTTTAGTCAAAGGGCCTAACACCTGATAGTTTATTATCAGCAGTAAACCTCCACTGAATATTTCACATGTTCTTCAGCATTTGGTACAAGAATTCTAGGTGCAACACATGCCAACAAAAATGCCTTGGCAGCAGGGCTGGTGCACACTTGCACCAAGGGTTAAGCAGTCAAGGACAGGAACAATTAAATTGCTTACTGGGTAGGCAGGCAGAAGTCCTCCAGGTCCCACAATATACTGGTTATGCAACAAGGGTGGCACACCTTGGGGCAGGTTTGGGGGAGCTTTGCCTGTAGAATCAAAATACAGACACTTTAACAAGCCCTTAGAAAAGGTTTCAGGCATTGAGACAAGACAGCTCACAAGCCCTGGAGACTGTGCTGCCACAGCTTGTAAAGAGCAGAACTACGCAGAATCATTTTGTGCTGGTTGATAAAAATGCTCAAAATAATCTGAAGAGTTTAACCACACCTCAAGGAAGGGAAAGCTCAGGCTACTCAAGACTGAAAACAGTCCCATCAGGGAATAGCCTGATTTTGTCATTTACTTTGTCTAAGAGGACTACAAAAATTACAGAAACTTCTCCTTTCCTCAGACCTCTCCTGAAGGCAAAACTTAGGCATTGTTCTCAGTCTAAGAGAGGAAACTCTCATGTTCTGCTCTGTCAAACACATTCTCCCTTAACATCAGCAATAGACTGGAAAGCACCAAATGTCGCCAGCATATGTTATTGGGGTGACTTATTGCAGCTGGGAATAGCAGAGAGAACATTGCAACAGTTTCAGTTGCCTCCATAAAGCAGTGCTAGGAAGCAGAAGAATAAAACAAAAAAAACGCACTTTGGCCAGTCATCAGACACTTCATTTACAAGGTATGGGAATGACAAATGAGAAATCCTCTATAAGTAAGTTTGATCTTAATATTTAAATCATTCACTTCTCTCCATAGGATTTCCTTTAAGCAGTTCAGGGTGATGAGAGAAGCAAGAGAGAATTTAGAATTGCTTCCACTTCAGTGCAAGAAGCCTCTCCACTGTCTCTCTTTGTGGACCCTTTTTCTGAAGTGCTATTTGCTGTGGAATGACCCAGACATCAGATACTTCTTTCCTTTCTGTAGATCTGGCACTAGGGATGTGGCATACGATAATGAGGACACTGCAGTATATTTTGATACTGTCACACGAATTCAAGTCACAGAGCAGACTGAAATTAAAGCCAATGAGAACGCACAGCCAAGAGCTGATCACAACCTGGAATAGAAACTGGGCAAATCTCCTAGCTCAGAACTTCTAAAGTCAGAACTGCTCTAGTGTCTATTTATAAAACTCTTTGGGGATGGAATGTGCTATATAAATGCCACATGATACTCTAACAAATGTTGCAAATACACAAAATCAGACAACTTTATTTTATGCACCAGCAAATAAATCACACTGAAAATGCTAATCAAAAGTGTGGATTTCTTAGCATAGTTACAGCTGGTGAGATGCTCAAATGACAGCCCTGCTGAATGAAGTCCTCTCTCTGTTCACGTGATCTATTCACGTTAATATTGCGAACCTGAAGACACTAAGGGAGCTGCCCGTGTGGTGGCAGCTGGTATAGACACACTGGTAACGCTCAGGCCAAGGCTGTTTGTAGTGTTCATACTGCTTGCCATGCTGACAACCGAAGAGGTGGTGCTAGTGGCTGAAGTTGAAGCAGTTGAAAAGGTTGTCGAGGGCTGGAGCGAAGTTGTGTTCTCAACACTAGTGTGCTAGAAAGGAGACAAAAAGAATGAGGATCACATAGCAAATAAACCACAGTGAAAGATGCTGGGGGAAAAAAAAAAAAAAAAAAAAAAAACAACACCACAATATTTTAAGTTACAGCAGCACATGCAAAAGAAAAGAATATGCATGACCTGCGTACCAAGAAAGCAACTAAGTTGCACAATTGTGGTTTTTAATTATTCAAAGAAAATTACTACACAAGAGCTAAATTCAAACCACTAGATCATCATAAAATTATACAACAGTAACTCAAATGTCACTCCACTGTATTATTTCATGCCCTTTGCTTGTATACTCCTAAAGCTAACACTTGCTACATTAAATAAACTCCTGTATTCTTCCAGATTACAATATTTCAAAATACAGGACACTGCTATCATGATTTCCTCAATGCACATTTAAAGAGTTAAACTGCAATGCCTCACAACAGAGTCAACGTGGCCAACTGAAACGCAAACCAGATGTATTACAGGAACACATGAGGATAAAGGAGTTCTGGGTTTGAATCCAGCGCAATACCATGCCTCAGCTGTAAACCAATCACGCTTGCAAAAAAGCATCAACACCACACATAAGTCAAAACAACTCTGACAACAGAAAAGAAGGACATTCGGTGTGAATTTTTAACTTACATATTCAGTAGCAATGGAGCATTACAAACCAAAATACAGGCATAAAGAAAAGCAGCAAGGTATCTGCACAGCCCAGCTGGGATTGTACAGAAATAGTCCACCACAGAAAAAGGCAGTGTCTCTCTGACTTCCGTTTGTGCAACCTCATCTAGAGCGCTGTGTTCACTACCATTTGCCTTTTTATCTCAAATGCATTAAACAGTCAGGTGACAACAACGCCACATGGTGAACTCTAAAATCAACTGTCATGAGGGATTTGTCAAGACCTGTATCATTCCATCACCCTCATTTTGCCAGCTAACCTATCCAGTGGTGAATGCTAACAGTCCATATTTTGGAGCAGTTTCAGAGGCACTTCTAAAGTTGTGTTGTTTTGTTGTGGGTTTTTTTTTTGTTGTGTTATTTCTGTTTGTGTGTTGTGTTTTTTGTTGTTTTCTTTTAATAACAAATCTATTTCAATAAATTATTTCTTTATTCCATCCCCCGCTGCTAGCATGAGAATTTCCTTTGCAGTTGTGTGACTGGCAAGCTTCTGTAACAGCCACTCCTGACCTAGTATGAATCACGAGTGGTAAAGACTTGTTTATCACTAGAGGGCTGGTAGCCCTTCTTGCCTCAGACAAGACTCTTCTTTTGGTTCTTCATGTACTGCACACAATGAACTTTAAGACAGGGTTTGAATCATCAGATAAACTGACTATATGCCAAACATCTGTTGGAATACAAACAGGACTTACTGCGTGTGATGTGCTTGAAGACAACACTGAGGCAGGGGAGAGGCTGCTTTGATGATTGGAAAGGGAGCTAGAAAGAAATTGCAAAGAATAAAATTAATTTATCCTAGAACTATTTTTAATACATACTTATGTATATAAATACATACATACCTACAAACAACGAGCAGGTAGTAGGATATTAGGTAAGGAATAAAAACTGTAGGTTTGTGTATATACTTATAACCGATATCTTGCTCTGTGTGTCTAAGTAAAAAAATTCTGTAGGGTGTATGTGTATATATACACACATACACAGCTCCATGCATAGATACATATGTGTACATACACACAACTCTACAGGCATTTTTGCCTTTAACTGATATCCTACTACCTTTTAATGAAAAAAAAAAATGAAGTACAGAGAGAACTATTACTAAGAATAAATATCTAAAACATCATTCATTTATATTTATCAATTTGCCATACTTTAAAAAAAAAGCCAACAGTAGTTGCTTCAGGAATTATGTAGCAATGACTCCAAGACTTACAAAGTCCAAAACCAGAGGAAGGTTCACACAACAGATGGCCTGTTTGTCATTCTTTGAGCAACTGCTGCTGCCTGCCACAGGGCACACATATTAATTTGGTGAAGCAGCGCTTCGGTTTGACTCACTATGTTATTTGCCACATTTTAACCTGTATAACACTGGCTCAACGCATTAGAACTGAAGGGTATTTGCCCCATAACTCTGTCAAAAGCCCCAACACACTCTCAAAAGACAAGGCTCAAAAAACCCCAGCAAATGACAAGCATCTGTGAAAGCCTCAGAATTAGCCATAATACTAATCAAGAGTGGTTCATACCGCTACACCCCACCACAAGCCATTTCCTCTTTGAAAAGTTAAATCAGAACTATCAGTTTACTTTTATACATACACCATAAAATGTCAATAAAGAATCCTCTGCTGAAAAGCACCTGCAAATAACTTCATTTTAGCAAGCAGCTCTGCCATAGCACCACATTTTTCCCTGGCTGACCAGGCCTGTGAACTTTTGGCAGTAACAGCAGCAGCAGCATTCATGTGTAATCCAAAGATTTTTAAGTGTCTCCCTGACAGGTGACTGAAAACGGTTCTTAAATATTTACACTGACAACATACATCTTATATTTGAACTTGTTGTGTTTTAACCCAGCAGGCAGTCAAACACCACACAGCTGTTCACTATGCCCCCATCCCCACAGGGGAATAGGGGAGAGAATCAGCAAGAAAAGAGTTATGCTCATTCAGGTAAAGACAGTTTAAATAATAATAATGATAATAAAATATACAGAACAAGTGATGCATGATGCAACTGCTCACCACACACTGATTGATGCCCAGCCCATTCCCAAGTAGTGCTTCTCTCAAGTTTAAATACTGAGCATGACATCATATCGTATGGGACACCCCTCTGGCCAGTATGGGTCAGCCGCCATGGCTGTGCCCCCTCTCCCAGCTTCTTGTGCAGCCACAGCCTCCCCTCTGGCAGGCCAGCATAAGCTGGAAAGTCCTTAATTTGAGGTAAACACTGCTTAACAAGAGCTAAAACATTCATTTTTTAACCAACATTTTTATCCTAAATCCAAAACACAGCACTATACCAGCTACTAGGAAGAAAAGTATAATAATTCTGTCCCAGCTGAAACCAGGACAGAGGTCAAGATCATAACTTAGAGTACAGCATGGAATAAAGAGAACGAACACTGAAGAGAAACAAAACAAAGCCATAAAAAATAGGTACGATTTGGTGCTCGAAAAGCCTCTCCTCATGTGAAATCAGAAGCAAGAGAAATCCTAACTATAATAAATACTGTCGTATTCTCTATGGGAATTGTTACAAGAAAACACAGCAGCTTTGATAAGAAAGCTGTAGGCTAAATTATATGCTGCAGGTATCATCTTTTCATAACACTTGGTATCTGCCCAAAAGCATCAACCCTCCAACTAAGATTTCTGCCAATGTACACAGCTTTTCAACAATTGTGGGGATTATGTTTCTAACATGAATGGAATAATTCTAAGTATTTGACAGATTTACCACTTTACTCAAAAGAAAACACTAGTGTTTTAAAAGAATCAGCCATGTCCTAACTGTGAAACAGGAAAAAAACCTGGTATCCTATCAAATTAGTTGCTTATATAAGCAAATACAATAGAAAGGTATTAAAACCACAACTCAACCAGTATAGCCTCAGGATGTCACCTGCCTGAGGATGAAGCTCTACTAACAGGCACTGACAGAAGTCAGACAGACGGTGCAGATGAGCTAAGCTGTGCTGAGTGCAATGCCAGAACACCATACAATCATGGAATGGTTTGGTTTGGAAGGGACTTCAAAGATCATCTACTTCCAGCCTCTCTGACACGGGACCACTAGACCAGGTTGCTCAGAGCCCTGTCCAACCTGGCCTGGAACACTCACAGGGATGAGGCAGCAACAGCTTCTCCGGGTAGCTGTTCCAGTGCCTCCTCACCCTCACGGTGAAGAATTTCTTCCTTATATCTAATTACCCTCTTTCAGTTTAAATCCATTATCCCTTGTCCTATCACTACACGCCCTTGTAAAAAGTCCCCCTCTGTCTTTCTTGTAGGTCCCCTGTAGGTACTAGAATGCTGCTATAAGGTCTCCCCAGAGTCTTGTCCAGCCTGAACAACCCCAACTCTCAGCCTTTCCTTATAGAAGAGGTGCTCCATCCCTTAGATCATCTTCATGGCCTCCTCTGGACTCGCTCCAACAGGTTCCTGCCCTTCTTATGTTGGCGGTCCCAGAGCTGGACACAGTACTCCAGGTGAGGTCTCACGGAAGTGGAGTAGAGAGGCAGAATCACCTTCCCTCTACCAGCTAGTCATGTCTTTTGTTGCAGTTCAGGATATGGTTGCTTTTCTGGGCTGCCAGTGGACATTGCCTGGGTCCTATTGCATTTCTTGTCAACCAACACTCCCAAGTCCTCCTTCTCAGGGTTGCTTTTAATCCATTTTCCACCCAGTCTGTATTTGTTCTTGGGATTGCCCTGACCTATGCGCAGGAGCTTGAACTTGGCCTTTTGAAGTCCATGAGTTCAACATAGGCACTTCTCTCCACCCTGTCATGGTCCATCTGGTGGCACCCCTTCCCTGCAGCATGCTGACAACACCACATGGCTTGGTGTTATCAGCAAACTTGCTGAGGGTCACTCAGTCCCACTGTCCATGTCACTGACAAAGACATTAAACGGCACTAGTCCCAATATCAACTCCTGAGGAATCCTACTAGTCACTCGTCTCCATTTGGACATTAATCTGTTTTCCACAGCTCTTTGAGTGCAACCGTCCAGGCAGTTCCTTATCCACTGAGTGGTCCATCCACTGAATCTACGTCTCTCCAACTCAGAGAGAAGGATGTCACGTGGGACAATCCAGGTAGATGACATCAGTTGCTCTTCCCTTATCCACCACTGCTGAAACCCCATCATAGAAGGCCACCAAGTCTGTCAGGCACTATTTGCCCTTAGTGAAGCCATGCTGGCTGTCACCAATCACCTCCTTGTCCTCCATGTGCCTTGGCGCATAGTTTTCAGGAGGATTTGCTCCACGATCTTGTTGGGCACAGAGGTGAAACTCACCAACCTGTAGTTTCCCAGGTCTTCCTTTTCCTTTCTTTAACAATGGGAGTTATGTTTCCCCTTTTACAGTCACTGGGAACTTCACCAGACTTCACCACACTGTCACCAATCTGATATTTCAAAGCATCTCAAAGAAATGTCTTAGAAAAAGAAAAAACCACACACTTCCCTTGTGGAATTATTTCTGGTTTTTGATTTTAAGAAATACAAATCTAAATGAAACTACAATATTTCAGAATTAGCCAGGAAGTCAACAGTTAAGGACTTATTTCAAACATATGACAATGAACAAACAGCAGGCACTAGGGCCAAAGTAGTAAAAACAAACTGGGGGAATCAATTTAGCTGATATAACTGAGGTAAAAGTTGAAAAAGTTGTTTATATACCACAAAAACTCAAAAGCAGCAGCTGCTCTGTCATCAACAGGCAGCCCAGTGCTCATACTTTGCAACCAAAACAATCCTGTTCTCTTCTGAATGTCTCTCCTAACTCTAGTTAATATCAGAAAAGGGAACACCAGTGTCTGACAGTCCCATACACAATCACACTTATGTTTGCCCTTTCCCCAAAACTGAACTCCTTTCACTTTATCACAACTCCTACTGTACCTGCTTAACTGGGAAAGTGAGCTGCTGGCCAAATCAGTGGACTGAGGCAAGCTGGGCAACGTTGGTGCGTGCTGCGATGCTGAAGGCAAAAGTGAAGCAGTGGTGGATATTGCGCTAGGCAGAGAACCAACAGAAGGTAGTGAGGGAGAAGGCTCTGTCTTAGGCGCTGGAACTGACGAAGTAGCTGCAACAAATTAAGAAAAGGCATTCATAGACAAATTCCAGCACACCTGACAGCCCAGACTGGATTCAGTAATCCAGTAGTACTCTTCCCTCAGTTTACAAAAACATGACCATTAAGAACCAGTAACAGTATCAAGCAATCTGGCTATTAAGGAAAATTCAAACAGCAAGAGAATGATCATTTCTTCCCTTTAAGCTCTTCACCTACAAGAGATTTTAAATTTTCACTGCTACACACATCGCAAGCTACATTCTTCCACACTTCACCTCCCACTATCTGGATTACTAGCTTTCAATCACAAGTTAATACTAATTTGAAAATTCCTTGCATGTGGTTCTGTAAACAAAAGTCATTAGCACTTTCCAAGGCCCTGTACAAATCTACTTCTACCTGAAGCTCTGCTTCTTCATTCTAATCTACGTGGCACCTTTGGTGATCACGACTGAGATTAGTGGAGCACAAGGGTACACATAGCTTATCAGTTTGGAGTACCTAGTCAAATGTGTAATGCAGTAGAATAAAAGAAGCTACAATAAAAGTTCACAATTGAGCACAGCATTAAGCACTTCTAATGGCTAAAGAGTGATCAAATATTGACTTCCTTTATTTGATGTAGATAACAAAAAGTGTTTAGCTTTAATATCACTTTTTAGGCTACTAGGAGTAAAACATTTACCACAGATGTGCCTTTCCAAAGGATTACTAAACTGTATTAAGACTCAACAACTCTACTGCCCAGCATAATACCCAGCTGGTCCTACACTTACGTCTTGTCCTGCAATGATAATATAAAGAATTAGAGGCATTTACCCACCAATAAGACACAGAAACAAAGTGAAGCCCTGCCTTCTGCTGGAACATGCTCCCTTACAACATCAGAGCCATTACCCAGTGGATCATCACTAACTTGCAATGCATGCTAAGACAGTTTTGGAATGGTCACCAAACAGAAGTCAGATATACACTTGGATGTTACTCATCCTAGTTTGTTACTGGCTATTTTGTATTTGGTTCATTATTAGTTTGGCTTCCTCACTAAATGACCCAAGTAAGGTTGCCGGATTGGGTGCAATACAAACAGAAATCAAGACACCTTGGCCTTGGCAATTAGGGCAACTGACAACAGGGAAAGAAATTCAAGTGACAAACAAACATAGTTATGAAGGCAGCAACTGTATCACCTGATACCTCCTGGCAAGATCAAATAAGTAAAAACAACTTAAAACTCTTAATACATTTAGAGCAGGTTTCCCTTCTAGAAGTAGATATCCTCAATAGAAGGGACAAAATCACCACATTCATTAAGACTCCTTACAATATGCCTGAACAGAGTGCGTAAGAGAAAGAAAACCAAGAGACAAGTAGGATGGTCAAAATTGTAACACCAGCCATGCTTTGAACTAAGGGTTTAGGAAGCATGAGATATTAAACCTCAACAACAGCCAAGATGAAAGAAGAACAAACAAGATTATGATCAGCACATACAGAAGGGAAAAGGTCAGTACTTTCAAAAGTTACGAGAGAATTTCAAAGTAGTTTGGACATTCGAGAAGGCCAAGTGCAAGGTCCTGCACCTGGGTCAGGACAACTCTCGGTATCAGCACAGGCTGGGGGATGAGGGATTGAGAGCAGCCCTGTGGAGGAGGACTTGGGGCTACTGGTGGATGAAAGGTTGGACATAAGACAGCAATGTGCACTTGCAATCCAGCCAAATAATATCCTGGACTGTGTCAAAAACAGTGTGGCCAACAGGTGGAGGGAGGGGATTCTGTCCCTCTGCTCTGCTCTGGTGAGACCCCACCTGGAGTCCTGTGTCCAGCTCTGGAGCCCTCAGCACAGGACAGACATGGACCTGTTGGAGAGGGGCCAGAGGAGCCACAGAAATGATCAGAGGGCTGGAACAGCTCTGCTGTGAGGACAGGCTGAGAGAGTTGGGGTTGTTCAGCCTGGAGAAGAGAAGGCTCCAGGGAGACCTTACTGTGGCCATTTAGTGCTTAAAAGGGGCCTGTAAGAAAGATGGGGACAGACTTTTTAGCAGGGTCTGTTACAACAGGACAAGTGGTTATGATTTTAAACTAACACAGGGGAGATTCAAACTAGGCATGAAAAAGAAATTTTTTACCATGAGGGTGGTGACACACTGGCCCAGATTGCCCAGAGAGGTCGTCTATGTCCCATTCCTGGAGACATCCCAGGCCAGGCTGGATGGGGCTCTGATCAACCTGATCTAGTTGAAGATGTCCCTGTTCATTGCAGGGACGTTGGCCTGGATGAGCTTTGAAAGTCCCTTCAAACCCAAACCATTGTATAGATGCACAAAATACATACGTGGAAGAAAATTCATTCCAATTCATGTGCTTGGGATTCACAAAATAAATGAGTGTTGTCTAAAGAGAGCTGGCATAGAAAAAGGAACTAATCAACCTGTTACAGAATAAGTACAGAAATATCAGGAATTCTCAGATCTTGGTTTTCCCTGGCAAAAAGACAAACCTTGTAATGAATTTCATAAATTGCTTATTAGTTCTGTACACCAGAGTAAGGAAGTCTTCCACTCGGAAAACTGTCTTTATATATAACAATCTTTTAAGAGGTAACTCTTAAGGCATATACACTCCTCCTGCTCATTTAAAGTGAACTTGGCACTAACAAAAAACTGTTTACAGGCTTGAATACTCCAATTTCTTTCTACTCAGAGGCTTAAAAAATGCTGCCCAATAATTTCCTAACTGAAGAGATGTTTAAGAGGAAAACAGACCTAACATCGAAGTACTGGAATTCCAAGAGATGTTCATTCATCCTGCTGCCCTTGAAAATTTCCAGAGCAGCACAAAAGGTCAGCAGAGCTTTAACTATTTTAACTCCAGGAAGAGAGCTATAGGGGTACTACAAGTAAAAGACGACATTAGAAACTGGCCAAGATGAGGATAACAGTAATGTTTTTAGCAGAGCCAGTACTGTTAATTCTCACTTCACTGCAAAGCAGTGAACTTCCCGGCAGAGGGAGCAGGTTAGTCACCGTTATTCCCCACGGCCGCGTGACAAGCCTCAAGTGGCTCTACACCCAGTGAGAGTTAACAGTCAAACAACGTGACTGTTTCACTACTGCTAAATGCTACTTGCAGCTTCTCTACTGAGAACCGGGAAAACTAGTAAGAAATGTAATACTAAATTCTGACTTTTAAAAAACTTACTTTATACTTGGCAGACAAATTAAAAAGAAAAACCAGCTACAAAGCTGCCTCTCTAATTCTAAGACTGCTTAGAATTGCAGATGTAATAGGTCTGCTTTCATACTTCAGTTTTAGCCAAGAAGCAAGCAGTTTATCCTGTGCAAACACAAAACAAACTCAAATGGGTCAGTAACAAATTAGTCAGGGGAACAATACAAAACCTTAAAACAGATGTCACTGCTACAGGTGCATACACAGCAAGTATAATAGTAAGGAAAGATCAGAAAGTCCTCTGCACAACCACGCTTTGTAAACTTACTGTCAAGAGTTGCCTGTGTTCTAACACCGCTGTGCCCATTCTGCAAACAAAGGAGAAATGAATGAATCTTAGAGGTACAATAAATTTTCAGACTGAATAACACATTGAACATGCTTCATGCAAAACTCTATATTCATTCTAAACGGAAAGACAAAAAAAAGGCAGAAAATTAAACCTTTTACTGTGTTTAACAAAACCACATAGTAGTTCTCTCAAGTGCCAGGTGTCCTGAACATACAGAATCCCATACGCTGCCCATACTATACCCATCAGCAGGAGATCTTCCCATCTACTGCATATAACATTAACTTCAGGTTCACATCCATATGAAAGAAAGAATTGCATTAACATATAGGAAATGTTTGTGCTTTTGATCCAATGCAACTCACAATTTTAACTATCCAAGTTACACAGAGACGCCAATTTTTTTCCACTGAAAGATAAGACTTGAGAAGCACCAGTTGTTTTTTGGATAATGCTGGAGTACAGAAGTGGATAGTCTATGCTTGATCCTCACCAGTACATACGAGCTAGTGCAGAAGACAAGTGTGACTGAGCCATTACATAACAAAGGCCAGAAGTAAATAAACTTACAAACTTTCATAAATTCCTTAAACACTTAATAAACTCAGCTCTCTTAAAACAAACCTACATTCCACATACAAAGAAAGTATGTGCCTTTCAATCTCCTGAGGGAGACCCTCTCTGTCCTAGATTAGACTTCTCCCTATACTTTTTAAAATAAAACATGAAACTAGTTCCCACTGGTGTTTAAATCCAACAAAAGAGTAATGCTGGAGGGGTCACCAACAGTTTGAGATCCATTTGCTAAATGCCATATAAACTTAAAAAGTAATATAGCTTTGGATAAAAACTGTCAAGTTATGGCAAAATACCATGACTAATATTTACATACATATATATATAGTTCTTTTAGAAAAAGCTAAGCTTCAGGGAAGGAAATTCAAGTACAATGTTAAGTGTTACTAAGAAAAAGGTCAAACAACAGTTTAAGATGTCAAAACCCATAAAATCAGAGGCTTTTGTATTCAAAATACAGTATGGCCAGAAGTGGCTACAGAATAGGAAAAGTAAAAATAAATAACAGGATGGGCCTGGGAATAAAAAAATATCACTTCACTTAGTTAAAAGTATTAGTATAGCAGGGTAACACAAGTCTAACATGAATATTTCACCCCTTTCAAGGTCTTATTTCTGAAATTCACTCACCGTAACTGCAACAGGGGTTGATTCAGATGGAGCCATGGAGCTTTGGTATGCTATCCTACTATGCACAGAAGGCTGCTCATAGGAGGAAGTTGTTGTTACTGGGCTAGTGCTCTGGGATGAGCAGGTCAGGCTGGAAGAGGTGATGGCAGAGGTTGTGTAGGTGGACTCCTGTACTGTATTAGATATTGGCAAAGAGGTATTCAAAGGATCACTGGAAAAAAGTAAAAACTGCTTATCACCTTCATAAATGACATCTTGAACACCTTCATGAAAATATCAGCTCCTATATAGTTATCTCAAATATCTATATATCTTTATAGAGATATTTTTCTATGCCTATATATACGTAATTTTGCTTTTGTCCCCAGTAATCGCTGCTTCAAAATCATCAGCTGCACTAAGCACCATTCACCTTCCTCCTGCCAGCCCAATCATAACTTTTCAGTCATGTTATTTCCACCTTCTCAAAGGATAAATTAATGACCAGAATCTCACATTTTTTTAAACAACTAGATCCATAAAGTCTGGTATATGATAAAAAACAACCATTCTCTTTTTACAATTGAACTCTAATGTCACTGTAGCAGTCTAATACAACAGACTATGCAAAAA
This sequence comes from Patagioenas fasciata, assembly GCF_037038585.1. Lineage (NCBI taxonomy): Eukaryota > Metazoa > Chordata > Aves > Columbiformes > Columbidae > Patagioenas > Patagioenas fasciata. The sequence continues at coordinate 76,838,996 of NC_092560.1, read as the reverse complement.
CGAAAAAATACTTCAAAACATGCAGGAGTGTTTTACCTTCAAAACAGCTTAAATAATTTATAGAACCTAAAATGAATGTGAAAATTCATTTTTACTAGTATTTCAGACTTAACACCAGGAAGCTTTTTACTAAAGCCAATTTTTGAATGAATAAGAAAGAAAACAAGTGGGTTACTTGTACACCGGCATTTATCAGTGGTTATTTTAGCATCGCAGTATGAGCTTCTGCATACTGAAAGCCTGGCTTCTTTTCTCATCCCATGGGCCCATCAGATCTGTGATCTGGTGCCAATCTACTGACACACATATATGGTACAAAGGTTGTCTCTACTAGATCAAAAGCACAAAAATTCAGGTTGTGAAGAGAAAACCCTCCAACAAATTTGAAAATCAGGACAATTAAACAGGAAAAAGCAGTTCTATAAAGAATAGGTCATTATAAGATCATTCTCATTCAAGTAATCTCCAGCCTCACATTGACCCATCCATGGAGACTTTTTCTCCTTTAATTTGCCATCCACAGAGAACATTTTGCTTTACAAGTCGTCTCATTTTCCCCTCTCACTACATGATAACTGCCTTGATGCTTCTGGCACAAACCTGACCCTCTAGAGAAGATATGGAAGAATGCACAAGGGGAACTCACACATACTTTACAGATTTTGAGTACAAGTTATTGTTGGTCGCCTGGCTGTTACTCTCACTGCTTGAAGTTGATCCAAACTCTGGGAGTGTAGGCTCTGATCCAAACTCCAGTGCTCCAAACTGAACATTTAACCCTGTCACATCTGCTGATCCAGGCATCTCCACTGCAGACGCAGGAATCTTAAAGGAGGAAAAAAAAAAACCCACATAATTCCTTTGCACACACTACCTGCATTAAAGACATCAATAACTGACACCCGCTCCTTCCTTAACTACAGGCTTCTTCAGTTACTGCCTCAACCTTCCCTGCTAACTATATTTGTGACAATCCCCCACTTCACATCCTATAAATTAACTACATTCTTGTCAAATTAATTGATTCTGTGCCCTGATCTGCAGCTGAAAGAGTAAGCCATTCTACAGTATCAAAGTGTCCATTCCCCTTCAGCCAACATTCATCCTGTAGCTACTAAGTCAATCCAAAAATCACTCAGCAACAGTCATTTTCCACACAAAGCAATGAGATACGTGCTTGGAAAAGACACATCACTGGATTTTGCACCTAAAAATAATCCAGCTTAGAATTTCCTGCTCTATAAACAAGAAATAGACCCTAGTCCATGCTCTTCTTCTCCCTAGTAACTTATATATAGAATAGAATTATAGAATCATTTAGGCTGCAAATGACTCTCAAGATCATCAAGTCCAACCATTAACCTAACACTGACAAGTCCACCTCTCAACCATGTCTCTAAGCACCACATCTACAAGTCTTCTAAACTCCTCCAGGGATAGTGACTCCACCACTTCCCTGGGCAGCCTGTTCCAATGTCTGACAACCCTTTCAGTGAAGCAATGTTTCCAAATATCCAATTTAAACCTCCCCTGGTGCAGCTTGAGACCATTTCCTCTTGCCCTATTACTTGTTATTTGAGAGAACAGACCAACCCCCTCCATGCTACAACCTCCTTTCAGGTAGTTGTAGACAGTGATAAGGTCTCCCCTCAGCCTACTTTTGTCCAGTTCCCTCAGTCGCTCCTCATCAGACTTGTGCTCCAGAACCCTCACCAGCTCCGTTCCCTTCTCTGAACTCTCTCCAGCACTTTAATGTCTTTCTTGGGGTCCAAAACTGAACACAGGATTCAAGGTATGGTCTCACCAGTGACGATGACAGGGAGACGATCACTGCCATGGTCCTGTTGGCCCCACTAGTTCTAATACAACTTTTGTATGTTTTTACATATGCTTCGGACAAGCCACCACTCAATTACCCACCTTGGACGCTGGAGCTATCCTCCGTTTCGGTGGTTTTATCTGTTTCTGCTGTGTTTGATGGGCAGTCACTGCATGGTTATCCATAGAGATAGCCGGGAGCTGTAACATTTTGCTAACAGCTGTAGAGGTGTCTACTGGTGATGTCTCTCGGAGTTTTACCTGGGAGGAGAAGGACTCCAGCCCAGGAGGAGGAACAGGAACTGCCTGTGTCTGTTGCTGCTGTCGTTGGGTCAGTTGGCTCAGAACTGGGGATGGTTCAGGCTGGGATTTAAAGTCTGGTCAGCATTGGGAAAAAGAAATATCCAAATTAAAGCATTAAACTCTGCTCTTCACACTTCTACAATTTATGAAAGAATCTGTGTGAATCAACATACTCAACAGCTATGATTTTATAATGTGCAAGTCTCTCTCAGACGTAAGTTTCACATTGAATGTCACCACTGCAAAAATAAGGCCAACATTTTATATTCTCTAAATAAACAGATGTGGGCTCACGTTATTTAGCTTTCTTCAAAACTATGAGCACTAACTTATCTATACAGTCACATAAGATTATCATGCATTAGTCCGCAAAAACTGTTATGGATTATTTTAATCAAATGCTGCAAAGGTTTCACCGCAACTAACTGTGCTGATAAAACGTGATTACTACCAAGGGGTCTGGAGTTGAAATTTAGAGGTATCATGACTTTGGATTTCCTGCCCCTAAAAAGGAGAAGGTTTTCAAGAGAAATGGGAAGCAATCTACTGTGCCAATCTAGCTAGAGCTCAAGAGACACTGCACACTGACAGGTTTTTTCCCCAATTTCTCCCCTTTCATACTTTGCAGATGCTGAAAGCCAGGCAGTGGCTTAGAGCACCGTTCAACAACTGTTAGAGATTCACAGTATTTGCAATGTGAAAGTTGTTTTATTTAGTTCGTGAAGTGCATTAGAAAGCAATTTACATCATTGAATCGTACAATCATAGAATCATTTTGGTTGGAAGAGACCCTCAAGATCACCGAGTTCAACCATAACTTAACTCTAGCACTAAACCATGTCCCTAAGAGCCTCATCTACACATCTTTTAAACACCTCTAGGGATGGTGACTCCACCACTTCCCTGGACAGCCTGTTCCAACGCCTGACAACCCTTTCAATGAAGAATTTTTTTGCTAATATCCAATCTAAACCTCCCCTGGTGCAATTGGAGGCCATTTTCTCTCATTCTACCACTTGCTACTTAGGACAAAGAGACCAACCCCCTCCATGTTACAACCTCCTTTCAGGTAGTTGTAGACAGCCATAAGGTCTCTCCTCAGCCTCCTCCAGGATGAACAGCCCCAGTTCCCTCAGCTGCTCCTCATCACACTTGTGCTCCAGACCCCTCACCAGCTCAATTCCCTTCTCTGAACTCTCTCCAACACCTCAATGTCTTTCCTGTAGTGAGGAGCCCAAAACTGCACACAGGATTCAAGGTGCAGCCTCACCAGCGCCCAGTACAGTGGCATAATCACTTCCCTAGTCCTGCTGGCCACACTATTCCTGATACAAGCCAGGATGCTGTTGGTCTTTTTGGCCACCTGGGCACATGCTGGTTCATGTTCAGCTGCTGTCAACAACACCCCGAGGTCCTTTTCCACCCGGCAGCTTTCCAGCCACCCTTCCCCGAGCCTGTAGCGCTGCCTGGGGTTGTTGTGGCCCAAGTGCAGGACCTGTCACTTGGCCTTGTTGAACCTCATACAACTGGCCTCAGCCCAACGATCCAATTGGTCTAGATCCCCCTGTAGAGCGCCTTCCTGCCCTCCAGCAGATCAACACTCCCACCCAATTTGTGTTGTCTGTACATAAATATTTGTTCAGAATTGCTGTGTGTAAAAGATAAGTGTTACCAAACTGGCTGCTTATCTATCTGAAAACATATACCTATACACAAGAGATAGATTCACAGTGAGAATACTGCGAGGAATTACACTGCAAAAAAAAAGCTTGTGTTATTTTCACTGTTCCTACTAATTTTACTCAATTAAATAAAAAAATCCATACAATTATGAACGGACAAAAAGGGTAACCTGCATAACTGTCAGCACACTAGGGAAAGAACACTGAGACATGATGCACATTATGAAGAAATGACATGTAATGGTTAAAAGAGAGAAGTTTGGGGAAAAAAAATGAGATATTGTACAACCTTATACTCCGCTAGAAGCAGCACAGTCACAAGGAAAATAAGTATTTTCCAGGATTTGTTGAGAAACAAAGTCACATCAGATTTCCACTTATATGTCCAAGCACATTAAATCAAATACGTCATTACATGAAGGCTCAACAGCTTCTAAAGATGCAATGACATTTATGGAAAGGCTTAAACAAATCAAATCTTAGTCTGTGATTTACTCAAAGTCTATTACCAGCAAGTAAGTGTAATTCTTACAATGTTGTAACCAATTCTATTATTAGGATTACATTTTTTGGGACAAGTCTTTCATTAAGGCCATTCTAAACAGTCACTGGTATTAAGAAATCTTATGGAGAGAGAGAGGAAGCTACATCAAACCACTTACCAAACTGACTAAGGACTGAGGACTGACTAATTGGCGGTTTTAGATCCCAGGATGATGTGGTAGTTGTAGTAGTGGTGGTGGTAGAACTACTGTTGTTTTGTTGGGAGGTAAACTGACCCAATCCTGGAGATTTCAACTGGTCCAAGGTCTGTGATCCAGTAGAGTTTGCCAATTTAGAGGATCCGAGTTCTCCAAAGCCAGAACAAAGAACTGCAGACTACCAAAAGACAAAAAAGGAGAGAGGGAGGAGTGGAGTTAAGCATTTAACAAATAATTTGAGTATCACCATAGGGTCAATGCCTTCAGCTGCTATCTGGTAGCAACTAAAACCTCTTCACCCCTAGACTACCAACAAATGACGAATAAAAAATTCAGTTAGTTGTAGCATATGGTCAGATCCTCTCTGATCACCACCAATACAACTTCCACCCCTGTGACTGCAACAATGTTGATTTACTTGAATCCATGCATCTCATAATTGCATATATTTACTAACAGTTGAGCTGATTTTCAGAGAATAAATTTAAATGCCCAATTTCAGGCTCTCACAACTGACTCAGAAATAGGCAACCTTCCAAAAAAAGCAGTCAGATATGTGCTTGGAAATAGCACATCATACTTTTCTGGCACAGAAATCTTCACTATAAACAAGTGATTTCATCCTAAATCAGCATGCAGTAAAACACATCTGCCCTCTACTCAGAAATTAATACAAGTAATTCCTGTAAAGTGAGAAACAACTACTTAGCAAAACCAGGCAAAAAACTCCAATTTTTCTGTGTGTGTGTGAGAACAGAAGGAATGGAATTCTGAATTCCATTCCTTCTGTTCACACACACACAAAAATCATAAAATTCGCAACCTGAATTTTATAAATATTGAAAGACCTAATGAAATGATCCATATTGGGAAAGCTGTTTAACCTGAAATATTTACTCATGAAGAATATTTAGAAAGCATAAGATGATTTTACCAGACTTTGAGGAGAATAAGAGTTTACAGCACTGGAGCTGCTGGTTCCTGACGCCATCTGGGTGCTGTGCTGAGAATTTGTGAAGACCAGGGCTTGGCCGAAGGTCTGCTGCTGAGGAACCTCAAATGAGTTGCCTTCTGTCTCTTGGATAGAAGGCACAGGCTTCTGAAGCAGCGTTACCAAATCAATGCTGTAAGAAAACGCAAAGTTTGGTCAGAATAAACATGATGATTAGGCTGCACTGAAAGTGAAGAAAGCACTAATAGTAAAGCTGCCACACTGGCAATAGAATTTTTACTGATTAAGTCTTCTCAAATATTGCTTGTCTGCCATACAAAAAGAGGCAGAATAGAGGTTTTTGCCAGAAAGTAATATTCTGCTAGCTGAAACCTTCCACCACAGTTGGAATACAAATTATCTTTGCACTCTTTTCAAACATTATCAAATTTATAACATCACGTATCACAAAAATAACCTATATGATTAATATAACTGAGTAACTGGAGACAAGCCACGAAGACACAAAATGTTTAAGAGGATCCTGCCTATAAGGTCTTTATGTATATTAATAATCCTTATTCTCTGTGCATCATGCTATCCCTTTAAAAAGAGCAAGGGATCAAAGTCCTACCTCCTTATAGAGTGGGTATGAGGACAGTAAAGAATAAAGTCACACATACAGCAATTGAGTGAATATGTGATGACAAGGAAGTCACAAGAACAGCTGAAATAAAAGCTAAATTTCTCAGATAGTAGGCACATAATCAGAATTACTGTACCAAACATACCTGAGCAGGGTGAGAAACATGACATGTCTTACATTTAGCATGGCTTACTAACGCCTACCACATGTTTAGCACAAGTTTATCCAAGAAAAAGCAAAGCATTCAGATAATAAAGGAAATCCACTCCAAAAATTCCAATCTAAGTTTATCCTAAATGAACTGCAGGCTTGGGCTGAAGAGCTGCCTCCACTTTCGTTAACACAGATTTCTTAATGCTGTAACCTTTCCCATGGCAAGTAAAAAAAAAAAAAAAGAAACAAACCACACCCACAACAAAACAACAACAAAAAACCAAACAAAAACACAAACAAAAAACAAAACAAACCAAAAAAACTCAAAACACACAGACAAGAATCTTACACAAAAACCCCCAACCAAACAAAACAAAATAAATAAATTAAAACAAACAAAAAAATACACTCCACAAAAGCACACCACACAACAACCCAGAAGTCAAAAAACAAAACATCAGAATTTAAGCTGATGAACTAGAATGTTTTCTAACATAATTTGAGGGACATCCTCTAGAAGAATATTTGCATCAGAACAATAAATATGTGAGCATACCACCTTTAAGAAGGAAAGGAATATAAACTGTAGATCAACTGACACTATGCTTCCTCCAGATCACATCCATGTTATAATTAAAATTTTGCTGCCGTCTGGAGTACAGCAGTACAGCTGTTTCAGGATGTTTGGGACCACTAGGGCACCTAGTTTTCAGATCTCATGCTATCCAGCTACCAAAGTCTTAATCAGACAATGTTTATCAGCCTTCCTGGGTCCTCAGGCTAATGCAGACAACTGATTGCACAACATCATCGCCCAGGCATTTGGTGAAGACACAGGCAAGCAAAGGAAGGCAGAAACTGCCATATTTTTAGTTCTCTATCTGAACTCTATACCATCCGTGAAGGCAAGTAATTGTGATGCTTACCAGGAAATTCACTTTTGTGCCAATGCAAGCTTTTCTGTTAACACATTTGTCAAAGCACTACATTCTGAACAGTTTTCTGCATCTACTGGGCAGGTTTTCCATCTTCTGGACAGCAAAGCCACAGTTTCCTTTTTAACAGCAGAAAGCCTTTCTTCCCACCCACTTTTGTCCCTGCCTATAAGCAGTTTGTGCACAAGACAGGGCCTGCTCAGTACTAGGCTTGTGGATTTGGTAAGTTTGGCTTCACTTCTGTAGTCAATATGTAACATAAGAACCCACAAAACCAAGGATTTACAAGCAAGGCTTTCACAATTTTGGTATTAGCGTGATCAATCTCTGACCAGGGCTGCCCTGTGTTTTACTCCAAATTTCATATGTGCAAGCTAACATTGCTTCACGAAGCAGAATGTTGTTAAGGTATAGGGAGAACATGGAAGAAGAGCTTACCTTTGCCCAGGAGTCACATGATTCTCAGCTGGAACAGAGGATGCAGTGAAGACTTTTGTTTCAGAAAGCTGAAAAAGATAAAGGGGCGGGGGGCAAAGGTATTTTAATCATACACACGCTCACACTTCACTGCTGTGACATCTGCAGAAAGTCCATCATGGTCATGCACTTTCAAGATAGAAGTCAAACTACCATTACACCCAGTTACGCTGCAGCTCTGTTTAAAAGACAAAAACACAAAGTTCAGCAAAGTCTTCTCCACAGAATCAAGTACCAATTTACTTAAAGTGTTAGGAAACTTGAGCCACTGAACACACACAATGGTATACCAATACCACTACATCAGCCTGAACAATAGTTTAACTGAAAAATATACCAGTAGAAAGTAATTAACGTGACAGCTGGTGTATCAGTGTAAAGATACCTTGTGCAGACATAATTTAGGACTCCACAGAGCAGCTCTGATAAATCTTGTTGCAGCAGTCTAACACATGGCACCATTCCCACTCATTTCATGTATCCCTGTGTTTTATGTTCCAGCTCACATCAGCAGTGGAGGCAGGTTTGCACTCACGTATGTACAGAGAACCAGCATTCGTGGTTCCTTCATGGCATTTCTGCTAGGGGCAGCAATAACATCTTAAACTGATTGCTCTGTAAGCATGAGCTCAAAAACAGTATTAAAGGGACAGTCCAGTGATTGCTTATGCTAGTATAACTTGCCAGACCATCCACAGCAGAAAACTGTACTGCTTTCACCATGTCGTTACAATAGATACTTGCGCAAGTAGCTAGGGAAGTGGAGCTCGTTGGTTGGGCCTTTTGGGGAAGAGAGGGTGTTTTTTTCCAGTAAGGGGGTTGCTGTTTGCTGGTTTGGCCGTTTGGGGGTTTTTTTTTGTTTGGTTGGTTTGGTTTTAATAGCTTTTCTTGTTTTTTAAAAAAATAGTAGTTAAATAGTTACAACTTCCTAGGGCTAATTAATTTCTATTGACAGAAACACTTGCAAACCAGCATAGGTCTTAAGCCAGTACAGGTCAGGTTTAACAAGACTAAGATAAGCACATATAATGGCTATATTTTAGATTAAATTTGCACAAAATCACCCTTAGCTCCTTTGGTGTAACCTTGTATTTAGACTAAAGAATAACTGACTTATTCGAATACAAAGAATCCCTGTAGAATGTGATATTTGAATACAGCTCTTACAAGAAATTATGCATTTTTAATTGCACAGGTTGCTAGCAGCCCAGCTTAAAGGACATCACGGACAGAAGCCAATTTCATCTGCTGTCCCATGGTAGGTCTACTGAAAACATATATATCTCTGCACATGGTCATCTGATTTGGATTATCCTATGAAATACTGTTGACTAAGGTAGGACACAGAAGAGCTGACTGGGAGCAGTCACCACTCAGAGGCAAAGTTCAATTGTTTCATATATTCTCCCAGCACCATTCATGTGCAACACACTGTGTCATGAAAAAAAATGAGTACCATCACAGCTCCTCCCTCAATCTCCTTCCCTTGCTGCCAATGAAACGTATTTTAATCCTGTCTTCCCAGAACACAGCTCTGTCCCATGTACTGTGCTGCCAGGCCACAACTCCATGTACTGACCAAAACAAAGAGATTCAGTTCAAGTGTATTTCCCATTAAAAAGGCTGTCTCACTATTGTTCAGCCCTTTCCCCACTGTACATGTTATTTTAGAACAACATGTACTGTACTTTTTGTATTGTTATGAGACTCCTGCATTATATGGCACAAGGAGGTTAGCTAATGGCACAGGCAGCTGTCTATGGTCTGCCATTCCTTGTTTAAATATTAAATTCTTTGTAATGTCAACCGTTTTTACACTCACATAACCCAGGATAAGACAAACCGTGGCCAAAACACTGACGAATCCTAAAAACCAAGCAAATCGAAGAGACTGAGGATATATGTGACAACACAAAGGCATGCTTGACATATGAGAAAAGGCTCTCTTCAAGTGAACCAGCATGCAAAACACAGCTCTCTAGCTACGAGCTCAGCTACATTGAAGTTCACAGTACACCCTGTGGCAAACACACTGTCATAAGCTCCAATGAGGCACTTCATTCTGAGATCTGCTGCAATTACAGCATTTGTCAAAACCCATACTTCGTGCAGCAGCAGCTGAAAAGTTTTGTTATGTGGATGTATTTAGTATTTCTTAGAATTAGTATTATTGGCTCCTAACAAAGTTATTTACGCTCACAGTACACTACACTCACAAATCTTTCACGAAGGCTCTGGCATTTTCTCATAACTGTATCAACAGTCATGAACCATTCGCAAATTCTGGCCTCACAAGAGTATTTTCTCCATCTGCAGTGAAATACTCATGCTTTTCAGCTCCTCTTCCTGCGATAAAAATCATTCTCCAATCACCAAACAGACAATATATTTAACAACTACCTACCAGCTCCTATGGCCAACTAACAGGTGAGGATAGCAGGAAAATATAATATACTCCAGCATCCTCATAAAAACTCAACATCAACAAATCAGAAATAACAAAACCTTGTTACTGTTTTGATGTGATGTACTGAAGTTAAAGAAATTAAAATAAGTTCCCGTGCTGCTGTTTGGTAAAGGAAACACTCCCACTAAAACAAACTCTCTTCCTTTTTTTAAAGTGTTGCTGTTTCAAATTAAAACTAAGACTACCAATACTGTACAGAAAACGCCTTCATCCAGTTTCCAGCAATTTGTATGTATTCTATTTCTCCCCTTCTGATAGTTTCTGTAGTTAAACTTTATTTTCTTTAGTCAGGAGAATATAACCACAATTTTAACAGGAAAACCCAGAGCCACCTACAGTACCTGAAAACTCATCTGGTCTTCCATTGCCTGTGCCCTGAATATCCCTCTCACAAAGTACCACCTCTTATTTCCACTCTGTTTAAGAGCATGCTGATAACCCCCTATATTTGCTCAATACTCGCTACTAAAGATAAATACCAGACAGGACTACTAGACCACAAAAATCTAATCTTTCTCAGGTCAAGCAACACTAAATTTCGCTCATCTACTCATAACTAGTATCTGAACAGAGAACACCACAAAGAAAAATATTCTTCAGAAAAACACCTGGTCTTTATATGCAGACAGTAAATACATCAGCTTCCTTGGCTGTTTTAATCATTAGTCACGCTGTTAGAATTGTTTGTTTATTATACATTTAAATGCAGGGCTCTATTTTCTAGCCATAGCTTCATATTATACGTTTTTCTGCTACACTAAAACCAGAGTCCATTATATGCTAATAAAGTAACCTTTTTGGACTCGGTAAACTAAAAATCTTACTCTCAAGCACCTCCCCTATCAGTAAATCATTTTCAGCTATTTTCCACAACTTTTGTTTTGTAAAAGCAATGAATAATGGGATGTAGAACTTCAGAATCAAGTTCAAGAGAGTTCACATACAGAAATATAAATCAAGAACAACTAAGAGACAGGGAAGAATGCCTACAGGCAAATGACTACAATACCTTCCCTTTGGTTTCTTTTTGGCCACAGCATCAGTGCTTTAGGAGATCACATTCAGCTGTTCTTTTTTCATCATCTACTAAAATCCTGGACATTTTCCAGCTGTTGCTTTCTAGAAAACAGGCCCTTGTTCTGGAGGTGTTCCTTCATTCTCATAAAACAAATGGGTATTGGTTGTACTAAAGCTTTACTCATTTGAGCAGGTCAAGTCTAGCAGAGGTCCAGATTTCTCTGCATGACTGGCTTACTTTTAATTGCCGTTCCAATAAATTTTTTATTTCCCACACATTCTATTCAACACTGGTTTTATATTTACTTCCATGTCATTGATAAAGACATCTGGCCTAGGACTGAATTCCTTTCTATCCTTCCTAGAAAGGTCCATATTCATTCAGTAAGGGTCCTCCTGCAAAAGGTTTATTTGCCAAAGTGTGCCAGGCAGATTTTAACCCACTTAATGTGTTTTGTGATAGTATTTAATAATTTTAGGACAAAAGATGCAGATGAACTCTCTTACAAGGCCATACTGTATCTTCACAGATAACTGTGATCTACTGAAAGACCAAGATCAGGTTTATTTGAGGTGGACTTATTTACATACAACTACACTGAGTGGCACAAGCTGTATTTTTAGTATTCTATTTTTTTTTTAGATCAGATGATGCCATTTTTCCTTTATTTTTCTCCCAGGCATGTTTTCGGTTAATGTGTCTGCAGCTCGCCATTTCTTTTATTCTTTCTGAACATCAGCACGTGAAGAACTTTCTTTTAGGTTACAGGGATCTTCCCAGCACTCTAACATTAATAAAAATGAACAACAGGTAGATTTCATCTGCTGCTCACTCAAAATCTGTGTGCAAATTACGCAGGTTTAATAATTAATTAATTAATAAAAAAAAAATCTTTAGTCAGCATTGCTGAATACCTTTCTGCTACTAGAGACACTTCATTGTACAAGCATCAAAAAAGGTGAGAAACTAGACTAGAAATTTTTGGTATCCTTAGAGCTTCATCCATTTCTCACCTGTACTGCAGAAATAGAGGACAGGTTTTAAACATGATGCCAGCTTTTGAGGACAGTAACCAATAGAGAAAACCCGTCAACTTTAGAGTTTCTTTTAGTTTTCTCAAAAGACACAGCCCTCTCATTAGGTAAGGACAGAGTTTTCATATCTGTTACATGACACATTCACACATTTCTAGGGATAAAACTGACATGTCACCCTACATGAGGAGGCAAAAGGGACGACTTCTGAGACAATCTCTTCAGAAAATAAACTTGAAATAATGGATGTTCCTATCACAGATGAAAAGTTTCTTAAAAGCTAAGTAATCCTTTCCACATGTCTTGCTACCTCATGTTTTCTGAACTGCTTAAGCTTTAATACACTGGCTGAAAACGTGAAATCACAAATGCAGTTTTCACATGTGATGATCATAAATGCCAAAAACGTTGCTGACATGAAGACATCTTGTCTCATAAAGAACAAGAATGAAAATCGTTGTAGGAGTAGACAACCCATCAAGATGAAACAACAGGAATGAAGTAAGTGCTCACTTCAGCATACTACTTGCTCATTTTTTAATATTATGAACATAAAGTGGAACAATTGTGCAGATTTCAAACAAAAAACATCAAATTAGTTTAAAGTTAACAGCAAGTTCAGCACTTGATTACATAAAAGGATAGTGATAATATGGTTTTAAATCCCTAACACAATATTAAGGGAAGTGTGCAGTTAGCACCCATCAGCCCTGAGCAGTGGAGAACTATAACGCACTAACATTTATTTGGGGATAGAACTTAAAAATTTACCATCTATGTATTGTCCACCCAGCAAAATAAAGTCATGTTTACTAATTTAATTTTATTTTAAAAATACACTTATCTAAATACATATATATTTTTAAACAGGAGTGACAGCAAGAAACATAGTAAGAAATATCACTGCATGCATACACCAAAGTACTACTTAGAACATTCAGTTTCCAAAGACTACACACAAACTCTGAAAAGGGTAAATAATCTATCAGTGAATCCAACAAGGTAGACTTACATCTTCGTTCCAGTCTTCTGCTGTCCACTCTTCTATTGAGTTTTTCCACGCTCCTATTGAAATTTTGGGAAGGAAAGAAAACCATTACAAGCTAAAAGTACAATGCCATACTTCAACCCTTCTGCTTTATAAGCAATCCTGTTTTCATTATTACTGGAACACAAAGTGAGGAGATGGTGGTTGGAAACATGGGAAGCTCTGTAAAATTGGTCACCAGATAAAAACATATATAATCCATATAACGGCAGCAGAAGAGTCAGTAAGCTTCCACTCTAGCTGCAAAACACTTCTCCCAAAACTAGTGGCACAGTTTATTTGGCAAACACTGCATGCAGTGATGGGAAACTACAGGAAATGATCCTACAGATGCAAAAACCCAATCCCTTACATAAGACATGCAAGAGCAATAAAGGGCCTGAAGGCTTTGCCCACCAGTGTAACAATAGGGATGGTTATCCCGGCAAAAATCAGAGCTTTCATTTAAACCACATAACCAAGAGCGAAGAAGACATCACCCTTAAATTCCTGCTATCATCAAGTGATACAATCAAGTACAAAACCAAAAGAAATACCGTTTAAATTGTCTCATTTTACTTAACCATGAACCCCTGAGACACATTCACTCAGAAACAAGCCTCCTAAACACAGCATCAAATCCCATTCATCCTAATGCTATCACTACATCAATGCATTATTTTGTACATCTTTACAAAGCAGCATCTGGGGCAGAAGAGGGCTGAATGACACTAATCCCATGAGGTGACAAAGCCTACCACAAAGATATACGCACAATGGGGAGAAGAGAAGGGGTTTATACCTTGGAATCTGAAACTATTTTGCAGGTCCTGAGCAAGGTAACATCTGCACTGTGTTCGCTCTGTGAAGCAATACAGAATTGCCCGAAACATCTCGTGCTCACATCTTACCAGACAGCCCAACCACAAGGTTTCTACATGCTGCATAACATCGATGCACTTGAAAAGTAACTAATAATTGTATCCAAGCACAGCAAGATCGCTACAGTGCCTCAAATTTCTAGATTTTAATCCACACATTTCCACAGAAATTTTGGAAAGGAGGAAAAGCCCAATGAGCAGCAGTGTTTAGAGAAACTGTTGATTTGCTTTCCCTTTTCCTAACCAGCACAGGATCCCTTCCTCTGATATTTCTCATTTAACGAAACATTCCGGTATTTGCCCTGCTTATATTTATCTCCTACCAGTCAGAGCAAGGCCTGCTTCTGTAGAAGACAAACCTCATGTTGGTAACAGAACTCTAACAACAGAGTTGCAGTCTGCTAGAACAAACACAGAAGAAGTCAGACAAATCAAGTCCAACTCTTTATGCCTCATCATAATTTAACAGTTCTCTTTTACAGTGAAATTATGCTTTGTGTTTTCAAGGATTCTAGTCACAGTAACTTCAACCTAGAGGGCTGTGACTCCTGTTTCCTGTTGTAACAAGTTCAGTTTTAGAAAGTTACAGTAAATAAGAAGTATAATAGACATTTTTCGTAAGTCTACACTTATTTTCCTCCAATTCTTTACTTCCTTTCACATTAGTTGACCTTTTTTCCTTTTTTTTTTTGAATAATCAGCCATAGATATTACCTCCAAAATAACTTCATTTTGGTCTATCCCAAACTTATGTAATAATCTTTTCCTTTTGGATCACATTCATGTTCTATAATGACCTGAGGGTTTCCATTAAAATGTTCCTTCTAACTTTTACAGGAGTCTTAAAAAAAACCAAAACTTCCTTTTAACTTCCAAGCTGCAAAGTTCCCTTCTTTCCACTTGACAGTTACACTACAATTTATTATTGTCTTTCTTGCCATTCTTCAGTGTCAGTGTCATTTAAGGCTGCCCATAGCCAAGATAACAAAGCAAGTTTTTTCTGTGAAATTATGAAACTCTATCCAAGTAGAGATATCAGTAAATTACCGGAACACAATACCATTTTTATAACCTATGATGAGAAGTGACCACACCCAACATAATCTATAAAAACTGCTGTGGTTTGTCATTCAGGCTATCCAGCTGCCTTGTATCTTACAAAAAAGTAACAGACCAAACACTCATCATGGCCTGTAAGAAAATATCAATCACACTGTTCAAGTTTCTTCCCTTTTGGATAAGGATTGGTCATTTTGTTTCCTCTCAGCTGTCCTTTCTCTTTGCCTTTCAGTTATGCTTTACTTCTCTGACAATTAGTATGCAGGAAAACCCATGCTGCATTATTTGGAATATTATTTTTTTTAAATGTTATGAACCATTCAAGATTCACTCTTCACCCTCTTTTCATTTCAACCAATCACACTAAACTTTCCTTCCACGGAACAAGCTAGCTTTTCTACAGGTTTACAGATTGCACCCAGGAACACCTTTCATTCAGGCTACTCGCTCTGGCATCTGCAACAATTCAGGACAAAGGGTTCTAGAGCACTTTCAGACCATGTATGGGGGCAACCACATTTTGGAAACAAATTGTGTATTTCTTTTTAATTGATGATGTTGACACTGATCCTTTCTCAGCACTGCTGAAGAGGAAATACTTAGTAAATACTCAGAACTCCATAGAGAGTTTATGTTTGCATGACATCTTCAGAAAACATTTTGATACACAAAACTCGTTTTGTTTCTCCAAGTAGTTGCCCAGTTATCTCCTTTTAATGTAACTGCAGGCGAAAGACACTAATTTTCCAAGTACCTAGTAAGACCTAATTTTGTCTTCCTTCTTTTCAGATGAAAAGCAAAATGGGACTGGGTAATGAGGAATAAAGTGAGGGATTTCCACCCTGCCCTTCCTCTGTGTATACTCATCTGACATCCTTCACTAACCAACTAGGGCTTTATGGATTTCCATACATACACATCCCCCTCACTCACATCTTTACTAACTCCGCATTACTAACTTACTTATTACCAGGACTGTTGATTTGGAACTAACATAACAAGACTGTAAATTACGGGAAAGAAAAAAAAAAAAAGACTGAAAACCAACATTTGTGATCAACAAGCCAAATCAACAGCTCAACTTTGTACAACCTGCTTCCAGCCCCACACCTTGTCTGCCACTCCTCCCCTCTACCCCTGCTTTAACTTTCCCTTCCAGCACTCTCTCTCCTGCTTTAAAACTACCACCCAAGCTGCATCCTCCTCTGACAGTCCTCAAGATGCATCACAAGGTTGAACATATTTCCCACTTAGAGAAAACTGAATTATTCCCTTCCAAAGCTTACTCATTTTAAAGAGATCTCTCCATTTTGGCTCAGGGATTTATTTCTGACATTCCTATAGCTTGTCTAAAGAAGAAACACTGTAAAATAAAACACTCTTCCTATAGTCATATAAAGAGAGATAGTTTTATCAGTTACAGTGGCTTTTCCATTTGCACTGAAAATAAAGACTAGCAGAAAAAAGGTACTTAGCACACAAGAACATTTACTCTTAACTAGTTTACTTTAAATTCCCACCAGTCAAATTATTTTGCAGGAACTCCTCACACTGACACTCACTCATTTATAGCCCTAAGAACCATTTATCTGACAAGGCCAGGGAAAATTCCTAAATGCCTTCTTACACCCTTTTCTCTACAACACACCACCCAGCTTTCACATACATGCCATAAGCTGCGTTAGTGAAGTGCAGTTTTCAGTGATGTGTGCACAGCCTAACAGCATGAATATGCCTGACATCCAGAAAGAAGTTCCACACATCAAAGAGTACGCTTTGAATTTCCATCAGCCTGCTTGCTCAGCAGCAAACCTCCCATGTAGACACACTGGTACTCATACAGGGATCTGTTTAGCCACACCAAGCTACTCTTATTCCTAGACAGAATTCTTCCATTTCTAAAGACTTCACACAATGTGGGAAGAAGTAAGGCATTCCATTTTCCCAGTCACAGACAAGCAGGTCACATTATTCCTGCAAGAAGGAACAGAGGTTGCCACAGGGGAGGTACATGAGGGCTACACCAAGAGTTAGCAGGGAGGGTCACAAAACATTGGATATCACTTGGGAGTGGAGCACGAATCAAAATTGTTCATAAGCCATAGCCTTACAGTTGCCTTCATTAAAAATTCACCAGTGAATTTTCTCCTTCTGGTCCAGTCTCCTCATGCCTTTCTTGTTCGCCTTCTTTCTTTAGTCAGTTAATCTTATTGCTTCTGCAGGACTTGAGACAACGTACCCTGCCTTCTGCTACCATACAGCACACAACAGTACCAGTATTCCTACAGGAATTTTCCAGTCATTTGGTGTTCTTCTAACTCATTAGCTGATTAATTTATTTGAAAAATTAACACAAGCGAAAGTAAAAGGTGCATTTCTGTTTGCAGTATGGCACCAAGTCATTTCAAAAGCAATTTCTTGGAAGGATGCCTTATTGGGTAAAAGAGCCCCCTTTCAATAGCCATTAGTATACTCAGTGCCACTCTCCCACACTGGACTAGAGGGCATTCAGAGGGACCAGAGAGCTGCCTAATGAGCTCTCCTAAACTCTAAACCTGTTACTGCCTTCTCTGGTTAAGTGGAAAATGGCTTGTATGACACCTAGAAAGCTGCATTTCAAGGAGATCAGAGCAGAGCTCAATGGAGCATGGCCTAGACTCCAGCATCAGTCTTTTCCTTCCACATTCAACACAGGGGTGGATGAAAAAAATCACCTGAGTAGGCTTCAGTAATGAAGATATCAGAAGAGTTACCCTTTGCTGGAGTTGAAAAAAAAAATAATCTCTCTCCTGCCACTCGGTGGATCCCAAATATGGACAATAATGTACATTAATTTCTACATTCTGACACAGAGTTTTCTTTATCTTCATCTCCTGTCACACAATATGGGAAGAAGCATGGTATCCTATTTTCACAGTCACAGACAGGCAGGTGACATTCTTCATTCCTGAATCACCACAACACCACTATTAAGTAGTTCTTTTTCAAGATACATCGGTCTCTTGTCTTTGGCCAGGAGTGCATACTTCACACTTGAAATTGCATCCAGAAACACACAGCTTCCCCTATCTTCAGATGGCCACATGGTTCTTTTGGCTTCCATTCAAGTGCCTGCTCGTGCTTTAGTTAATAATTTTTTCTATTCAAAGGTGGCAGACCTTGGAACTCTGCTCTGCCCCAGAGACTCACATCTTTACATTTGTTGGTGTGTTGCACTGTTTGAGTTTCCAAAGCCATTCCAGTGTCACTGAGTGAAGCAATATTGGTGAACAGTTTTTCCTTTCTTTTTCTTCTTAGACAGTCACATCTTACTGCCCAATGCCTGTGGGCCATTCACTTTTAGTAGGACTTCAACCTCAGCTGCATTAGGTGAGCTCTTAAGTAGTACTTCAGATATCTAAACAGTTCTTCACATACAAGGTTGTTCCAATAACTCTTCAAATCCCTTTGTCTCTCAAGGGATTTTTAATACTAAAACAAAAATATTGCAAATTGCCTTCCCTTCATTCTAACCAGAGAGTCACTCAGGCTACAGCATCTGCTCTGCACATCAGTAGCAGTTAAGCTATAAAAATGAGCTAATATCAGTCTCAGGTGAGATACATTCACATTTTCAGAAGATAACTGAACACTAATAGAACAGTTATTTTAATTGCAATTTGCTACAGGTCTTCATTCCAATCCTTCCACTTCTTGAAGCATCTTACCAGTTCCATCATCTGCACCATTCTGACCAGTCTCCCAAATCTCTGACTTTGTCCCAAAGCCATCAGTGGCAGAAGACTCCGTATAGTCTGCAGGGTTAAATGTCCTAGAGTTTCAAAAGTTAAAAAATGGAAGAAAACACATGGGTCATTCAACGAACACAAGTGTCATTATTTTTAGCTGAAGTTGTATTAGATTTAACATCTCGATTTCCACATACTTTATCTTGATATTTTTGGTTTCAAAAGAATTTTTTCCTCTACCACCAGATATAGATAAAAAAGGGAGAAAAGAGAAGGAGAAAAAAGAGAGTAGACTAAAAAAAAATTATTGTAGAGAAACTGAACCAAAACAACAATTCCTGAAAAAGCAATAACCAGCATACCTACTCCTCCCACTCTCATAAAGCATTACTTTATATGCACAACTATAAGCCCCTCTCAGCTGACGGTTTCTCAGCAGGGGGCTGACTGATGAGAAACCAGTATCTCATCCTTTCAGAGCACCAGACCTGCACAGGACAGGAGTCAGAAAATCAGAAAGACTGTTTCAGAATACACTCCTGACACCAAAGCCAAAACACACAGATGCAGCTAAAAGGTCAAAATAAACTACTGAAAAGAACGTTCTTTTCAGTTCATCATCTAGAAGTATGAACAAGAAGGATTACCAGAGAAGTAGAACGAGCCTTCTGTTCATCATGACATCACTGATATTACATGAAATGTCATTAAACGCAAACACTGAGTGAAAGTAGTAGAAGCTACACCTACAAAGCAAGTTATTCCAACAAAACTGAGAACAAATTTAGAGCTGCTTAGTAACTTCTTTTGATTCTGTTTTAGGGTCCATGTATTTCACACACCTAAAGCATGAAACCTCAAAAACAAAACAACATTTATAATCGCTAGTCTTTCTGCTTTTATATAGAACTTGGATGTTCTACATTCCACCAAACCAAATCTATTTGTAAATTGACCTAGGACTATAGGCACCACACAGAACTTTCAGTCTCCTAAGCACTATGTGGCTGCTACTCACAGGTACAAATGGGTTCTTCAAGTTTGAGATATTGAGGTAACTTGCATTAGGTTTGTACAGGTGTGTCTAGTTAGAAACACTGTTTTAAGACAAAAATAATCCATTAATCATCTAATAGATCTGTGAGCTTTTGCATCCATACTCGTTTATCAAACATACAGCAATATTAATACATCCAGTGGCAATATTAATATTGTCAGTTAATACTGCCACTGAGTTTGATCCTTGCCAAAATCTGTGCTCTGCATGTTTCTTACCCCATGCCTTGGGCTGAAAACCTCCCCGCTCCTCTCCCTCTGCCACGTCCAAAGCCTAGGAGAGAAAACACCATTTAACAGCAACAGCAGAGGAGCCACCAATCTCTAGTCTGTCACATTAAAAAATGCTATGGTTGAAGAAGAAAACTACCATAGTTAAATATTATTTACTTCCCATATTTTATCACAGGAGAATTTGTTTCCCTAACATAGGTAAGCAAGCCACAGCTCATCTAAGACTTTGTTTTAGCAGGATTTGCAATTCAAAAAAACACAGAGTAGTTTGGGTTGGAAAGGAGTTCCAAATGTCATCTAGTCCAACCTGCCCTGCGATGAGCAGGGACATCTTCAACTAGATCAGGTTGCTCAGAGCCCCATCCAGCCTGGTCTGGGATGTCTCCAGGGATGGGGCATCGACCACCTCTCTGGGCAACTTGGGCCAGTGTATCACCACCCTCATTGTAAAATATTTCTTCCCCATGCCTGAATCTCTCCTCTAAAACCATCACCACTTGTCCTATTGCAACAGACCCTGCTAAAAAGTCTGTTCCTACCTTTGTTAGAAGCACCCTTTAGTTACTGAACAGCCACAATAAGGTCTCCCTGAAGCCTTCTCTTCTCCAGGCTGAACAACCCCAACTCTCTCAGCCTGCCTTCACAGCAGAGCTGTTCCAGCCCTCTGATCATTTCGGTGGCTGCACTGGCCCCTCTCCAACAGGTCCATGTCTGTCCTGTGCTGAGGGCTCCAGAGCTGGACACAGGACTCCAGGTGGGGTCTCACCAGAGCGGAGCAGAAGGGCAGAATCCCCTCCCTCCACCTGCTGGACACGCTGCTTTTGATGCAGCCTGAGATAAAACTGACCTTCTGGGCTGCAAGCGCACACTGATGGCTTACGTCCCATATTTCATCCACTAGCACCCCCAAGTTCATCTCTGCAGGGCTGCTCTCAATCCCTTCATCCTCCCATCTGTATTGATACTGGGGGTTGCCCCAACCTAGGTGCAGGACCTTGTACTTGGTCTTGTTGAACCTCATGAGGTTCACAGGGACCCACTTCTTGAGCTTGTCCAGGTCCCTCTGGATGGCATCTCATCCCTCAGGCATGTGACCTGCACCACTCAGCTGGGTGTCATCTGCAGACTTTGCTGAGAGCGCACTCAATCCCACTGTCTATGTCACTGATGAAGATATTAAACAGTACTGGTCTCAATATGACACCACTTGTTACCAGTGAATTCTTTAACTCTTTTCTGTATCTAGTGAAGTAGCATCAAAGGCCAAGAAAAGCACTTACCTAAAGACCCACAGCACATGAGACTGCTATTGCCAAATCATTAGATGATGTTCAAAATTTTGTCTTTGTTTTCTCACTCTTGCCTAGGAGGCTCTAGAATCCCAGCCTCCCTGTACACCCTGATCTCTCAAGAGATTCCCTGTCACTCCTTCTCTGTGGGGTTTAATTACTCCAGTTGTTTCCTCCTCTGACTCAGCCCACATGTCCACCCCGTCCTCCTGTGCATTTGGCAAACTGCGACCACACATTCCTTTTGCCTCCCCCTTAATCGTAGTTACCGACATGAAAATCACCAAGTTCATATGACCCAAACAACTTCCTTGTTATAAAACCACAAGCATATTCATTTTTATTTCAACAACAACAAATATTTGTTGCCTCCAATTTTGGTTACCAGTCTCAGTTTACAAGCTTCCTGATAACAGTGAATGGCTTTATTTTTTGCATATTGAATAGTGCCAAAAAGGAGTGAAAATTTCTGTACTACTTAGTACTTCAGCACATTTCCACACAGATTTTTTTTTCCTTTTGTAGAACCTCAATATCTGAGTCTTTTCCAGTTCGTTAGGTGTTCTTTTTTTTCAGAAAGACTACGAATATTATTTTGTCTTACAAGAACAGGGGGAGGTCAAAAGCTGCAGCCTGAGAACATACCAATTTTTTTATTTTGAAGACAAAAATCTGTGGTAATTATAAGTCACCAAGCACTTACCAGTTCATCAGACCAGAACATACAATCCTATATTACCAATATAGGTGGACCAAACATCAGAATTACCCATGATAGACTGTTCAAATCTGGATCAAAATTATCACTTATTTTCAGGAGACCACATAAATTCAGTAAGAGTAGTACCTCCAGGACAAGGGAAAACCAGATTAGGAAGTTCCTATTTTAATACTTGCCTTTCCCTTCCCACACAACCCCTTCTTCCCCTTGGCCTAGTTCACTGTCCAAGTTTTAAAAGACATTTCTGAACATCTAAAATGTCTGCTACCTACATTTTCAAGGACTTCTTCAAAGCATCAAAATATTAGGATAGTTTTACACACATTTTGATGACAGAGTTTACCCATATCCTATACAAGACGAAAACTGCTATCTACAGAGGAACCATGGAGACCTGCAGCGGAAGGATTCCCATCCAGCAACACACAGAATTTTGGCAGGACAAGAACACAGAACTGAAGTCTGACACTACGCCAGGCCTATAGCCTCTACATTTTCCCCTCTTTACTCTCCTTTTGATTGTAGAGAGAACAGATAGAGGTTAGAAAAGAAGTAACAACAGCTGCAACCCAGCAATCGCCATCCCTCTTCATCAACCCCACGTGTGAAGCTGTGCTCTCTGCCATAACAACGGTGTCCCAGACCCTGCTGTACACAACCAAATGTAGCTTGGCCTCTGAACCTCCTTGCTCAGAATACCTATTCCACTGCTCTTCAATCCCTTGCCCACCTAAACTCCCCCATCAGGGAGGCTGATCCACAGCATAACAAGGTCACAGTTCTCAACTGCACAGAAGTCAATACACTCCAGATTATCTTTCCACGCAGTAAATGATGTTTTAAAGAGTAGAGCCGGCCAAACAAGTTTACTTGGGACCACTGTAGGTACCATTTATGTAATAAATTTATTTCCTACAGCTATCAATACATCATTAAACACCATTTACTAATGATGCACAAAAGAGACATCAACAGCTTTCTAACAAGCTCAGCTACAAGTGAGGCAGACATTAGGTACATAGAGATTAGCTGGAATACCTAGCATGAAAGCAGAAATACATTTCAGAAGAGGAGGTAAGTCTCCCCAGTATCTCAAGTGCGAAAGTCTGGAAGAATAACCTTAGCATATTAAACAGAAGATGAAGTTTTAGCAGGCAAGGCATATGCAAGATGCTGTACCACCACGGACACAATAAACCTCTGGCTAAAAACAGTAACAAGAACCTCTAACAATTTTAGAAACCACTAGAAAGAAATCATGTTGTTCCCAAAGTTCCACGCATAGTCTTAGACTAGTAGCCAGATCACTCTGAAAGTTAATCCTAAACTTGAATTTCATGTGGATTCCCTTAACTTCATAAAGCTGTGTCTATGTTGTATATACTGAAATTAGGTTTAAACAACAAATGCAACAAAAAAAAACATTCTAGGGAAGACAAAAGGGAAATACCAAACCAGTGAGGTTACAGAAAGCACTAAATTCAAAGCTAGAAAAGACACTTATAAAGAACTAACTCAAAATAGGAGACAGTGAACAGTCACCACTGAAAGACCACTCTAAGACACAAAATCTCATATACCCTGGTCATCAATACAAGATGCCAGTGGGAAGGTCTGTCTTTGACACAATCAGATCATTAATATATTCTTAAATTCTCATGATGAGGAAGTTACTTTTCTCAGCTGCCAAAATTAAAATATGGCGTTAAAACAACTGGAAGGCACAGACTTCAAACACAAATAAGTTAATCATGAAGAAACTATGAATGCCCATATTTGCAAACTTTTGATGCTTTTTAACAGTGCCTAAAAGGTCAGTTAACAAATGGGGCTTCACGCTGCAATTCAGAGTGCAGAACCAAATTCTGAGCATGCAATCCTACAGTAACTTAAACCCATTTAAATCAGAACTACTACAGCCAAGGTCTTCCTCACCAGTGACCACAATCTGGCCTCTCTTTCCTGCACTGACAGTTCTGCATGTACCAGTGAGCGAGAACGAAACCACCATCAGAAAAAAAATTATTAGTTCATTGTTGGATCAGCTCTCCAAACCAGTTTCCTGCTTGTTAAATGCCAAAAAACTAACAATCTTTACACTAGCTTAAGCCACCAAAAAAACCTGTTGCCCCCGCTACCATGCTGCATGTTCCCCCCCTCCCTTTTTTTTTTTTTTTTTTACTTTGGCTTGGTAAAAGTTAGAACAATCCTCTGATATGGTTCAAATACACCAGCAGACAGGACCAATTCCTCCCAGCACTAAAGCCAGTTTATGCCTGTAACGTAAAAAGTATAGTTTTAACACTCCTCTGAAAATATGTGTTGATATGGTTTAGATCACAGTGGTCAATGTCCAAAAAAAAAATTTTCCTGTAGTAATCCACAATCAGCAACTCTTCTATCAACATTTTTACCTACCCACAAAAAGAGAACAAGTGACTTGGCAGCAGCTCATTAAATCTTCTAGTGAGTCGAAAGGAATATATTTTCTTCCAGTCAGTAAGTATGTGGAACACAAAAGCGAATGATGGACATCAGACAAAGAACAAAATGCCCAGACTCATATAAAACCTCATAACATTTCTTCACGTTACTTTATACTTGGATCTACAAACAACAGCCTACAGTATCAAGACAGCGTTACTTACTGATTTCTGTTTCAGGAAATCAGGACTGGGAAACTACATTTGAAGTTGATTCTGATCAACACTCCTGCTACTACCCCTTATCCAACATCCTTTTAAATGATGAAGTATTTAAAAGGTGTTCTTGTTTCCTTTAACATTGTTCAACTGTGTATTGTTGAGGTTTTTTTTCTGCTCTCCAGCATGTCTACCTCAGTTGACTAGGTTCACATCAGTCATCACTTCTTCAATTAACATTTTCCTTGCCTGGAATGAATTCTAGAGAAGTCAACACTTGCACTCAGGCACATGGTGGGATTTTGTTTCCACTAAAATGCACTGGGAGTTCAAAACACTCGTAATCACATGATCAAGTCTTCACTCTGGTACTGTCTATCCATGGAAAGAATTGTCCATCTCATTTACAACGCTTCTTCCCACAAAAACAAACACACACTACAAAGGAGCATGAGAAAAATGTGCACTACCACAGCTCGGATCAGCCCAGACCATCAACTTAATAGCCTATTCTGTAGAAAATCCAGTTTGCTGAGCTTTGTAGACCTAAATCCTTCAACTGCAACACAGGTGCTTTGTTTCAAAACTCAGATTTTCACACTGACAAGTTTAAATTAGATGAAGACACCTTAAGATTAAGAAAGACCTAAAGGAAAGGTTAAGAATGACTGAAAGTAAAAGGAAATGCAGACTTGAAGGGTAGGCAACACCCTAGATTTGTGCTTATCTCTGACTACACGGTGACTGAACAGCCCTGGTCTCTGCTCTGGACATGCAGAGCCAGACACCCTCCCAGCAGATGCTGAGGTGACAGAGGTTTAAGCCTTAAGAAGAGATAAAGAGTTTATGTATAGAATGTTTGTATTCTAGGCATTCCACACTACCAAAACAAACATGGAAGTCATATTTAATAATTCAAATCACTTCTGTCTTATTAATAATTATTAAGCTAGAAGCATTGGATCAGTTTTATATATTGCATGTAACGTGTCCGGAAAACTTTCAATTCTAAAGTTATGTTTAATAGAAAGTAACTAACTTATGTTAGAGATAAGTTCTGGTTAATCTAAAAAAAAAAATTACACTACACACACAGCTTCTTAACCAATGCAAAATCAGCTACAGCAAAACTACACAGACATCATATTGTGACCTCCAGAAAATCTGGTCTACATTCATGTTTTAGAAAAATCAATATCCTTACTAGTTCTGGCAAAGAAGATAAAAATATATATCTTATGTCAACTGTGCTAAGCTTCTAAAACAATAAAAATCTTTATACATACAATTCTGATTACAGAAACTCATTTTTTTCAAGGATAGCATATTTCTTAATAAAAATGTTTATATATATATATAAAAAGAATATAAGCTGGGCTATAGTCAGATATTTAGTAAATTGTAAGCTACTTTGCTTTCTTATACAGCCAGCAGAAAAACGAGCTTGAAAGGCTCCTTGTCATGCTGTTTAGGTCCAAAATTAAAACATGTTTTTCTTTTTCATTTTTCTGTTTTGCTGTCAGCATCCACATTTATGGCACGCTCACATTGCCCTGGAAGAATGAAGAGGAAGAGAACAGCGGAACAGAAGTAAAAGTGACAAATCCATTTTCACTTAGC
Organism: Patagioenas fasciata; assembly: GCF_037038585.1. Taxonomy (NCBI): domain Eukaryota; kingdom Metazoa; phylum Chordata; class Aves; order Columbiformes; family Columbidae; genus Patagioenas; species Patagioenas fasciata. The sequence goes on along the minus strand of NC_092560.1, from coordinate 76,812,574 downwards.
AAACAAGAAGAACTGCTACATATGAATCTATAACAATCTCTACACTGAATCCAATCCAGAAGTTCATCTACCTGCTATCCCATTATCAGCTATGGTCAATTAGATATCTAGGGAAGAGTACAACAACCGTAACCAGAGTGCAGTTTCTCTAGACCCTCTCCTAAACTTCAATTATTTGTGACTCCGAAGATAATTTACACACACCAAAATCCTAAGTTGTTTTTTTCCTTTTTTTGGCATTGCTCTTTTCTAAGATTAAATTCTCAAGTCTTTCCGTGTGGTTAACTACATGTATGAAGAACCACCTCCATAACTGCTTGTTCCTCACACCTCATAAATGGCAGTCTTCCCAGCACTTCCCAGGCTTTTCTAGTTCAACCACATCCTTTTCAACATGGGGTAGAGGACAGTGGGAGAACCAGACCTGGACATGTGAGAACACTTCAAACAGCAGCATTAATTAAAAAAAAAAAAAAAGGTGACTGTAAAGTTGTCAGTTTGTATATAACAATGCAGCTGATTAAAACAAACAAGGAAATGTTTCAAGAGCTGACAATCCTAAAGACATAACGATCTTCCTCCACAATACCTTCAGGAGATTCCATTCCAAACAGTTAAAAATCTTAGCAATACTGGCACACAAATACGATCACTTTGATGAAATCACCATCTATCACCATTATTGTATTTTTCACATGAAAATTAAACTCATACAAGAAATTCAATTCTGAAAAGACTGATAGGAAGGCCATCTTAAAAAAATAACTTCTTTGAGTCCTTTCCAAGTCAAAGTTTACACCCACAGTTCAGCAAGCAAAGAACAAGGGCAGAGCAATTTCAGCTAGGATGTGTCCTGAAACACATCCTGTGATGCATTTTTGCTTTCTGTTAATCAGTCAGTAACGTATATCTACTTCAAATCCCTGATCTGCACACCAGCAACCAGGGATGTCTGTATGTTTTATACCGCCTACCCTATTAAGACTACTGAATGAAACGGTAGGAAGCTTTTTTTAAATTATTTCTACTGATACCCTAAGAAAGAAGGTCATGCATCCCTGAAATACTGAGAAGTAAATTACACAGTTGTATACAACTCCCTGCAGATATCAAGAACTTGCATTATAAAACTAAATTAGGTATTTCCTTCCACAGAATACACATGTGTAATATAATGACTCTGAAGTCCTTAAAATAGGCCTATTTCAGACAGATGAAAACACTTAATTAAGATACTTGACTCACATGAATGTACAATCTAAAATGTTTGGTAAAGAGATACCATAATATTACATACACTAAGCCAGTGAACAGAAATTGGTTGAAGTTGTTCATATTTCTTCAGTCTATTATGTCAGTTTGATCTGATTATTAAGTACTTCAGCTTGAGACATATGATATTAATCTAGAAAGCTACAGTATTGACAACAAAAGCGGTGTATTGTTCATCAGGTTACAAAGCAAAAACAAACAGACTGCATTTGAAATTAACCTCTAAGTTTCATCCAACAATTTAAAAAAAGATCTTTATAATTTGAATGTAAAGGATCATTTTATAAAACAAATAACAAAAGACTTACATTCCATCTATTAACAGTGCTAACATAACAAAAATTAGAGTTGTGAACTATACTACACCTTCCCCTGCAAGGCTACCTCTCTGCACACACCATTTGATATTTGCTGATTCACAGGCACAACCAAGTCATTCTCACAGCCTTCTGGAAGATACATTTCTCTGCATCTTTCCACTCCTTCAAGATGCAGATCTGGAGACAATGAAGTTGGATGTGCCCGTCTTTGAATCCCTCATTACTGGATATTCCAAAGAGAAGAGAGTCTTTTGAAGGCGGAATTTTTTTGTGAGTCAGACCTTACTTATTAAGTACATCAGCTCTGCTGTGCAGTTCATCAGTTTAACTCATTTAATATCCACTTCCCCACGCAATCTGTGCTGTACCTTGGTTACTCATCTTCATTCCTCCTGTTATAAGAAAAAAAGCCGCTTTCAACTCCAACCTCTGAAAATCCAAACCAACTAAACATCCCCAGATTCCACACAGAATCCTTTAACATCTTTCCCATCTCTTCTACAGGATAGGATTGGACCTGTACCTAAGATTCTGCAGTATTCTTCTTCCACAATTCTCATCAACTCTTCCATGCTAAATTCCTTCTCTAATCAAGAAGCCTCTAAGATGGCTTGTGCTTCTCCTGATTGGGTACAGAAAAGAGAAGGCAATCCTGACAACTGGATCCACCCCAAAGAAACAGCGCAAGTATAGATCCAATCTCTCCGTGAGAGTCCTGCAGATAGAATCTTGTACTCTCCTGCTGCCAAGGTATGTCCTGAGGAGCCCAGTGCACTCCCACTCACAGAAGGCCAGCTTGAGTCCATCTGGGAAAACAGCGCTCCACAGCCAAAGCACAACGGTCTGCTACACAGAACACTACCATAAAGGTGATTTGTGTCAATTCTTTTAAGTTCTGAGACCAAGACATGACAAGGGTAAGGGAGCGGAAGGTACCTAAATTAAAGGTGGCTGAAGTGCTTATGGAATTGAAGCATAACCAACAAATGCTTAAAATGAAGTGTTTAAAGAAATAAATGGGAGACATGAAATCAGTGCCAGTCCCACACCAATGTCACCATCTCACCTCTCCCACGGCCACGTTTCCCACGGTCTGAAGGCCTGTCTCCTTGATTGTTGTCCACTCCATTCTCTTCAGCTCTAACTGTGGAAAGAGGACAGCTTAAGAGAAGGTTTAGAGACTCATACATGAGACAATATAGTCATCTGCTTAACCTGAACTCCAAGATAAAATGCAAGATTTTAGAGTAAGCCAGTCAACAAATGTCAGTCACTCCTCTTCTTTGGGGGCCTAGCTACACGCAAGTTATGTTTACTTTGCACAAGACAATTAGGAAGCAAAATATCCCTTTTAGGGAAATGTCGCTCAGCAGCAACCCTTCGGTTTTCTCAAAAAAAAAAAAAAAAAAAGCAGCACAGCATTTTTCAGCCTACACTATTAATTATGGCCTAGCCTCTTTATTGAGCTGGAAATATAGCTGCCTCATACTTTGCTGCCTTGATAACATGCTGAGTGGCAGCAGTGAAAGGAAAAGGATTAACCACCAACTCTTCCCCTGTCCATCCGGACCAAATCCCTGTACAACCAGGGAAACTTAAAAGAACCCTCCTCTGTATTAAAATCAGCGGGATGATGAGTGGGTGAAGGTGAGGCATTAGAAAAACACTGCAAGCTAACTATTCTGCAGAGAACTCCTGAGGAGGTAATCCGAAAGATGTCTTGCTCCTTGAAGAAAAAAAAAAAAAAAAAAATATTGACTGGCCATTTAAAACATTGTTGAGATATTGTATTGCACAACTTCACCTAATGGCAGCAATAAAATCATCAACACTTGGACATAAAGCTGGGAAAATAATATCAAGCTTTGGTAGACATCTGAAAAATCTTAAATTCCAGTTTATAAAAGGAAACAAGCAGGATCTGGGTCTGTAAAAAAAAAATTTGCCCCTCACTTCTCTATGGATGGATCTGATTTAAATTCATTCTAAGCACAGTTGCAAGTTTTATTACTATATTTTCATATACTGATGTTACTGTACTCTACAAAGATTCACAATGTCTTCATAGGCACAATATCTGAATATATTCCAATAATTAATTAGAAGAGTTGACTAATACAGTAAATATTTTTTCTCCTTTTAAGTTAAGAGCCAAGCATATTTTTTTCCTTTCAGTTTCTCTGCTCAGCTGTGTTGTGCATGGCCCTCACAGGCAATGTATACAGCTTTGATACTGCTGATAAAACTGGGGAAAAAAAGCAACAAGTATCTAACAGGGATCTAACATGATGTTACCTAGCCTGGAAACATCAGTCTGCTTTTGTACAATGTATTATTGCACCTGCATAAACTGTAGCAAATTTGTAAATGTTTTAACTCACAAAGGATTGTCCCTGTTGCAGAAACTCACCTCTGATTGGTTTATGTGAGTAATATATGCTAGAGACTAATAATGATCCCAATCTTTTGATTCCCCTTACAAGAAGATGACAGCATCTTCAGGTTCTCTGACTCTCAAAAGGAGATGGAATCAAAGTTGGATCATTTTTTTGTTGAAAGAAACAAAAAAGTGTGCCAGCTATGCAGCAGCATACTTGCTCTCAAATAGCCTTAGACTCAATTATAAAACTTTATGTGAATGAACTGCAATTTGTACAAGATCAATTAAATCAAAAGAGGACGGAAATTTAAATTAAAATCAGTGTCTCTGAACAAGCACAGACCATCCCAAAACCAAGTCATGCAGACAGATGAAGCATACCTGTCACATAAGCAAGCTGTCATCCCTTCAGCGCTGAGCTATAGTTCAGATAGACTTTACTCCATTAAGCATTCGCTCTTAACTCAGTCAGTCTGAGGTGCAAGAAAGTGTCTGAATCTTTAAAAATTAACCCCTATACGTACACTCTCGGCCACGGCTGCCTCCTCTTCTCCGTCTGTTGGAACTTCCCCGTCCACGACTCACTTCTCTGTCCCCTCGTTTTTCTCTGTTCTCTTTGTTCTCTGAACTTTCCTTTCCAAGGTTTTTCTTCTTTCCCCCTACCGTCTCCCAAGAAGTCTATTTTGGTAGAATAGAATTAGATACAAAAGTCAAAAAGGAAAAGACAGCTCTCAGTGCACACTTCCATGTCCCACCTCTCCAGTTCACGGTAAAAAAACCACAAGTATTTGCATAACATCACATATGTAATACTTGCAAACTACACTGATACAAAATGGTAACACAGGCTGTATTTTGGGGAAGAGATGAGAAACAAACGTGTTTTAGAAGTTGATTTGTCTTACGAAATGTGAAAATCCCAAATATTTCTGGCTATAGTGGATTTTCACTAGTTCGAAAAAGCCTAGACACAACCACAACACAGAAAACGTGGGAAGTAAGCTAAAGTTTCCTTCTCAGCTACCTTGATAAATCTAGCAAGGAAACAATCACAGAGCTATCTTTTTCTCCCAAGGAAACAAAAAAAATGTATATAAGCATCATTGAACAGGTGGTCTAAGGGAAAAGAGAAAAAGAAAAAAGAAAAAAAAACATTATCCAGAAATACTAGAGCTCAAGCACCAACAGACAGAATGGTAGAACGACAGCCAGGGAAACAGGGGCCAGATACAGCTCATCACACACAACAAAATACATGAAAAACTATGTCTAAACAAGACAAGGGACCAAGGTCCAGACATCAGCTTTAATACTAAACTGCATCTTTAAAATAAATTCAGGGATCATATCAGATTCACAGAAGTATCTGTAGGAGTTGAAAATAAAATGACTAAACCACTTGCTAAGAATAGCACAGCACCTCATATATTATGCAATTGCATGGTTAGTCTATTGAGCCATAGTTGCAAAGCAGAGAAGAAAGGTATTATTTGCAAACCATTAAGATGGCAGATACATTTATATATGTGTCCCCATCTCTATCAGCCTATAGTCTAGGTAAGGTTTTAATCAGGAAGTTTGCATAAGCAAATAGGGTGTCATCAACTGTGAAACACAAAAGCCATGACCTCTGACAGGCACAAAAAAGGTCAGCTATCAGTAATTTTAGGTCCTGTCCTATCTCCTCACAATTCAGACTACAGAGAATCTGCAGCCCCCAAGAGGGACGCAATGATCAACTAGTCAAAGCTACCTAGAACTGAAAAAATTAATGCTATTGAGAAAGCAGGTAGCAAAGCATTTTATGTATATAAACTCTATGTTCCAGTGTGTCCTTTGAGAGAATGGTTACTCTTATTTTTTGAGATGTCGGGTGAGAAAGAAGGTTGATATCTGCTTGGGAAGACTCAGGCAAGGATTCCAGAAATTCTTCTAAAACAAATAATTTATTCTCAAGGTACAGCATAGAGCATCTCAAGCTGGTGCCATCTGCAGCTGGAGAAAACAAGTTCTTGGCAATAGTCAAAACATTCTTCTGTTGTCATATTTTGTTAGACTCTGTTCTGTTTCTTTACTTACCTCCAAGGACAGAGCTCCCCTTATCTTCTAGCATAAAGACTCTGAGGTCTTTTTTACTTAATGAAGCAAAGAGTTCAGAAAGTTCACAGCTTGAAGAAGTCATGCTAAACAAATTTACTTATGCTAAGTGAATTCTATATGAGCAGTTTCTAAACAAGTTCTATGAGAAGCGGTATACAAAATAATTCAGTAAGCTAAGGTAGTCTATTCCATTCAATTTCATCCTCAGTATAGACTACACCACCATAAACCAACGTCAGTGAAGAGCAGACAGCACATATTTGAAGTATAAAAATAGATGTTTAGGCCACACCATGTTTTCTGTGCAACAGAAAACTGTTTCCTACAGTAACTATCATATGGCTTCACCTGCTGTAGTCTGTGTAACTGCATTACACACTAAAACACTCCTAGAGCTCTAGAATCACTTCACAGGAGAAAAAAATAATTGCATTGACAACTGAAGAACCAAGTCTATATAGTTCAGAATGCACTACTATTTCACTGATGGGCATGGACCCAAAAGATCTTAGGCCATTTAAAGAAATACTCCCAACAGGATGATCCTTAAGCTTAAAAGAAAGCTTAAAAGGAAGCAGCCTCCCCTTAGCAAGGTTTTACATGACTTAGGAAGGATCAGTAAAAGGATGACTACAAAAGCACCAGATTCATGCTTTCTCACAATATAATTGTAGGAAATCCTTGAGAATTTGGGCATGCCTTTTAAGGTAAAGGATGGTGATACCCCTGGACATGGGAATCCATCACAGGCTACTGAAGCTGTCTGTTTTTGTAAGGGAGATAACTGATTACAATTTCAGCTGAGGATGTCTGAGGCAACCCAAATGCCAGCTGACCTCCAAAAATACATAACAGAAGCCTTCTTGCTGGTCTTAGACAGAGGAAAAATCTGAAAGGTCCTCTTTGCTCTGTCTTCAAAGGTTTAGGAAGTAAAATATGGTTGGGCATAAAATGGATCTTAGGCCTGTAAGAAGTTAAATGAATGGAAGTCTTGGGCAAAGAAACATATGCCTTTCTCTACTTATACAAGCCTCTGCCTAACCAAAGCTAGACTGCAACAAATGTTACAAGCAAAAAGTCTTCATAAGACCAAGTCACACAGCATAAAGCCTTAAAGACCGTAGTATTAATGACAACAACAAAAAGACAAACCTGACAGAGTACTGAAGAAATTACAAATAGCCATTCTAGCTATCACTCCTTGCTCTTCTAATTTATCAAAGTGGATAGACACGTCTTCTTCCAAATGAGGTAAAAAAGACTTATACAGCACAAAAATAAAGAGAAAATAGAAAAGATATCCAGTAATCTGCATTCAGAATTAGTAGCACCTCTGCTTCCAATTTCAAGTCCATGTTTAAAATGTTCTGGAGTATACTGGCCTTAAAGCAAACCCTTCAAACTGGAGGCCCACAAATTTCCATAAAGAATACATTTCCTCACAACCTCCTACTTGAGCCCTTTAAGTTGTCTGTAGCTGTTTCAGTTGCATTTCATCTACAGAGGGCAGTGGGTTCAGAGGGACTTGTCTAAAGAGCAGAACATACGGATATGTTGCATCTAATTGACAAATGAGTTCAGAAAGTTTCTTCCATGTCACAATCACTTACAATAATTTGCTAAAATAAGAAAGCATTTAACATTCTCTATCAACCAGAAAACGATTATCAACTAGAAAATGGCAAATACAACAGAAAACAAAACCAGTACATTTCTAAGACAGATTTAATTGAGATGCTCTCTTCCTACTCCAAACTTACCAGCTCACTCAGTATTATATACTTGCATTTTAGATTATCTCAACTCTTGTAAGTGAAAAGCAGATAGAAAAGAAAGTGTGTGTCCTAGATTTAGGGTGTGTGTGGGGTGAGCTTCCTGACTGACAATAAGCCAGCATACACATCCTGACAAATCACAGGAAATACTGAATGTTCAGCATTAAGAAAGGAAGTCCAGGTTTCTTTCCCTATTTAGATGAGATGGAATCTAGTTCACTGCATCAGATAAACTGTAACAGGTCTCTCCAGCAAAAACTTCAACCACAGCACGACATATCTTCCTCATATCTCTTGGGATAAAAAAATGTCCCATGCAACGCTATAAACAACATTATTGTTATATACACATTGTTTAGTCTCCTCTGTTTTTCAAAGTCATGCAAATAAGCAATACAATGAAAGGAGCAACTACTCTTGGATTATCCTCTTCTGCCATTAGCAGAGCTGTCAATGCAACTTTTAGATGTGGAAACCTCCTCCAGCTTCAATACAGCCTATGCACATTTACAGAAGTTGCACAACTTAAAATACCTGCCTGCCCTTTAGTTTTATAGAGGTTTCTCTTTGTATAAACAGTCTCAGGGCTGTGGAGAGTAACTACAAACGTTGAGGCAAAAAACAGCCCAGTGTCTGACAAAGCACTGAGTTCAGCTTCAGAGTTAAAACTGCTGCAAGTAAATGAAAACCGAAGGACTCGGCAAGAGACTAGCTGAACACCCACAAGATTTTCAAGGTTTGGTTCACTCTGAGGCATACAAGTAGTAAAGAAGCTGCCCCGGTCTATGTTTCCTTCAAACAAATTTGAATAGAGACATGGAAATGAAAAGCTTCCAAAATATGACTTTCACAATCACTTCTTAGAAGTAGAAAGGCGCAGCAAACAAAGAGTGGTTTAACATGAAAGTAAAGCCTTACCGTGTCTGAACTTCCTTCCAGCAGTATGTTGATTGCTTTGTTCACATCCCCGTTACAATCATGCAGTGCCACTATGCACTCATCTTGGTTTTTCCCCGTCACTTCCATAAGCTAGCAGTAAAAGTCAGACATGTTAAAATATCTAAATTATCATCATAAGGAAATAAGAGTTAGCACCACCATAGATTCCAAGAAAGTGCATAGCTACTATGTCAGAGCAAATTAAACTCCTATATAAAGCTAACTGCATTTTACAGATCTGCTTGGCATTCAGACAAGACACAGGATGAAACACAAATTAAATGGTAATCAAGAAAACACCCTTGCACTTCTTCTTTTCCTTTTAACTTTATGTTTGCAGCAAAAGCTGTCACCACAGAGATATACGAGGGTAAAGATGTCAAAGAGCAGGATAGTTCAGTATCATCCTCTCTCCCTCCCCGTCAAATATCCACTTCTTTATCCCACTGTGTGAGAACACAAGGTAAGCCATGACAGAGAATATATCCACCTGGAAAGATGTCCAGACTAAGAAAAAAATTATTTTTCAGTCAGGTCAGTTCCGTCGGTCCATTTCAGCACAAGGGCACATAAAAGGCAAAAGCAACAGCTGCAAGCTCTGTGGACCTGCTATGCAGATCCTGAGGAGTGTGGGATGGAAATAATCAGTTTGTCATGGGACATCCTGCAACTTGCTCTACATGAGCTAGAAATATATATGCAGTGTAAAATATTGCAGATTTCTTATGCAGAAGTTAGTTCTTATCCTTCCCACCAGCAGAGCTACAGGCACTATTGATGAGGGTTCCTTGGGCTTCAGGAAGTACAAGACTATGTTTCTGGCATAGCAGCAGAACAAGTTTACAACAAGAGTAAGAAAAAACAATAATGCTTCAGAGGAGGTTTTACAAAGGAAAAGAAATCTGCTCCTCCACTGCATTAACGCATTCACGCTAATTCTTCTCTCCTTCTGGGTATACTCCTAAGTTCTTTGTGAGTTGTGATGTGTTCAAACCACCGATAACTACAGCAGAACAAGGACCTGGATTCTCAATACTGCTCAAATTAATTATCTCAGCTATAACTCGTTCATGGAAGCTCAAGCATCTACACCCGAAACTCAGCATGGTTGGGTAAATGATGTTTTTATTTTCACAGTTCTACCATTTTAATGCATACAAAGATCTGGGAGGTCAGAATACTTTTTTTTAATAACACTTAAATTCATCTTTAAGCTATTAGATTTTTACTTTTTCTGAAAACAGTCAAGATATTAGCAAATTCAGTTTACATGGGTGACATATTTTTCCCATGTGCGTGTACATGTGGACAAGCTGAATGCACTCTGTATTCTGACCATCATTAAGTATCAGGACAATACCAGAAAGATAGAGTCTGGAAGACACATCAGCACAGATGAGTTTTGGCTTAAAGACTTGTCTACAAAGGAAAATACACCAGTGTAACTATACAGTCACAGCTATATTACCACAAAATTTCTTGTAAACAGACTTCACAGCACAATAAGAGCAAGTTTTTCTAGTTAAACTTACATCCTTCTGAAAAAGGTCTCATCTAAATCAGAAACAGATGTTCTAGCTCCAAAATGTAAACCAGCTTTGGAGCACCTTATTGCAGGGCATAAAAACTCTGTACCATAAGAAACATACTTGTTTCACTTTATCTTCAAAATCTGCGTCGTTCTTATCGTAGATCATCTGAGCAAGACGAATCTGTTCTGCTGTTGCCTGAAAAATGCAAACATCCAATAAAGTACACGAGGTAACAATATATTTTTTTTAAAGTGTCTCCTAGTGTCACTGTATTTTTCTCCCCACATTCTCAAAAAGAACACACACAACAAGCACAGAGGTGCTATGGGAAAGAGATTAAAATCTTCTCTATGCCCATTTTATAGCTAAAAAGTTAGTTGGGACAGAAGCAATTTCAACATGTTCTAATATGTTCGAACCACAATCAAAAGTCACCACACAGACAAGACAACCATGTAATAAAATAGAATATACCACAGAAGCCTACATTTTGATATAATTACTCGTACTTTTATTTAGTATCTACCATTCCAGAGTTAAGTTTTATTGTAACAAACTGGCAATGGTATTTCTAAATTAACCACATCTCTGATGATTCCTGCTCACATCACCTTCCACGACTCTCTCAACAACAACCTGGCTGTAGTTTTACGAACACTTAAAAAGAGATAGAGTCATGCCTCAAGATTTTGTCCATGAACAGCTGCGCTTATTTTCTTTATAAGCAAATACTGGTCTTTGAAAATCGTTAAAGGATCTTGCTATTGATGAAATATTTGGTGCTTCTGTAACATTTCTGGACCACAAATCCACTTTGGCAACTTCTCCAAAAGTTGTAAGACTAAAATTGATGGATGCAGTAATGTGCTATAAATCCAAATAGGCCATTGCTGCCGCAGAGAGAATGCAACTCAAGAACACTAATGTCCCATCATACAGGACACTGCTAACAGTGCAGCATTTGCAGTGTGCTTCAACCGTAATCCCATCAAAATACCAAAGATAACACTGTGCTAGATGATCCTGCACCTAATCCGATCTTTGCTCAAACAAAAGAGGTTTCCATCTCATGCTACAGAAGGCAGATACTAAAGAAAGCCAGAACCAAAATGTGAGTTGATGTGTTGCAGAAGACTTCATTGAGAAGGGGATCAGCTCATCCACTGAAACTCTTGACAGAAAGGATTTGTCCTGGGCAGCTGTCCAAATCTCACCTTTCAAAATCTCATTTCACAGAATACCCACACGAAATTCTGTGCCTCAAAAGTTCAGACTTAATCAGCTTCAAACTGCTTTGCTTTTCGAGTTTACCACAAACACAAGGAGGTCACAAAGTGTAAATGCTGAGATGAGTCTAAAAATTACTCCACCGTATACCACCAGCTGCTTCTTTTCTGAGAAGTTACTGCAGCTGTCCCAGTTCCTTGAGGGAAACAACATTTGCTATACTCAGAGGTTATGTTCCAAGACAATTAGCATTTGTAATGGAGTTAAGTACTCTGCACTACTTCACGTTTTCAAAGTGTCATGCTGACAGCTTCATATATCAGTCAGTAACACAGAGGAGAGCCTGCTCTGGAATTCCTCGTGCTGGCCCTGGTGCCACTCTCCACAAAAGCCTTCCAGTGAGTGTGGTGTTCTGTGTAAAGGAGCTCACTCTTGGTGTCTGCTGAGAGCTCAGCAGAGAGCAGAAGCAAAAGGTCTGCTGGTCTCAGGAACTCAGCCTTGTTGATTCATCTTCTCGTCCTGAATTCAGCCTTCTCAGGCCCACTGCAACTTTAAAGCTAGTGAAGAGATCTACTTTAAAGATATCCAGATTTACAGCATTCAGACAATGCAATTTTTGTAGAGACACAACGGCGTATTTTACCAAAAACAGGAACCCATTAGAATTCGTTTTTTCCATAAACAGTTTTTTTTTTCAAGTCCACATTCAAAGACAAAAATATACCAATTTTATAACACTATCAAATGTGTGACAGTATCTTCAGTTTTCCTGTGTAAGCAGAGAGCTTAGAAACACAAGTAGGTGCAATATTGCTGGTATTTATGCCAGTAGATTACATTCAGATTCAACTGAAGACTCAGAAGAAAAAAAATTAAAACCCACATGATGTGTTTACAAACACCAAATCATTGTCACAAAATGTTTTGGTTTTTTCCCAGCAAGTAGTTTATTTCTAAGGCACTATTGTTACAAGTAAGACTGTAGAATCCTGTAAGAGAGTATAATTAGGTTTTAGTTGCTACTAAGAAAACAGTAGCAGTTAAAACATTACTCAGTTTTACAAGATATATTTGCAGCATAAGTGAGTGAAGGAAATTATTAACCAACAACTTCAAAGTACCAGAAAACAGAAGTATGCAAAATACAAAATTAATTTACAGTAACAGGACCAGATCTTACAACAACATGGTACATTTATTATCCACAAGCAATGCAAAAGAACTGTGATGTCATTTCTTAAATAACTTAAATAACAATTATTGTGGTATTATGACAATGAAATTTCCATTTCAGAAAGCCAACATTATCCTACATTCAGAAAAATGAATCAGTGGTTATTAAACAGTAAATCCCACACATGTCTGTTAAAGTCTAACTAAGCAGGAAGATTCATCTGATATCTGAACAACAAAAAATACGGTGCACTATAATATAATTGCCATATATTAAATAACCATCTTTTCCACAAAAATTGACCAAAACAGTATCTATTATGCAAGAAGTAGACCCAGTGGATGAAGTACAGAAAAAAGTCTGTAAAACTTGGAGCTTAAAATCAATCTCACAGGTTGGAAAGGTCCTTGACTGATAATCAGTGCAACCTCCCACTGAGAGCATGTGACATTGGAGGAGCAGCTTGGCGGCAGACAAAGATCCCACAACTTCTCTAATCTATGATCGTGTTATGGTAAACATTTTTTTTTTTTTTAACCTTTAAACAGCTGGAATTTCCACAAGTTCTAACTTGTGCCATTCTCTGTCTGGGAAAAGTCTGGCTTCACTTTTTCTATACCTTATCATAAGGTACACAAACAGGAGATATGACCTTGCCTTGCGTACTTGGGGCTGAACACATCCAGTTCCCTGAGCCATCCCCCACTGATCCTGTGCTCCAGCCACTCAGCCATATACACAGCTCTTCACTAGACTTGATGCCATCTAGCAATGTCTGTCTTGTGCCAGGGAACCCGAAACTGGGCACAGTACTCTACGGCTGTCTTAGCAGAGTCAAAAAAGGGGAAACCACCACTTTTGTCAAACTGCTCACTATATTCCTGCAGCCTTACTTGTTATAAAACAAAAACAAACAACTTCATCCGTTGAAAGTCACTTTCTAAATCCACACATTAGCGTGAATCACCAGTACACAAATGCTGTAACACAAGAAGATGAAAAGGGCTTGAGCTCACGTAATTAATACTGTACAAAACAGAGCAGGTGCCTCTCCATGTTAAAGATCAGTCTAGAAAACAACAGACACAATTTTGCACAGAAGCACCTCTAGATTGATGCACTCTCTGCCACCAGAGAACTGAGGCAATTCTTGACTTGAGTCCAATTTTGAGAAGTCTCTGACAAGAGAATAATGAGTTGCCAGGAGCAGAGACACTTCGCACTCCCTGCAACCCAGACAAGCACACAACTACTCTGCTGCTGAGAATTAAGACAATGGGGTAAGAGCTTAATTTCAATCCCACAGATACTCAAAGTAATTTTAGTCCACTAGTAGACAAACACTTTCACTTCATGTTGTGAAGACACTGCACAAGAAGTTTAAGATTTTGTGATTTGTAGATATGCTGAATCATGCTGTAGAACACAGCATACATCTAATGGAAGCTCTTCCCACCCACCCAAATGCCCCTACCAACCAGAAATCTTCTAGCATCATGAGGCTGGCATATGGAAGAGCTGAGATCTGAGGACACTGAGGTCACAGGACAGAAATTCTGACACGGGCATAGAATTCCTCACTGATGGGGAATGTTGCTGAAGAAAACAAAGCTCTTTTAGAGACAAGAATACAGGAACAACTTAATGCTGTGCTGGATTACTGAACAATTAAAACGAGATATCAAACATAGTCTTTCAAAACACACCATGATTTTTCCTCCAGTCTTTACTCAGTTTTTACTGACTTCAGGAAGAAATGCATATCACTACACTCACACTTTCAACTTGACAAAGATTACATAGTATCACATACCTGTACTACTTGTTTCTGTGGTTGTGTTGGCTGTGTGGTTGAAATTTGCGTTTTGTCCCGAGTGCCCCGGGTACGTTCACTGCCCACCGATGTCATCATATACAGTATATACAAAACAATGTATGTACAAAATAGAAAATCTGAAACGGAAAAAAAAAAAAAAGAGCATGAGTTAAGGTAGGGTACTGATTTCAATACCCATATAATATAGAAGTGCAGTAGCTCAAACTCTTCCTGCCTTTACCACAAACTCTGTACAGAGAATCCTGAAAAAGCAGCTTTAATACACTACTATTGGATTATTGCAGCCTTTACAGTAAGGGGGGAAATGCAGCAGATAAAAAGCATTTTTGTCAGCTGATTTGGATCTGTCTAGATCTATACTCCCAAAAAAGATCTAAACCTCACAGTTTTTTCTAGTTATTTAACATACAGACTTTTCTATCTGCTACTCTGCTGAAACTTCAGCTCCAGCTATATCACTCGAATTTCTGTAATACCTGCTGTCTTGTTTTGATTCTTGGAATCTAATCACTTTCATAACCATCCAGAATGCTAACGCAAAAGTCACAAACTAGGCAGTTCCTCTCTTCCCTATTATCAGGCTGCTTTCCTGCACATATATGGAGGTTCTGGCCAATGCCCACTCCTCACCTCTCATTTGTAAGAGAAATTATGATCCTTGCCTCTAAATCCAGCCTCTGTAACCAGTGGGGTTTTTTCTTCCCCTCATACTTGCAGACGTGATTTACAAAACTATCTATTATCCTGCTTTAAACATACCTTTGTTGTATGACAACAAAACTTAAAACCCAAACCCCACACAAAAATCAGTGCAATCCCATTTGCGGAAGTCAGCTTTCATTCTCATTCATCCTCTAGCACTAAAATTACTTTCAAACAAGAAATTAATTATTCCCCCTGTTCGTACAGCATATAACAAAAGGTTAATTGATGAGGGTGGTTTATAGTATCTAGCATAACTACAACTGATCTCTGAATCAGTCAGAACAGTAATAGTCAACTGTCTGGTTTCTGAGTAAACTGCATGAACAAGGATGTGTTCAACACCTAACTGCTCACTAGCACTCACAAGTAATGGGTACTCAACAATTTAAAGTTGCAATGAGAGGTTCAGTTTAAACATCGATTCAAGATGCTCAGGAGCCTCATCGAGAATCAAAAAGACAATTAACTCCATTATAATCTAATTCACTTCTTTAGAAGACATTAGAAACACATTTTTGTTGGCCAAAACTGAACCTGACATTGAATTTCTTTATGTGCTAGTTAAAGCATTCAAAGTCTGAGGAGAAAGTGTATTTCCATGAACCCTTACATATTTAACAAGAAAAGGCCTGCCTTTACCAGGAACTAACTGCAGATGAGCTGAACTGGAACACTGTGTTTCTCCTTGGCTGTGGTGAATGTATTCATAAACAATCTGTCTCCCAGGCTCCTAATGAAGTCTAAACTTTATTGTCTTCCAAGCCCCAGAACACACAGGTCTTCAGAGTTCTGCACTTGGCACCCTAAAACCCAGATACAGTCAGAACTGAAGTTATTCAAGCTCATGATAACATGTTCTATGGAAAGAAAATTATTAAGTAGATGTCTAGAAACTCCAAACAACAAGTTCAATACTTATCACTGACTATGTGGTCAAGGCTGTCCACTGATATTTTAAACGTGTTATGGGCAGTCTTCAGTGGAGTTTGTAGTAGAAATTACTTTTCCTCTTTCTCTTAAAATCTGCTTTATAAGCATTGCTGACTGGACTGCCAACATCCAAAAGCTAACTTAAATCTATATACACTAATAAGGACCTTTGGGAATCAGACTGCAGCATAGAAGGTACAGGAATCAGACTGCAGCATAGAGTATGAGGAGAAGCCACTCTGAGGGTGCCAGAGCCCTGGAACAGGTTGCCCAGAGAGGTTGTGGAGTCTTCTTCTCTGGAGACATTCAAACCCACCTGAACACATTTCTGTGTGATCTGCTCTGGTGAACCTACTTTAGCAGGTGGGTTGGACTGGATGATCTCCAGAGATCCCTTCCAACCCCAACCATTCTGTGATTCTGTGAATCAGTCAGCTCATCACAATCTGAACCTAGTGTAATGAGCAATGAAAAATAGCCCTGAACAGAGAACAGGACAGAGAGCACTAACATCTCTGAATGGTGAGCTAACAATTTCAAATATGACTGTCTAGAATTAGCCTACTGTGATTTAAGATATGTTGAGAAATTTTAATTCCATTTGGTCTCAATTGTTTCACCATTTCTGAATTAGCATCATGGTTACACAGATTCTAGCACCCGTAAAATCTGACACACCTTTTACTGTTATTTTCTTTAATTTCATTAAATCTACTCAAAATATTGTGATCCATGTTTCGGACATGATAGCTGTACACACACGCTAAAACAGAGTTTTCAGTTTGTTTGTAAAGCATACAGTGAACTATTGCCTACACTTCTGATAGCCAGGCAACCTATGGTACCTGAAGAGGACTGTGTCTCTTCTCCCTCTCCTAACTCATATTCTACAGCATCTCTGTGCCACAGCTGCTTAAGCCATATTTGTTTGTCAGGATTAAACGATACTTTAAGGAAAAAGGCAGGCACAAAAAACATTTGAAACATTCCCCAGGAATGAATCAGCACAGCAAGACCAGCCTTCAAGTGGGAACAGAGCCAAACGACCTTAACAGTATAACAGGATCTTCAAAGAAGATCCTCATCTTGCTGACCATGCAGCCCATGAGCAGCACAATTTGGCAACAGGTCCAAAGCAGAAAACTAGCGAAGGTGAGAGGCTCTTCCTGGCAGCAGTATGGACTTGCACTTGCCTGAGACAAGTGTGGAAACACACCTCAGTTTGAAATTTCCCATCAAGCCAGCACAGACACATTATAATCCCTCTCAGATACAAAGTAGTCTTCCTAGAAGCACAACTGGTAGCTCCAAACAAAGGAAGTTTTCAATATGAAGTTATTTTATCTCCTTTTAGTTGGCTTCCACCATCAACAGGCAGTATCCAGACCCACCACAGCATGCAGGAGGAGCAGCTGACAGCGCACTGACCAGGGAAACGTGCCCCCTCCCTGGCACCGGCATGTCTTCACCACACCAGGCTGAGGCTTCACACCCTACCACACCTGCTCCTCAGGGTACCAAAACAACAGGCAAAGCGAGGCACATACCCACTGCCTTCAAACTACCATGACGAGTACAAATTCGAGCATTAAGTGGGATATTACTAATTAATAAGATGGGGCTGAACAAGAACATTTCCTTGCTCACAAAGCAGCTTCTTATTCTCTCCAATTCCTCATATTAAAGTCTGCTTGGCAGGCTGTTGTCATAGCAATGAGTAGGATACCACAAGCTGATGAACTTAATTTTAACTGTAGATCAAATGAGGAAAAAATATTTGAGACTGGGAGAAAGACAACTCTTAATTAAAATCTATTTAACAAAGATTAAAAAAAATATTCAGACAAGCAGGTGTTTCAGTTTCCATGTCAGGTTCTGGGTCAACGCAGAAGTCCCTCACCAGCAATTAATACATGACCTTGTAGACACACTGCAACTCTAGTAAGCAGCCAAAACAGTTGTATTTTGAAGAAATATATACCCACTAAATGAAACAGACCACCAGAGCGCTAGAAAAGAGGAGAAGAAAGCATTAAAGAAAGAGACTGGACTTCCCAAAACTGTCGCATAAAGAAGGTCATCATACTTTCTGTCATGACAATAAAATGAAGCACAAGACTGCTGTAAACTTTTTTTCACTGATGTAATCTAGTACCTCCAGAGGAAGGTTGTCTTCTACTTCAAAAACAAACAAACAGAAAAAACACCAACCATAAAACCAAAAAATCCCTTTGAGTCAGTAGTTAAGAAAATTGTTCTGTCCACGTATGTTTAGCTTGTCAAGCACTAAGGAATTCAAACTTCAGCACTTATTCATAAAGCAAATAACTAGACTTAAAAATGGAAAACAACAGAGGCATTGAAGAGGAAAATCATCCCAAATCTCAATGTTTTGTTTGTTTTAGTGTTTCTGTCTGTACAGTAAGTCTAGCCCAAGGACTTACACTACGACAGCACATATAGTGTTGTATAATAAGCCGTCACCAGACTGGTGACGGGATGGCAACAACTATTCTAGTTTCCAAAAGCAGTACTCAAGTATTAGTCTCTTTCCTAAAGAGACCAAAGCCCACCCCCTCCCAAAGTCTCCATTCCCATAAACCTTATTCAACACATTTAGTTGTTTTTTTGCTTTGGATTTTAGAAGGAAAAGAGGAAGGCAAAGAATCAAAGAGTAATTGAATGCATATCAACACAAAAAACAGGTTTTTAAAGCTATCTTAACACTTTCTTTGATCTTTTGTTCAACTTTTCTTTGCAAGAAATCTAGTTCTTTCATGCTCATAGAAGTTGTAAAAGCTAGATGTATACAGAATACTATTTGACTTGGCAGGGTGGTAAGCCCCAGAAGACACAGCAAATCTACTGCAGAACTTCCAGGGACAGACCACGCACTGCAATACCATCTGAATTTCAAGAATCCTTCTGAAGTTTAATATTCACCTGAATCTGAACAAAATATTAATAGTTTCAATTCTTTTCCTGAGGCAGTCTCAATAAAGTTATTTTCTTGACTCTGCAGACAAGGTGCTGTGATAAAGAACACATCTTAAAAGTGTGGTTGCTTTTTTATACCCTAATCACAAAGCAACTTAGTCAAGGATTTCTCACAATGACAGGGCTGGGAAAAGGCTGCAGGACACTGCCTCACGATTGCAGGACTACAGTACGTGTACAATGAGTCCAGACTTCAGTGCTATGACAGTTGCATGACAGGACTACGAGAAAAAAAGAGCAGAGGGAAAAAATATGTCTGCAAAGCACAGATGGAATGCATTTCCCTCAAGTGCTGTTTCCTAAAGAATCTCATCACCTTTATTACTGCTTGGAAAGGGAAAAGAGTTTTCAAGAGTCAGATGTTCCTCAGGAACAGTGCTGATTACTCAATGTCTGTATTGCTCCAAGACAACAACAATGAACCTGAGCTTATGGATCCTGGGAGGATTCATGTCTCATCTTATGGTCTCCCATAGTAAACAGGAAAAAAACTGATGGCCACGTGTAGACCTGCATCACTGGCAGAACATCATAGCAGAGAGAAATTGTACTACCTATATGCTCTCATATTTTACTAAGAAAAGAGGATTTCTGGAATTAGCCACAAAGATATAAACTAACATACACACTTCCATTTGTGTTAGAAAAGTATATTGAATAAACAAGTGAAAACTCTTACCCACCATTCTTCAAACCCATTGAACTGCTAGTTTAAATTATTATTATAATTTGCCAAGTCAATCTATACTTAGCTAGGAACATATTCCAATCTACAGAAATCAGAAATTTCTCATTACCAGAAAAAAAACACCAAACTTCAAGAATTAGTATTCCTAATCAAATGTTATAAAAAGGAAGATAAAGCAATATATACAAATAAATCTTACAAATAAAAGACGGCATTGTTCTGGAAGAGAAAGAAGTGTTCCTTTTCAAAAGACCAGAATTAGGCAAAGGGTGGTCACATATCCAGAGCCCCTCTCAAAAGCATGTTCTCAAAAGCCCCTCATGATGCAGAAGGGGGACTAAATAGTGCATGTTCTTCTCTAGCAGAGCAGGTTTCAGTCATGGAAGTTACATAATATCATTAGTGTTATTTAGAAAATTATTCTAATCTCACCATACCTATATTGGCTACTACCCCAGTGTCTCTGCTAACAGATGTGTTTTACATTTTAGTATATACTTGTGATTATCCTAGCTGTAATCAAAATCAGCCAGCTACACCCTGTAAACATCCAATGGATTTGCTCTCATCATTTCTTTATAAATATATTTAAACTTCGGCAGGAACAAGTGCCCTTATTCATACAGAAATTTCTGAAGGTGGAATCTGAATTTCCCAAAATTCAACTTTCACTAGTATTTAAAAAAAAAAAAAAAGGACAATTGCACTGAAATCAGAGAAGGCTCACTTCCACCTAGGGCTTTATATTTCACACAACCAAGGCAAACCTTACACTACTAAAAATGTGGCTAGCAAAATCCAGCCAGCTCTGCTGCTGTCAGAACACAACACTCCTGAGTGATTCTGGGCAATCAAAAGCTTGCGAATGTCCTAGAAGATGCAGAAGACTTAACCTTATGTTTCAGACATCTGTATCTACAAAGTCACTACTTTGACCTTTTGCTGTCTTCCTCCAAGAATGCCATTTTAGATAACAACCATTTGGACTTCCGTATGCAAACAGAATAAAGTCCTGCTCACTGTCCTAACAAATTAAAAGCCCCATGTTGGCAAGGTCCTGCAAGAAACACTAGTCACCAGCACCTACCATTGACTGCGATGAAACTTTAAGTAACAGAGATCCGGTTTGAGTAACTGCATGCTATTTTGTATCTAAGCATCACTCTCAGGACTATCTGAACTAAAGGCCCCTACTACACCATAACACAGACCAGACCACTGGTGTTGCCATCACCAGCTAGACAGGAAAAAAGTGCACTGGTTCACATAAAAACATAACATAAAGAAAATAGGAATCCTCTTTAAGAAGCAGCGATCATGAGGATCCTGTTAGTTCACTTCTGAAGTACACTTCTCTGCTGAGGAATATTTTAAGAAAAGCTCTGACCTGTGCAGATATTCTAAGACCTGAAGGAAAAATTAAATACATGTTCCTGTCATCTTTGATGGAAGGACCCAATTTCTTACACTCTGTCATAGAAAAAGCTTTTCTTATGCAAATCCTCTCTAAAAGCTACCAAAGTAAAAGGGATCATGTATTCTCATCACAGATGACACTGCATGCTGTCCTGAGCTCCCAACTGACTCAGTATCTTGGGTTAGGAAGCAGAGAGACCACAATGGCTCAGATGTGGTTCCTGGTGCTCGCACAGCCATGCACACAATCTACTTCCTCTTGCTACAGGAAGAAAGAAACACTTCCATTTCCAATAGACAATATATTTGCTGTTTATTCTATCACTGCTACGTTCAGTGGTGAAGAACCATCAGTTCTACAAATATCTTCTTCATATCTGTTTTTCTGGGTACATACCCCCAACAAGATGGAAAAATCAACAGAGAAAAACAGACAAGGTAAAGCCCTCGGTGTTTTCCCTCCTAAGGTTTCCAGAGTAGCATCCAACAAAAGGGCACTACAGTATCTACAACTTTCAACAAAGCAGTAGCAAGCAGAACTACAGCCTAGTCATTCCCTGCAACAAACTCAGATTGAATTATAAACTGCATTAACTATGAGGTTTGTAAAAAAACAAACTAGTACTTCATAAATAGAAAGATTTATTGAAGTTGAGGAAAAAACTGAACTAGCAGGTTTTTCAGGGTTGAAAATCATTACCCTCTGCAGCCAGAACTAACACGGCCTTCTGGAAGTCACACAAAAGTACAGGATGGCTAAGCAAAGTTTGGGACACAAAAACACGACTGGAGCTTTAGTTCCTGTTTGGAACTTGATTGTATATTCACTTAAAGTGCAGGTAGAACCCAAACAGTTCATTCCACTAAAATAAAGTTTCAGCTCACATCTAATACAATGCAACTGCAAGCTGTCACCAGAAATTACATTCCTTCTCCCCTACTCCTTCACCACATAATATTGCTACTTCCCTTCAATCAGACTAACGAACCTGTAGCTGCAAAGGGAGTGGGTTGAGTGAGCTGATCCAAGAGCAAACTAAACCTTCTAAAACAAAACAGTGAGTCGGCTCATCCAGTGGAAAACTATGTGGCTATACAACTGCTTATCTGACAGGAGGGATAGGGATCAAGTTCACAAGGAAAGCGGGAACTTGCATTTCAGTAGCCATGCACCATTATAACATGGATAAAATGTGACATTTCACATTTTGTTTTCCTGGGATCCAGTATAGGAAGACTTGACCCTGGTCAGGCCCTCTGCATGATGAAAAAAAAATAAAAATGCCTTGTAGGTCTTCTAAAAAATAAAAATCTCCCAGGAAGGGACTCTGCCACTAGAGTGACCTTGACTACAGCACTGTATTATGGTGTACATATTCTTTTGATCACCAGTGGGGAAAACAGGGACTAGTATCAACTTTACTAAAGAATTTTCCTTAATGCGCAGCCTCTAGGATAACTGTTAGCACTGAGCAACCTTCTGTGAAGAATACACTGAAAAAAATTTGGAGGTGTATATCCAAACAAGAGGAGGCTATAATCAATGAATATTATGACAACCTGACTAACAAAGCCTATGGTAATCTAGAATACAGTCCTTTTCCCCAGCTACAGAAGTATCTGTCTACATTCAGTTTTGGGCATTAAACTAGAGACTCAAACTACCCTAAAGCAATTTAGCCACCAAAAGCAACCTTTAATGATTCTGTATATAGAACTAAATATTCAATGCTTTTTCTGGTCATCTTTTGAGTTTCACTTTCAGAGGAGTAATACACCTAAACATCCACCCTTTCCCTATCAAAAGCCCCACCTTGAGAAGGCTTACTTCCTCTGCCAGCTCACTTGAAACCACAGCAGTCCCTCCAAGGCATAAAGGAGGAAATCCAGCCAGACTTGTCCCAGAAGGCAGGGCTGGATGACTGGAAGTTCTTCAGATGGCTACCTCCATCAAAACAATCACAAAGCAAAGCCTCTGCAGACTGTAACAGTTTGCACAGACTTCCAGTCTATCAGCCAGAAATACAGGTGAGCTCAGGGCGGGTACACACACACACATATATACATATGTAACAGGTGGGGAAACAGCAGCAGTGTAAAAACTAAAAAAGTTACAGATGTTCTCTGCAAAGAATTCAAGGGAAGGACACAGGAACTCAAGTCACACTCTGGTTAAGCTATCAGTACTACAAGGGAAAAAAAATTTAAGTAGCCAAAGCATCTCAGATAAAACTGAAGTACACCACTAACACTACACAGGACATATGACCTTCCTGTATTAACTGTTACCAACTTTTCTAAAAACCACTATTCCCCACGCCTCTAGCGACAATGTCAGCAGGACACTTTGAAAACTGTTTTAAGTTTGGGCTAAGTCAGAACATACAACACAAGCTACAAGCATACATTGGACACTTCAGGCTTGCAGTTTTTCAACAGTACAGGAAGACATACACAACAAATTTCTCAGTGGAGCACACCCCTATTCATCATTATCATTACAGTCAACAGCCAGTTGTACCCACAAAATGAGTAATTCATGCAACAGCAGAAAAAAAGCTATTAAATAACAACAAGAACAAAAATTTAATCAACTTATTAGGAAACCTAATCTAGATTAAACCAGTACCAAAACAAAAAAATTATGCTGAATTGTAACAGGAGCAGGGAAAAAGAATACTGGGAACTGTCAACTTTGGCTATAGAATTGTAGAAATGCATATTTCAGCTATTTGCTCTTATGTAACATCCCACAACTAAACAGAAGCAGATTCAAGTTGAAACCCAGGTGCTTCAAATGGCAGAAAGAAATAGCTAACCCAAGCTGGAAGCCACACAGCCGGGACAATACCCCTGAAGGGGTAATTTGATTTCAGTGGGGTTTTTGTAAACAAGGTGGCATATGGGAAGCAGCACTTGACATAGGGACAAACATGTTTGGTACTTGTGCTCTCCCTGCCCCCTCCGGCTCCTGCTCCCCCTCACATCATCAAACCCCACTCTCCTGGAACAGCTTCCAAAGGAATTCTTTGAATAGAAACAGATACAAGCAACAGCACTAAAAATAGCCAAGCAAGAGCAGAGCAATTTGTGATGTTCTCCCACCGGCGGAAACACACTTAACTGCATTAAAAAAAAAGGCACCTAGTTAATTCATACTAGAATTGACAATTAAGAGCAATGTAGAAAGTACCACCATTAAAAAAAGTTTTGGAGGGGAAGATTAGTTCAGACTTGAAACACTCAGATCACATTATAACACTCACAACAAAATGCAATGGTTAACTTGCAAGCCACAAGTGATATAAAAGCAAATGCACTGAGTAATCAATAAGGCCATATCTATAAAGTGTGCTAAAAACCTTGTCATATCAGAGTTTTGATTCTAGCTTCAGAGTTTTGGTAGCAACACCAAAGAGCTCATGTATCACTCCTGCACCTGTACAGAGCCCTACTTCTTGAACTAGATGCTGATAGAAGATCACAGATCACATTTCTTGTGATACACTCAGATATTCAGAAAAACACAGAAAACCAGGAGTCTTGCTGAAAAAAAACTCTCTTAAATAAAGTAAGATATTCCAGAACATCTTCCTATAATTTTCCCCCAGATGATGACATTTCTCAAGGTTCATATTAAGCAAGAGGAAAATCAACAAAAATAAAAACCTTATTTTTTTTCAGAAACATACACAACTCTGAATATAAAGTTCCAGAAGGAAGAAACAATAGTTTCTAAGGCAGTACTAAAGATTTCCCTCCTTCACAATCTTATGCTTTTATTGTGCATAAAATCTTGATTAAAACCTACAGTCATTTCAGTCCATTTAGCTTTCCCAAGTGAAACATGGTGTCATGCTTTAACTCAAACTAGAAATAAAACGATGACAGCCACTCACTCACCCCCGCCCTCTGTCCCACAATAGGGGAAAGAATCAAAAGGGAAGGGAGAACCTTGGATCGAGACAAACACACTTTAATAAAATAACAAAATACTAATACACTACTAGTAAATATATTTATATAATAAAAATAAAAGATACTCAAGGCAATTCCAGACTAACTCCATCCACAACTGAACAGCCAGTCTCAGTCCCTGGTCCTGAACAGCTGATCCCAAAGAAAAAAGGAAAAAAGCAGAAAAGCCCAGAGGCCTCTGCAAAATGGCAGAAGGCCAAACTAAACGTCCTGCACTGAAATCCCCTGGCTGCATCCAAGAACCAGCAAGACTGAGAGAGAGAGAGCTGAAGAGCAGAACCGGAACGTCCCAACTCTCCTTAAACCTGAAGCATGACACTAATGGGATGGAATACTCTCATTGATCAGTCTGGATGTCAGTCAAGCTCTGCCCCATCCATGCTGCCCTTCCTCGCTGTCTCCCACCTGTGGGCAGAGCACTCAGAGTGTCCTTGGCTCTCAGACCAGAGCAATTAAAAACATTAATTCTGTACTGGGGTGTTCTCAAACTAAGTCCAAAGAATGACAGCGTTAGCTATGAAAAATAAAGGTTTCTAACTGCATGAAAAAAATTAACCCATTTTCAGTCAAATCAGCACACACTACCAGAAGCTGAGTCCTTTTTCAAACTTACTGTCAGGTGCTCAGAGACAAGCAGCCACAGAAACAGCACTGAAAATTGAAAGCCATAAAAGATCATTTTTATTTCTCTGCCACCTCTGCATTGTTCTTTATACAGTCATGACCACTGTTAGCATTTTGTCTAGCTTTAAACAAGGTTGGTTTTATTAGTTTCTTTTAATACTAATTCTCATCTTGATCTGCTTCAGTAAGAAAACTTGGGTTTACCGCAAACTTTTCCACTCGATTTTGAGCATTATTTTCCTCATGATCACAACTTCCCTATTTGATGTCTCACGTAAAATCATTTACACTTGTTCTAGCACTCTAAAGGTCTACATGAGGCCAGGTCTATCTGATTAGCAATAAAACAATAACAAACTGTCCTAAGAGATGAAAGATTAACAATCTTTACAACCTACAACATGCTAGAAAGGACCAGGTAAATAAAGTGTCCTTTACACAGAACCCAACTCTAAAAGGAGGAATAAAGTCATACAGGCTGTTCTTGTGTATTTAATATTAAAAAGGCAAAATGAAATTTATCTCCCACTTCTAAGTTAGTTTCTCAACCCTTCTGAAGACACCAAAGAGACATATGATGTCAAATTGTCCAAAGTTCTATTGCTCTTAATTGAGTATTTATTTTCTCTTCAACATAAGGATGGGGGGAACCACCCATAGGTTTTTTCTAACAACCACAGTCACTGTTGCAGTTCCCCATCTGTACATTTTTCTGCAAGTCTGGACTGACTTAAATGTTCTTCAGCTGCCACACATTTTCTGATCCTGGTAGGAAGATTTCACTCTGCCATTTCTTTCCAAGCCAGACTAGTTCATAATAAAATAGAAGAAAAGTGCGAAGAATGATTTATTTTTTTAAAGTCTGCAAAATCTGAATAAACATCAAAAGTTTTTCTTCAAAACTTCCTATTGATAGACCACTAAGAAATTCCTTTTCACAGAAATTCATTCACTTATTTTCTTAAAGCTCACATTTCCTTTCAAATGTATTTTTGTATTCTGCTGGGTTATTCATTATTAACCTAACAGCCTATGTTAACCTAAAAGACCCTGATTCCACAGAGGTATGCCAGGTTTATATACCGTGCAAGGTAATATTAAAATGCCCAAGCAGAAATCTGCTTTCTAAAACATCTCAATATTATATTGGTCATCTGCCTATTTTACCACCAGTCTAGGAAGCACTCTGCTGCAAGATGAAGTTACTCACTTTTGAAAGAAAAGGGACTTGCACTCTTCAAGTCTTGAGTTTCTAAACCAGCTTATTTATATTAATTGCAGCACCTCACCCTCAGTACATATGTGAGTCTGGAATACACATTTTGCTAACTATAGTATTCAACTCTAGCAGCAGCATTAAAATATTACAGATTATCAGCTTTAGACATGATACTGCACCTATAAAATCTTGACTGAACAAATGGTTTGGTGATGACAATCTTAAACTATTTCAGCAGAAGATGTGTGGCAAACAGCAATTTTCTCCAAGAAAAAAAAAAAAAAAGCTGTATCTACACAGCTAGTTGTATCTGCATAAGCAACAGATGAACACGAGGTAACCAATATAAAATATTACAAATTTAAAAAATGATATTACAAACTTAAGTAACAGCTTTTTAATCACAATAATAATTTTCAGTCGTTTACAGAATGTTATTTAAAAATTCTAGCACGACAGGGGACTGATAAGCACACCTTCTGTGAAAGCAAAGATGATACTGTAAATAAATTGAGAAACCAACGGTAAGAAAGTTTAAAATGCAGAACAGTATGATGCCTTAAATGTGTTCTCAATTTAAGACACAAAGATTGTTTTTCAAGTTGAATAAGTACATTGTCCAAAACATGGCTTTTTGAAAACTAGTAAGAACCTGAACCACTAGAGTAAGGTGAAAATAAAAATCCTAAAAGGAAAAATGCAACTTGTTGTTCTGCATGCCTCCTTTGATAAGAGCAGAAAAGTCCAAGACACATATACAGTTCAGAGGGCACCCAAACATGTAATCAGCAGAAAGTAAACTGCTAAAAGGATGTTCAGTGTCCTATCTTTAGGACACTGAAGGGGTTTAGGGTGTTCTTAATGAAAACATACAAGTGTCATCTAAGTAAGTTCCACCCTTTTGGTCCCTCCATCATCCCATGGCTAAAATTTGAAAAACAATATTCACTAACCATATTGCTGTGCTCTTAAAACTCTTAAGGCAGAAGGTGTTAGCATGACCTTAGTTTTCATATCCCAAAAGAACCTCACCACGAAGTCTGAGTTTTTGAGGTTTGCTGTCATGAAATTACTGTGAGATCACAGCTACATAACAGGAATTGCTTTGCAGGATCAAATGCAAGAGATGAACAGAATGAGATAAAACAGCTCTCAATACACTGCATTTAAACATCACCAAGTACACATGCAACTGCTGAGAACAGCTACTTTTACGGGAGGAATTTTTACTTCCACTTATTCATTACAGTCTATTTGAAGAGTTACACATATATCCAAGAAAAACATTTTGTGCGCTTTTCATATATCTTTTTTTGCCAGGGAAAGAAGAAAGGGAAGGAAAAAGAGTGTTTAAACAGATAACGTCATTTCCAAAGCCAGAGACATAACCTCCCTTAACACCATTCTAAGTTTTCAAATGTTATATACACAGTGAATAAAACCCAGAAAGTTTCCAGAATGCAAAGCACTAAGAGTAAGGTCTTCCGTGTGAGAGATGATTGGTTAGATTTCAATGTATATTCTAATATACAAGTATACTGGAGAACAAAAAACTTTGTTCAAGTGACTTATTACAATTCCTATCAAATTTTTAAAAGGAATAAAACAGAGAGACCAAGGAACACAATAAGTGGGAAGAAAAACTAGGATTAAACCTTGTGGGTCAAAAAAAAAAAAAAAAAAGAAGTTAACCTTACATACAAATGTGAATCCACAAAAGGCTGTACTTTAATGTTCAGTGGCAACTAAAAATACATAAATATTTTTCTGGAATTTGCCTGTCAGTAGAGATTTTAACATGACTGAATGCATATTGCTGTTTAAGAATTAGAAGTACACTGATGTCAGTCTATAATTCTCACAGTGTAAACCAGTATTTCTTTGGCCGAACTACTCCTGTGCTTTAATTAGATACCAAATGGCTGTAAAAGACTTGAAAGCTGAAGTTCGAGAAAAACATGATAATGTTTTGGTTAACCTTGAGACTCTTGGAGCTGTGATATTTTGGACTTAAATACAATTGGAAAATATTCACTACATCTTCTTTAAGATTCGCTTTCGGGGAGCTTTTCTTCTTTAGCCTGTCTGAAGCTTAATAAAAACCTTAATTTTGTAGTTTTTGGAAAAGTGAATTGAGGGCATCTTTCCACTTTTTTTTTGCTTTTAATTAGAAATTTGGGTCATTTTAAAAACACATGCAGCTTTTGAAAGAGAAGGGTGGAAGCTAAATAGTCTAAGTCAGTACTTCAACAAGCTTTGATACATCCCAGAAACTGATCTGCTTGGCAGGCTAATTCACAACAAGTCCTGGAAGAGCTAAGTGTACCACTTCTTCCAAGCAGGTCTTTAAGATTTCAAGAAAGCAGAGCTTCACACCTCTCTAGCCATAAATACCATACTAGTATAAAATACAACAGAGTCACAATACCCAGACATACATATGGACAAACCAACCCAGTGTAAAGGTCTATTTTCAGTCTCTTGCATGTTGTCTTCAGCTGAATGCTTTCAGGCTTTAACTATAATAAAATAAGTAGACATAGATTTTAGCAAAGTTTAGCACAGTGTTTAAGCTATGCTTATGTGGGTCGCTTTATCTGGCAAAGAAACTGTGAAGTCTGAAGCCAAGATTTTTCAGGAAATGTAAGAGATGGTAACAGTCTCATTTTATTCAATAGCACTAAATGAATCTCTAAACAGAGCTAACTTTCTCCACAATCAGAGTGCCAGAAGAGATAGCTTATCCTCTTCCAACATTTCTCCCTCGAAAAAGAATACAGATTATCTTTAAAAAAACCAAAACAAACAAACAAACAAACAAAAAAAACCAAACACACACAACAACAAAAACACCCCACAACTGTGGTATTTCAAAGCATGTCTGTTCATATATAAACTCACAGGGGAAAAAAAGCAATTCATCAATGCTGCACTACACGTACCCATAAACACAGAACAAAAACCCATTTATAGGAATACTAGGAGAAGATACAAAACAATCTTGCAACTTTCCAGCCCGCATTACTGAAACCCCAGCCACTACACACTTAACACCAAAGTCTGAAACACAGTCACAGCATCAAATAATTCACCACACAGTCTAACAGCGGAAAGTGATGCAGGGACCAGAGACCCCTTTCTCCTTCCCGAGTATTCTACCAGGACTCATCGTTCCTAGTGTTGATTCATTACTCACTTTCAGTGCAGTTCTTCAAAGCAGGAATTTTGTTTGTTTGTCTAGAAAGACACACCTAAGGTTCCCTAGCATTAACTACTTGATTTCTGCTGCTATGTGCCAGACCCTGGATGATTTGAACAAACAAATCAAAGTAGTAACGCATCATATCAGTGATCAAGAATAGCAAACTCTTTCCCCCTTCTTCCCCCACCCCAAACCTGTCTTGTAACTACCTGAAAGCCACATCCTCCTCCTGCTCCTCCACAGGTAACTCATTCTTTCACTCTCCACACTGCATCAGGATCTGTCTTTTGAGTCAAGTAGAGAACATACCATCAAAAGGACATGCTAACAATTGATCCTAACTTTTCTCCAATACCTTGCAAGGGGAAGAAGAGTTGCATGACAGCTTTTCAATCAGGGCCTGTTGATAAAGGAGACCTACAGCCATAAAACAAATTCCTGACCACTCACCACTCCTTAACAAAGTCCTGGTGAGGAAAATTATGCTGACTCCAGTCGCTGAACTCTTTTCACTTGTTCTCTCCTACATTCAGCTCCAATCTCTAACAGCTAATTGTTTTTTGTTAAGTGGAAAAGGTTTTAGTTACCACAGTCTGACTCAGTGCTCAAAACCTGCTTGTTCTGTCCTGTGAGGTAACACGTATCATTCAATATTTTTTTATGGTCATTCTTTAGATATTAAAATCAACTGAAAAAGGATGGTTCTATGTTTTCTTGCCCTATGTTTTAGCATATTTTATAACAAATAGGTCATTTCATAACTAGAGAAACAATTAGGATGCCTTCTGTTGATCAGCTATTTTAATGGATTTGTTTATTGGGAAGAAATATAAAAGTTATACATTTTAGCTTGCCTCTCTCCAGTGACTGAAGCACTCAAAAGCACTCCCTAGCAATCAACAGAATCAGCAAGGGAGATAAGCCATATAAATATTTGAGGTAGGTTTCCTAGCAGAAACTAAACCTCACCGATGTTTCATTTTGGAGGACTGTACTAAAAGAGCTGGTCCAGCACTTCACAGATGCAATATCCCTAACTATGAAGTAATTTTAACCACATGATTTTATTCTAACCTCTGTCTACAGTTGTGGGGGTCCAGGGGATTAAGGGGCAGGAGACTGGATTTCCAAAAACAGGAAAAATAGGCTGGTCCAGTTCACTTCTAATTTATCAGGACTTGTGTAATTCTGCAAAGTTTTGACTTTACTCTCATTAAAGAGTACATTAAAAATAATTTTGATGCACACCGCTTCATAAAATGAACTGCTCAATATGCAGACATACAATAAGAACTCAGCTGAACCTCTCTTAAATGCTGTATGTACATTAAACCATCATTTACAATCCACACAATTCCTAGACAGAACATACACAGGGCAACTCCATCCCTGTCAGACAATCAAATGTTGGACCTGTTTCTTCCCTTGAAGAACTGCAGAATTACAATCTTCTGTTCAGCTGGAGCCGAGACAGTTAATTACTCTTCATTTACAAGCACAGAAATAATTTGGATTTGCAATATGCATCTTATGGCATTTTCACAGGACTTTCTCTAAACACACATCCCAAACCCACCCACCTCTCCACCTATTAAGAGTCATGAATTGCTGTTAACAACAACCCTACTAAATTCAATCCTTAATCCGCCTTCTTCTCAAAAGCATGTAAGAACATATGGCCTTGAGTCTGCCTGAAGGACTACAGATCTCACTGTGTCAAGTAGTTCAACCTGGAGAAGAGGAAAGCTTTGAGGAGGGTGTCTCATCAACTTATATAAATACCTGAAGGAAAGGTGCACAGACAAAGCCCAGCTCTTTACACAATGCCCAGTGACAGGACCAGAGGTAATGGGCAAAAACTGAAACAAAGAAGGCTCCATCTGAACATCAGTTACAGCTTTTTTACTATGAAGGTGACCAAGCACTGGGACACACTGTCTAGTGAGGTGGTGGAGTCTCCATCCTTGGAGTTACTCAAAAGATGTCTAGACACGGTCCTTGTCAACCCATTCTAGGTGGTCCTGTTTGAACAGGAGGGAGACAAGATGACCTCCAGAGGTCCCTTGCCAGTCTCAGCCAGTCTGTGATTAAGTTAAATTAAAGGGGAAGGAAGCCCTATAACAGAAAAGCTATTAGAGACAAGTCTTAGGTTTTAGCATTTCTGCTCGGTCACAGAGAAAATCAAGTGAATGTCTATCCTCAAGTAAATCGGGTAGGGTGAAAGTCAGTGGGACTTTAAATCCAGCAACATATGCTGCTCTGTCAACAGATAAAATGGTAAACAATGAAAACTGGAATACAGGTACAAGGTTGGAAGGAATTTTATACTTTCAGTCATAACAGAGAACTATTCAAGAAAAGTAATAAGCATCTTTTTTAAGAAAAGTTCCTGGGTATGGTTGCTATCTGGTCATCAAGAAGTAGCAAAGAAACCCAACAGGCTGAGGACGTGTCAGAAGCCATAAAGGTTTCTCCAACACTAAAAAAAATTTTGCATTATCATTAACTTGCCTTCACCAAGCTCACAACACTATTTTCAGTCTTTCTCTAAACTGAATTTCAGACAGCTATCCCTTGGCATTTACCCCATGTTCAAAACACTCAGAAATTCATTAAATGGCTAATAAAAGAAAGTGAAGCACAAGACTGGGAAGTGCCATACTGCTCCCCCCCCCATCACACTTAGTCACCCAAAGTTAACATCAGTAACTTAGGTCCCTCTTATGTCAGTCTCAAAAGTCACAAGTCAGTGATCTGAAGAACGTGTGACTGAAAGATGAAATAAAAGCCCAGTAACAGAAGACATCTGTCCCTTGGTGAAAAGCTCATCAAAAGCAAGGACCAGAACTTCTCAAGTACAATATATTATGTACAGCCTGACAACAGAGCTGGGTTTGGCACAGGGATTCCTTTCAGATTCATGTTGCTAAAACTGCATCTAGGACAATGATAAGCATGTTGAAAATCAAGGAAGAATGTAAATGCAGAAAGAAAGTAAAACAAAACAAAATAAAATAAAGTCAAGAGCAATAGCCTTCAAATACAGGGAACCATGGACAACATGATAATACGAGATAACGGTCAAGTGTTTACCATAAAATACCCATGATTCAGTTGACATTTAAAACCAAACAGAAAGAGGAAACAAAAAACTTCGGAAAGCCATATGCTTCATTCTGTATTACTATATTCACCATCCTCAAACCACTTAACAAAACAAATACATTAGGAAAAAAAAAAAAAAATATTTTTTTTTGCTGAAAAGCAATCTCAATATGGTCTGTAAAGCATCGTCCTACTTCCAGGAACAGTATTTTAGTCATACAAAAAACAACTGAAATGTTCTAGATTAAATCTACACCACACAGAGTAAAATTGCAAAAAGCTTTCTTTTCTCTACAGCTAACCATTAAAAATATTTAGGAGTATAATCATAGTGACTGCATTCGAATTTTACACCTTCAAACACACAGCTATTTTTCCTCCCATTAAACCCGCTTTAAAAAAGTGCAACCTGATGATTCAAATCTGGAGGTTAAGAAAGAATCTGTGTTTTCTTCATTTAATTTTGGATTCAAATACTAAGTGATTCGGTAACACAAATTCTATTGAAACAGCATCTTCTGCAGATCTGGAATAAACTGCTTCCTGTATGATAAAGCAAAAGAACAAAACCATAAAGTTCACCATAGGAGTACTAGTTTGGGCAAACCTTAAGTCTCAAGAAAGATCAAAGCTCTCTCAATATGGAAAATGTTTCATTGTTTTTCATGCAAAACACTACATACAGCCAGGTCAAGGACTCCCCCAAGCTCAGCTGTTGGAAGACTGATTTAAGAAGCTGGGGAGAGAATAGAAAAAAAGCTTGACAAGTTTTAACTTCAAAAGAAGCCACAGTATCTTGCAGCTTTCACAAAGACAGCTGGAAAACAACAACAAACCCACAAAAACAAGAAAAAAAAAAATTCAAGAGAACTGAGAGTAGAAACAATTTAATGCAAGAGAACTGCACAAAGGTGCTCCCATAACCTATCTCACAAGTTTTACAATTTAGAGAGAACATAAATAAAACAATATGCTCAGCAAAATAATTATGATGCTGTAAAAGCAAGCTCAGCAAGCCACGAG